>NC_138185.1:229192570-229792570 GCF_964194105.1 Spermophilus citellus | reverse complement strand
ATTTCAAGGATTTCTGATTTTTGAAGAACCTCCATCTCCCTGTTGAGATGATCTTTTCTTTCTTGGATTTCTTTATGTAGCTCATTGTTGAAGTGAACTTTCACTGCGTGTATTTGTTCTATTATGTCTTCTTTTGAGTTTCCAGAACATTTTAATCATGTATATCCTGAAATCTTTCTCTGTCCTTTTTCTGCTATAGCTGCCAATGATTCTAATGAAGTGTTGTCTTGACTTGTTTGTGGAACTTTCTTCCCTTTGTCTTTTCATGTTTCTCATGTGTCTTCCTTTCAACCTCTGTGGGTCTGGGGTGTTTGTTTTTTACCCTACAGATTTGTAGTGCTCTTGTAGGGTTCCAAGGGCCCCCTTTTTGGGGAAGGATGATGTTAATAGATCCCAATATCAACAACATTTCACCTATGAACAATTTGTTTTTATTAAGACATTTACAGCTTAGTTTCAATGTACAGAAATGTTGGATTCAATTATTATTTAAAATATAATCAGTAGTTTCATAAAAAAGGTTTACAGTTTCTGGCTGTGGACAGTGAACTGGGGGTCAGGTTTAGGATGATATGCTGCTCAGATGGAGATTTGATCTGAGAACCACACCCTCCAAAAATGGCGAGAAAGCTTTTCCAAGTTGGTGTTGTTCTGCTTCCAGTGCCGGGATGTCTGTTGAGGTGGGGGAGCTGGGCAATGGCCTTGTGCTGTGGATACGTAGCAGCCAGGTAACCAGTGTAGGAGCCAAGTGCAGTCTGGAGTTCTGCAAAGGTGTTGATAGGTGGTTTTGCTAAGCCACTTGAGTGTTGTGCATGGGCTAGAACTGCTGGCTTTTGGCCTGGAGTCCAGAGTCCTACTCGAGCACAGAGGCTCTAATTTCTGTATGGGAGGTCACAATACTGGTGATTTCTGTGAAAATCCACTGTTTAAAGGTCCTCTCACACTCTCTGAGATGTTGCATTCTGAGACCTGGGTCATGGAGTGTCACAGAATGGTGACTCTTTCTGGCCCACCATCTTGAAGTCTGTCTTAAGATTATTTTGAATGGGACCATTTTCCTGATTTTTTTCTCAGCAGACCTACTTTAGTAATGAAAGAAAGTGGCTTACTTCTGTATGTGTGATGTATTTAACTACATTGCTAAAGTTGTTTACCAGATCTGGAAGCATCTGATGAAGACATTGGATCTTCTATGTATTGGATCCCCTGCAAGCAGCATAGTCAGACTTCTGTCTTTCCTCTGTAACCCTTTAATTTCCTTCTCTTGCTTAATTGCTATGGTTAACAGTTTTTAGAAACTGTGTTCACAATGCAAACAATCAAAGAAACAAAGAGATGGTTCCTAGAAAACATAAAGAAGATTGAAAAATCATGAAGGAACTAAAGTTAATAAAAAAAGAAGACAGAAATAAAAAATAAAGATAAAAGACAAGATATGGCTACTCTGATATCCATAAGATTATTAGAGACTATGTTGAAAAATATCCTCCAATACACTAGAAAAACTGAAGAGATTGAGGAAATCCTAAACACATGTGACCCACACAAATTGCAGCACAAAAATATAAAAATCGACAACAGAAAAGTATCAAGCAATGAAAATGAAAAAAAAACATTAAAATTATTCCAAGAGAGAAAAGCTTAGAAGAAGATTCTTAGTTAATTCTAAGAGAACTTTAAAGAGAGATAAGGCCAACCTCCTCCTAATATTCTGTGAAATGGAAAAGGAGAAACACTAAAGAAATCATCCTAAAAAGCCAGTAACACCCTGATTCCAAAACCAAACAAAGACACATCCAGAAAAGAAGACTTCAGACAAATAGCATTGATCAACATAGATGTGCAGTTCCTTAATAAAATAATGACAGAATACATTCAAAAACATATAAGAAGGTGATGACCATGAGTAGGTGGTCACCACCACAGGGTTGGGAGGTTGGCTCAACATAGACAGTCCATAATGTCATATCCATCTGTGATTCACCACATAAATAGAGGTGAGGACAAGAGCACACCATCACATCAACAGGTACAAAAAAGGCATTGGACATACTTCAGCACCCCATCATGCTTAAAGCACTGGAGAAGCTAGAGGTATGAGGGCCTCATCTCAACATTCTAAAAACTACATATGACAAACCCAAGGCCACCACCATACTGAATGAAAAAAAAAAGAGTTCCTCTTAGCTCAGGACAGGGACAAGGATGTCCACTCTCCCACTCTGATTCCCCGGGATCCTTGCACTGCACACTCTGATACAGAAGCAGTTTCACATGAACAACACACAGAACAGCATTATTGAAGTGGAAGTGACTGCACTGTGGTCACCAGGGACAGATGCTGAGGAAGCTCAGAGGACGCTGGGGAGTCTTTTCCATGGGAGAGTCTTACATGAGATTCCCTGACCAGGGCTGTCCTTGGGATTCTCTGTACAGTAAACAGGGAGCTAAGCCAACCCCCAAAGAGGATTGGTGACCTGGACACTTGGTGCACCTCATGCTCATGGTCCTTCTGGATCCCAAGGAGTCCCTGAGACTCAGCACTGGATTCAGACAATTTTGCTGCTTGTAGATGGAAGGGAAGGGGCTGAGGATCAGGCTAGGTTCCTGCAGTGGGACAGGCAGCCAGGCTGGGTCATCACAGCAGCTGAGCCCCAGTGAGTGGCAGGGGGCGCTCTGACCAGCCAACTCAGTAAACCCTTTTCATGACAAAGTCTGTCCACCCCAGACCTGGCACCTGAGAACGGGAGCCTGGCTGCCCGGGTCCTGCCTGAGACAATAGGTGGCCCTGAACCTGAATTGTCCACACAGTACTGGAAAAGGCAGAGGGGAGGCCTGATGGACATTCAGGGAGGGAGTGTGATGACCCCTGTGCCAGGAGCTGCTGAGACAGTAACTCAGATGTTCTCTATCGCTGCCCTGCTGGACTCTGACCCAGAAAACAGCCACCACCGTGACCAGTACAGCCAAGAGCTCTCTGCTGTGGAAGTCCTCACCAGGGCAATCAGGACACAGCCTAAGGGACTCCAGACCCCAGGGGCCATTAGGGTCAATCAAGTTCTCTCCTTGGCCCTGTGGCCATAGTCTCTGTCCTAATCAATCCTCCTGAACCAATTTGCTGTTGCTCTTTCTACAACTCCCAGGGAAGTGAACAGGACCTACCTGCTTCCACACTCAAGTGGAGGCCAGACGTAGGGCACATATGGCCCCATCTATATGAACACATAAGAAGGACTGGGGGGGATAACAGGCCCCCCAAGGCAGAGCCAGCATGGACTCCCATCACTTGCCCATGTTGGGAAGGGTCTGCCTCCTTCGTGGGTCATTCTGTGCACTTGGAAGTAACCCAAGGCCCTCACCATGACCTCTGGCTCATGAATGCAGGAGCAGGGCTGCTGGCCCTGCAGCTGGGGCTGTGTCCTCCACACTTGCTTCTGTAATGATCCTAAGTTTTACTCCCTTATATTTAAACATAACATTAGGTTTTCTTTACACATCATTATTCATATTTGGAAGATAATTTGCTCCTTTCAGTCCCGGTACTCCTTCCACAGACACACAGGATTTGGGGGACACATTGAGTCCCCCACAGGGACTCCCAGGGAGAGCTTGGCTGGTGCAGCAGTGAAGCCAGAATCAGGCAGATAGGCAAAGGTGGGATCCAGAGAATGGAAGGATTGGAATGCCAGTGCCTTCAGAGCCCTATCCCACCCTAATCAAGATAACCTGGTCCTGCTCCAACCTGTTGCTAAGGAAACCTGCCCCAGGGATTTTCCTACAGGGAGTCGCCAGCCAATCTGCTTCTCACCTTTTGGTCATCCCACTGAGCATCTCCAGGGCCTAATCACTTATAGAGGAAGGAGAGAGAGAGAGGAGGGAAAGAGAGCAGGGGAACAAAGGAAGCCTAAGACCTGAGAAAAAGGAGGAGCAGGCTCACATCCGGGGAACCAGGTTACCAGTGATGGGGATGCCTCCAGTTATGGTGACGATTCTGCTTCCTCACCTGTTGGAGTATGAACTAGAGAAGCACACTGACACAGGCCTTATTAAAGCAGGGCTTATTTAAAAGGGTGACATAGACTTCTCCTGGAGGGAGAAGGGGCCATAGCTGGTTTCCTGGTATCCCCAGAATGAAAGGGGTTCTGCCACTTTTATATGCCCTAGGCTGTCTTTGCTCCCCTGCCCTCTTCCCCTTATCTCTCACTGAGCCCAGAAGTGGGGCCAGAGGGGCAGGGGAGAGGCTAGGCAGGCTCTTTGGACCTGGTGACGATGGCCTCACCCAGTGCATCTGGAGGTCTACCATCCACAGTTTAGATATAAGGTTCCCAGGGGCTCATCTCTGAGACAAAGCAAGAGCATTTGAGGGGGAAAGGTTGGGTAGGAGAGCCTCAACCTAACCAGAGCCTTACCCCAGTACCCCATAAGGGATTAGCTGGGTGGTGACTGTGGGTGGGAGGGCTGTGGCTGGAGAAGGGGGTCATTGGGGTGAGGCTGTGGGGTTTGTATTTCATCTGTGATTGGGGAGGGTCTCTCTGTCCTTCCATGTTGGTGTCCAGAGCTGCTTTCCTCCCTCAGTGCTCTGCCCTGATCCTGCATCACCTTGGGCCTGGGGAATGGAATAGACTGTCCATGGACTGAGACCTTGGAGTCTCCAGGTAGCAGCATCACAGAGAGGGATGCCCTGGGCTCTGGGCAGGCTCCTGCTGTGACAGCCCCTGCCTGTGAGGGGTCTGCTGAGACTTGCCTCAAGGAAGAGAAGCTGCTTTACTCACCCACAGCCTCTGGCTTTTCCTTCATGGGCACCTGCTCAAGGTCACCATGAGGGTGTCTGGCCCTGAGCTGGAGGACCCACCATGACCACAGGCTGACCTGCTCCTTCTCTAGGTCCTCACTTCTCTCTACTAACAGGGGACTGGACTGGTTGAGTCACCCAGGGAAGGCCCTGGAGGAACTGGCAAGTGTTTGGTCCTTCCAGCCCTGAGGAGCAGGCTTGAAAACTCCTAGGACCTCTGCAACAACCAGGAGGCCTTCACCATGACCAGACTGGACCCTGCAGTCATAGCCCCCATGACTGTGACCAGCCTGGACCCTGTAGACGCAGCCCCCATGATTGTGCTCAGGTGCTAAAGGCACAGCCTGGGGCTTCCTGCACAAGGGCTCAGGTGGCCTCACCTCTGATCTGTCCCTCTGCCTATGGGGACAGTGTGGACAAAGTGCCTTCCTGCCAGCCTCTGTGGCTCCCTCTCCATCCAGAGCCTCAGAGCCCTGGAATCCTGTTCCTCCTCTAATTCTCTGGCCACATCCCTTGGACTGCACAAGCAGGTGCCCTGTTGTGCTCTGCTTCATGATGGCAGAATGCAGGGTGCCTGGCCCCTGGCCACACGGATGCACAGGCCACCTGCTACAGGGGCTCCAATCCCACCCAGTGGCAGAACACCACTGACCACCAGCTGTGCCTTCATTAACTGCTGTGTAGGAGCTGCACTGGCATTGGGGGTCAGCGCCCATGCAAGAAGGCAGGACAGACACCACTTCCTGCAGTGAAGAAGAGACACGTGTGTCCCTAGGGGCACTGAGGACATAACCCATGAGGTGGTGGCAGGTCCAAGGTCTCCCCACTGTGCAGGCCTGGTGCAGGCTCTGTGCAAACCTGACTCCAGGGATCCCCAGGATCTGCTCCTGATGGGGCTCGTGGCCAGGAGAGAAGTGGGTGCTAAGAGAAGGGGACAGCCTGAGAGCTGAAGCAGAATGTGTGTGCTCCATGTCAGATGCCCATCTAACCAGCCACATTAGCAAGTTATAAAGAACTTAATAAAACAGAAACTGAAACACTATCTAATTATCAAAGAGTTACTAAAGCAGAAATGTGGAAACACATTATGAGAATCTCTATGTTGAGATTTAAGCATGAAAATAGAATTGGCCACAACTTTAGGAGAACCTTCCTGCCATTCCACAGTGGGCTGGGTTCAGAGAGTGACCAGGTCAGCATGAGGAGGAACCAGGTAAATCAAGGTGTGTATTTGGATTGCAGCACCAGAAAATTATTACCAGGAAGCAGAGGTCATCAAAAGGAACCTTCTGGTCAGGAGAAGAGAGGATCCCTGTGGTCCACCAAGTTGAAAACCACCTGACCCCACATGGCTGTGAAGAAGTCAGACTCTGGAAACATCTGCATCACACACCAACAGCCCATGCAGGGCAGGGGCAGGACCTCACCACTGAGCAGCTGAAGAGGTTCACACCTGAACATGCTGGGGGAGAGTGCCCAAGAGGACACTGCAGCTCCTGAGCAGAAGCTCTCCTTCATCTGCCCCCAGGACAGTCCAAATCCACACCCCATGAAATTCCTCCCAGGGTGTAAGTGCTCAGAGCACCAGGAAAGCCTGACAGAGAGGTGCTGGTGGAGGCAGGGCCTGGAGCTGGGCAGAGCTGTGGGAGGGCAGAGTGGACTCCACCTCTCCTCCAAGGGTGACCTTCACTCAGGCCTGGGAAATGCCCTCCTGGGCACTTTCTGTGGAGGAGGGAGACCCCAGGCTCACAGGACATCCTGCGGATGGCAGCCACCTGTGTGTCCTAAGAAGCAGCAGCCCACAGCCCTCCATTGTGGAAAGGACAGGTGGACTTGGAAATCCCATGGCAGGAGCACATGTCAGCAAGAAAACCAACCAGGGACACCTGACTGTAGGGACCCCAGGGCCCTGGGAGTTCCCAGCTCCATGCCACAGGCCCTCACCTGGGCCTCACACTCACTCTGGTGACAGGACCTGAACTGGCGCTGGCTCTCCAGACAGGCCCAGGTGAGAAGCTCCACCACATAAAGACAGAAGGTCCTCTGCTCAGCAGTGCTCTCCTGAGGGACCTGGGCCCAGCTGGACCTCAGGGAAAGCTCACTTAGGGGGTCTGACACCTGCCACCACCTGGAGTTTGTCCTTCAGGCCCAGCCTCTTCTCCTAACAAAGTACCTAAAACTCTGCTCCTCAGCTTTGCATCCCTGAAGCAGGTACCTGAGACCATCAGCACATAAACAGGATCTTTATTATGGATGAAGACATTAAAGCTCCAGTGCATGCTCAGCTGAGTCCTTTGCATTTACACCTTTCCTGGATGTGCCAGGGGCAATGCAGAGAGCTCCTGTGGGGAAATCACTCTCCATGTTGCTAGGAATCAAAGGGAGGGAGGAAGAGAGGGGGTCTGGCAATCCCCTTGCATGGCATGTCCATGGTGATTGACATAAATTCCCCTAGTCCACATGTCCTAAGGGATCCATAATTCCTGACACCCCAAGGGCTGCAGAACAACCTTATCACATGGAATTTTGGGAGGATAATTATACACATCCAATTATCCTAACCCCTGAACACAAAGATTTCACGTCCATCTCATAATACAGAACACATTCAGTCCTTAAGGTTGAGATCCTAAAGGCATAAATACTTCAGCTCAGCTCAGAAGTCCAGTGCAAACACTCCAAAAGATTCAGGGAAAACTTGACTATGTGCCAAAAAATCAAAGAGGGGTCACACACTCCTAAGCTCTATGGCAGGAGTGAATGTTCCCATTTCAAAAGGAAAAGACAGAGACATTGAAGGCTACTGAAGCCCAGCAGCACTGACATTAAACCCACTGCTCCAATTCTGTCCTCAAGGTCACCGTAGGGGGAGAGGGGTGCTGGATCTTGGCAGGCCCAGCCCAGAGCCCACCTGGACGCAGTCCCCTGGCCTCATTCTCAGTGAGCTTCACCTACAGCCTGCAGCCTCCTGGGCAAGTGCTACTGACTGTTGCCTTCTCTGCTCCTAAGGTCTCCACAGCAGCCCTGGTCTCATCTCACAGCCCCATCATCACCTGTCAAGGCTGCCAGCAGGGACTCTGACCCTGACCCCCCATCTGACCTCCCAGCCCTTCCTTTCAAGTATTCATGTAACCCTCCCTGACCCTGTAGCTCTCACAGTCTGCCACCTACAAAGCCAGAATGGTGTGCCTGAGGACAAGGTCACCCTCAGCAGGGAGCAGGTCCTGGCCTCCCTTGAACCAGGGCTGGGAACCTCTGAGCCCCTTGCTGGCTGAACAGAGGAAACCATGCCCTGGGCAGTCCTGGGTCAGGAGCCCAGAGCTCTCTCCCACAGGCCCTGCCCTGGAGGGTCTTTCAGATCTTCATCTCTGCCTCTGAGCTGGGGAAGCTGGGCCTTGTTGATCCCTGGGATCCTGAAACCACCCTCCATCCTCTGGGTGCAAAGCCCTGGGCTGCTCCCAGTGGATCTGCTGGCCACACACTCCCAGCTCAGCCCACTCAGTGATCAGGACTGAGCACAGCTGCTCACCATGGAGAGTGTGCTCAGCTGGGTTTTCCTGGTGGCTGTTTTCAAAGGTAATGAATGGAGAACAGAGATCCTGAGTGTGTGAGTGGACAGGAGTGAGAGGGAGAGTGGATGAGTGACAGTGTCCTGACCAGGCTGCCTCTGTGTTTGCAGGTGTCCAGTGTGAGGTGCAGCTGGTGGAGTCTGGGGGAGGCCTGGTGCAGCCTGGGGGTTCCCTGAGACTCTCCTGTGCAGCCTCTGGATTCACCTTCAGTAGCTATGGGATGAGCTGGGTCCGCCAGGCTCCAGGGAAGGGGCTGGAGGGATCTTATTTGTTAGTACTGATGGCAGTAATACTTACTATTCCAAATCTCTGAAGGGCTGATTCACCATCTCCAGCGACAACTCCAAGAACACACTGTACCTGCAACTGAGAAGTCTCAGAGTCTAGGACACAGCCACCTATTACTGTGCCAAACACATGGTGAAAAGACCTCAGTGTGAGGCCAGACACAAACCTCTCTGCAGGGTGCCCAGGGTCAGAAGGGGGCGCTCAGCACACAGAGAGCCCAGCATCAGCCCAGGTGCAGGTGCAGAGGGAGGTTGAGAGCTAGTTTTCTATATCTGGGTTCCTCTCCATAAACCAGCTTCCCAGGGAGCCACCTGGACTTGTTGTCTGTGCTAAACTTTGGCTTCTCTGAAAATATGAAACCTGGCTTTTGTGATGTATTTTTCCTTGTTAATATTCATGCATGATTGCCGCAGTCTTGGCTGGGCACAGAATCACGAGCCACCACACGGCTTTGTAGATTCAAACAGCAAATCTTTATTCCCGAACTCACACCGGCCTCCACACATGCTCTGGGGCAATCCCAGTTCTGCTGCCACCCAAATCACCTACTCCACGAGGCTTTTCCCAAAATGCCCTCTGAATCTCACGAGAACTCAATGAGAGCTCAGGCAGCAGGAACGCCCTAATTCCAGCAGCAATAATCCTCAACATCGAACTTCCCTAAAATCCAAGGTCTTAAACTGGGAACGCCCTTAAACTTGTCTTAAACCTGGAACGCCCTAAACCCAAGGACCGGGATACTTCCTCAAACTGCAGGATACACCCTAATCCTGGATCCACCCTCGTCCTTGGGCAGGGTCACCTTACATGCAATGTCAACAGCGAAATTAACATGGGGTATGCTGGCAAGAAAATTTCCTACTTGGTAATGGCCCTCAGCACATGATAGTTATCCTTATTATTGCTTTTCCATTAACCTAGGGATAGACATCCATTGAGTATCAAAGCAGTTCCACCCTGTGGTCACTGTGCTGTGTGCAGGACTGAGGTCCAGTCCTGGCTCCAACATGAAGGTGACTCTCAGAACTTGACAGTTAGTCAGGTCCCACCTCAGGCCTCTCTGTGGCATGGACGTACTGGTGTGGAACAGGTGGCTCCACTGGCTGAGGCCTCTGTCCACTCATTGCCCTCCCATGGCCTGTTCAGGCTGTGACATTTGTGCAGCTGAGTCAGAGCAGAGCAGTGGTTAGAGTCTTCTCCACACTCACTGTTCTCTCAATGCCTGTGAGCTCCTGTCCTCTCCAAGGTTCTGAAAAGGTGGTGGGTGTGGTGAAGGACTTCCCAGATATGAAGCATCTGGACGTTTCTCTCCTGTGGACTCTGCTGCTGGATGAAGGTCAATGCTGGCTGAAGGGTTTCCCACATCACTGCACTCACAGGCCTCTCTCCCCCATGGAGCCTGTGGTTCTGAGCAGGTGTGGGATTTGCTGAAACCCTCCCCACATTCACTGCATGGGAAAGGCTGGTCTCCAGTGTGAACGCTTAGGTGTGCAATGTGATTGGCATTTCTGCTGAAGACTTTCCACATTCACTACACCTGGGTGTCCTGTCCAGTGGGATCTATCTGGAGTGTGAAAGGCTGGACTGATGGTGAGCAGCTGCCCACATGCTCCATTCCTGGGGCCTTTTCCCTGTGAGAGGCCCCTGCACTCTCAGTGCTCCCTGGAGGCTGCCCTCTGGTGAGTCCCCTGGTCCCTGAACACACGTGAACTGGCTGAATGTCCTTCCCACCTCCCTGCTCTCCAGGCCTCTCCCACAGGTGGTTCTGCAGCTGCTCAAGGATGGGACCCCATCCTCCTCTTTTAAGTGTTGCTCCCCAGGGCACAGCATGGGGTGCTGAGGGTTCCCACTTAGCTCTCCTCCTGGGGTGCCTCTGCCCAGATGGAGCCTCCACAGCCTCTGCTCTGTGCCAACAGCCCTTCACCATCCACAGGGGGTTCTGCAGCCTCAGGAGCCCAGGCCAGGTCCTGCCCCACAGCTGATGACCTCAGACTCTCTCCCTGCTGGTGCTGTCACGGCAGACACCACAGGCATCTGGTCTCTGTGAGGGCACAAATTCCTGCTCAGTGCTGCCCTCCTGTCCTGGCCACCTCAGCAGAGCCAGCTCTCCCCTGGCCACTCTTAGAAGAGTCTAAAATCCCTGATTTCCACGTTATCCCTGACTAACCAGATGAGGACATTAAGTAACTCCTGTTGTGTTATGTGCTCTGGGAGAGAGAGGGAGAGAGACTGGGGGAGAGAAAGTAGGAGGTGACCCCAGGCCCAGAGTCCCTGTGGTGCAGCTGTGCATGCACAGACACAGGCAGGCCTCAGACGTCCTCTGAGAACTTGAGACTCTCAGGGATCCCAGGGGTGTGAGCAGCTTCATCATGAGGGGTTTATTTTTTAATTGTTTTTATTTTTTAAATACATGACAGCAGAATGCATCACAATTCTTATTACACATATAGAACACAATTATTCCTATCTCTGGTTGTGTATAATGTATGCTCACCAATTTGTGTCTTCATACATGAACTTTGGATAATGATGCCCATCACATTCCACCATCATTGCAAACCCCCTGCCCCCTCCCTCGTTCCCCTCCCACCCCTCTGCCCTATCTAGAGTTTGTCTATTCCTCCCATACTCCCTGTCCCTACCCCACTATGGGTCAGTCACCTTACATCAGATAAAACATTTGGCATTTTTTTGGGGGGGATGGCTATTGCCATGATTTCATTCTCTTTAATTGCTAAGTAATAATCCATTGGGTATATATGTTACATTTTCTAATCCATTCAAATACTGAAGGGGTATCTAGGTTTGTTCCACTGTTTAGCTATTGTGAATTGTACTGCTATAAACATTGATGTGGCTGTATGCTCTTTTTAAGTCCTTTGGGTATAGCCTGAGGAGAAAGATAGCTGGTCAAAGGGTGGTTCCATTCCCAGCTTTCCAAGGAATCTCCATACTGCTTTCCATATTGGCTGCACCAATTTGCAGTCCCACCAGCAATGTATGAGTGTGCCTTTTCCCCACATCCTATCACGAGAGGGTTTAAGCAGGAGTGCTGCATAACACAGTGTCCCCACTGACCCTGGGGAACAAGGATGTGAGCTGTCCCTTGACCATGCTGTCCCCAGCACCAGCAAGAGCCCCACAACCACCCATCCAGAACCTTCCTGTGGATGAAAGAGCAGAGCAAAGGCCCTCAGGAGGCCACCTCCTGTGTCCTCCCTCTACATGGCTGTGCACCCCTGCAGGGAACACCCCTGTGTGTGGTGCTGCCACCCCTGACCACTGGGCCTCCCATTGCTGGATGGCTGGCAGGAGGACGACCAGCAGGAAGGAGCCCCGTGTTCCCACCACCCCAGCCCCCAGTGCCTCTGAGCAGCAGGAGACAAACACCTCTCTAGGAAGGGTGGGGTCCTGCCCTGTGGCCCCCACTTTATCCTCATCTTCAGTCTCAGGCTGAAAGCCCAGCCCTGACTGAGCAGCCCTGTCTCCTCCTCATGGGGCCTTCATTGTAGCATTGAGATCCTGACACTCCTCCTCAGCCTGGTGACAGCACCCTGTGTGAATGTCCAGGGATTTCAGGAGCAGGGTGTGGGCATGCAGTTCTGGTGTGACTGACTGAAAGTGAGGCTGCTCTTCCCTCATGTCCCCACCCAGGTGTAGGTCCAGAAGTTGGGGCCAGGCCTGGTGAAGCCCCTGCCCACCCTGTCCCTCACCTGTGCTGACTCTGATTCTCTCTACCCAGCCATGGTGTGAACTGGATCCACCAGGCTTCAGGGAGGGGCCTGGAGTGGGTTAGAAGTATGGATGGTGGTGGAACAGATACCATTCCACAAGTGATCCTGAGTCCCTGCTGGTCCTCAGTGCTCCTTGATGGAGTTGAGCACATGCTGGTCCCTTCCCCCAGGTGTCCTTGGCCTACTGCAGCTGCAGCGGTTGGGACCTGCCTAGTAGATAGTCAGATTCACCAGGGACACTTCCAAGAGCCAGGTTTCATTAAGCAGTCAACAGGGTGAAACCTGAGGATATGGCTGTGTATTCCAGTGGGAGACACCCAGTGAGGGAACTCAGTGTGAGCCCAGTCACTCACCTGCCTGCAGGGGGCGCTGAGGACCAGCAGGGAGTGAGGACCAGCTGGGAGCTGAGGTCCAGCAGGGGGAGCTGAGGACCAGCAGGGGGCTAAGGACCAGCAGGGAGATGAGGACCAGCAGGGAGCTGAGGCCCAGCAGGGGGAGCTGAGGACCAGCAGAGGGAGCTGAGGTCCAGCAGGGAGAGCTCAAGACCAGCAGCGGAAACAGGACCACCAGTGCCTCTTAGGGTCTGAAAGGAGGACAGGCTCAGCACATAGAGTGAGGACCAGCAGAGACATTTAGGATCAGCAGGGGAAGCCCAGGACCACCAGCTTCACATCTCAGCCCCAGGAGAAGATAGAGCAGTGTCCTGGGTGGGATTGTTTTATGTATTGTAGTTTCCCTATAAAACTCAGCAATTCTTCCAGCATTCAAATTCCACTTCTTAATTTTTATTTCAATTATATTTTCAGTAAATAATATTCTGTTTTTCTACTCTATATTCAAATTCTTGTGATGCTTAACATATTCCAGAATACTGACCTTAAGTCCTGGGCCTTGATGACTATTCCAATAAGGCTGAGGAACTTAAATTCTGTGTGACTCCTTCTCCTTATTTGCTGTGCATACAGAGGAGGAGCCACACTTGAGTGTTTGAAGCAGCATCACAGGTACATGGAACAGAACCTGAAGCTTGTCCTGCTGCAGACTTGTACAGCAAGAGTGCCCCAGCTCTGGAGGCCACATCAGACCCCCTCAGCCCTGGGAGCCAGGTAAAACTCCAGTTCAAACCTGTTGTATTTTTGCAGTTGACTATGGGCATGATATTCCTGTGAAGACAGTTCCCACCCAGGGCCTCATTCCCAGGAGGTTCCCTGTGACCAGTCCTCTTGTTTCTGTCTCATGCTGTGAACAAATGTTCTTCTGACCAACAATGGAGGACCATGTTCCCCATTATGTTTGTGCATTGTGGTTTTATTGTTTCCAATGGTCTCAAGAATTCTGCTCTAGAATCCTGGGCTTCAGATTGGAAAGAACACTGGAATGTGCCTTACCCAGAAAACATGTGAGGAACAGGAACTTTTATCAAGTGTGACTCAGAAACATTGGCCATGGTGCCAGTGTCAACAGGAATGCAAGGTCAGTCATCTATGAGTGGGAGGAAGAATCACCTAATTGAGCATGAGGCCCCTCAAAAATTTAAAACCACACAAGTCACAGGAGAGGAAGTCATGGAGGAGCATGGAGGGACCAAGATATTGGATCCGTAAAATCTTCAACATATAGAAATGCAGGGCACAGCCTCAAGTGAGGCTACAGTAAAAGTAGAGAATGTCCAAATGACCCCAGGTAGGTCCATGAAAACAGTGGGTGCTGGAGCCCACTGACTCACACCTGGAGAGAGGTACAGAAAACAGTGTCATGACAGGGGTCCAGGGTCACTGATGTGATGCAAGAACAGTAATATAAATCAGATGATTTGTTGGGACTTGGAAACTTCACCCAGGGGCACACATGGCTTTGCAGGTGGTGAAAACATGGAGACCAGCAGGTCTTACCTGAGCCACCCCAGGACCAGGAGGTGGGTGCGCAGGCTCAGTGTTTGCAGGGAGTTCATGGTCAATACCACAGGGAACAAGGAGAGGAGCCCACATGTCTTATTAGTGTGCTGTGCTCACTCAGTTAGGCAGGAGGTCAATACCTGAACCTCATCAGGAGGTCAGCAACTACACCTGCCCTCTCAGTGACCCCACCTCACTAAAGACAGTGTCCACTTTTTTCTCCAAATGCTGGGCTGTGGGCAAGGCAGGTCTCACTGCAGTGATGCTGCACAGGGAAGGGGACTGGGCCTCCTCCCTCACCCAGCCTGCCCTGCATGCCGTCCTGTCTGCTGTCAGCCTGGCTCTGCTGCTCTGGGGGACTCAGGGGCTCTCAGCCTCAGGCTGCAGCTGAGAGCTGCCTGTGGTCCCAGGACTCTCACCTGGCCCAGCACCTCCATCCTGTACTCTCCTGGTGGAGACCAGAGGGCAGGACAGGTGAGGGGAAGAGCTCAGGGCAGACTCCCACCCACTGCTGTCCACAGGCATTGGCTGGACTGTCAGGAGGACAAGCAAGGCAGAGGGTGGTGGAGGGCAGTAGGCACACAGCAGGAAGCCCCTACCCCCCTGAGACCCTGCTCCCTCCTTTCCTGCTCAGTCTGTAGCCCCCAAATCTCACAGAGATGAAAGAGAGGAACTAGTCCTAAGAAAAAGGGGGGCTCTTCTCCTGGATGTGGGGAACCCCATCCTCAGCCCTGGGCTCTGTTCAGTCATCACTGAGGGCTTCTCCTTCAGGGCTGGGAGGTGAACCTGGGCCTCTTGCATGCTGGGCACGTTCCTGCCACTCTGAGACCCTCCCAGGTGCAGGGAGGAAGGGCTTGGAGGAGGCAGGGCTGGGCTCAGGAGGGTGGGCTCCCCCTCTGACAGCCTTCCAGCTCCCCTGAAACCACCTGCTCTCCTCTCACAGGTAAAGCTCCACTTGGGTTCAAGACAGGGACACATCTCAGGAGCACAGAGGACCTGGGCAGCCTGACCTCAGCCTCTCCAGATATCAGAAGAGCCTCACCCACATGCAAATTCCTCCTTCTGCTCTGGGTTCAAAGGCCCTCTGGGCTGTGGGAGCTCCCAGCTCTCTGCTCAGACAGGGCTGAGGTCTCTGGGAAGGCTGGTGTGGTCTAGAAGATGAGGCTGCTGGGTCTTGTCCTGTGCCTGGTCACAGCTCCCCAAGGTGAGTGTCCCCAGCATCAGACCTGGGTCCATGGGGAGGTTGTTACTGCAGGTGACTGACAGGGTGTGACTGTCTTTGTCCCCAGGTGTCCTGTGCCAGGTGCAGCTACAGGAGTCTGGACCTGGATTGGTGAAGCCCTCGAAGACCCTGTCCCTCACCTGTGCTGTCTGGATTCTCCATCACCAGTAATTACTGCTGGAGCTGGATCCGTCTGCCCTCAGGAAAGGGGCTGGAGTGGATAGGGAGCATATGTTATAGTGGTAATACTTACTACAGCTCTACCCTCAAGAGCCGAGTGTCCATCTCCAGAGACACGTCCAAGAACCAGTTCTCCCTGCAGCTGAGCTCCTTGAACACCCAGGACACAGCCACCTATTACTGTGCCAGAGTCACAGTGAGGGGACCTCAGTGTGAGCCCAGACACAAACCTCCTGCAGGTTGCCCATGGCCAGCAGGGGGCGCTCAGCACACAGGAGTCAGGTCAGCCCAGGAGCAGGTGCAGAGGGAGGTGGGGTCCCTTCACCTCAGTCACTTTACTCTCTCTCCAGGCAGCTCCTTCTGGGGCACGATGATCCATAGTCTTCTGGAGATGCCCGTGTCTCAGGACACCACAAACTTTTAAGTTCTTCCATCAAGTTTCTCTGAGTTTCCCATGATTAAATAGGGTAACACAATAAGTTTTCTGAAGAGGACTTTGGTTACCTTAGTGTCTGCAACCTGGTGCCATTTATGCAAATCTGTGACATTTCATTTCTCCTTCTACATCATATGGATCTCCAGGATCTCCCTTCCAGTGGCTGACTATTCTATTATTATATTATATTGTCCCCATTATTTTATCATTTTTCATTTTATTTCTATTTGTCCTTTTTTATTTGTAACTTTTGCATTATTTTTGACAAAATGGTAGAAGCATGTAATATAATTTGTCTCATTTGGGCCCCAATAAGTCCATTTTCCCTCCACTCTCCCATCCTCCTGTCACCTCCCCTCAACTCTACTGATCTTTCTGCAATTTAATGATAGATTTTTAATTAGCATTTCCTGGATATACTGATGGTGGTCATCACTTACCTGTACTAATATGTAAATAAGAAAGACTGCTAAGATTCATTCCAGTTCTCTTCCCTTATGCTCTCCCTCCTCCCTTTCCCAAAATGAAAATCAAAAATTGCTATAGTCGTGGTTCTGGACTCATGAGCAGTCCCCAGTAAAAGTCAAACAAGAGGAGGACTCACGCTCTTTGGTTTTATGTCAATAAACTAGGTTCTCAGAGTAGAGCAAGTGCTTCCTACAGAGGTACATTTGGGACCTCACTGGGGGTTCTTATCTTGCTGTTCAATCTACTACCCATTTTCCTTCCTGTGACATAAATATAACTCTCCTCCATCGTCTCAGCTCTTCATCACACCCACAATTATCATCTGTTATTCCCTGATTATTTCTGCTACTTGGGATTCAATTCAGGAGCATTTTACAATGAGCTGCATCCCCAGGTCTCTCACAAGGGACTCTGCTTTTGAAACATGGTCTTGCTAAGAAGCCCAGCTGGTCTCAAACCTGTGATCCTCCTGCCTCAAAATCCTGAAGAGCTGTGATCAGAGGGGTGCCTGATCATGCCTGGAAAACAATTTTATTATTAATAACTACAAGGTTTTTAACCTATAATCAAAACAATGATATCCCATCTGAAAACTGAGGATTTCACCCAATGCTTTAAGTCTTGTCTCCTTTGCCTCATTGAAACCTCGTTACTTGCTCTGAGGGCCTTGTTCAGCTCCTGCCTCTGCCTTGGTGGATGCTGGCATCACTTTCCATAAACAGGACCCCTGCCATTTGCGCAGACTCTGTATTTGACTGCTTAAGCATGCTTTGTGGTTATTAAATTTACACTTAGTTCTACCACACGGCCTGCACAATGGTTTCATTAATGAGGTTCTAGGCATAAAGTTAGTTAGAAGAGATCAAAATAAAACACATAGACTCAGTTACCTTATTTCTATTGCTAGGTCCGAGAGGGCTCACCTCTCTGGTTCCCACCTCTAGCCGCCCAGCAGGGCAGCGAGGATTACTCAGGGCTAGCAGGAGAGAGAGAGAGCGGACATGCCTGGAGTAGCCTTTTATTGGGGAACAAGAGATTCAGGGGAGAATTCTATCCAATGAAGGCTGAGGGGGGGCTGAACTCCAAGGGCAGGGTCAGTGATTGGGTCCCCGGGGTCAGTGGTCAGGCACACCCCTACACAGATGGGCTCTCTCATCAGGAAAGGGTCGGGAAAGCTTCCACAGAGCCAAAGCGCCTCAGGCCCTTAACGGGAGTCACCCAATCACGTGTTAGAATGGCTTCCCACATATCCCCCCTTTCTTTTCTTAACAATGAGGTGGCGGTTCACTCTCTGGAGTTTCTGGATTCTTGATTGGAAGACTCGCCACCCTATAGTTACAATACATAAGAGAATTAACAGCAAAGAGAATAATCCAATAATGTACCAAGCAGAGTGTTTAAGAATATTTCCAGGGTTGAATCCATTTAACACCTTCAATATTTGGTTAGCCAAAGAAGAAGGATCTGAAAAATCAGCTCTATTATTTTGAATGTCTTGGATATGGTGATGAAGTTCCAGAATATCCAAGCTATTATTACTATTTTGTCAAATACCTAATAAATGGTTTTTAACTTTCTCCCAATCCCAGAGAGAAGCATTGTACTTGGCAGCTGTAACACATACATACTTATAATTAGCATGGCATTTAAGCCTTTCTTTAAATTTTAAGGCTGAAAGTTCATTACCTATGTCTATAACAGTCGCCTCTAAGGTGTTTAATTTAGTTTCAAACCTTTCATCAATATTTACTGGATTATGCAGAGCCTTGGAAGTATTTTGAGCTAAATTATTAAGAAATTTTGCATGCTGAATATTCTGAGACAATGTCAGAGACGCAGAGACAGTTGAGGCAATAAAAGAGACCAGCGCTAACACACCAACAATTACGACTCCAATAGCACGTGTAGGTCTTGTTAGCTGGGCATGAATTTGCTGCAAGACTTGTAAACCAGCATAAGCATACCATGGCTCTGAAATATTAGCAGGTAATAAAACGAAAGAGGGCTGATGAAGTATCAGCACTCCTTTTCCTCCATTATACCTAGTAATACAATTGGTTAGGTTGCACTTATTACAAGTAACAATATATCTGTCATCTATCCATTTAACTTTTACATTTCCAATAATTAAAACATAAGGAGATTGGACACAAGCTCTTAAGCCATAGCAAGATCCCTCTTTACAGTTCTTGCCGACAAATTTTGATAAAGGTTTATCTGTAAAATGTAAATATTTTGAGGCAGCAACTAAACACCAAATATCTTTTTGAACACCTCCTTTACTATAAGTCAAAATATTACTAACAAATCCTGCAGGTGTCATAGCAGAATTTCTTCTTAATTGTCTCTTATCAATTTTTGGAGACCAGTCTAAAATATACCCACTATCTTTAGACACCTTATATTGTACAGGAAAGGTGTTTACACAATCCATCCATTTAAGAAAGGTGCCAATCTCAATTGTAGAACTATTTGGACAGTGGGGTATCTGTGGAGGTTTTGCAGAAATGACTGGCTTGTTATGGGAAAGTCCCATCTTAATTACTGATCTAGTATTAGGTTTTAAGTCCCCATAAATAGAATTAGTCAGTCTAGGTCTACCAATCGCTGTCTTTTCTTCGGATGATACTTTCAGACAGCCAGTATGTTTATCATGTGACCTACACAAAGGTAATTGGGCACTGTAGCCAGAATAATTAAATCTAGTCACATGATTGGGAGTAATATGAGTATCTGTAAATCCTCCCATCATGAATGAGTCATTAGTAAATACTGGAATAGATTCTCCAGTCCACACAGCTGGGTGTACCAGGGGTGGATCTGGGAAATATGTCCAATAAGTGTCTACTTGATTTCCTTTTACCTGACAGCCCAGTAGGGCAATTACTGTTGTTACCATCAAGACTGGGGTCCTGTTCCTTCCTAGGCATCGAAGTATTCGGGAAGCCTGGGTTGTTAGCTTCTTCACGTCTTTCCAGGAAATCAGCTTTTTGGCTGGTTCAATCTGGTCTTTCTTCATCTTTTTCTGATATCTCCTCCTTCTGGGTAGTGGCTCCTCCGGGTCGATCCTCAGTCGCTTGAAACTGGGTTCTATCTCCTCCATGTCTGATAGCACATTCAGGCACCCAAATAGGACGGAAAGCACCTTCTGGGAAGATACAAGCATGACCTCGGCCCCATGTTATTACCGGGTCCAGACCCTTCCACTGACCAGTTTGTAAATCTTTCCAAAGAACTCTGCCTAAGGGGCCTGTTACTGAGGGAGACATTTGCCTCTCAGCAGCAGTGTGACCTTCTGTGTCACAGTTTAGAAAATTTAAAACAAACAAGGCATGATTAAGGCTATTTTGGGGAGTCACAATCCTATTCCCCCCTTTTAAATTTTGTAATTGAAGCTTAATAGATAAATGAGCTCATTCCACAATGGCTTGACCTTGGGGGTTATAAGGAATTCCTGTTTTATGATTAATTTTAAACTCTTGGGAAATTGTTGAAAAGAAGAGCTTACGTAAGCTGGAGAATTATCTGTTTTAATCTGCATAGGACACACTAAAATGGAAAAAGCTGCTAAGCAATGAGAAATTACATGTTGAGTATTTTCCTTAGTACGTGCTGTGGCAAAAATAAATCTAGAATAAGTGTCCACTATGACATGCACATAACATTGCTTACCAAATTGAGGAATATGAGTTACATCCATTTGCCATGTTTGATTTGGTTTTAATCCATGGGGATTTACCCCTGATGGCAGAGATGGAGTGTGAATAACACACTTAGGGCATTGGCTTACAATCTGACGAGCTTATTCTCTGGTAATATTAAATTTTTTACGTAAGCTAGAAGCATTTTGATGATGTAAGGAATGGGAAGCTAGTGCACAGTCATACAAAGACATCTGTTGACAAAAAGCTACTAACTTATCAATTTTGTCATTACCTGAAACTAGAGGTCCAGGAAGATTAGTATGGGCACGTATGTGTCCTACGAAACATGGGTACTTTTGCATTAGCACTGTCTTTTGTAAATTATGAAATAATTCAAATAACTCCTGTGATGAAGTATACCCAATCATTGCGGTTTCAATATTTTTGGTAACTCTGACAGCATATAATCTGTCAGAATAGATATTAATAGGCTCATTTGAAAAGTAATCTAAGGCACAAATCAGAGCTTGAAGCTCTGTTCTTTGGGCAGAAGTATAAGAAGTTTGTATTACCTCTGTGTGAACACAACTGAAAAAACCTGCCTTACCGGAGTTTGAACCATCCGTGAACACCGATAAAGCTTCCTCTATTGGATGAGAACGTACAATCTTTGGAAAGATAAGTGACATTAATGATGCAAATTGTACATTCTTATCACGAGGATAATGGCTATCTATCTGCCCAGGAAAATCTGCAAAGGCTATCTGCCATGAGCTAGAAGTTTGAAAAAGCCAATTAGTCTGTTGAACAGAAAATGGAATAATTATGATGTCAGGCTCAGATCCAATTAATTGTAAAATCCTAGTTCTACCTTTAATTACTAATTGAGCTATAGAATCATGAAAAGGAATTAATGTTTTTTGAGGGAAGTGGGATAAATAAATCCACTCAATAACTCCTAATCTTTGCCATATGGCTCCTGTTGGGGTATGCTCAGTTGGAAATATTAATAAATACACTATTTCTTTAGGATCTATTCTAGTAAGCTGTGCATTTTTAATTGCAATTTCAACTTTTCTTAAGGCTGTTTTAACTTCCAAAGTTAGCTGACGTGGAGAGGTTGAAGAAGGATTTCCTTGTAATATCTGAAATAAAGGACTTAACTCAGAAGTAGTTAGTTTTAAGGATGGCCTCAGCCAGTTAATATCTCCTAATAGTTTTTGAAAATCATTAAGGGTACGTAACTCCTTAACTCTTATCTGAAGATTTTGAGGACGGATTGTACGTCCTTGAATTATCTGACCTAGATATTGAAAAGGAGACACTTTTTGAATTTTTTGAGGAGCTATACATAAACCCACTGCTGTAAGTGAAGTCTCTAACTGAGTAAAAATTTCTGAAAGTACTTCTGGATTAGCATGAGCAAATAACATATCATCCATAAAATGAATAATATGTGCATCAGGAAAGCTGTTTCTAATGGGATTTATCGCCTGGTCAACATATTTTTGTCAAGTGTAGGACTATTACGCATTCCCTGAGGAAGTACCTTCCAGCAATATCTTTTAACAGGTTCCTTAAAATTAATTGCTGGGACAGTGAAAGGAAATCTTTCACAATCTTCAGGATGTAACCTTATAGAGAAAAAACAAAATTTTAAATCTATTACCATCAAGCTATAATCTAAAGGAATGGCTGTGGGGGAGGGAAGTCCTGGCTACAATGATCCCATAGGCTGAATTGCATGATTTATCACCCTTAAATCCTGTAGTAATCTCCAATTTCCTGACTTTTTCTTAATAACAAAAATAGGTGTGTTCCAAGGACTAAGCGTTGGTTCAATATGACCAGCCAGAAGTTGTTCCTCAACTAATCTATGAATTATTTTAAGCTTTTCCCCTGAGATGGGCCACTGAGAAATACATATAGGCTCCCCTGTGAGCCACATGATTTTTTCAGCTGTCTTAGGGATCGGGGAAGTACTCAGGGCCCGTAGTAAAAATTTTGGTTTGGAGCATTTACTAATCTTTGTCGTGGAGACTGGCTTGTAAACAGATATTCTTCCTGAAAGGTCTCCTCATCATCTCCAGGAAAATAACTCTGATTAACTTCCTCAACTGACCTTATAGAATTTGGAGTAACTAATAACAATCCCATTTTGGCTAAAATATCTCTTCCCCATAGGTTAGCTGGTAAAGACTCTAACACATAAGGCTTAAATACTCCACTGTTCCCATCGGAATCTTCCCAACGGAGATAGTTGGCACTTTGAGCAGGCTGTGAAACCTGTCCTATTCCCTCTAGGTTAGCTGGTGCTACATGCAAAGGCCAGTTCCTAGGCCAAAATCTACTGGACAATACCGAGATATCAGCCCCTGTGTCTATTATTCCTAGGAAATTTTTATTATTAATTCTAAGTGTCAATAAAGGGCATTCTTGCCTTACTAACCGTGACCAGTATACTCTGTCCGGCGGTTTAGAAACTGAATCTACTGGCAGGTGCCTTTCTGAGACACAAGGAAATAATATTAATTGAGCAAAAGTATCCTTTGGGGTAAGCCTTAGGGTATAATTGGATTTTACAGTAACATATAACTGTCCTTTAAATTTAGAATCTATCAGACCAGGTATTACCTCAATGGCTCCTTTTAATTCATTACATCCCAAAATCAAACCTACAGTATTATCAGGAAGCGGCCCGAAAATCCCAGTAGGGATTTGTTCTGGCCCCGTTTCAGGATCTAATTCAACTGTCTTTGAAGGTCCTAAGAAAACTGTGATCTCTGTCCCGGTAAAGATCCCGGGCTATCCTGGTCGGCGCCAGTGACGTCACACTTTGCGACCTCCCTTGGAATTCCCCGTATTGTTGTTCGGCCCAGGGAGGGGCCGAATGGAAGTTTTTTGTCCTCCCGCTAGGAGGAAATGCCGGCGGCGAGAAGGCGGGCTCATCCACGCCATCTGAATCCATTGCGTGGCGCTGAGTCCTGCAATATCTATTATCGCCAGTAGATGGAGCCCTGAACTTAAAATTGCGCATGTGACACTTGCGGGCAAAATGATTGTTTTTTCCACAAATGTAACATCTACCACGGGACTTTTGACCTAAATTTTGCGGCCCCAAAGTTTCTTTTAATGCAGAAGCTAAGGCTACTGTTTGCAACTGTGTGGGGTCTAAGTCAGAACACAGGCGAATATACTCAGAAACTGTTCCTTTTTTACGATGCGGTCGGAGAACATCCTGACAAATTTTATTTGCGTTCTCAAAAGCCAATTGCCTAACAGGTCCCCGATGGATCTGTTCACAGCCTGATACAGTCGGGCTACGAAATCTGAATAAGTCTCACTGGCACCTTGTCTGATTTTGGTAAGAACTAAATTGGACTGGTCCTTGGGGACGATCTGTGTCCAAGCGCGTTTTGCACAATCAGTTATTTGATTGTATACTACAAAATCATAATTTAACTGTCTTTCTAAATCAGCGAAATCTTCTGTCCCTAAAAACATGGTTACTGGCTTTTCTATGCCCTGTCTTCTGTTTCTTTCTGCCTGTTCATTACAAAAATCAGTCCAATAAGTCTTCCAAAGCAAGTAATCTCCCCTGCTCAGACAAAATCTGGCTAAAAAAATCCAATCGCTAGGAGGAAGGGGTTGTGAGCAAATATTTTCTATCAGGCTCTGTACAAAAGGCAAATTTGGACCATACGTCTCACATGCCTTTTTTAGTTCTTTAATAGTTTTAAATGGGATTACAGCATGAACTCTAACTCTCTGATCTTGCTCATTAGTTTGCTCAAAAACTGGAAAGAGGTGAAAACCACTAGTATCCTCTCCCATTTCTTGATCCTTCTTAATACCTTGCTGGACTGGGGTAAGAAAAGTCATTGTTACTCCAGTGTACCTGTTAAATTTTGTCCTTCTAGCAGGTACCGGCCGATTTCGAATAGCTTGGGCAGGCAGTGTTAAACACAGCCTATTAAAATTTCTCTCTAAGTCCTGAATTTCAACATCTGATTCCTCTTCCTCAGACTGTGAGCTGCGGTCAGACTCTGCACTATCGCCATTTTGAATTTGGGTTTCTAAACCACGTGGTTGAGAAGAACCCTGAGCCCCTCTAGGAGTCTCTTCCGTATTTTCCTCTCTAACAAGATCATCTACGTCTTCCGGAGGGCTGTCTAGGATTTGGGAGGTTTCTCCTCTATGATGTTGTTCTGTACAATCTGCCTGCGGGCTAGCCTGATCTTGGATTTTAAGTTCACATTTCTAACCTTTGGCTTGGCCCCTAGTGCCTTTGTTTTTAAATGGCTTAAGGGAAAGGGAATTAACTTAGCCTCAGGCTGATTTTCCATTTGAATAGACCTAACAGCTCATTGAATGCCTTTTAAAAGGTCCTCAGGGGGCCACGAACTCTGGCCCATATATTCAAAAAGACAAATTTCTAGAGCTGTCCAAGTTTTCTGTATATTTTCTATGCCTCCAGGTAGTTCATTAGAAAGACAGACTCTCTGTAACTTTCTTCCTAATTTCTCCCAAGTAAGTAAATTTGGAGACTCTTGGTCACAAAACCAAGGACAATATTCACCTACAATCTTTAAGAATTGTAATAACTGAGTTTTCTTTAACTGTTTTCCTTTCTGATTAATTATACTGTCTAAAATAGTCAGATACATTTCCTTATCCGTAGAAGTTGAATTTCCCATTTTAATTAATTTAACGTCTCTTTACTTCAATAACTCCAGGTACATTTGTGACCCAATCTGTCACCTCTTCCTCTATCTTTATTTTTTTTCCTTATCTTTATTTTTTTCTTTATCTTTATAGCGCACTCCCACTCAATCTAACTAATCTAGAGTGCCCCCCTCGTGTTCGCCAATTCTACCACACGGCCTGCGCAATGGTTTCATTAATGAGGTTCTAGGCATAAAGTTAGTTAGAAGAGATCGAAATAAAACACACAGACTCAGTTACCTTATTTCTATTGCTAGGTCCGAGAGGGCTCACCTCTCTGGTTCCCACCTCTAGCCACCCAGCAGGGCAGCGAGGATTACTCAGGGCTAGCAGGAGAGAGAGAGAGCGAACATGCCTGGAGTAGCCTTTTATTGGGGAACAAGAGATTCAGGGGACAATTCCATCCAATGAAGGCTGAGGGAGGGCTGCACTCCAAGGTCAGGGTCAGTGATTGGGTCCCCAGGGTCAGTGGTCAGGCACACCCCTACACGGATGGGCTCTCTCATCAGGAAAGGGTCGGGAAAGCTTCCACAGAGCCAAAGCACCTGAGGCCCTTAACGGGAGTCACCCAATCACGTGCTAGAATGGCTTCCCACACTTAGTTATGTAAATTAGATTTTGGGGATCCACGTATGAATATGTTTTGAAGGAAATGAATATGCAGTGCTGTGTTCTGTGTTCTTGTCTTTCACATCTGATGGTGTTTGATGATCAACTAAGAATGTCAGCATCTCTCCATCAGACAACAGCTGGCCATTCCAGCTGTATTTTCACACTTACACTGAAACCTAGCTCTAGCAAGGCAGAGGACAGCACCCTGACACAGGGGTCCCAGGCTCCATGATGGGTCCCAGGCTGTGCACACCTAGCTGTCCATCACCTGTCCCTCCTGGGTGTGGGGAGCCCACCAGCTGCTCTGCCCCAGTCATTGTGAAGCACAGCCTGGCTGTGGGCCACAGGTACCCTGTGAGCTGCAGAGCCCCAGGACAAGGCCCTCTCTGCACGTGGCCCTCAACACCCACCCTCACCCTCGCCCTCCCTGCACCTTCCCATCTCCAGGGCCACTGTCCTCTCTCTTTACAGGACCTGCTGCAGTTTCTTCCCCACATGAGGGATGGTGAGGTGATGGTCTCCCTCTTCCTGCCCCATTTCAGCTAGGTCCATGTGCTCCAGAGCCATGCCCAGGGCCAGAAGGGCAGGATGCCATTCTTGTTGGCAAATCACATTCTTCCTCTGTGGATAGTATATTTACCACATCTCCATTAAGGGACACATGGTGATCATGAAAAGTGCTTCAACACTCATGGGACTGGAGTTAAGGACAGGCTTCTTGGACACATGTCCCACCTGACGTGCATATTGCTTAGAAGTTCTGTCCCTAAGCCCTAGGATGTCCCACCCAATGTCTCTGCTGACCTCAGGTGATACTGCACAGGGTGGGGTCTCCTGCCTGCTACCCTCCAAACTGTTCCTGTAGCTGGTGGACCTACAATGCATAAGGGGACTCTATAGGGGCCACACCTCTGACAAACGCTGCGTGAGCCCAAAGCCTACCCAGGGAATCCTTTGTAACGCATCCTTGTGGGAGGCCATCCTCACACATGATTTGCTATACCTCCCTGGCTTGGTGAGAGGCACTTAGTCACAGCTGTGTCAGAGCTTTCCCCACCCTTTTCCAGGTTCCAGGGCTTGTCCATCCAGAGGTGTGTCTGACCACTTCCCGAAAGAGCCAATCATCACCCCTGACCTTGGAATGCTGCCCCCCCTTAACCTTCATTGAATGGGATTTTCCCTGGAATTTTTTGTTCCCCAATAAAAGTCCACTCCCTGGTGTATTCTCTCTCTCTCTCTTGCTTGTCTCTTCTGTAAACCTTGCCATGGCATTAGGTGGCTGGAGGTGGGAGCTAGGAGGAGCCAACCCAGAGCTGGTATTAAAGGTAATTAGAGTCTTGTCTCTTTAATTTAAAATGCCCTAGAATTTACTCATGAATTGAACCTTCTTTAATGAAGCCAGCACTGGTTGCGTGGCAGACATCCTCTAGAGGAAGAGCCACCCCGACACTCTGGCACCCTGTGTGCCTGCAGAGTGAGCATCATGGATGCTTCCAGGTTGGCTCCTTGGTGACTATTTCAGCTCCCAGATCAGAGCTCATACAAACCAACCCTTTACCCAGTCCCAGGGCTGTGTCCACCTCTTTAGATGCTCACTATGACCACCTCAGGCCCCAGCACCAGTGTGGCTGAGTCCAGTCTGTGCTGCTCTGAGCAGCTCCTGAGGCTGAGGGTTCACAAGGAGAGAGCTGTGCTGCAGCAGGTTCTGGAGACCAGGGTTCAAACACCCAGGTGCTGCTCCTGACCAGGGCCCTGAGGCTGCAGCACCACATGGCAGGAGGCAGGAGGCAAAGAGAGGCAGATGGGGCTGGACCTCTAAGTGGTGCTGGGGTCCCACTGGGGCTCAGGGTGCCAGGAAGGCTCTACCAGCCCTGGGGGAACCTCGGTGGCCAGGACTAAGGTGTCAGCTGTCCTCTACATTCTGGGACCAGGTGGACATGTGAAGAGGGACATGGCACCAGTACTGAGGGCATGTGGCTGTGCCTCCAGGAGGATTGCAAGACACTAGTTCCAGAGAGAGGCCCTTCTTCCCCCAGGTCTGACTGCACAGAAGGAGGAAGAAGGCCTGGTTCACACCTGCCTGAACTTTATGAAATCCTGACGCCCCGACTTACATCCTCCCTGTTCAGGGGGATCCTGTCCTCTTCCCATGACTTCTTCCCACTTCCAGGCCACCCAGTGTCCTTCCTGGGATGCAGCAGCTCACAGTGCACACTTCTTCCTGGAGCCCACTTAGTGCCACATCTTCCCCCTGGGGACCTTTGGCAGTGTCTGGAGGCAGCTGTTGTTCTCACATGTTAAGGAGGGCTTGTCCTGGAATCCAGCTTTTAGAGACCAACAAGGCTGCCAAACCTCCAGCCATCACAGGACAGTACTGACAGCAAGGAATTATCTGACCCAAACATTCACGGGGTGAACTGAGGAACAGTGACAGAAATCCTGAACCTTTTAAAAATGAAGATTAACATGTATGTTCAGAGTGGACCTTGGTGTATTGAGGTGTCTCCCCTCCTGATGAGGCTCTGTGACACCTACACCCCACACCCAGGGCTCCAAGGGCAGACACCCCCCCCCTAATGCAGCACTATGTGGTCTGTGGACAGGTGTGACCTGAGCAGGGTTTTGGAGAGACAGGGGATCCTTTCTCAAACCTCCTGGAATGGTCAGCTCTGTATGGACGGTGGGATCTGCAGGTCAGGACCCTGAGGACACTCTGCCCAGAACCACTCTGACCCCAGCTTGCTGTGAGGTTACCCCAAGGCTGAGATGCCCCAGGACACCTGACTGCTGAGAAGAGGCAGCGTGGAGCCTGCCTGGGTTTCCAGCCCCTGTGGCTGCATTGCAGGGTCACACAGGGTCACCTGGGCTCTGTCCCTGTTCACATCAGTGCCCAGCCTGTCCTGAGGGTCTGCTCCAGTCTGGGTGAGGATGAGCAGTGGCAATGTTTACATCCCAGATGGTCCTAAGAACACAGCAGCTGTGGGAAGACATGAAACCACCAGTCCCCTTTGATTTCAGCACTGACACCATCAGTCAGCACACTGGTGTTTTACTTTTCATTTTAATACACTTTTAGCTGTCGGTGGGCACAATGCCTTATTTTACTGGTTTGTCTCCCGGGTGCTGAGGATCAGACCAGGCCTCCCACAAGGGCTCTGCACTGGGCCTCAACCCAGCCCCACACACTCCTACTGCTGTGGTGATATATTGGTTTTTCCTGACACTCCCTGAGTCTCTTCCTGATGACTCCCAGTGCCAATGGTCACACAGGACAGTGGGGCTCCTCTGACATGGTCACAGCAGGTGGGACATGGTGGCTGCACTCTTTCCCCAGGGCTTCCTCCTTCCTCCACCCTCCCCTCCCCCACCCTTCCCTCTTCTCTCCTAGTTTTCTGGTATTTATATATTTATCTTCTCTATTTAGTGCCAGTCAGCTTCTGAGTTGGTCCACACACAGCTGGATCCCCTTGTCTGACCACCTGTCCTGGAGGGTGGGGAACTGCCTTTCTCCTTCACAGGGCTCTGCTGCACCAGGGTGAGACTGTGGGTCTGCGAGGACAACTGACCAACACCTGCACCTGTGTCCTGTGTAGAGATGTGGTTTGAACCCCCTACTTCTGGGGGTCCCTGTCCCTGTGCTGTGCTTTGGGGCCGAGTGCTGGGACATCACTCCCTCCAATCCTCCTGAGACCCAGTCCCCAGCCCTGTCCATCACACTCTGTCTCCCACGGGGCAGTCTGTCCATTCAGATGGAAGTGCCCTTGATCTCATCCACATGTAGACCTCCAGCCAGGACCCAGTGCCTCTTCTACTCCCAGAAAGGGGCTGGGGCTGGGCTCCAAGGACCCAGTGAAGAGGGCACCTAAGTGGCTGTCCAGTCTGGACACTCAAAAGCACGTCCTCCTGTGCAGGAGAAATAATGAGAAGGGGAGAGTGGAGGGGATTCTGAAGTGATGTGTGTGAGCAGAGGTGCCCTGGAGGGTGTCCACGCCTGCCCACTGAGTCCCTTCAACTCCAGCCCCTCCCAGCTCTGGCACCTCTGCTGGGAAGGTCAAGTCCTGCATGGGGGTTGCAGGCCCTCTCCAGCCAGGACCCTGGGCTTTCCCTGGACAGCACAGCCCAGCTCCCCTGAGGTCAGTGTCTGCTGGGCTGAGGTCTGTTACTTACACTGCTTCTCCAGGCCTGGTGGGAAGCTGCCCCTCCTCCTCTGAGGGAGGGCTTTCCCTCCTCACGGTCCATGCACCCCAGACCAGCTGCAGTCTGTCTCCTGAAACAACCTTCTTTACTCTGGAAGCCAATGCTTTCAGCTTTCTCTGAACATCAGCTCCCCAGATGCCACTTGCCTTTCCTGTGGCCCTGCCTCAGTTCCTGCTGCTCAACTGCTGAGCTCCTTCTCTCCTGGGACCTGCTGCAGCACCGTGGGATCCCCTCAGCTGCCTTCTCCATTCCTGATACCTCATTTTCAAGTCCAACTTATTTTCTGGGAAAGACTTAGTTCCCTGTTCTCTGTGTTTGCATTTTACAGAGGAGCTGTCCATATGATTAACTGACCATGTTTTCATCAAGTGCTTCACACTAAAACATGGTGATTGAAACCTACATAAGAAGGCCCTGGGAATTCCAAATTGTGTGCAGACCCCTCCCTTTGTTTACATGTGCAAGGAGCGTGCACAGCCTCCATGGATTAGTGCAACTGTGCAAAGGTAACATGAAGTCTAAATACCAGTTTCAGATTTCTAATGCAATAGAGCCCAACTCTGGGTGCAGTAGTTCCTGATGCCACAGATTCGGGATTTGAAATTTCCATTCTGGCTCAGTGTGGTGAGGAGAATGTAACACTGACTCCATAGTTCACATATGAATGACAGGTGAACTTGCTGATGCTCTTGGCACACCCTGGGGAGGCTTGAGGCCCGGAGTGTGCACAGCGAGCTGAGGTCACCCACTCCTCTCTCAGCTTTCTTCCTGCCCTTCAGGGGCAATTTAGTGTAGGAATTCCACATTTTTTCTACGTTGGCAAGTTGGCACTCACATTAGATCCAAGGATGTTGGTATAGTGCCCTTTGTCCTTCCTCAGTGTTAGAAGCAGGGAAGATTCTAAGAGGGTAAGTATATAAGTAAAAGTGATTTTCTGGTTGTGCAGTGTTGGCCATGAGCTCAGGGTGAATGAATCACAAATTTGATGTTACAGAAAGAGGCAGAGAAATCAGTTGATCTGAGCCTGAGTGTGCACTGGGAAATGGACACTGACCCTAACTGGGCATGTGACCCTGGTGACATCTGGACTGACCAGATTATTGGGTTCCTCCAGTGAAAATACAGAAGTGCCACCAACGGTGTCTCTTGGAGTTGAGGCTGAAGTGTGCATGTCCAGGCTGCTCAGGGTGAGGGAGATGAGAAACCTTCCCTGTATGGAGCTGCTGATCTCATACATGCCAGGACGTGAGGCAGCTGTGAAGGCTGAGCCTGGGGTCGAGCACCTTCTGGGGACAGGAGAATGTGGCAGGATTTTCTCTAATGTCTTGCAAGTGCTGCATAGGAGGTGGTAGGTGACGGAGCAGGTTGTGAGTTTACATGGAACTGACTAGTTTACAAGGACCCCTATGACACAAGGTGTGGTTTCAGGGATGAACCTGTGGCCAAAGGCCAGCAAGAACCAGGCCTGTGTGTCCCTTGGAGCAGCAGGTTGGCACCCAGTAACTGAATGTCTGCAGTGGCCTTGAGGATTGGAAGTCCCCACACAAGGGGGTTGGACTGCACAGTGTTGTGGGTGTTACACTCACACAAGAGGCAGAAACCATCTCTGTCTTCCTTCATTTCACCATGAAATACACACAGAAGTTTATGGATCTCTCTCAGAACTCATGTGTCCCCATCCTGCTGATGGACACCTCAGTGGTTTTCTCTGAAGGACACTTTCCTGGTGCCTGGGTGGACAGCTCAGGACGCGTCCTCTCCTGCACACATCTGTGGATGCACTAGTCAGGTGGACAGGCCACATCAGGGAGTGGAGGGAGGGGGGTGTGCACAGAGCAGGCAGCTCTCTCCTCCTGAGGCCCCTGACTCTCCTCTCTGCTGTGTCATCCCAGGGCTTGCTCTGACCCCGACTCTCAGCAAGGTGAGCACCTGAGCTGTGCTTGAGAAACCATCAGTACTCACTCGTCCAGGATGTGATGGACAAGGGCCTCAGCTCTGCCACCTGGTTCCATCATTGGGAGGAGCAATCTCGACCTCCACCCCAGGCTGAAGGCACCACGCTTCACCACAGCAGGATACAGCACCCACCTGTGCCCTCAGCAGGAGCAGGGGAGCCTGAGTTATCATGGAATACTACTCAGACAGGAACAATGGAGGGCTCTCATTTGGGACAACACAGGTGACCCCGAGGACACTGCACTCATTCACATAAGCCAGGCACAGAAAGACAGGAACCACTGCCTCACTCACAGCTCTGAACTAAAGTTTCCCAGAGGTGCACAGAGGAGAAGGAGCCTAAAAGGGCCTGGGGCAATAGCCCTGGGAGAGGCTGGTCAGAGTGGGGTCACTTCTGATAAGCAGGAGGAGAACCTCCAAGACAGCTGCTCAGCAGGAGGCTCAGGTGAGTCACCACCTACTGTGCACCTGCAGCAGTGCTGAGAGAGCAGGCTTTGATTTCTCACCATGAAATGGTGGAAGCCAGAGCTGCAGCACCTGGTAATACCTGGATTAGCCTTCCCACCACGGGTGCCCATCGGGAACCTTCATCCTAGGTAAAGGGTCTCCACGGGCCCTGCCCTGCCCTCTGTGGTCTTTATTAGAATCACATTTAAATAGTGATGGCAGCAGACACTGAGACCCAGAGGTTCAGTGCCCTCCTTCTCTGCAGTGTTCTCTTTGGAGCTTGGTGAATGTGTTAACTCAGAGAACATGGCCATGACCTCAGGTCAGAAGATTGAGCTTCATAAGATTGTGGAGTTAATAGTTGACAGAAGGAGGCACATGAGGTCCATTAGCATGATGTGCTTCTCCCACCTGTCAAGTGGAGCACTGAAGTGTCCCTGCTGCTGTGGAGACAGAGTGGGCACAGAGGGCCTGGGCTAAGGAGCTGTCCAGGCCACCCCTCCACAGGGCTCTGACCTGCCCCTCAAGGTCAGGACTCACAGTGTCCTAGTAATACAACCAGGAAGCACTGAGGTGGGGCCTGGGTTGTGGGGCACTGCGGGAACTGATCAGGAGAACAGACACAGCACCTCGGGGCCCTGGATCAGTCTCTGCACTGAGCACATGAGGTCTGGTTTCCCTTGATGGCGCCTGTCCTCACTGAGGAGAAACAGAGGGCAGCACCTGGGGCTCAGGAGAGGACAGACACCAGGTGGGTGCCCACCTGCAGGAGGACCCTCCTCAGGCAGCACACTGAGCTCTGCCCAGGAACGGGCTGGAAACCAGGAACATGGCTCATGCTGCTCAGGAAAGGACCCCACAGGGACCATGGAGATGTGCAGAGATAAGGCAAGGACTGGGCACTGCGGCTGGTCAGACATTCCCTTACTCCAAAGAGCAGCGTCTTCTCCTAAGCCCACTGCTGAGAGGGACCCTCGGTTTTGTTGGCAGCAGTTTGACTGCTCAGCTGTGCACCCCATCTTCCCTGGGCAGGAGTGTCCCCAACATTCCATCCCCCCTCCCCCCTGAGGATGATGGAGAATGGGCACAGCTCCTGGGACCAGAGCAGGGCTGGCCCCTGGGTCTGCAGACACATTTCCAAGTGAGACGTGTGGGGAGTATGGGGCTGGAACCTGACAGGCAGGTGGTGTCACTGCTGAGGGTTCAGACAGCAGCATCCTGGGCCTGGGCTGCTCTACATTGCCACCCCCGTCCAGCACAGGCAGCTGAACTGAATTCACTGTGTGAATTTGGGGTGACACAAAGTACCACACAGACACAGAATACCTTTTATAAGCTTCATGGTGGCTTTCTCCATCTCCCAGCCTCAGGATCCCCAAAAGGGGACAAGAGAAGGTCAGAGAGGCTGACAGGAGAGAGGGGGCACATTCAGAAGTGGGCTTTTATTTTGGGTGATGCTATTTCTTAGAATTTTCTATCTGAAAAAGGCAGAAGAGGTAGGATTACAAAGGAACAGGTGAGTGTGACTCAACCCCAGCAGGTGACACCTACTCCTGGAGCCACACCCTGTTGTCCCAGTTGGGGGAGTACCCAAGTTACTGGACCTGGCACTACCCTGCCCGACTGAATGCAATAACTGTTCAGACCCTGGAGCATCAGGACTTAAGGAGGTTCATGGAGGGCGGCTTCTCTCACTAACGGCTCTCCTCACCTGGGACCTATGCTGAGCTGATCCCTTGGAATCCAGGGAAACCTCTGCAGATGAAGAGGGAGCTGGACATAGAGAGGAAGTCACATGTCAGTGCACAGCTCCTCTGGGGACAGCCACTTAGACAGTCTGTCTCCTCCTCTTCCCAAATGCTCTCCATCGCATGTTGCATTCATTCTCCCTGCTGGTGCTGATGTCTCCTGTATTACAGGATGTTTAAAAGATGAGGAAGGCTGTAATAATGTCACACAACCAACATGAATGTGTCACATGTTGTCTAGGAACAGAAGGACCAAGTCAGTGTAGCAGACAGTGGGAGAGAAAGCAGTGTGCTGGACTCAGAACTGAGCAATCAGCACTCAGAGCCTGAGAGTGTGTGGTGAGTGAGACTGGGCACCAGGAAGGGATCAGGGTCCTGAGGAAGGGGCTGAGCTCAGGAGGGTGGGCTCCTTCTCTGACAGCCTTCCAGCACACCTGAATCCACCTGTTCTCCTCTCACAGGTAAAGCTCCACTTGGGTTCAAGACAGGGACACATCTCAGGAGCACAGAGGACCTGGGCAGCCTGACCTCAGCCTCTCCAGATATCAGAAGAGCCTCACCCACATGCAAATCCCTCCTCCTGCTCTGGGTTCAAAGGCCCTCTGGGCTGTGGGAGCTGCCAGCTCTCTGCTCAGACAGGGCTGAGGTCTCTGGGAAGGCAGGCATGGTCTAGAAGATGAGGCTGCTAGGTCTTGTCCTGTGCCTGGTAACAGCTCCCCAAGGTGAGTGTCACCAGCGTCAGACCTGGGTCCATGGGGAGGTTGTGACTGCAAGTGACTGACAGGGTGTGACTGTCCTTGTCCCCAGGTGTCCTGTGCCAGGTGCAGCTGCAGGAGTCAGGACCTGGCCTGGTGAAGCCCTCGCAGACCCTGTCCCTCACCTGTGCTGTCTCTGCATTCTCCATCACGACCAGTGACTACTACTGGCACTGGATCCGTCAGTCCCCAGGGAAGGGGCTGGAGTACATAGGGTATATAAGTTATGGTGGTAGCACTTACTACAACCCATCCCTCAAGAGCCAAGTGTCCATCTCCAGAGACACGTCCAAGAACCAGTTCTCCCTGCAGCTGAGCTCCATGACCACCCAGGACACGGTCACCTATTACTGTGCCAGAGAAACAGTGAGGGGACCTCAGTGTGAGCCCAGACACAAACCTCCTGCAGGGTGCCCGGGACCAGCAGGGAGCGCTCAGCACACAGGAGATCAGGTGGCACCTTCAGAGCAGCAGAAGACAGTGGATGGTTTCTCTCCAGGTGATCAGTGTCTCCCTGGTTCCCATCATGAAGAATCTGGAGGTCTCTTCTGCCTCAGATCATCCCATGCTCTTCTCTTATCGAGTCAGGTGGGTCTCTCTCCAGTTATCTCAGCTCAGAATTTTAAAAGATTTCCTGGCTTCCTTCATGATGAGGTCTTGTCATCAGAGGTGACAAGAGTTAAGGGAACTAAGACAAAGGCCGGGGACTTATTTCTCCCTGAAGGAACTTCCTCAATAGGCAGAATCTCCTCTCAGGAGAGCCCCGTCAGGTCGGAGTCCCATTCTTAACTGTTTTTTCTGGTCTCTTCATAGGGCCACAAAATTCTTAGCCAGACATTTTGAAACACATTTAGCAGTTGGACTGTCACAGTTAAAAAAAAACTTTGGGTCACCTCCAATAGTTGGAAGTGATTCTAAACCCTTTAAGTTTTTGGAGGTTTTTTTTGTTCCTGCTGTTAGTATCTGGGGCTGAGAGACAAAAGCCAAGTTTCCTAGACAAACGGATTTTTACATATCTTGGAAATGATAATCTCAAAAACTCTCTAGTTCTAAGCTGCCCTCTGTAGGAACTGACTGTCTACTCTGCTGGCCACCTGGCCCAGTTCCTAAATGAAGGCAATCTCCACATGCTTTATGACCTTTGGCTTCTACTTTTAACATCTCTTGGGCTTTGCTCAGCCCAGTTGAAAATCTTTTTAACCATTGTTTTTTAGATGGGTGTTAGGCCAGGTGGGATTAGGTTTCCCATAAGGAAGCTAACAGTCAAAACAATGGGCAGAAATAAAAGGAAGATGAGAGACAAGAATTTAACCAGGCAGTGAGTGTGACTGTGTCCAAAGGTGGTGGGTCACCAGTCCCTTTCTTGTCTCACTAAGTTGGGGAAAAAAAGTTACAAGCAAACTGAAATGGAGATTAACCTAAACAGACAACATGGGAACAAACCATAGAAAACAACAAATAGGACAAGACAAAAACACAAGTCAGTCTCTCTCCTCCTTATAATTCCAGCCTCCAGAGCCTCCTCAGGATCCACTTAATGGGAGCTCTGTTGGGTCTGGACCAAGGCCTCTTCAGGGTCAAGGTCACCTTATACACCTTTGGGCCTTACAATCACGCACCTGAAACACTTACAAAGATTTACAATCAAATTCCGATACAGCCCCCAGAGGAGCCCCTGACACACTTCAAAAGATTTACTATCAGGAACTTGGAACCTCTAAGGCTTTACAGTTAAGTCACAGATAGAGCCAATGAGGGACCTCCCAACACATGCACTTCTGTTGAAGCCAGAATTAGAAAGGCAGTCAGTGTAGACAGTAAATCAAGTCAGGTCAGATCTAGGAGGCCGATTTTGAGTGAGTCTGGGAGATGGAGACTGTCCCCTGAGGATCTTTTTTATTATTATTATTTTATATTTATTTTTTAGTTTTCGGTGGACACAACATCTTTACTTTATTTGTTTGTTGTGCTGAGGATGGAACCCAGAGCCGTGCCCATGCCAGGCAAGCCCGCTACTGCTTGAGCCACATCCCCAGCCCCCCCTGAGGGATCTTATGTAGAACCTGCCCCTGCTTCATCCTGTTGCCTGGGTAATCTATCCCAGGAATCGCCCCTCCCTCCAGGGAGCTCTAAGGTTGTTAATGTGTCCTTGTCTACTCCACTTTCCCTTCCTCTTCAGCCCACCTGGTTCTCACCTTTTGTCCCTCACACCCAGCACTCCTGGGCCTACTCATGTCCACAGAAAGGAGAAAGATAAGGGGGAAAAGGCAGGGAAACAAAGGAATCCTGGGACATATAAAAAGTGCAGAACATCTGGCTTCTTGGGATACCATGATACGAGCTAGGTCCCCTTCTCCCTCCCAGGAGAAGTCTAGGTCACCCCTTTCTAAACAAACCCTGCTTTATATGCATGCCTCAGCGTGTTCCTCTAATGTTCAAACCTCAACATGTGGGGAAGCAGTACTCCTCACCAATAATCAGCAGAATTATATTTGGAGGTTACACCCACCGAGATCTACAGTGAGTTAAGCTCCTCTCCATGCACCCCACATCTGTTTGAGTTGCATATTTCTGTCTCCTTCATTTTGGAGGATGGTGGGCACTCATTGGCTATTTCAATGCAGTTAATGCAGCCACTACTCTCCAAGACTCAGGTGAAAGGTTTCCCAGCCTAGGCAGTTCTCAATCACCTGTTCAATACAAAGCAGGCCTGTTGGGTTGTGCCAAAGCTGCTTCCTACTCTTCTGTCCAGGCCCAGAGAGCAATTGGCATGAGTACACAGTGTCCCTAGTTCTGACCTGCCTTGGATGCGTGAAGGTGGAGGAAGGAGTTTGGGACAACTGCAGAATACCAGTCTGGGCTACACTCGGATGTATTCCTAAGGTTCCTTTCTTTTGAACACCCTCCCAACAGCCCTAAGTGGTATCTAGGGAGATCCATAGATGAATGGCACTGAGGGAAAGCCCCAATTACATTTGCCTTCTGCGGGGCATGCAACACTCCCAACCCTGCAACCATTCCCTCCTGCATGCTCCCTTCCTTTGCCAATCAGAAATACTAGCAATTAAGATTATAGAACTGAAAGAAAGACATGGGATGATTAGTAAGAAAACATCCAGGTCCCCTTTGTTCGCTTATTCAACCTTCACAAGCCAGTTTAAAATCTCCCATTTCTGTTCCTTTGCTCAGATGTACTTAATGTATTAAAAAAAAAAAAGTCGAAAGAGGGAGGCACTCTATTTTAACCAACTCCTCCCATAAATTCCTCCAGAAAATGGTGTTGATTATGTGCTTAACAACCAATAGATATTCCCCTTACCTCAGGAGGCTCCTATAGTTAGGCATAAGAGGTTAACACACATACAATTATCCTCTTTTTTCATAATCAGGAGTTATAGTGGCAGGGAGGAAAGCAGTGACGCCCTTAAGTCTGAATCCTCCCAGGGTCTTTGACATATGGGAAACTATGACCCTAGCACTTTGTCAAAGGAGGCCAGAAATAACTTTGGCAAAGCCAAGTGATGAGAGACGGGTTTTCTGGACCATAATGAGGCTCAAGTTTAAGGATATTTCCCTAATATGTCAGATAAAAAGCTTTATCTGATTAGGGAGAAAACTTAAAATTTCCATCGCTCAGGTGGGAGCTTCTCTCTCAAGTCAGTGTGTAGATTGACCACTAGTTGACATCCTGGGAAATTATAAATGATCATGAAAGTGCCACATTTTCATGTGTTGTCAGCCTAACCTCAATGTCTATCAGGAGAGAAGGCCTTAAAGAATCACCTCCTGAGGAAGAGAATCCAAGAGGACCCATCCGCAACTTAAAACAAATAAGAACAAATTTTCGGCGGATTTAAATAAATATATTGAGATGTTTCTAAACTTTGCCAGGTGTTTGACCTCACCTGGAAAGATATTATATTATTACTTAGCAAACTTTAGCCTCCAATAAGAAGGAGGCTGAAAAACCAGCCTCTACCTCAGAGCAAAGCCTATCCAAGGAAAGGGGCATGACCCTTGTCCTTAGAAAGACTCACAGAGCACTCCTAGGCACATACCCACTCTTCATTGTTGTTTATCTACAAATAACAGGAGAGATCTGCTTCACCAGGTGTCCTTGACTCAGTCAGGCTAGAGAGGGACCCATAGCAAGCCCCTAGTATCCACCAATCAGCATGAGACAGGGAAAATACCTAGATGTCAGATAGTAGTTTATGGTGGTTGCTGGGAAAACCATGTAGTTCAGCATGTACACCCCTCATGGCCTAAACCAATCAGTTCAAACAAATACCCCTCTTGTACTAGCCAATCACCCCTACCCAACTTGTTCCTGCCAGTGAATGTGCTAATCATATGTAAGAGTTGTTTTATGACTTTCCCATGGTGTGTGATGATTTGCTAAGAGATGCTATGATGTATGTGAAGTCCCTGCCTTTCCCAAATAGCGTATAAAACTTCTGCAAGCCCTGGGCTAGGGGCCTCTCAATGTCACCAGTTGCTGTGTGTACATGGAGGGCTGAGCTAGCTCACAATAAACACCTATTTGCTGCTTATATTGATCTTGGTCTCTGGTGGTCTTTGGGGGGTCCCAAATTCGAGCATAACAGAGGCCACCCTAAAGCAAGTAGCTAAAGAATTTTGGGATGGATCTACATCTTGCCCATGCCCCAGTATCAATATCTAGAAACAAACCTAATTATTCATCTAGAGCACAGGTGATTCCCAGAAACAACTCTGACTGGGACCCAAATGATGAACAGAATGCTTAGAGGATTACACGTTTCCAAGTGTTGGTCCTTGAAGCCCTCAGGAAGATCAAGCAAAAGCCCATTAACTATTCCAAGGTCTCTGAAATTACTCAGGCTCCCCTAGAAAGACCTGCTATTTTCATGAGAAACTCAAGGAGACAATAGAAACACCACCCTAAATCCTGAATCTATAAAGGGCTACCTACATTTAAAGGATAAATTTACCAAAAAAGTTCACTCTCCCTCTGAGTTATGAACAGGTTTTGAAACCTTTAAGACATTAAAATGGGCCTTATTTTGAGCCCCTGTGCTCAACCTACCTATGTAGCAAAATTTGACCTGTTTGTCGCTGAGGCCCTAGGAATGGTCACACAAAATAATGGACCTGCTTGGTAAGGCACTTAACATCATAGCTTTGTTCTCAACATTAATAGAATATAAGGTATCATAATTTTCAACATCCAAACCTGTCCAATTACCAACAAGAAAAGTAAATGGTTAAAAGCTTTCAGCCTTTTTAAATTCATGTTTTAAATGTGATATCATACTGTGTTAGAGCCCCCTCATGTTCGACACCCCTTTTCAGCTCTGAAGCAGCCAGAACGAGCAGTCGCCCCTTCTCCTTACAGCAATAACGTTTATAAAATTAGAGGAGAATAAAGCCAGAAATGGATAGGCAGTGTAGATAGGTAAATCGAGTCAGGTTGGATCTAGGAGGCCAATTTTGAGTGAGTCTGGGAAGTTGAAGACTGTCCCCTGAGTATTACTGTTTATGAAGATGTAGAGCCTGCCCCAATAGGCCTCCAACTGAGGAAACCATGATTTGTTCCCAAGTTTCCAGACAAAGGGAGAAATGAAAAACCAGCCTCTACCTCAGAGTAAAGCCTGTCCAAGGAAGGGACATCACCTTTGTCCTTGGAAAAACCCACAGAGCACTCCTAGGCACATTCCCACCCTGCTAAGTTGTTTATCTACAAACAACAGGAGAGATCTGATGTGCCAGGTATCCCTAACTCAGTCAGGCTAGGTGAGGATCCATAGCAACCCCCTAGCAGCCACCAATCAGCATGAGACAGGGAAATACCTGGAATTCCAGATGACCCTCCCAGTAGTTTATGGTGGTTGATAACATATTGGGAAGCCATGTAGTTCAGGACGTACACCCCTCTTGGCTTAAATCAATCAGTTCAAATGAATACCCCTTTTGTACTGACCAATCACCCCAACCCAATTTGTTCCCACCAGTGAATGCTAATCATGTTTTAGAGTTGTTATTTGATTTTCCTGCAGTGTGTGATGATTTGCTAAGAGATGCTATGATGTATGTGAAGTCCCTGCCTTCTCCAAAGAATGTATAAAACTGCTGCAAACCCTGGGCTCGGGGCCTCTCAGCATCACCAGTTGCTGTGTGTATGCCTGGAGGACTGAGCTAGCTCACAATAAACACCTCTTTGCTGCTTACATCGATCTTGGGCCTCTGGTGGTCTTTTGGGGTCCCAAATTCGAGCATTACAGAAGCAGCCAGAATGAACCATCGCCCCTTCTCCTTACGGCAGTAGGAGTTCCTAAAATTGGGGGGGGGGGAGAAAGCCATAATTAGACAGGTAGTCAGTGTAGACAGTAAATCGAGTCAGGTCCGTCAAGGAGGCCAATTTTGAGCAAGTCTGAGAAGTTGGAGACTGTCCCCTGAGGGATCTTATCAAGAACCTGCCCCTGCTCCAACCTGTTGCCAGGGTAACCTGTCCCAGGAATTGCCCCTCCCTCCAGGGAGCTCTAAGGTTGAATGTGTCCTTGTCTACTCCACCTGCCCTTCCCCCTTCAGTCCACCTGGTTTACACCTTTTGGCCCTCCCACCCAGCACTCCTGGGCCTAGTCATGTCCACAGGAAGGAGAGAGATAAGGGGAAAAGGCAGGAGAACAAAGGAATCCTAGGACATATAATAAGGACAGAACACCTCGCTTCTTGGGATACCAGGATACCAGCTAGGGCCCCTTCTCCCCCGTGGGAGAAGTCTAGGTCACCCCTTTCTAAACAAGCCCTGCTTCACATGCTTGCCTCCCTGTGCTTCTCTAATGTTCAAACTTCAACATGTGGGAGAGCAGGACTCCTCACAGATAACTGGCAGTATTGAAAGAATTCCCCACGCAAAGACTCTTCGCCGGGAGAATTCCAATTTTATTGCAAAAAGCTGTGTGCTTATATATAACTAAAGGGGAGATGGTAGGGCTTAGATAAATGGCAGGCCACCTGTTTATTGGCAAGTTCTTCCAGATATCAGCTCCCGTGCCCATACTGTGGCATGTTGGTGAAATCTACCTGCCAGTCAGCAGCAGGAGTGTGTACCTGAGCTTGGTGGGAGGGGAAAGGTTTAGGCCTTAAAGGAGTATGAGGGTTGGTCCGCTGACAGATCTGACAATTAGAGGCTATATTCTGTAGCATGGCTTTGTCAGAGGGGGTTAGGGAAAAGAAGCTCTGTAAAAAGAGGGTCAAAGACTGAGAGTTGGAATGGAATAGAGTATGAAGGAACTCGAAAAGATCCTTGTTCTTACTGGAAGAAGTAGGGGCTTCAGATTAGCTGTCTAAAGTGGCCATTATATGTCCCCCAGGGGGGCCATAATTGGAAGTGGTAGCAGCCATTCGTGCCACCTGGTCAGCCTTGGCATTGCCCTCTGTGATAAGAGAGCCATCCTTCTGATGGGACCTACAATGGACAACTCCCAACTGGGTGGGTAAGTGGGAGGCCTCTATCAGATTGGTTATAAGAGCCGAATTAGTGATTGCATTACCTCTGGTGGTAAGTAGGCCTCACTCCTTCCATATTTCAGCATGGGATAGTAGAATATGGAAGACATATTTTGAGTCAGTATAAAGGGTGAGGGATTTGCCTTGAGCTAGAAGACAGGCACGAGTGGCTTCTATGAGTTCAGCCTGCTGGTTGGTAGTTCCCGAAGGCAGAGCTTTGGCCTCTATAATCTCAGTGGCTGAAACTACAGCATATTCAGAGTAATGAGTGCCATTCTGTCTAAAGGACCTGCCGTCAGTGAACCAGATAAGGTCGGGCTTGGTGAGTGGTCCCTCAGAAATGGAAGGATGACAGGGGAGGAAATCATCTAAGGTTTCCAAGCAATTATGAGTTGGTGTGTCAGACGTGGGAGTCGTTGGGAGCAGTGAGGCAGGGTTCAGTGCAGAGCAGGGGAGGAACGTAATATTAGGGTTTTCCAGAAAGGAAGTGAGGAGTGACAGAACTCTGGATGGAGGAAGGGTTTTAAGGCCCTTATAAGCTAAAAGATCCTTCAAGTGATGTGGGGAGTGGATAGTTAAAGGGGCCCCAAAAGTCAGCTTAGAGGCTTCTTTGTGTAAAATTTGTCCAGCAGCCAGAGCTCTTAAGCAAGGGGCCCACCCACGGATGGTAGGGTCTAGTTGCTTGGACAAATATGCCACAGGTGCAAATGTAGGCCCATAGTTTTGACCTAAGACCCCAAGTGCCTGCCCCCTTTTTTCATGGACATATAGATGAAATGGTCTTGAAAGATCAGGAAGGTGAAGGGCAGGTGCCTTTAAGAGGAGTTGCTGAAGCCTGTGGAAGTGGTAGTTGGGGGAGGAGGCAAGAGATTCATGAGGGGGTCCCTTTGCTAGGTCATACAGGGGTTTGGCTAGAAGAGAATAATTTGGGATCCAGGCCCTAAAATAACCTGCTAGTCCTAGGAATGATTGTATTTCATCTTTCATATGGGGCACTGGAAGATTAGAGAGGAGTTGCCTCCTATCCAGTGTTATTTCCTTTTTCCCGGGTGTAAGGCGAAAACCAAGATAGGTAACAGAAGACTGGGAAACCTGGGCTTTGTGGGGAGACACCCTATATCCCTTGTCTGCTAGGAAATTAAGAAGCTGGGTGGTGTGGGATTGAGAGTGTTCCTAAGAGGGACTACATAGAAGAAGGTCATCAACATATTGAAGGAGAGTAGAGTCAGGACAGGTGGGGTGAAAGGATGTGAGGTCCTGGGCAAGAACTTGGCCAAAGAGATGGGGGCTATCCCTGAATCCCTGTGGGAGGACAGTCCAGGTAAGCTGACGAGAATGGCGGGTGTGAGGGTCAGTCCACGTAAAAGCAAAGATATCCTGAGATTCTGAAGACAAGGGAATAGAAAAGAATGCATCTTTCAAATCTAGGACTGAGAAGTGGGTAGTAGTGGCAGGGATCTGAGAGAGGAGGGTGTAAGGGTTGGGCACTAGTGGGTGGATGGGGACCACAGAGGAGTTGACAAGGCGAAGGTCTTGAACCAGCCTGTAGGACCTGTTAGGTTTTTTAACTGCCAGAATGGGGGTGTTGAAAGGAGAGTGTGTAGGCCTAAGATATCCCTTTCGTAATAAATCTTGGATGATGGGTTTTAATCTGAGGAGGGCTGTGGTTGTGAGTGGATATTGTGGTTGACTAATATATCTTGAAGGGTCCCATGAGACAATATGAATAGGACTGCATTTAGCCATAGAGGGTGTAGTTGTGTCCCAAACCTCATGGTTAACTGGTTTAGATAGTTGTGGAAGAGTGTGTGAAGGAGGTGTATCTGCCCCTAGGAACATCATGAGGAAATGAGAGGTAGGAGAGATGTGGGGTGATATGTGAATGGTGACTTTCAATAGTGAGAGTATGTCCCTTCCCAGAAGGGGAGTGGGGCAATGGCTCATAAAGAGAAAGGAGTGTGTGAAGGACAAAAGGGATCCCTGCATATAACATGATAAGGGGGGGTTTTCGAGGGAAAATCTGTTTACCTCCTACCCCAACAATAGGAGTTTTTGAGGGTGTGGTAGGACCCCAATACTCCCTCAAGACTGAAAAAGCAGCACCAGTATCTAAGAGGAAGGTAATGAAGCGTCCATCCACCAGGAAGGTGACCCTAGGCTCTTGCTTTTTGATGGTAATAATCGGGAGGGAAGGCCCAGGGCTCCGTCAATCCTCCTCTGCCAAGCCCAGGAGAGGCTGGGGTTGCCGGGCGGCTGACCAACCTCCCTTCCGGGTTGTTGGGCAGTCCACCCCCCAGTGTCCCCTTGGTGGCATTTTGGGCAGGGGGTGGAGGGTGTCCTCGGCGAAGGACAATCCTTGGCCCAATGTCCCTCCTTACCACATTTGAAGCAAGCTCCAGGGGGTGTCTTATTAGGACAGCATGGTGATGACCTTCTCTGAATGACCTGGGCCAACATTTGGAACTTGGCATTTTCAGCCCTCTGCCTACGGCGTTCGCTTTCATCCTCTCTACCATGAAAAACCTTGAAAGCGACAGCGAGGATTTTGGTCTGAGGAGTAGCAGGGCCCTGTTCAAGCTTTTTAAGCTTGGCTTTAATGTCAGGGTAGCTTTGGGCCAGAAAATATGTCATTAAGACATGACGGCCATCAGGGGTTTCTGGGTTGAGGTTTGTGTACTGTTGAAGGGCCTTGGTTAGTCTATCCAAGAATTCTGAAGGTGTTTCTTCCTTTCTTTGAATAACCTCCTGCACCTTTTGAAAGTTAACAGCCTTGCGGGTGGCCTTTTTCAGGCCCGCCAAGAGGCAGGATGTAAAAAGGTCACGAGACTGCAAGCCTTCAGGGGTGTTGTAATCCCATAGGGGATCCAGCTCTGGGACAGCATGAGGGCCCGTGGGGTGGTTGGGATTGGTCCTATGATTTTCATCAGCATGGGCTTGGGCTAGCTCCCAGATCCATCGCCTTTCCTCGGGGAGAAGTGTATTGGCCAAGAGCATGTAGATGTCATGATGAGTGAGGCTATATGCTTGCAAGACCCATTGAAACTTGGAGTCTGATGACACCCTTGGGACCAGCTACCTCACGAAGGGGTGCAATTGTCTTGGGGGTGGGAAGGAGTCCCTTAGACCTGGTAACAGGAGGACTGAAAGAGGCAGGTGGCGGACAGGAAGGAGAGGAAGGGGAAGGGGGTGTCTCTGTGGAGGAGGAGGTGGAGCAGGCAGAAGAGGGCGGAGGGGAGGGGGATGAAACGAAAGGCTGAGGATCCGTGGAACCAGGCGGAGGAAGAGGAGGGTATAGCGGGAGAGAAGGAGCAGATGGGGCTGGGGGACAAGGTGGGGGTTCATCTGCTGGGTCAAATGAGGAAGAATCTGCGAAGTCAGGAGTAGAAGTAGGGGAAGGGAGGGGTTTGCAAGCAAGGAGGACTTGAGAAGGAGAGCAGGAGGAGAAGAGAGCAGGGTGCTGTGCGAGAAGGCTAAAACCTTCAACGCAGGGAATCTCCCTCCACTTTTTCAGATGCTGGCAGTAGTTAAAAAGGTCTCGAAGGAGGTTTGGATCTAAGGAGCCTTCTGGAGGCCAATGATTGCCATTATCCAGTGGATATGTAGGCCAATCTTGGGTACAGAATTTGATTAAAAGTTTGGGCTTGATGTCTGGTGTGAGGGAGAGTGTGGCCAGATTTTTTATTAAACATTTGAGAGGTGAGGCTTCAGGTACAGACGAAGAGGTGGCCATAGTCACAGGGAGAGATGGAAGAGAGAAAGAGAGAAAGAGAGAATAAGCGTAAGCGAGAGAGACAAAGGGAAAACCCGGGCTGGAACGGCTTCCAGGAAGCCCAGGGCGAACGGGGGTCAGGTGGGCATCCCCAAAATGACCAGCCGTCGCCAGGAACTACAGAGGGCACTACCCAGTCATCACCAGTGAAATGCGATCTGTGAGACCCAATGGGGTCGGAGCCACGGGCAACCTGACGTCAGGAAAGTTTTCGACCGCAGCGGAAAAAGTCAGTAATGAAAACAGAACTCCGGCTGCGGCGGAACGCAATTCCAGGCCGGGAGTTCAGTTCTCCCTGAGTAGAAAGGCAGCTTTAGCCAGACACAGGAGCCCCGCAGGAAACAGCAACTCTAGCCGGCAGCAGCGGCAGTGGCAGTGGCAGCAGAGGAGGAAAAATAAACATAGAACCTCTCAGAAGCCTCACGCCCCAAAGGGAAACGGATCACCAGAAGGTCCACTGCGACCAGTAAGGGTCTTAGTGGTGTGAATTCCCTCCCCCCACCGGGCGTCTGGAGTGTGCCGGACGATCAACGGTCACAGCTCCAGCTCTAGCCCGAAGGGAGTTGGCGAGCCGGGGTCAAGGGAACCTTACCTACGGTTGGATCAGTGGTGAGGGCAGAGAAGCTGGCGTCTGAAAAGAGCAGACCAGGGCGGAGTGTCTTCGGCGGAGCAGGGGACGGGGCTCTTGTTGGAAAGAGCTCACCCGTTTCCTCACACAGGGCACCAGAATGAAAAAATTCCCCACGCAAAGACACTTTGCCGGGAGAATTCCAATTTTATTGCAAAAAGCTGTGTGCTTATATAGAACTAAAGAGGAGATGGTAGGGCTTAGATAAATGGCAGGCCACCCGTTTATTGGCAAGTTCTTCCAGATATCAGCTCCCACGCCCAGGAATTAGTTCTCATTGGGGCTAAGGTTCCCGCCAGTGAGATTTGAAATTGGCGCCGGCGGGAGAATTCACAAGGGCGGGAACTTTTCGTGCCACTGCAGAGAAGAAGAAGGTAGGAAGAAGAAGTCCTTAGGCGCCATGTTGGGGTTTTTTCTCTGGGGTACGGCTGTCGTTTATACTTTTCCCAACAAGTATCACTATCCTCCTTCAAAGCCTCTGGATTTACAGATGTGCATCACACCAGAGCTTTCATAGGAAGACTCAAATCAGTCACCACAAACTGTCCAGCACTTTGCAGAGAGCTCCAAAACTAGATGTGGGGTTACCTCTCTCTGCTTCAGAGGATCCAGGATTCCCATGTGGCCCAGAGCCACAGCCTTGACTCCAGGAATCATCTCACTGGGGACTTCAAAATGTTCAAGTCAGATTGCAATAAATCTCCATGTTGATCTTAAAGTGGGAAATGGAACATTTGTTCACCATTTGGAGGTTCATATCCACCAGTTGGTGGGCCAAGGGGTAGGTTGCAAGTCTACACTCTTTGACCCCATCCTGGGGTTTGAGTACACCTTTTATAGTCCAAAACCACATTAAAGCATAAGGGGTTGTTGCTGAAATTCAAAACCATAAATAAACATCATGAGATCTAAAATCACAGGCAGAAAAGAGAGTGGGTCAAAACGTCCCCAGTTGGGCACAAGTTAAAGAATGGTTACCAATGTCTATACAATCAATCTCTGACAGGGAACATGTCCAAGAAAAACAGGAACCGAAGGAAGAACATTTTTATTATTGTATAAGACTTGCCATTGTGTGCTGCGAAACATGCTAAGCAACTGTTGATGGGAACAGAGGTGGGGCTTTCCCTGGGAGAAGCATGTGTTACATGATGTGGAGTCTCAGGGCAAAATGGAGTCTGCTTGGTCATTGCCCATTTAGCCTGGCCATAACAATACAATGTGCAATTTTTTTTTAGTATTTTAGGGAACGAAAATTATATTTCCAGACTTTTGCCACAGATCCTTTGACTAATCTAAATCATTTCTAAAGGGAAACCCAATGTGCTTGCCCTGATAGACCCAACCTGATCTTTTCTTAAAATTGGGAGCCATCTCGCCACAAAGCCATGAAAAGATAATTTCGGCTTTACTATAAATTACTGCAAATTCTGAACCTGCTTGGAATGCCTGCCCGTGCGTTGAACTCACCCATGCCTGGCTCTCTGACCAGATAGCAGCCCTCTCTGAAACTTTAGTGATACCTCACAAATCTTGGCCTTCCCTAGCCATATAACGACCCTCTCTGAGGCTCTAATGACCTTCATAAATTCTGATGTCGGGGCCAGCAAAAATATAAACTACTATTTGTGTTATGCTCCTCAGAGTTCTGTTATCTGTAACCCCCCTTTGTGTAACTTTCTGGGCTATAAAGCTGGGCTGCAGGAAAGATGCTTCTGCTGTCTCGTTCCCGCAGTTTTGGGTGGGAGAGGCAGCCCAGCAGGTCGAAATACTAAGCTTGCTTTAATTTGATTTTAATTGGAGTCAGTGTCTTTTCTTGCAGCCTGGTCTAACAGCCCCACATGGTCCCCTGTCACCCAGAATCAGCCAAGGCAGTCTCCCATTTCCCCTTACAGCAGTCAGGGTTCCATTTTCAGAGGGGGAGTGATGTCAGGTGGGGGTGGCAACAGGTCCTTCAGTGTAGGTGACGAGTGACTGGGTCAGCAAGATGGAGGCTGACTCTGCAGGAGATAAAATGCTAACACCTCCAGGGCACCTCCCCCTCCAAGCTGCTGCCAAGGTTCCCTGCCTCCAGGTACCTGTTCCTCCCTGCTAGGAGGTGTGAGTGAGTAGCCCTGGGCAGTTCCCTTCCTGTTGCACCCATAGGGAGCTCCTTTCCCACCCTGGATCCCTCCACCTTTTGTGTCACAGGGTCAGGTTGGGAGGAGGAGGGGATGAGAACAAAGAAAATCTAAACTCTATATAAGGGGAAGGACACCCTACTCCCTCAGGCACCAACTTGGACCCCTCCTCTGCAGAGAACTCTAAGTCCCTCACTCTCTGTTCTATTTTTTTTAAACAAAACATTTTGCTCTTGCAAAACAGCATATACTGCATGTGCATCCACAGGGCATTTTCTGAGTGCCTCAATTTCCACAATGATCTACGTCCTGTGTCCTCTGCCTCATCAAAACCTCAGGACTGGCTCAGGGGGATCACTCAGCAGTTTCCTGAGCCCTGGTGGATACTTGGGTCACTTTCCTTAAACATAATGCCCTTCATCTGCAGAGAGACTGTATTTGAGTTTTAAACCTGCTTTTCAGAGTATAATATTTGAATGTATTTATGTAAATTAGATTTCAGGAATTTGTAGGTTGAAAAGTTTTTTTTCTTTCATATCCAACTAATTTTATCTAAACAAATTACCCATTGCACTATTAAGTTCCAAATATAAACATAAATATAAAACACATAGGCTCATATATAATTCAACAAATACATGTTCTTTAAAAATTTTAAATATTGCTTTCCTGAATGGAAGTCAACAGTTTTAAATATCTCAACATTTGGGATTAAAGAAAGTAGACAGACTACTCATAAATATTTTGCCAGTAAACACAGTTTAATTTAGTATCAATTTTAAGCAAATTTCAATAGTAAATAAGTATTTGATGGTTGCAAACTTCTTAAAATCTCACAACAAACAAAAGTGCACAATTTAATAATTAGAAATCAATGAGGAAAATTATTTTAAAATTTTTTATAAACAGAAGAATTTTTTTGGGGGGGGATGAATTTTTATTTGGGCTTCTCACAGTGGTTAGAACCACTCTGTCTTCAGAACAATCACAGCATAGGAAATGCGTCACTGAGACTGCCTAGAAAAATCTGACCAGCTGAATATTATTGCTTAAAATACACATATTCACAATAACTGACAAATGGTGATGTGCCTCACACAAGAATGTGTTAGCATTTGCAAATCTTCTGACTGTAGCACCAAACCTTCCACCAATCCTTTCCTTCTCATTCATCTGGAAAACCAGACTCAACTTAGTCTCTCTGACCCCCTGACTATTTTTTCAGTTCCCTATCTCCTTCTCTGAGCAGGAAGCCTCCAGCAGCCTTCAATATAAGAGCACATTAGTTGTTATGTACATGATTTTCTTTATATTCAGGTAATTATGATGACATAGCAAAAGAAATTGAAGATACGTGTGGTGAGATGCTTTTAAAGCTTTAGCTTCTCAGAGTTGCATATTCATTATATACAAATTCAAGCTGAGATAAACCAATTTGGGTACTTACATGGCCAAATAGTGGATTTGACAAATTTTGCCCTGGTCTGGGCTACAGATTAGTTCACAGCCATACATGGAATAATAGTCCATTTCATTTGTTTTTGTTTTATGGTATGTTGATCTCATCAGCAGTTTAGTGGATTCTATTACCCAAATTTGTCCTATGCACTATTAAATATGAATCCCAGGAAAACAGTGCTTCTCTATCTTGAAACCTAAAGCCATGGAAATAATAAAAATGCCTTCTTCAACTATCTTGAATAGCAGAATGAGCAATTATATGTTATATTTTTCTGTCTTTCACATGTAATGATATCTCATCATCAACATCACTAAGAATGTCAGCATCTCTCTCCATCAGACAACAACTGGCCATTCCAGCTGTATTTTCACACTTACACTGAAACCTAGCTCTAGTGAGGCAGAGGACAGCACCCTGACACAGGGGTCCCAGTCTCCATGATGGGTCCCAGGCTGGGCACACCCAGCTGTCCATCACCTGTCCCTCCTGGGTGTGGGGAGCCCACCAGCTGCTCTGCCCCAGTCACTGTGAAGCACAGCCTGGCTGTGGGCCACAGGTGCCCTGTGAGCTGCAGAGCCCCAGGACAAGGCCCTCTCTGCACGTGGCCCTCACCACCCACCCTCACCCTCACCCTCCCTGCACCTTCCCATCTCCAGGGGCCACTGTCCTCTCTCTTTCCAGGACCTGATGCAGTCACTTCCCCACATGAGAGATGGTGTGGTGATGGTCTCCCTCTGCCTGACCCATTTGAGCTAGGTCCATGTGTTCCAGGACCATGTCCAGGGCCAGGAGGAACAGGATGCCATTCTTGTTGGCTAAGTCTTGTCCTTCCTCTATGGAGAGCACTTGGAATTTGTTCAGGTAAGCCCAGACATGGTCACTGACTGATTCTTTGTGGCTGTGTGGAAACTGCTGGGGACCTGCTCCCTGTCCTGGTGCACCTGATACTCACGGTGCCCCTCTGGTGCTTCCTTGTGCTGCATTTCTGTTGGCTTCTGTCTCTCAGTTTCCATCTCGAGCTTCTGCTAACTTCCTGATCCTGGGACCTGGGAAAAATTTCCTTGCAGAATTCAGCCTAAAAATCAAATCATTTTATAATCATTGGAAGCACAAGGTGGACACCAGTGCCCTGTGCTAGCTGGAGCCTGTTCTACCTGTGGTCACTCTGCAGGGCTGTCATTTTAGATGGTGAAAATAAGCTGCACATCTTGGAGAGGCAGGAGCAGTTGTCCGGGTGCCTGGCCATGGCCTGTTTGTCAGCTCAGGACATGTGGTCCACCCATCACCCCACACTCTCCCTCCTGGGAGGAGAGCCCTCCTGATCCCTCCTGCTGGCTTTGCTGGGTCTGCAGAGTGAGCGTGCTGCCCACAGCCACCCTCTGGGTGAGGACAGACAAGTGCTCCTGGGTCAGCCATGGCCACGTGCCTCTTGTCTCAGCCCCTCCCTCTCCTGACCTTGCTCACCACCACAGCCACTGTCCAGCTCTGCCCCTGTGAGGCCAGCTTCTTACATGAAAAGAAGAATGAGGTAAGGAAGAGGCTGTCCTTCAGGCCTGGCCTTTTCTCCTAGCACTGTAACCTAAATTGGGCTCCTCAGCTGTGCACCCCTGTGGCAAGTGCCTGAGGCCATCAACACATGAAGAGGAGCTTTCCTTTGGCTCCTGACTTCCAGTGCTCTAGTCCATGAAGAGAGGAGTCGACTGCATTCACACCTTTCCTGGGTGTGCCAGGGCAATGCAGAGAGCCCACTGTGGGGACAGCCACCCACCTAGTTTGAAGGACTCCAAAGGGAGGGAAGCAGAGATGGGGTCTGACAGTCCCCTTGCAGGGCATATCCATAGTGATTGACATAAATTCCATGAGTCCCCAAGTCCTAAGAGGTCCTCACTCCCCCAGAGCCTAAGGGGCTGCAGAACAACCTTAGCACATGTAATTTTGCAGGACAATAATGCACACTAATCATTCTATCCCTGGAAATAAAGCTCTCACGTCTTTCTCATAATGCAGGCACATTCAATCCTCATCCTCAAATTCCTCAAGGCACAAATATTTTAGCAGAACCCAGAAGTCCAGTGCAAAGACTCTAAGATTCAGGAAAACCCTACAGTGGGCCTTAAGATCAAAGAGGGCTTTCCTTCACCCAAGTTTTATGGAAGGCTCTCAGCAATCCTACCACACAGCCCAGCTGGACATACGCTCTGGAATCCCTCTTAGTGAGCTTGGTCTGCAACCTCCTGGGCAAGGGCTCCTCACTGCTGGCTCCTCTGCTCCTGGGGTCTCCTCAGCAACACGGGCTCCATCTTACAGCCCCATGCATCACCTGCCAGGGCTGCCAGCAGGGACACTGACCCCTGACCCCCCATCTGACCTCCCAGCCCTTCCTTTCAAGTATCCATGTAATCCTCCCTGACCCTGAAGCTCTCACAGTCTGCCACCTGCAAAGCCAGCATGGTGTGGCTGATGACAAGGTCACCCTCAGCAGGGAGCAGGTCCTGGCCTCCCATGAACCAGGGCTGGGAACCTCTGAGTCCCTTGCTGGATGAACAGGGGTAACCGTGCCCTGGGCAGTCCTGGGTCAGGAGCGCAGAGCTCTCTCCCACAGGCCCTGCCCTGGAGGGTCTTTCAGATCCTCATCTCTGCCTCTGAGCTGGGGAAGCTGGGCCTTGTTGATCCCTGGGATCCTGAAACACCCTCTATCCTCTGGGTGCAAAGCCCTGGGCGGCTCCCAGTGGAGCTGCTGGCCTCACCCTCCTGGCCACAGCTCCTGGGCAGCACCACAAGTGTGCTGCTCTCCTGGCCAAAGTGCAAAGCACCAGCTCATCCTGCACTGCCCCTCTCTGCCCCTCCCTGTCCTGAACATGGCCTGACATCAGTCAGGAGGTCACACATCAGGGCCTCACCTGTGCCCTTGAGATTGTCCAGGCCACAGTCTGCTCCAGCCTGAGTGAGCCCAGCTCCCACCAAGTGTGGGATCATCCACAAAACAGGTTCTGAGGATGTCAATAAGTGTCCACCTGTGAGTTGTAGGAGGTTCAGGGGACCACACCTGTTCAGGGTAAGAGCAGAAGCCTAAATACTCAACTTGCTCTTGCCAGATATGGGCTGTTGGGCACAGTGGATCACCACTCAAGCTTCTGTGTGATTTCAGAACTGCATCATGGAATTGACCCTGATCCCTCTGTCATGATTATGTAGATGTGGAAAACACATTAATGGATGATGTAGGCAGAACAGAAAAATACACAAAAGCAGTTTTACTTTCCAAAATGCTGCTGTGTGCTCCTAACTGCACCTGATGCTCACCTCTACTCTAAATGCTCCTCTAGGAGGCCTACACACAAAGCTGCTATATAGCAAAAGCACAAGCAAATAGGGCCTCCCTCTGCTCATGAAAACCAGCCCACCTGACCCTGCAGCGCTGCACAGGAGCCCAGCCCTGGACTCCCAGCTCAGCCCACTCAGGGATCAGGACTGAACACAGCTGCTCACCATGGAGACTGTGCTCAGCTGGGTTTTCCTGGTGGCTGTTTTCAAAGGTAATGAATGGAGAACAGAGATCCTGAGTGTGTGAGTGGACAGGAGTGAGAGGGAGAGTGGATGAGTGACAGTGTCCTGACCAGGCTGCCTCTGTGTTTGCAGGTGTCCAGTGTGAGGTGCAGCTGGTGGAGTCTGGGGGAGGCCTAGTGCAGCCTGAGGGTTCCATGCGACTTTCCTGTGCAGCCTCTGGATTCACCATTAGTAGCTACTGGGTTTTCCAGGCTGCAGGGAAGGGGCTGTAGTGGGTCTCATACTTTATCGGGGTAGTGGTACTTTAAAGTATGCCAACTCCATGAAGGGCCGAATTCACCATCTCCAGAGAAAATGCCAAGAACACACTGTACCTGCAAATGAGCAGTACTAGATCTGAGGACACGGCCACCTATTACTGTGCTATAGACAGTGAGGGGACCTCAGTGTGAGCCCAGACACAGACCTCCCTGCAGGGTGCACAGGGCCAGCAGGGGGCGCTCAGCACACAGGGAGCTCAGGTCATTCCAGGAGCAGGTGCAGAGAGGAGCTGAGGCTGGTTTCCTGTGGGATATTGAGGCTTTTTTTCTATCCCCCTGGGTCCTGGGCAAGTAATACTTTTTAATTCAGTTTGTATATTTCCCTGATGTCTTTGACAGAACTCTTCCTTGCTTTTTCAGGGCATCTGAAAAACCAGGGCCATTCAGAGCCCCATGTCACAGGGTCCAGGTTAAACACTTGCAGAGGGAGGTTCAGATGGATTCCTGCTGTGCACTGGGGCTTCCCTCCATTCAGAGATTCTCTGTGGATCCTTTCCAGACTTAGGACCCGGGGCCTCTGCTCGCAATTCTACAATCAATAGTCACCACTGCACTGGAGCAGACATTCACCAGGCACAAGCACAGGGTGAGGCCACACCTGCTCCTGTGAGTGACCTCAAAGTGAGCCATGTGGCTCCTTAGCCCTCTGCAGAACTGGGGATAGAACATGCTGAGACCCATCATCAGTCACCCACTGAGGGAGGAGGGCCCGATCCCTTATCGCATGCCTGATGTCAACTATTCATCAGAAAACCTGTTGTCATCAGGTCACAGAGACTCAGGACAGCTCCACAGTCCAGCACAGGGAAGTGTGGCCCCCATCACAAGTGTGCACAGGCAGAGCTCATGGAGCATGATCCCTCCAGAGAGAAGAGCCCTTTAGCAGCCAGAGGAGGAGGAGAAGGTCCCCAAGGGTGTGGGGGCTCTGTGTTAGGACCTTCCTGAAGAACCAGGAGGGACATATTCATGACAGCCCACTGTGATATCCAGGATGGGGACCTTCTACAGATACAGAGAAATGGAGGGTCACATTGAGGCCCCAACAGTGATGCCTGGGGGAGCTGGGTGGGTGCAGCAGGACTCTGCTGGCATGGGGAGCAGGGGAGAGAGCTGAGCCTCCACAGTGTCAGGGATCTGCAGAGAAAGTTCCACCTGGATGTTTAAGGGTAACCAGCACCAGAGGAAGAGGCCCCCAGGGGCTTTCTCAGCACTGTGACCAGATGTGGGGCCAGAGGGGATGGGGAAGTCCCCAGTCATAATGTCTAGGTGAAGACAGCTGTATAAAATGAATTAAAATAATTAGTGAATGTGGCATTGGCTGTCTTCAAATATTTGGTACAATTCTCCTGTGAAGCATCTGCCCTTGACCTTGTCTCTCCTGGGTTTTGACTCATAATGTGACCTCTGTGACTGTCACTGCTCTTCTCAGGCTGCTTGCTGCTCCTACGCTCAGCTGGGAAAGGTGCACAGTTCTGGAAATTCATGCATCTGCTTCTGCATGTCCCACTGTGGTCAGGGATTATGTCCAGTAGGCCTCATGATCACTTGTATTTCTAAATCCTCAGAAATAGCTCATTGAGCAGGTGTTATAACTTTGCATTCTGCTACCACTACTGTGTCACCTAAAGCAAATAATTCTTTCCTAAATGGTGGCTGAAGAGTCCCACAGGCTCCTTGTTCTTTTCCCCCTAAGGAGTGTATTCACAGCACCTTGATCAGGTGTTCCTGGAGCTGCTGGGCCTCACAGTCCTGGGGGCTGCATGGTGCTGAGGCCACTCTGGCAGCCTGGACAGCTGAGGGGCTGCTGGCAGAGCAGCAGAGGTGCAGTGTCCATCTGTTCCCAAGGGCTGCCTGGGGTGGGCCTCCAGCAGGCCCAGGTCAGCAGGGCAGCAGGCCCCATGAGTGTAGAGGTGGCTGTGAGATTAGAGGCCAGCACAAGGCAGGCAGCACCTGGGGACAAGGGCAAGATGCTCTCAGCACCCAGGGATGGCTTTGCACCTCCACAGGTACTTTGTGCAGTGGCTGCTCAGCTGCCCTGGGGACCTTGTTAGGGGTTACAAGTTCGTGCAATGCCACCTGGGGTCCTGGGAATGGTGTGTGGCCCTTACTGCTGGCCCTGCTCTCAGCATGCCCTGGCACTCAGGGAGGGCCCAAGGCTCTTCCCTCCTTTGTACAAGTGTGGACTTATGGCCAGCTGTGTCCTGTGTCTGCAGGTGGATGGACAGTTCCTCCCTGACCAGCACACAGCTGGGTAGGGAGGCTGAAGGTAGCAACCAGCCAGCTGCTTTCCAGGACCCTGGGTGGGGTCCCTGCATGGCTCTGTGCAGTGGAGCCTGGTGTGGGGCCCAGGCTGGCTCTGCTCTGTCCCCACCACTGCTGGGGCCTGTTTCCCAGAAGGTCCCAAACTGTGCTGAGGTCTGGGGGCTCAGTGGCTCCAGCAGCACAGGTGCCCCCTGTCAGGGGTGAAGGATGATTGACAGCTGCGTGTGTGGCAGGGGCAGAGGCAGCACCTGCACAAGGGGCCCCACTGAGGGTGGCTTCAGCAGAGGTCCTGCCTGTCACCCATGTGCTCTGTGTGGTGGGGCAGGATGAGCCCTCCCTCCCTCCACAGTGCTCTGTCCTGCACCAGTGGCCACAGACTGACCCAGGCCTATGGGCAGGGAGAAGAGCAGGGGCCTCTGCAGCTCCCTCATCCAATATGTCAGCACCCAAGAAACTGGTCACGTAAAGGGAAATCAATTCTCACATGTGATAAAGTGTCTGGGTGTTTTAAGTTCAAAAACAAACAAAAATCATCCTTTCTAAAAATCTTAATTGTAACTGAATTACGGATTTACATTTGAAGTAGGACCCCACATTTTTTCCAAAGAGAAGAGCATACATTTTAAGGTCTCGTTCAGGTACTGAGTTTTACATATAACTCAAGAATCCAAAGCATGAAATAAAAATTTACCAAGCAACAACTTGCAACCCTCCAAGGTGAAGAAGTCTGGAGAATTCGAGTTTTCCCAGCAGGCACTGAGTGCTCAAGTCTTGGCCTTTCAATGATTTCTGTGCTTCTGCAAAGAGCTGCTGACTACACTCCTGGACTTTTTCCCTGTCATGCTTTTTATTATTTTTTGTATACTTTACCACTTCTAGGAAAGTTTTTTAAGGTTATGATTGTGGAAATAGCACAGGTAACAGTGAAATTAAAATAATTATAATAATTGACTTTGGTGGATTGAAATGTGTTAATGTCATAATAGTGAATTCCATGGTCCCAAAATGAATTTCCAAACAATAATATCTTTGGGTCTAAATGTTCCTAAAATTAAAATTCTCAAGGTCCACTAACTTACCACATAATTTTCTAGCATTTATTTAAAGTCAGTAAAAGTTCAAATAATTACATTACTATCAAGAGGTAAATTGAGGAATCTCACAAACACACAGAGCATTTCTGGGTTACTTGCACAGCAACACACACTCAGACCCACAAACTGAACCGCAAGCCCACCCTCTCACCTCAGTTTACCCAGAGGAGCAGATGACGAAACTCATTAAGAGCGAGGTCAAGATCTCGCTGCATGAATGTGATCCCTTTGGTTTTCCCTGCGTCCCCAGCTCCGTAGCTCTGCTCCTCTGAAATCCTGTCAGGAACCTGGATCTAAAATGAGACCCAGGACTGCAGGGCGACCTCGCTGACCTCAAGCTACCCACACTGTGAAGGTCAGGAGCAGCTCTATGGAGACCATGCACAGGTACAAACAGAGATCTCCTCATTCACTGGAGGTTCCAGAATCCCTGTGTGTGCCCAGAGGCAAGGGGCCTGTGCACTTCTCAGGAAGCAGAGCTGCAGCCAATGCAGACACATGGGAACGGAAACCTCTGCCCTGACTCTACCTCAGGCCTCATCAGAGCTGCAAGGAGGAACACAGGGAACGGGGATTGTAAATAGAGGGAATTTAAATGTGTGAGACACACACCTCCCACCTCCTGAGGTTGGGGTGGGTGAGGTCCAGCACACCAGGAGCTGGCCCAGGAGATGTGGCTGCTGTGGCTGTTGCTGGCTCTATTCTGCAGGGAGCTTCCAGGGGGAACACCTGCTGCCTTTCCCTCAGGCCTGGCCTTCCCTGGAGGACATGTCCACACTCTCTGTCCACAGTCACTCCCTGTTCCTGGGTAATTCTTCTCCCATCCAACACATCAACATGGTCCTCCCTGTGACATCTTCCCATCCTCTGTGCCCTGCGTCTGTGTTCTCCATCACGTGTTGCATCCACTCTCCCTGCTGGTGCTGATGTCTCCTGGATTACAGGATGTTTAAAAGATGAGTAAGGCTGTAATAATGTCACACAACCAACATGAATGTGTCATATGTTGTCTAGGAACAGAAGGACCAAGTCAGTGTAGCAGAAAGTGGGAGAGAAAGCAGTGTGCTGGACTCAGAACTGAGCAATCAGCACTCAGAGCCTGAGTGGTGTGAGGGGTGAGACTGGGCACCAGGAAGGGAGCAGGGTCCTGAGGAAGAAGCTGAGCTCAGGAGAGTGGGCTCCTCCTCTGACAGCCTTCCAGCACCCTTGAAGCCACCTGCTCTCCTCTCACAGGTAAAGCTCCACTTGGGTTCAAGACAGGGACACATCTCAGGAGCACAGAGGACCTGGGCATCCTGACCTCAGCCTCTGCAGATATCAGAAGAGCCTCACCCACATGCAAATTCCTCCTCCTGCTCTGGGTTTAAAGGCCCTCTGGGCTGTGGGAGCTCCCAGCTCTCTGCTCAGACAGGGCTGAGGTCTCTGGGAAGGCAGGTGTGGTCTAGAAGATGAGGCTGCTGGGTCTTGTCCTGTGCCTGGTCACAGCTCCCCAAGGTGAGTGTCCCCAGTGTCAGACCTGGGTCCATGGGGAGGTTGTGACTGCACGTGACTGACAGGGTGTGACTGTCCTTGTCCCCAGGTGTCCTGTGCCAGGTGCAGCTGCAGGAGTCAGGACCTGGCCTGGTGAAGCCCTCGCAGACCCTGTCCCTCACCTGTGCTGTCTCTGGATTCTCCATCACAACCAGTGGTTATTGCTGGCACTGGATTCGTCAGCCCCCAGTTAAGGGGCTGGAGTGGATAAGTCGAATATGTTATGATGGTAGCACTAACTACAGCCCATCCCTCAAGAGCCGAGTGTCCATCTCCAGAGACACGTCCAAGAACCAGTTCTCCCTGCAGCTGAGCTCCCTGACCAGCCAGGACACAGCCACCTATTACTGTGCCAGAGACACAGTGAGGGGACCTCAGTGTGAGCCCAGACACAAACCTCCTGCAGGGCACCCAGGGCCAGCAGGGGGCGCTCAGCACACAGGAGTCAGGTCACCCAGGAGCAGGTGCAGAGGAGGAGGGAACTTGTCCCCAGTCCTGAGCCTCCTCACCAAGCAGCTCCTCCTGAGAGCCCCAGCTATGGGGGTCCTGGAGAAGCCTCCTCCCCTTGGACACCCTCATTTCTCTCCAGGTGAGGTGTGTCAGGAGTGCTCCTCTTCAGCAGCGGCTGCACAGTCTCCTCTACCTGAGGCTTTCTGTGCAATGACAGGCACTGCTCAGGGCCATCACGTGAGCTGTGTGGACACTTCATGGCTTGGGGAACTCCCTGCACTCTCAGAAGGGCCTGGATGTTCTCCTGCCAGTGTCCCTCCCAATCCAGTGTTCCCTGTGACCTTCCTGTGACTGCTCTGTGCACTTGGCACATGTAGAGGTCACAGCCCACAGTGTTTTTTGAGCCCTCCAGCCACAGGGGACCTTTGACAATGACAAGGCACAGTCTGTCTTGTCACAGGTTAATGAACAGATGGTCGTGCCACCATGTAGGTGATAGAGACCATGGATGCAGCTGACAGTCTAAAGCCACCGTCATCAGGCACAACAAGGTTTCCTCTGTCCCCAAACATAAGCAGGATTGAGCTGAGGGATGCCGACAGGAAGCCCTAAACCTGGTCTAAATGCACAGAACGTGTGTATTCAGAGTGAACTTTGGTGTACGTGAGCTCTAACCTCATGATGAGGCTCTGTGACACCAAAACACCAACCCATGGCCCCAAAGGGCAGAGGTGCCCACTCCTCATGCAGCTGTGTGGCCTGTGGACAGGGGTGACCTGAGAAAGGTCTTGGAGGGAAAGGGGCTCCCTTGGCACAGACCCAGAGGGGAGGGTGGTCAGATCTTCATGGACTGTGGGAGCTGCAGTTTGGCTCTGCCACTGGCCTCAGGACCCCGAGACATGCTGTGCCCAGGACCACTCTGACCGCAACTTGGTTGGGAGCTGATCCCAGGTGTGAGAATCCCCAGGACACCTGGCTGCTGAGAGAAGGCAGTTTGGAGTCTGCCTGGGTTTCCAGCCACTGTGGCTGCATTGCACGGTCACAGAGAGGGACACCCTGGACCCTGTTCCTGCTCACGTCAGTGCCCACCCTGTCCTAGAACACAGCTCCAGTCTGGGTGAGGTTGGGAATCATCAATGTTTACATCCCAGATTGTCCTAAGCCTGTCCTGGAACATGCCATGAAATAGAATCACTTTATGTATTTTCAAATATGCTTTTCAGAACTACAGCACTGATTTTATGTAAAACATCTATAATTTCCTAAGTTAAAGTTTTATTTTCTGTATCACCATAAGCCTCTAATGTTTTTATTATTAATGAATCCAAGTTTTGATCACTTTTCATATTCTATTTGAGCATTATAATCATAGAAAAATGGATGCTCCATTATCACACATTGATAGAGGATAAACAGATGGTGAAGAGGAAATGCTTCTGTGTATTCTGTGTGTCTGATTTTTCTGTATGTGGATTACTCCTTTCAATTTATTATCTATCTTTACAAAACATATAAATGCAATGATTTGCCTTTGTTTTTAAGTCCTTTGTAGCCTTACAATAAACTGACTATAATCATGATTTTACACATTTTTAGCAAACAGAATAATATTGCATTTTAATTAAGAGAGAATTTCCACAGTGGTGTAGTTTCTGTCTCTCAGGACTTGCTCTGGGGGATCACTAGGCTTCTCCCTGAGTCCTGGTAGTTGCTGGGAGCAATTTTAATCTACAAGACACCCCTCAATAGCAAAGATTCTGTATTTGATTGCTTAAGCCTGTTTTTATGAGTATAATATATTCACTTAGATACATAAACTAGACTTATGGATTTGACATTTGAATATATTTTTAAATTCATGAATAAGCAATGAGGCGTTCTATGCTGTTGATTTCTCATGTGAGGATGCTTGATCATCGACATCACTAAGAATGTCGGCATCTCTCTCCATCAGACAACAGCTGGCCATTCCAGCTGTATTTTCACACTTACACTAACCTAGCCCTAGTGAGGAGAGGAAAGGACCCTGAAACAGGGTTGCCAGGCGCATGATGGGTCCCAGGCTGTGCACACCCAGCTGTCCATCACCTGTCCCTCCTGGGTGTGGGGAGCCACCAGCTGCTCTGCCCCAGTCACTGTGAAGCACAGCCTGGCTGTGGGCCACAGGTGTCCTGTGAGCTGCAGAGCCCCAGGACAAGGCCCTCTCTGCACGTGGCCCTCACCACCCACCCTCACCCTCACCCTCCCTGCACCTTCCCATCTCCAGGGCCACTGTCCTCTCTCTTTCCAGGACCTGATGCAGTAGCCTCCCCACATGAGGGATGGTGTGGTGATGGTCTCCCTCTGCCTGACCCATTTCAGCTAGGTCCATGTGCTCCAGGATTCCATTCATTTTTGCTAAATTGCATTCTTCCCCTCTATGGACAGCATATTTTTGAAATATTCACTAAGGGACAATCAGGTGATGATGAAAACTCCTTCAACACTCATGGGACTGGAGTTAAGGACAGGCCTCTTGGACCCTATGTCTCAAGTATTGGGCACATTGGGCAGAAGTCCTGTCCCCAATCCTTAGGATGTCCCTCCCCATGTCTCTGCTGGCCTCAAGCTATGCTGCACAGAATGGGGTCTCCTCCTTGCTGCCCTCCAAGCTGGCCTTGTCCCTGGTAGACCTACAGTGCTGGGGTCTTAGAAGGACTTAATCTCTGGCTCCAGTAGCCATTGCCCTAGGGGGCCTCTGTGTAGGGGACACACCAGGGACAAATCTCTGCATGAGCCCAGAGCTACCCAGGGCATCCTCTGCAATCCAGGTGGAGGAAGACCTACCGCCACACTCTGGCACCCTGTGTGCCTGCAGAGTTACCCCATGGGTGCTGCCAGGTTAGCTGCTGAGTGACTATCCAGCACCAGATCAGAGCCAGCACACACCAAGCCTTTACCCAGTCCCAGGGCTGTGTCCACCTCTTTAGATATCAGGCCTCAGTACCAGTGTGGCTGAGTCTGTGCTGCTCTGAGCAGCTCCTGAGGCTGAGGGTTCACAAGGAGAGAGCTGTGCTGTAGCAGGTTCTGGAGACAAGGGTGCAAACACCCAGGTGCTGCTCCTGACCAGAGCTCCTGAGGCTGCAGCACCACATGGCAGGAGGCAGGAGGCAAAGAGAGGCAGATGGGGCTGGACCCCTGAGTGGTACTGGGGTCCCACTGGGGCTCAGGGTGTCAGAAAGGCTCTACCAGCCCTGGGGGAATCCAGGTGACCTGGCTCAGGGTGTCAGGTGTACTCTACATTCTGTCCACCCTCATGGACATGCTGAAGGTGACAGTGCAGCTCCATTGATGACAAGGAGTTGTGCTTCTGAAAGACACCAAGGCAGTTCTTCCAGAGAGAGACCCTGCTTCCCCCAAGCCTACAGTGCCCAGGAAGAGAAATGGAGGATGAGACCACAGAAGACAGATAGATAGATAGATAGATAGATAGATAGATAGATAGATAGAGAACTGTTAATAGATCTTATATAGATAGGTGGGAGATGGTAGTTGTTTCGTGGAGGATAGATACACAGATAGAAGCTGAGAGTGAACGAGGATAAATTAAAACTGTGCTTTGACACAGCACCAAGTCCATGGGGATGTGGCCCCTCACAACAGGGGGCCTCCTCATATGTGGCCCCCTGCAGACTCAGCCCATGAGAACTGAGAGTGAGGACAGAGCCTGATTTCTCCCTCCCCACACTAGGGCCCTGTGCCCACCACAGATGGCAGCAGCATGTGGACCTGAGGGCTCTGGGCAAACTGGATGCTCCTGAGCTGAAGGAGGCCCTCACGGGGAGGCACAGTCTTCCCCCTGCAGGGAGCCTCTGAGGCCCTCAGCTGGATGCCTCCCTGGAGAGCAGGTGGCAGCAGAGGGGAGAAGACACACAGCACATTTCCAATGCAGGACGGTTCTGAGGACCTCACCAGTGTGTGCACCTGGGAGCTGGAGGAGGGTCAGGGCAGCAGTCATGTCCAGGGTGAGAGCAAAGACCAGGTAACCAGTCACTCTTGCCACACAGGAGCTGTTGGACACAGTGAACCAGCACTCAGGCTTCTGGGTGAATTTATGTCTGCAGCAGGGAGTTAGCATAGACACCTCCACCATATGATTATGTGTTTATATTAAATAAATTAAGATTATAAAAAATAAGATTAAATTAGAAAAAATTCTAACTTCTTTCATGCTCTCCTGTCCACCATGATGCCCATGACACGCCCATCTTCTCTCAGAGCTGCTCTACCTGGGCCCCACCCAGAGCTGCTATATAGCAGGAGGACATGCAAATAGGGCCTCCCTCTGCTCATGAACACCAGCCCACCTGACCCTGCAGCTCTGCACAGGAGCCCAGCCCTGGACTCCCAGCTCAGCCCACTCAGTGACCAGGACTGAACACAGCTGCTCACCATGGAGAGTGTGCTCAGCTGGGTTTTCCTGGTGGCTGTTTTCAAAGGTAATAAATGGAGAACCAGAGATCCTGAGTGTGAGTGGACAGGAGTGAGAGGAAGAGTGGATGAGTGCCAGTGTCCTGACCAGGCTGCCTCTGTGTTTGCAGGTGTCCAGTGTGAGGTGCAGCTGGTGGAGTCTGGGGGAGGCCTGGTGCAGCCTGGGGGTTCCCTGTGAATCTCTTGTGCAGCCTCTGGATTCACCTTTAGTAACTACTGGATGATCTGGGTCTGCCAGGCTCCAGGGAAGGGGCTGGAATGGATCACAGTTATATACTATGATACAAGTCAGAAATACTATGCTGACTCTGTGAAGGGCCAATTCACCATCTCCAGAGACAGCTCCAAGAACATGCTGTACCTGCAAATGAACAGTCTGATAGCAGAGGACACTGCCACCTATTACTGTGCTAGCGACACAGTGAGTTGACCTCAGTGTGAGCCCCACACAAACATCTCTGCAGGGCACCCAGGACCAGAAGGGGGCGCTCAACACACAGGGAGCTCAGGTCACCCAGGATCAGGTGCAGAGCAGGGGCAAGGGCTGGATTCCTGCACCTGGGGTCCTCTCATGTTCCAGCTTCCACAGGGATCTCTGTGGACCTGTGCTCTGTACTAATCCGTGATGTCTCTGAAGATATGAATTTTTTTTCATGGTGTATTTTCCTTTTTCATTCCTGCCTGGTACTTACACATAATATTGTGGTTCATTTTGACATAATCCACAATCATACAGTGCAATTTTCTCCACTTTGTCTGTAGTACTTCCCCTTGCCCTTCCCTCTCCCTCCAAATGTTCCTTCCTCTATTAGCTGATCTTTCTTCTATTAGTTTACACTTTTTCTTTACTTTAGTGAAAGGTATTTACATGGAATTTACTCTGGTGTGTTCATATCTACAAATGGGGCCTTTGGTCAATTTCCCTCCACCTTCCCCCTTTCCCTCCCTCCTCCTTCACCCTCCATTCCCTTCCTCCACTGCTCTACTATCCACTCTATTTTGATGTCCCTCTGTCCCCTTATTTTACTGTACCTTCCACTTCTGAGAGAAAGCCTCAGCCCTTGACTCTCTGAGCCTGAGATATTTCACTTTCCCTGATGTTCTCCAATTCCACCAATTTACCAGAAACACTCTCAGTTAATTCCTCTTTATGGTGAATAAAACCCCACTCTGTACACACCCCACATTTTCTTTATCCATCCATCTGGTGACAGGCATCTAGTCTGGGTCCATCCCTTGGGTGCTGTGAGTTTCTGCTATAAACACTTGTGTGGCTGTGTCACTACAGAATGCTTAGTTTACATCCTTAGGACTGTGAAAAAACGTGGAACACCTGGTCATGTGGTGGTGTCTTAGTCAGCTTTTTTGCTGCTGTGACTGAAAGGTCTGACCAGAACCACTTAGAGGAGGAAAGGTTGATTTGAGGGCTCACAGTGTCAGAGGTCCATGGACAGCAGGCTCCATCCCTCAGATCTCAAGGTGAGGATGGACATCATGGTGGAAGACTGTGGAGGAGGGGAGCTGCTCACATGATGATCAGGAAGCAGAGAGAGACCCTCACCAGATACAAGTATATACCCCAAAGCCAACCCCCATGCCCCACTTCCTCCAGCCTCACCTGCCCACCTTCAGTCACCACCCAGTTAATCCCTTACAGGGGATTAATTCACTGATGGGTTAAGTTCTCTGACCCAATCATTTCCACTCTAACCCTTGTTGCAGTCATACAGGGGCTTTTGGGGGGACACCTCACATCCAAACCATAACACTCCTCCCTTGGCCCCCAGAAGCTCATGACCACCTCACAATTCAAAACACATTTAGTCCATTTCCAAGATTCCCCATAGTCCCAATAGTTCAAGCACTGCCCCAAAGTTCAGGTCCAAAGTCTCCTCTGAGCCACTTTGAATGATTTGTGCTTTTCTTCCTGGAGCAGAGAGGCTTTGACCAGTCACTGCATCTCTTAGTCACCTGGACATTCCCAGGTCCAAGAAGTTTGAGGTCATGTCTTCAGACACAGGCGTGTCACCCCATGGATTGAATTACATTCACGTGTTCCTTTGTGACATGAACCTTGTGCCCTGTTGGGGCTGGAATGTTCCATGGAAACTCCCTTTGTGTGTCCCCTTCTCTTGCTCTGTCTTTGGGTGTGGCCCTCCTAGGTGTCAGTCAACCTGCTGACAGCAGACATCAGGAAGCTGCACTCAACCCCCTGACCCCTGACCCCTTGCCTCATTTGAATGCCTTGTCCTCAATAAAAGGGTTCAGCATATTCTCTCTCTCTCTCTCTCTCTCTCTCTCTTCTCTTAAGGTCAGAGGAGCCTTCACAGGACCCCCAGAAAAGGTATCTCTGTCTCTTGTGAGATTATTTCTTGCAGCCCAGTTCACCTGGAGTGACCCTGAGTGTTTTAGTTGTGGGGAACATGACAGGAAAGTTAAGCAGTGTTGGCTCAGAGTGGAAACTTTGGAACTGCTAGATAAACAGACACATAGACCAATGGAACAGAATAGAAGGCACAGAGACAAACCCACACAGTACAGTTATCTCCTACTAGACAAGGTGACACATAGGTTCACTGGAGAAAAGATAACCTCTTCAACAAATGGTGCTGGGAAAGTGGAAAGCCACCTGTAACAAAATAAAATTAAACCCTATCTCACCCTTCATGAAACCCAAAGTGGATCAAAGACTTAGGCACAGAGATCCTGCACCTACTGGAGGAAAAATAGGCCCACATCTTCACCATGTTGGCCGAAGATCTGGCTTCCTCAACAAGGCCTCCAAAGCACAAGAAGTAAAGTCAAGAATCAATGAATTGGATGGATTTAAACTAAAAAGCTTCATTTCAGCAAAAGAAACAATCAATAATGGGAAGAGAGAGTCTCCAGATTGGGAGAAAATATTACCACATGCACCTCAGAGACAGCATTAATATCTAGAATATATAAATAATTCAAAAACTTTAACACCAAAATACAAAAATACAATCAATGAATGGGTTATGGAAATCTACAGTCTCTTTACAGTAGAAGAAATATATAATTGATCAACCATGATATGAGAAAATGTTCAATATCTCTAACAATTAGAGAAATGTGAATCAAAACTACTCTAAGATGTCATCTCACCCAGTCACAATGGAAATCACCAAGCACACAGGCAACAATAAGTGTTGGCAAGGATGTGGGGAAAAGGGTCACATGGTGCTTCCATCCCTAGTTTTTTTTTTTTTTTTTTTTTGGAATCTCCATACTGCTTTCCAGAGGGATTGCACCAATTTGCAGTCCCACCAGCAATGTTGAGTGTGTATATCACCTGAGGAGTGTTTGTGTCACTAGAGGAGTGTGCACGTCACTAGAGTAGTGTGCACGTAATTAGAGGAGTTTCACATCACTAGAGGATTCTGCACATCACTAGAGGAGTGCACACATCACTAGAGGAGTGCACACATCACTAGAGGAGTGTGCACAGAAGTAAGGTGTCTACATATCAGCACAGGAATGTGCGCATCCGCAGAGGAGTGTGCACATTAACAGAGGGTTGTGCTCACTGGTTCTGTGGTCCAACAGCCTCAGCAGGGTGGGGAAAACCAGAGGCCACTGCCATCACATACAAACCGGCTACTACAGCAAGGACAAGGTAACCAACCCCAGCTGCAGGGTAGGAGAGGCCTGGTTGAAATGCAGCCTGCACTTCTCATTCAAGAGACCCCATAACACCTGTCAGAAATGCAGACGTGAAACTTTCCATGGTCATCTGTGATGGTCAGGGGCACATCGCATCTCCAGAGCTGGATCTCCACTGCAGGGACGGTCCTCTCTCCATGTGAAGCAAGTGCAGACCTAACAGGTTTGGTGGAGGCTCCTTCCCATGGGCATGGGGAGGGAAGCTGTGGGATGCCCACTCGGAGCCTGGCACTGTGCGTCCATCTCAGGACCCTGCAAAGGGGAGGCACACACACTGCAGAGGGAGAGGGGCTCTGAGAGCTGGGAAGGTGGGCCAGGGTCTGCCCATGGACAGTAGCTTACACTCACAGCAATGTCTTGAGATGATGAAGTGAGACAGGGACAGAGCCAGTGCAGGACATCCTGTGCTCAGGTTCCCAGGACCCAGCATAATGCTGTCCTTGACAGAGTCATCACCTGGTGGAGGGGGAACCCAGGACAGCAGCATTCAGGACACTGGACATTTCTTCAATGCCGCAGTCTGGCTGGGCACAATTCAGGAGCCACTTGTCAAAAGAAATGAACTTTATTTTTAGAACACACACACCAAACCACACAGCTCATCAGGAAAAACCTTCAGAGCCCAACTGCCACCACGGGCTTCCCACAAGCCTCTCAACCTCCCCCACTTCTCCTGCTCTTGAGGCTGATTGGCTGGGTTGCGTGGGCAGAGCCAAAAAAAGTCCTCCAATGAGCATCTCAGTGGTCTGAAAGGGCAGGGAAACAGCCCAATGAGCATCACCGCAGAGGAGCCAATCAGTTGGCAGCTAGAAGTTTGCTGGGGCCACTGTGAGCCAATCATCAGCCGGCAGCTGGAAGTTTGCTGGCAGCTGGAAGGTTGCTGGGGCCTCTTCGGCTGTGGCTCTCAACACCTCAATATGATTTTCCCAGTCCCTGGCCACAGGTACCTGTCCTCATGTTTGTGTGTTTGGAATTGTATCTACCTTTCTGATTCCTGGGGGTGTCTTAGGGGTGGGCATGCAGCCTTCCTGCAGCATCTGGCAGAACGTGGCAGTGAGGCCAATGGCCCTTGTACAGGCACCAGCAGATACTTTTGATACCAGGTCTCCTTGCTCACAGGGGATCCCGTCAGTGTTTCCAAACATTCATTGGTAAGTTTTCAGGGGCCTTCTGTGTCCATCATCAGACTTTCCAGATCACTGGCAAATATGTCATATGACCCCTCATGACCCTGTATTTCTGCACATGGGTTACAATGTCTCCCTTTATATCTCCCTTTTTCTCTGATTTTATTTATTTGCATTTTCTGTCCTTTTTTTCTTGGTTAGTCTCACCAAAGATCTGTCCATTTTATTTATCTTTAAAATTGAAAGCTCTTTTCATTGATCTTCTGTAGATTTTATTCTCTGTTTCATTTATGTCCACTTTAGCTTTGCTTTTCCTTCCATCCTGGGACCTGGAGCTTGGTTACTTCTTGCCTTCTAGCTGGGTGAGCTGGGGCAGCTGTCTGTCCTGAGTCTCAGTGTCCTGAGTGGAGGCCCTGGCCACTCTGACCTTCCCCTGGTGCTCTTTGATCTATCCTGCAGGTGTTTCTAGGCTGAGCTTCCACTGTCGTCTGCTCCAAGCACCTTCACAGTTTTTGCTCTTTCCTCATTATGGCTTGGGTGTTCCAGTTATGTGCACATCCCCTACAGAGGTGCACACCCCCTCCTGAGGTGCACACTCCTCTACAGAGGTGTACACTCCTCTACAGAGGTGCACACTACCCTACTGAAGTGCACACGGCCCTACAGAGGTGCACACTTCCTACTGAGGTACACACTCCCCTACAGAGGTGCACACTCCCCTACAGAGGTGCACACTCCCCTACATATGTGCACACCCCATACAGACGTGAACACTCCCCTACAGAGGTGCACACTCCCCTACAGAGGTGCACACTCCTCTACAGAGGTGCACACTCCTCTACAGAGGTGTACACTCCCCTACTGAGGTGCACACTCCCCTACTGAAGTGCACACTCCCCTACTGAAGTGCATCATGTAGTCCCCTCCTGGTTTTGTATACAATTCACAGTTTCCAACCCAAATGTCCAAGACCTATCTCAGAAATGCTGAAGGAAAGCCCTAAACCTGCTCATAATGTAGATAAATGTATGAATTAGAGTGCACTTTGTGTATGTGAGCTGTCTGTCCCTCACAATGAGGCTCTGTGTCACACACAACCCACACCCAGGTCCCCTAAAACCAGAGATGTCCACTCCTCATGCAGCTGTGTGCCCTGTGGATAGGGGTGGCCTGAGCAAGATCTCAGAGAAAATGGGGCTCCCTTGGCAACAACCCAGGAGGCAGGGTTGTCAGCTCTGCACTGATTGTGGGAGCTTCAGGTTGGCTCTACCACTGGCCTCAAGTCCATGACAACACCCAGTGCCCAGGACCACTCTGACTCCATCTTGATGTGAGGTGACCCCAAGCCTGCTAGGACACCTGGTTGCTTGGGGGAAGCAGCTTGGACCCTGCCTGGGTTTCCAGCCACTGTGGCTGCATTGCAGGGTCACAGAGAGGGACACCTGGGCTCTGTTCCAGCTCATGTCAGTGTGAACCCTGTCCTGAGGGTCTGGCTCCAGTCTGGGTGAGGATGAGCAGTAGCAATTTTTATATCCAGATAGTCTTAGATATCCTGGTTCATTCCAGAAAGTTAAATCCTGATCTGTCTTTACAAAAGATGCTCATTGGCAGTTATAATAGTAATTTTTGTATATGAAACTTATAAGTCCCTCATTCAGTCCTTTATATTTTATATCAATGCAAGACATATCTGCACCAATCAACAGTAGTTTTATATTTTTAATATTTTATTTGAGAAGTGTAATTATATATAATTATGTGGTTTAAATTGGCATATCCAATTTTCAAAATGCATACACAACATTTGGTAGAAGAGTCATTTTTTCCTGCCTGTGTTTCTCTATGAAATTTCTCTACCTGTCATAATCTTCTCAAATTATTAACTATTTTTCTTTATACCAAATACATATATAATAACTTTTCTTTACCTTATGTTTCTCTTTATATGTCTGGTTAATAATCATATTTTGTACAATATTTTTTCATTAGTCAACACAAATGGTATTGGTTCTGACAAACAGAAATTTCCCAATTATTTATTTCCCAATTGATTAGTTTCTGTCTCCTGTGCCTCACTGAATCCTTGGGACTTGCTCTGGGGGCCACATTCAGCTCCTTCCTGGCCCAGGTGGGTACTGGGATCACTTTCCCTAAACAGTACACCTCTCATTGCACACAGTCTGTATTTGATTAATTAAACCTGCTTTATTTTGGAAAGTAGGTACCAAGGACTGATTTAAGGGGGTCTTGCCCACTGAACCACATCCCCCACTGTTCTGTATTTTATTTAGAGATGATCACATGGTGATCATGAGTTTTTAGCACCTCACTGTTGCTGAGGCAGGCTTTTAATTTGAGATCCTCCTGCCTCAGCCTCCTGAGCCCCTAGGAGTACAGGTGTGCACCACTGCACCCAGCTTATGCCTGGTTTTATAAGTATAAAATTAGGACTTAGATCCATAAATTAGATTTAGAGATTTGACAGTGTAATACATTTTGAAGGATGTGGGTAAGAAATGAGGTGTTCTATGCTGTGTGTTTCTCATGGGAGGGTGTTTGTTCATCCACATCACTAAGAATGTCGGCATCTCTCTCCATCAGACAACAGCTGGCCATCCCAGCTGTATTTTCACACTTACACTGAAACCTAGCCCTAGTGAGGCAGAGGACAGCACCCTGACACAGGGATGCCAGGCGCCATGATGGGTCCCAGGCTGGGCACACCCAGCTGTCCATCACCTGCCCCTCCTGGGTGTGGGGAGCCCACCAGCTGCTCTGCCCCAGTCACTGTGAAGCACAGCCTGGCTGTGGGCCTCAGGTGCCCTGTGAGCTGCAGAGCCACAGGACAAGGGCCTCTCTGCACATGGCCCTCACCACCCACCCTCACCCTCACCCTCCCTGCACCTTCCCATCTCCAGGGCCACTGTCCTCTCTCTTTCCAGGACCTGATGCAGTAGCCTCCCCACATGAGGGATGGTGATGGTGATGGTCTCCCTCTGCCTGACCCATTTCACCTAAGTCCATGAGCTCCAGGGCCATGCCCAGGGCCAACAGGGCAGGATGCCATTCTTTTTGGCAAATTACCTTCTTTCTCTGTGGACAGCATATTATCTACATCTCCATTAGGGGACACATGGTGATCATGAAAAGTGCTTCAACACTCATGGGACTGGAGTTATGGACAGGCCTCTTGGACACATGTCCCACCTGATGTGCACACTGGACAGAGGTCCTGTCCTTAAGCCATAGACTGTCCCACCCAATGTCTCTGCTGACCTCAGGCGGGGTCTCCTGTCAGGTGCTGGGGCCTTCATGGTCATGCTCCCAGGGTCCACTACCCATGGCATAAGGACACTCTGTAGGGGCCACATTCTGACCATGTGCTGCCTGAGCTGAGGCCTACCCAGAGAATCCTCTGTAATGCATCCTCTAGAGGAAGAGCCACCCCCACACTCTGGCACCCTGTGTGCCTGCAGAGTCAACACCATGGGTGCTGCCAGGTCAGCTCTTGGGTGACTCTTCCAGCTCCTGGATCAGAGCTGGCACAGAAACACCCTTTACCCAGTCCCAGGGCTGTGTCCACCTCTTTAGATGCTCACTATGACCACCTCAGGCCCCAGCACCAGTGTGGCTCAGTCCAGTCTGTGGTGCTCTGAGCAGCTCCTGAGGCTGAGGGTTCACAAGGAGAGAGCTGTGCTGCAGCAGGTTCTGGAGACCAGGTGCAAACACCCAGGTGCTGCTCCTGACCAGGGCCCTGAGGCTGCAGCACCACATGGCAGGAGGCAGGAGGCAAAGAGAGACAGACAAGGCTGGACCCATGAGTGGGGCTGGGGTCATCCTGAGGGCTCAGCCTGCCATGAATGGCCTCTACCTGCCCTTGGAGAATCCTGCTGGACAGGCCCAGGGTTTCAGTTGTTCTGTCCATTCTGGGGTCATGTGGGCATGAAAAGAGCAACAGGGAAGCAGTATTCAGGGCATATGGCTGTGCTTCAGGAGGACCCCAGACACTTGTTCCAGACAGAGGCCCTTCTTCCCCCAGGTCTGACTGCACACAAGGAGGAAGGGAGGCCTAGAGCTCAGATGACAGATTAGATAGATACATAGATAGATAGATAGACAGATAGATAGATAAACAGATAGATGATAGATAGATAGATAGTTAAATAGGTAGATAGATAGAAACACTCATAAATACTGAAATAGAATGAGCCAATCCTGCCCTCAACAAAATTACAAATCCATGAAGACACTGTCTGCTCCTTCACAGGCCCCTCACAAGATGGGGCTACTCCTGGCCCTATGGACTCAGCCCATAACAACTGAAAGTGAGGACAGAGCCTGGGTTTCTCCCTGCCCACACTAGGGCCCTCTGTATACCCCAGATGGCAGCAGCATGTGGACCTGAGGGCTCTGTGCCAACTGGATGCTCCTGAGCTGAAGGAGGCCCTCACGGGGAGGCACAGCCTTCCCCCTGCAGGGAGCCTCTGAGGCCCTCAGCTGGACACCTCCCTGGAGAGCAGGTGGCAGCAGAGGGGAGAAGACACACAGCACATTTCCAATGCAGGACGGTTCTGAGGACCTCACCAGTGTGTGCACCTGGGAGCTGGAGGAGGGTCAGGGCAGCAGTCATGTCCAGGGTGAGAGCAAAGACCAGATAACCAGACACTCTTGCTACACATGAGTAGTTGGACACAGTGAACCAGCACTCATGCTTCTGTGTGATTTCACATCTGCACCAGGGAGTTAGCACAGATACCTCCACCATATGATCTATTTATTATTATTAAATAAATTAAAATAATAGACAATAAAATCAAAATAAAAGAAATTCTCCCCTCCTGAATGCTCCTCTGTCCACCATGGTGCCCATGACACTCCCGTCTGCCCTCAGAGCTGTTCTACCTGGGCCTCCACCCAGAGTGCTATATAGCAGGAGGACATGCAAATAGGGCCTCTCTCTGCTCATGAAAACCAGCCCACCTGACCCTGCAGCTCTGCACAGGAGCCCAGCCCTGGACTCCCAGCTCAGCCCACTCAGGGATCAGGACTGAACACAGCTGCTCACCATGGAGAGTGTGCTCAGCTGGGTTTTCCTGGTGGCTGTTTTCAAAGGTAATGAATGGAGAACAGAGATCCTGAGTGTGTGAGTGGACAGGAGTGAGAGGAAGAGTGGGTGAGTGACAGTGTCCTGACCAGGCTGCCTCTGTGTGTGCAGGTGTCCAGTGTGAGGTGCAGCTGGTGGAGTCTGGGGGAGGCCTGGTGCAGCCTTGGAGTTCCCTGCGACTCTCCTGTGCAGCCTCTGGATTCACCTTCAGTAGCTACTGGATGAACTGGGTCCGCCAGGCTCCAGGGAAGGGGCTGGAGTGGATCTCACGCATTAGTGAGGGTAGTAGTTACAAATACTATGCCGACTTTGTGAAGGGCCAATTCACCATCTCCAGAGACAACTCCAAGAACATGCTGTACCTGCAAATGAGCAGTCTGAGAGCCGAGGACACGGCCACCTATTACTGTACCAGAGACACAGTGAGGGGACCTCAGTGTGAGCCCAGATACAAACCTCCTGCAGGGTGCTAATGGCCAGCAGGGGGCGCTCAGCACACAGGGAGCCCAGGTCAGCCCAGGAGCAGGTGCATAGGGAGAAGGGAGCAGCTCAGCTCAGGCCCTGTGGTCCCTGCCCACCCAGCACCTCCTGACTCCACCTTGCCTACAGATTCTCGAGGCCCCTCCTCTGCTAGACCTCTGTGAGGTGATTCTGCTCTAGGTCTTGCTTACCTGGAATTTTCTCAGCATAGACCAGGCAATCTTATAGATGGAGAAGAATTTTCAGTGACATTTCCTGAACAGCACCTTTAAAGTGAACTGTATAGATCTTTCTTTTCCTCATTGGGGATTGAATCCAGGGTGCTCGACCATTGACATCCATTCTAGGTTTTATGTGTCTTATTTGGAGACAGGTTCTCCCTAAGATGCCCAGGCTGACCTTGAAGTTATGATTCTCCTGCCTCAGACTTCAGTATCCTGGGGGCTAACCTCCCTGCACCTGTCTGAACTTTATGGACTACTGACACCAAGTCTTACTCCCTGTCTGTTCAGGTGATTCCCATGTACTCTTCAAATGACTCCTTAGAATTCCCTGTCCCCCCAGTATTCTTCCTGTAATGGATCAGGTCACAGAACACAGTTCTCACTGGAGCCCACCTACTGCCAGAACTTCCCACTCCTGGGGACCATTTGCAATGTCTGGAGGGAGGTGTTTCCACATGTAAAGGAGGGATTCTCCTGGCTTCTAGATTTTAGAGACCAATGAGGCTACCAACATCCAGCCATCACAGAAGAGCATCCACAGCGAGGAATTATCTGACATGAATGTCCATGGACTAACCAGAATAATGGTGACGGAAAACCCTAAACCTTAATAAAATGCACAGAAATGTGTATGTTCAGAGTGAACCTTGGTGCGTATTGACTGTCTTTCCCTCATCATGAGGCTCTGTGACACCACACCCAGGACTCCAAATGGTGGACACACCCACTCCTCATGTCGCTGTGCATGGTCTGTGGACAGGGGTAACCTAAGCAAGGTCTTTAAGAGAAAGGGGGTATCCTAGGAAAGGACCCAGGAGGGAGGGTAGTCTGCTATTCAGGTCAGCTCTGCCACTTCAGGGCCTCAGAACCCTAAAGACATGCTGTGCCCAGAACCACTCTGACCCCATCTCACTATGAGCTGACCCTGAGCCTGAGAAGCCCCAGGACAGCTGGCTGCTGGGGAGAGGCAGCTTGGAGCCTGCCTGGGTTTCCAGCCCCTGTGGCTGCATTGCAGGGTCACAGACAGGGACACCTGGGCTCTGTCCCTGCTCACATCAGTGCCCAGCCTGTCCTGAGGGTCTGCTCCAGTCTGGGTGAGGATGAGCAGTGGCAATGTTTACATCCCAGATGGTCCTAAGAACACAGCAGCTGTGGGAAGACATGAAACCACCAGTCTCCTCTGACTTCAGCACTCACACCATCAGTCAGCACACTGCTGTTTTACTTTCATTTTGATATACTTTTAGCTGTCGGTGGGCACAATGCCTTATTTTACTGGTTTGTCTCCCGGGTGCTGAGGATCAGACCAGGCCTCCCACAAGGGCTCTGCACTGGGCCTCAACCCAGCCCCACACACTCCTACTGCTGTGGTGATACTTTGGTTTTTCTGGACACTCCCTGGGTCTCTTCCTGATGACTCCCAGTGCCAATGGTCACACAGGACAGTGGGGCTCCTCTGACATGGTCCCAACAGGTGGGACATGGTGGATGCACTCTGTCCCCAGGGCTTCCTCCTTCCTCCACACTCCCCTCCCCACACCTCCCTCTTCTCTCCTAGTTTTCTGGTATTTATTTATTTATCTTCTCTATTCAGTGCTACTCAGCTTCTGAGTTGGTCCACACACAGCTGGATCCCCTTGTCTAACCACCTCTCCTGGAGGGTGGGGAACTGCCTTTCTCCTTCACAGGGCTCTTCTGCACCAGGGTGAGACTGTGGGTCTGCGAGGACAACTGACCACCACCTGCACCTGTGTCCTGTGTAGAGATGTGGCTTGAACCCCCTCCTTCTGGGGGTCCCTGTCCCTGTGCTGTGCTTTGGGGCCGAGTGCTGGGACATCACTCCCTCCAATCCTCCTGAGACCCAGTCCCCAGCCCTGTCCATCACACTCTGTCTCCCACAGGGCAGTCTGTCCATTCAGATGGAAGTGCCCTTGATCTTATCCACACGTAGACCTCCAGCCAGGACCCAGTGTCTCTCCTACTCCCAGAAAGGGGCTGGGGCTGGGCTCTGAGGACCCAGTGAAGAGGGCACTTAAGTGGGTTTCCAGTCTGGACACTCAAAAGCACGTCCTCCTGTGCAGGAGAAATAATGAGAAGGGGAGAGTGGAGGAGATTCTGAAGTGATGTGTGTGAGCAGAGGTGCCCTGGAGGGTGTCCATGCCTGCCCACTGAGTCCCTTCAACTCCAGCCCCTCCCAGCTCTGGCACCTCTGCTGGGAAGCTCAAGTCCTGCATGGGGGTTGCAGGCCCTCTCCAGCCAGGGCCCTGGGCTTTCCCTGGTCAGCACAGCCCAGCTCCCCTGAGGTCCCTGTCTGCTGGGCTGAGGTCTGTTACTGACCCTGCTTCTCCAGGCCTGGTGGGAAGGTGTCCCTCCTCCTCTGAGGGAGGGCTTGTCCTCCCCGTGGTCCATGCACCCCAGACCAGCTGCAGTCTGTCTCCTGAACCAACCTTCTTTACTCTGGGAGCCAGTGCGTTCAGCTTTCTCTGAACATCAGCTCACCGAGGTGCCACCTGCCTTTCCTGTGGCCCTGCCTCAGTTCCTGCTGCTCAACTGCTGAGCTCCTTCTCTCCTGGGACCTGCTGCAGCACCGTGGGATCCCCTCAGCTGCCTTCTCCATTCCTGATACCTCATTTTCAAGTCCAACTTATTTTCTGGGAAAGACTTAGTTTCCTGTTCTCTGTGTTTGCATTTTACAGAGGAGCTGTCCATATGATTAACTGACCATGTTCTCATCAACTGCTTCACACTAAGACATGGTGATTGACACCTACATAAGAAGGCCCTGGGAATTCCAAATTGTGTGCAGACCCCTCCATTTGTTTACACGTGCAAGGAGAGTCCACACCTCCATGGATTAGTGCAAATGTGCAAAGGTAACATGAAGTCTAAATACCAGTTTCAGATTACTAATGCAATAGTGCCCAACCCTGGGGGCAGTAGTCCCTGATGCCACAGATTCGGGATTTGAAATTTCCATTCTGGCTCAGTGTGGTCAGGAGAATGTAACACTGACTCCATAGTTCACATATGAATGACGGGTGAACTTGCTGATGCTCTTGGCACGCACACCCTGGGGAGGCCTGTGGCCCGGAGTGTGCACAGCGAGCTGAGGTCACCCACTCCTCTCTCAGCTTTCTTCCTGCCCTTCAGGGACAATTTAGTGTAGGAATTCCACATTTTTTCTACGTTGGCAAGTTGGCACTTACATTAGATCCAGGGATGTTGGTATAGTGCCCGTTGTCCTTCCTCAGTGTTAGAAGGTGGGAAGATTCTAAGAGGGTAAGTAGGTGAGTAAAAGTGATTTTCTGGTATTGCAGTGTTGGCCATGAGCTCAGGGTGAATGAATCACAAATTTGATGTTACAGAAAGAGACAGAGAAATCAGCTGATCTGAGGGTGCTCTGGGAACTGGTCCCTGACCCTAACTGGGCATGTGACCCTGGTGACATCTGGACTGACCAGATTATGGGGTTCCTCCAGTGAAAATAGGGAAGTGCCACCAATGGTGTCTCTTGGAGTTGAGGCTGAAGTGTGCAGGGCCAGGCTGCTCAGGGTGAGGAGATGAGAAACCTTCCCTGGATGGAGCTGCTGGTCTCACACATGTCAGGAGGTGAGGCAGGTGTGAAGGCTGAGCCTGGGGTGGAGCACCTTCTGGGGACAGGAGAATGTGGCAGGATTTTGTCTAATGTCTTGCAAGTGCTGCATAGGAGGAGGTAGGTGACGGAGCAGGTTGTGAGTTTACATGGAACTGACTAGTTTACAAGGACCCCTATGACCCAAGGTGTGGCTTCAGGGATGAACATGTGACCAGAGGCTAGCAGGAGCCAGCCCTGTGTGTCCCTGGGAGCAGCAGGTTGGCACCCAGTAACTGAATGTCTGCAGTGGCCTTGAGGATTGGAAGTCCCCACACAAGGGGGTTGGACTGCACAGTGTTGTGGGTGTTACACTCACACAAGAGGCAGAAACCATCTCTGTCTTCCTTCATTTCACCATGAAATACACACAGAAGTTTATGGATCTCTCTCAGAACTCATGTGTCCCCATCCTGCTGATGGACACCTCAGTGGTTTTCTCTGAAGGACACTTTCCTGGTGCCTGGGTGGACAGCTCAGGACGCGTCCTCTCCTGCACACATCTGTGGATGCACTAGTCAGGTGGACAGGCCACATCAGGGAGTGGAGGGAGGGGGGTGTGCACAGAGCAGGCAGCTCTCTCCTCCTGAGGCCCCTGACTCTCCTCTCTGCTGTGTCATCCCAGGGCTTGCTCTGACCCCGACTCTCAGCAAGGTGAGCACCTGAGCTGTGCTTGAGAAACCATCAGTACTCACTGGTCCAGGAGGTGATGGACAAGGGCCTCAGCTCTGCCACCTGGTTCCATCATTGGGAGGAGCAATCTCGACCTCCACCCCATGCTGAAGGCACCACTCTTCACCACAGCAGGATACAGCACCCACCTGTGCCCTCAGCAGGAGCAGCAGAGCCTGAGTAATCATGGAATACTACGCAGACAGGAACAATGGAGGGCTCTCATTTGGGACAACACAGGTGACCCCGAGGACACTGCACTCATTGACATAAGCCAGGCACAGAAAGACAGGAACCATTGCCTCACTTACAGCTCTGAACTAAAGTTTCCCAGAGGTGCACAGAGGAGAAGGAGGCTAGCAGGGCCTGGGCAGTGGACCTGGGAGAGGCTGGTTAGAGTGGGGCTCACTTCTGATAAGCCGGAGGAGAACCTCCAAGACAGCTGCTCAGCAGGAGGCTCTGGTGAGTCACCACCTACTGTGCACCTGCAGCAGTGCTGAGAGAGCAGGCTTTGATTCCTCACCATGAAATGGTGGAAGTCAGAGCTGCAGCACCTGCTAATACCTGGATCAGCCTTCCCACCACGGGTGCCCATCGGGAACCTTCATCCTAGGTAAAGGGTCTCCAGGGGCCCTGCCCTGCCCTCTGTGGGCTTTATTAGAATTACATTTAAATAGTGATGGCAGCAGACACTGAGACCCAGAGGTTCAGTGCCCTCCTTGTTTGCAGCATTCTCTTTGGAGCTTGGTGAATGTGTTAAATCAGAGAACACGGCCTCAGGTCAGAAGATTGAGCTTCATAAGATTGTGGAGTTAATAGTTGACAGAAGGAGGCACATGAGGTCCATTAGCATGATGTGCTTCTCCCACCTGTCAAGTGGAGCACTGAAGTGTCCCTGCTGCTGTGCAGACAGTGTGGGCACAGAGGGCCTGGGCTAAGGAGCTGTCCAGTCCACCCCTCCACAGGGCTCTGACCTGCCCCTTAGGGTCATGACTCACAGTGTCCTAGTAATACAATCAGGAAGCACTGAGGTGGGGCCTGGGTTGTGGGGCGCTGCAGGAACTGACGAGGGGAACAGACACAGCACCTCGGGGCCTGGCTCAGTCTCTGCACTGAGCACATGAGGTCTGGTTTCCCTTGATGCCCCTGACCTCACAGGGGAGCCAGCAGAGGGCAGCACCTGGGGCTCAGGAGAGGACAGGCCCCAGGTGGGTGCCCACCTGCAGGAGGACCCTCCTCAGGCAGCACACAGAGCTCTGCCCAGGAACGGGCTGGGCACCAGGAGCATGGCTCATGCTGCTCAGGAAAGGACCCCACAGGGACCATGGAGATGTGCAGAAATAAGGCAAGGACTGGGCACTGCGGCTGGTCAGACGTTCCCTTACTCCAAAGAGCAGGGTCTTCTCCTAAGCCCACTGCTGAGAGGGACCCTCGGTTTTGTTGGCAGCATTTTGACTACTCAGCTGTGCACCCCATCTTCCCTGGGCAGGAGTGTCCCCAACATTCCCTCTCCCCTCCCCCCTGCGGATGATCGAGAATGGGCACTGCTCCTGGGACCAGAGCAGGGCTGGCCCCTGGGTCTGCAGACACATTTCCAAGTGAGATGTGTGGGGAGGATGGGGCTGGAACCTGACAGGCAGGTGGTGTCACTGCTGAGGGTTCAGACAGCAGCATCCTGGGCCTGGGCTGCTCTACATTGCCACCCCCATCCAGCACAGGCAGCTGAACTGAAGTCACTGTGTGAATTTGGGGTGACACAAGGTACCACACAGACACAGAATACCTTTTATAAGCTTCATGGTGGCTTTCTCCATCTCCCAGCCTCAGGAACCCCAAAAGGGGACAAGAGAAGGTCAGAGAGACTGACAGGAGAGAGGGGGCACGTTCAGAAGTGGGCTTTTATTTTGGGTGATGCGGTTTCTTAGAATTTTCTATCTGAAAAAGGCAGAAGGGTAGGATTACAAAGGAACAGGAGAGTGTGACTCAACTTCAGCGGGTGACACCTACTCCTGGAGCCACACCCTGTTGTCACAGCTGGGGGAGCACCCGAGTTACTGGACCTGGCACTACCCTGCCCGACTGAAGGCAATAACTGTTCAGAACCCAGAGCATCAGGACTTAAGGAGGTTCATCGAGGGCGGCTTCCCTCACTAATGGCTCTCCTCACCTGGGACCTACGCTGAGCTGATCCCTTGGAATCCAGGGAAATCTCTGCAGATGAAGAGGGAGCTGGACATAGAGGGGAAGTCACATGTCAGTGCACAGCTCCTCTGGGGACAGCCACTTAGACAGTCTGTCTCCTCCTCTTCCCAAATGCTCTCCATCACATGTTGCATCCAGTCTCCCTGCTGGTGCTGATGTGTCCTGGATTACAGGACGTTTAGAAGATGAGGAAGGCTACAGCTATGTCACACAACCAACAATACAGTGTCACAAGTTCTCCAGGAGCAGAAGGACCATGTCACAGTAGCAGAGAGTGGGATAGAAAGCAGTGTGATGGACTCAGAACTGAGCACTCAGTACTCAGAGCCTGAGAGGGTGTGAGGCATGAGACTGGGCATCAGGAAAGGATCAGGGTCCTGAGGAAGGGGCTGGGCTCAGGAGGGTGGGCTCCCCCTCTGACAGCCTTCCAGCTCCCCTGAAACCACCTGCTCTCCTCTCACAGGTAAAGCTCCACTTGGGTTCAAGACAGGGACACATCTCAGGGGCACAGAGACCTGGGCAGCCTGACCTCAGCCTCTCCAGATATCAGAAGAGCCTCACCCACATGCAAATTCCTCCTCCTGCCCTGGGTTCAAAGGCCCTCTGGGCTGTGGGAGCTCCCAGCTCTCTGCTCAGACAGGGCTGAGGTCTCTGGGAAGGCAGGTGTGGTCTAGAAGATGAGGCTGCTGGGTCTTGTCCTGTGCCTGGTCACAGCTCCCCAAGGTGAGTGTCCCCAGTGTCAGTCCTGGGTCCATGGGATGTTGTGACTACAGGTGACTGACAGGCTGTGACTGTCCTTGTCTCCAGGTGTCCTGTGCCAAGTGCAGCTGCAGGAGTCAGGACCTGGCCTGGTGAAGCCCTCACAGACCCTGTCCCTCACCTGTGCTGTCTCTGGATTCTCCATCACGACTGGTAGTTATGGCTGGAATTGGATCCGTCAGCCCCCAGGGAAGGGGCTGGAGTGGATAGGGCACATATGGAGTGATGGTGATACTACATACAGCCCATCCCTCAAGAGCCGAGTGTCCATCTCCAGAGACACGTCCAAGAACCAGTTCTCCCTGCAGCTGAGCTCCCTGACCACTGAGGACACAGCCACCTATTACTGTGCCAGAGTCACAGTGAGGGGACCTCAGTGTGAGCCCAGACACAAACCTCCTGCAGGGCTCCCAGGGCCAGCAGGGGGCGCTCAGCACACAGAGGCTCAGGAGCAGGTGCAGAGGGAGGAGAGAGCTGTCACCTGAGGCCCTGAGGTTCCTGCCCAGCCAGCACCTGTGTGACTCCACCTTGCATGGAGATTCTCGAGGTCCCTCCTCTGCCAGACCCTCTGAAGCTTCCCCTTCTCTGGGTCAGGGTTGTCTGAATTTCTCACTCTGAGCACAGACTTCTCATCCATACTTCCTTGTGAAGCCAATTATTTTACAATGACATTTCCCACATAGTGACTTTTATGTGAACTTTATAAACATATCTTTCTAGTACTGTGGATTGAATACAAGGTACACTAACCCTGAGCTCCTTCCCAGCCCTGTTTGTGTCTTAGTTTGAGTCATCGTCCCCTAAGATGTCCATTCTGCCCTTGAAAGGGTTGTCCTCCTGCCTTGGCCTCCTGAGCACCTGGGTGACAGGGGAGCTCCACCATGTCCAGGTCAATTTTATGAACCTCTGCTGCCATGTTGTATCCTCTCATGCTCAGGTGGGTCCCTGTCACCTTCCCATGACTCCTTCCCATTCCCAGTCCACTCACTGTCTTCCTGTGATAGATCAGGTCATCACATATGTGCCATCCTGAAACCCAAATAGTGGGAGAAACTTTCACCCCAGGGACCTTGGCAATGTTAGGAACAGGGTTGTTCAAGTAAAACAGTTGTTAGAGGTCATTGAGGCTGCCACACCTCCAGCCATCAGAGCACAGCATGGCATCAAGGGATTCTCTGACCCAAGTGCCCATGGACTGCCCTGAGGAACACGGACAGAAAGCCTTAAACCTGTTAAAACCCACAGAAATGTGTATGTTCACAGTGAACTTTGGTGGATGTGAGTCGTCTCTGTCAGGATGAGGCTCTGTGACACCCACACACACACCCAGACCCCAAAGGCAAAGGTGCCCACCCCTCATGCAGCTGTGTGTGGCCTATGGACAGGGGTGACCTGAGCAAGGTGCTGAAGGAAAAGGGGCTCCCTTGCAAAGACCCAGAAGCGAGGGTTGTCACCTCAGCTTGGACTGTGGAAACTGCAGGTCAGCTCTGTCACTGGCCTCTGGACCCTGAAGGCATGCTGTGCCCAGGTCCACTCTGACCTCATCTTGCTGAGAGGTGACCCTGAGCCTGAGAAGCCCTAGGACACCTGGCTACTGGGGGGAGGCAGCTTGGTGCCTGCCTGTTTCCAGCCACTGTGGCTGGACTGCAGGTCACAGACAGGGATGCCCTGGGCTCTGTCCCTGCTTAGGTCAGCGCCCACCCTGTCCTGAGAGTGCATCTTCAGTCTGGGTGAGGATGAGCAGTGGCCATTTTTATATCCCAAGTAATACTAAGTTAATCCAGATTCATCCAGAAAATGAAAACATTTGTGTATTTTCAGTATATGTTTTTAGAGCTTTAGTATTGGTTTTGTATTATACATTTGTAAGTTTCCAAGTTAGAGTGTTGTGTTTTATAACCTCTTGTGCTCCTTATATTTCTGTCAATAAAACTTCCAACATCTTCTTTATTTCAATATTTTATTGTGAGTATAATTGTGCAAAACGTGTGGTTCATTTTGATATATTCATGGATACAGTAACAAATTTTATAACAGAGACGTTGCTTCCTGCCTTTATTCCTACCTGGTATCATCTCTTTGAATTATTATCTATCTTTCTTCCTTTAAGTATAAAAACAATGATGTTCATTTGTTGTATGCCTCTGTGGCCTGAGAAATACTAGAATAATAATTTAGTGAACAATATTAGATATTGCATCTAAACACAGACACAATTGTCCCAATGTCTGTTTTCCCCTGTGGTCTAGACTGTCTCCTTTGCCTCAGTGAAACCCCAGGTCTTACACTGGAGGCCTTGCTCAGCTCCCTCCTGAGGCTTGGGGGGTGCTGGGGTCACTTCCCCTTAATATAAAGCCCCTCCCTTGTACAGACTCTGTGTCTGATTGCTTAAGCCCACTTTTCTCATTACAACATTTGTACAGAGTTAAGAAAATTACATTTAGGGATTTACAGTTGAATATGATTTGAAAAACCTGAATATGAATTGATATGTTGTATGTTGTGGTCTTTCTCATGTGAGGGTGTCTCATCACCAACATCACTAAGAATGTCAGCATCTCTCCATCAGACAACAGCTGGCCCTTCCAGCTGTATTTTCACACTTACACTGAAACCCAGCTCTAGTGAGGCAGAGGACAGCACCCTGACACAGGGGTGTCAGGCGCCATGATGGATCCCAGGCTGTGCACACCCACCTGTCCATCACCTGTCCCTCCTGGATGTGGGGAGCCACCAGCTGCTCTGCCCCAGTCACTGTGAAGCACAGCCTGGCTGTGGGCCACAGGTGCCCTGTGAGCTGCAGAGCCCCAGGACAATGCTCTCTCTGCATGTGGCCCTCACCACCACCCTCACCCTCACCCTCCCTGCACCTTCCCATCTCCGGGGCCACTGTCCTCTCTCTTTCCAGGACCTGATGCAGCAGCTTCCCCACATGAGTGATGGTGTGGTGATGGTCTCCCTCTGCCTGACCCATTGCAGCTAGGTCCATGTGCTCCAGGGACATGCCCAGGGCCGGGGGGACAGGATGCCATTCTTATTGGCTGAATGACAGTCCTCCTCTGTGGATAGAATATATTCTCCTTATTAATTAAGGGACAATGTGATGATCAGGGAAAGTGCTTTAACACTCAGGGAGTTAAGGGGTTAAGGACAGGCCTCTTGGACTCCACATCCCACCTACTCTGAACCCTGGTCAGAGGTCCTTCTCTCCACCCCCCAAAGCCTCAGGATGGCCCATCCATGTATCTGGTGGCCTCAGGGCACACTGCACATGGTGGAATCTCCTGCCCACTGCTGTCCAAGCTGGTCCTGCAGCTAGTAGACATACAGTGCAGGGGTCTTAGGAGGACTTGCTCCCAGGATCCTCTAGTCATGGCATTAGGACCACTCTGTGTAGGGGTCACATCTGGGACAAAGCTCTGCCTGACCAAACTTCTACCCAGGGCATTCTATGAAATGCAGGTGGAAAAAGGCCCATCTCTACACTCTGGCACCCTGTAGGCCTGCAGAGTTGTCCCATGGGTGCTTCCAGGTTTTGTGCTCAGTGACTGTTCTAGCACACACATCAGAGTTGGCACAGACCAACACTTTACCCAGTCCCAAGACTGTGTCCACATCTTTAAATGATCACTATGACTACCTCAGGTCCCAGCACCAGTGTGACTGAGTCCAGTCTATGCTGCTCTGAGCAGCTCCTGAGGCTGAGGGTTCACAAGGAGAGAGCTGTGCTGCAGCAGGTTCTGGAGACCAGGGTGCAAACACCCAGGTGCTTCTCCGACCAGGGCTCCTGAGGCTGCAGCACCACATGGCAGGAGGCAGGAGGCAAAGAGAGGCAGACGGGGATGGACCACTGAGTGGTGCTAGGGTCCCACTATGGCTGAGGGTGCCAGGAAGGCTCTACCAGCCCTGGGGAGTCTCTCATTAAAGTGCCATTGATCCACACCTGGGGCACCACAAGTAAACCCCATCATCTGCTAGATGCCTAATTATCTGCATTTATAAAGATGTCATAAAATTTCACAAGGGACACAGTTCAACTATGGTCTCCATGAAACACATCAATAGTTAAAGGGAACTAAAAGCTCCTGGTAATAGGATGCTCCTCTGCTGGGTCTGTGAGAGCAGGAGATCACAGCCCTGTGACCTTAATGTCCACCTGTGCTGCTGCTCCTCCAAGAGTGACCTCTGTGACATGCCAGGCATCTCCACCATCACCATGAAGGACACACAGGGCTGCCTCCACCAGGTGACCTTCCTTCTCCTGTGACTGCCTGAACTGAAGGAGACCAACTGCACATCTGTGGTCAAACAGAGCCACCCTGGAGCTGACCCACCAGTGACAGGGACTCACATGATTAATCCTCCTAGAACCCAGGACCTTGAGAGGTGGACCTGTCCTCTTCTGGTTGACCCAGTGTGACCCATGGCTCTGCCCCTAGATCCACAGGCCAAGGAGCCTAGTGTCTGATCACACTTGAGATCCTGCCCAGGTGATCAGAGGCCAAGGGTCTGATTGACCCTGAGGGACAGCAGCAGTGACTCTGGGAGGAGCAGTCTGCCTTCCACTTGCTCTGCCCCAGTCAGACGTCCCCAGAGGCACAGAGACCAGGAAAGGCAGGACAGGAGCTCACAGGTGGGCTGGGGAGGGCTGCACAGTGTCCATGCATTTTGTTCCAGGAGGAAGGAGAAGCCCAAATCCAGGGGCACTGCAGGGATGCTCCTGGCATCTGGGACACTGTAGCTGCTGCAGACAGTGGGGACCTGCTGCCTGGGGCCACAGCACATGGGTCTGCAGAGCAGGGGGGAGACGTGGACAAGCTGAGCCCTCCACATCTGTGGTCCCAGCTGAAGGACTTTCCTCATCTGCACCATCACAGACTGAGGCTGAGAGGACGAGGGTCCAGGGACCTGTGCTCCACCCTGCACTCACTGCAGCCCTGGTGGGGACGATGGCACAGCTGTGCTCACACTCTTATGTATCAATACAGCTGCTTCAAGTCAGCCAAAGGTGCAGAGGGGAGTGGGAAGCCAGAGGCAGACGCAGTGAGCTGACAGTGGCCTAGAATTCTGGAGTGTCATCCACCAGGACCTTCATGGTCCTTAGATGGACACTGGGTGCAGCAAACTCACACCCTGTTCTTCATCCAACTAGGGACTCCAGAGTCCCCACAAGCCCTGTCCTGTACTGTCTATGAGCTGCTTCATGGAGCAGAGGGATTGAGGGTAGAAGTACATGCCTAGATGGGGGGCTAGTATGTCACTTACATCTTCCTGGACAGCGTGAACAACACCCTTATTACTATGAGTTAATCTTTCATGAATAAAATGCCACCAACCATCTCCTACTTGCTCAAGATTGTTCTGAGGGTGCTATATAGCAGGAGGACATGCAAATAGGGCCTCCCTCTGCCCATGAAAACCAGCCCACCTGACCCTGCAGCTCTGCACAGGAGCCCAGCCCTGGACTCCCAGCTCAGCCCTCTCAGTGATCAGGACTGCACACAGCTGCTCACCATGGAGAGTGTGCTCAGCTGGGTTTTCCTGGTGCCTGTTTTCAAAGGTAAAGAATGTATAACCAGAGATCCTGAGTGTGTGAGGGGACAGGAGTGAGAGAGAGAGTGGATGAGTGCCAGTGTCCTGACCAGGCTGCCTCTGTGTTTGCAGGTGTCCAGTGTGAGGTGCAGCTGGTGGAGTCTGGGGGAGGCCTGGTGCAGCCTGGGGGTTCCCTGCGACTCTCCTGTGCAGCCTCTGGATTCACCTTCAGTAGATACTGGATGAACTGGGTCCACCAGGCTCCAGGGAAGGGGCTGGAATGTGTTGGCCAAATTAACCCAAGTGGCGGTAGCACCTACTACCCAGACTCTGTGAAGGGCAGATTCACCATCTACAGAGACAACTCCAAGAACACGCTGTACCTGCAAATGAGGACATGAGAGTCGAGGAGAAGGCCACCTATTACTGTACCAGAGACACAGTGAGGGGACCTCAGTGTGAGGCCTGACACAAACCTCCTGCAGGGCACCTGCTAGGAGCCACAAGCAAATAATACGATGTATGGCACCTTTGGTTGTAAAGTGAGGCCAGCTAGCCACTGAGATTTGATTATGCTAAGATTTACATTCATATGGAAATTGGACTCCCGCTGTTCACTTTGGCCTACTACCGGACTCATGTTATGGGGACTCATGGAGAGTTCCCATTGGTTGGGGAAGGATAGTAGGAGGGAATTCCGGAGGAGGTCCCAGGAGACCGGAGGTTCCAGGAGACACGCGGTTCCGGTCAGACGCCCGCGTGGGGGGACCGCTTTTGGCTTGCTGGCACTGAGAGTGTTGGCGGCTTTTTCAAAATAAAGTTTTGTTCCTGCTTGAGTGGCTCATGATTCTGTGCCCAGCCAAGACTGCGGCATTATTAATAACTGTGCTATTCTATCTCCCGGTGAAATTACTGATATACCTCTTGGAGAACTAGCTATAATTTTTATTTCACCCTCATAATCGGGATCAATTACCCCAGGACTTATCATTAACAGGACATTTTAAAAGGAGTTGCCCCGTAAGAGGAGGGTTTAACAAAGCTGGATATCAAAGGAATAGAATACCAGGTATTTGCCCACGATGCCATAGAGGGAAACATTGGGCTAATGAATGCCATTCTCAAACCACCATAGAGGGTATTCCGTTATCAAAAAACGGACAAGGACCAAGTGTTTACCCACGATATCGTGGAGAAAGATATCAAGCTCCATTGCCAAAAAACGGACTAGAGGGCCCAATGCCCCGGGGCCCAAAACCACAAATATATGGGGCAATGGAGGAACCCAACAGCACCATCAAGGTAGTGCCCAGGATGCAGTATCCATTAAATCCCTCATCAGACAAACTAGAGGGAGCGCAGGGCTGGACATCTGCTCCTCTGCCAGAGCAGTACTAACTCCAGAGATGGGAGTTCAAATCATTCCCACAGGAGTAAAAGGACCTCTTCCCAAAGGAACAGTAGGCTTATTATTGGGACGCAGTTCTTCTACACTAAAAGGACTTATGATAAGTCCTGGGGTAATTGATCCCGATTATGAGGGTGAAATAAAAATTATAGCTAGTTCTCCAAGAGGTATATCAGTAATTTCACCGGGAGATAGAATAGCACAGTTATTAATAATGCCGCAGTCTTGGCTGGGCACAGAATCACGAGCCACTCAAGCAGGAACAAAACTTTATTTTGAAAAAGCCGCCAACACTCTCAGTGCCAGCAAGCCAAAAGCGGTCCTCCCACGCGGGCGTCTGACCGGAACCGCGCGTCTCCTGGAACCGCCGGTCTCCTGGGACCTCCTCCGGAATTCCCTCCTACTATCCTTCCCCAACCAATGGGAACTCTCCATGAGTCCCCGTAACATGAGTCCGGTAGTAGGCCAAGGTGAACAGTGGGAGTCCAATTTCCATATGAATGTAAATCTTAGCATAATCAAATCTCAGTGGCTAGCTGGTGTCACTTTACAACCAAAGGTGCCATACATCGTATTATTTGCGTGTGGCTCCTAGCAGGCACCCAGGGCTAGCAGAAGGCGCTCAGCACACAGGGAGCTCAGGTCACCCAGGAGCAGGTGCAGAGGGGATGGGGCTAGACTCCTGCATCTGGGGCCTCTCATGAACCAGCTTCCCGGGGGAGCTCTATGTACATATTTTCTGTACTGACCTGTGACTTCTCTAAACGTAAACCGTGGGGTTTTTAATTAATTATTACTTCCATTTTAATTAGCACATCAATATTATAAGTAATACTTCATTTCAATTTTACATGATTTAATAATTATGCAATAAAATTTCTTTCCCTTCACAACATAACATTTCCCTTTCCCTCCCCTCCTCTTTACACCTCCCTCCTTACCCTCTTCCTCTTCCTTTTCTTAACACATCTTTTTAGTGATCTGTTTGCATTAGTGCTTCTTAGAGCACATAAGGGGAAATCCACTGTGGTGTCCTATGCAGGTGCACAGGTGGTTGGTCAATTTCCTTCCACCTCCCCTCCCATCTCTGTCCCTCTTTCCTCTCCCTTGATCCCCTTCCTCTCCTCTCTCCTCCCTCTTCTGTTTCCATAGGATTCCTCCTAGTACTGTTTTTTTCTTTCGTTTTTGGTCTGCAATTTGCATTTGAGAGTAAACAGTTGACATTTCACCCTCTGAATCTGGCTTAATAAACATGATATTCTCCAGTTCCATTCATTGACCATAAAATGCCCTAATTTCCCTCTTCCTGTGGCTGAGTGAAACCCTCTTCTGTGTACACACCACCTTCTCTTTATCCATTCATCTGTGATGGGCATCTGGGACATTATGTATATAGCTGTTTTCAGACCCTCTGGTATAAGCACCGATGTGGCTGTACAGCTGAGCTGTTCTGGATTTAGTTCTTTGGGACAAACACTGAGGAGGGCAGAGCTGGGTCACATATTGTCTCCATTCCTGGTCTTTCCTGAAACGTCCATTCTGATTTCTAGAATGGCAGCATCAATTCAAAGTCCCACCAATATTAAACCCGTGGATCTCTTTCCCACATCTTTGCCAACATTTGTTATTATTTGTGTTCTTGATGATTGCCTTCTAATTGGTGTGAGATGAATTTTAAATGTAATTTTTATTTGCATTTCCTGATTGCTAAGATTATTGAGCATGATTTCCTATATTTGTTGGCCACTATTATTTCCTATTCTGAGTAGTCTATTCAGTTCTGTTTCACTTATTTATTGGGTTATTTGTGTCTCATCATAAAGTGCCCTCGGTTCTTTATATATACTGGATATTAGTGCCCTAACTGGGGAGCAGGTGGCAAATTTCTCCCATTCTGAAAGCTCTCTCTCACACTCCTGTTTCCATTGCTGTGCTGAAGGTTTTCACTTGATACTGTCCCAGTTACTGATTCTTGATTTTGATTCTTGCACTTTAGTGTCCTGGTTAAGGAAGTCGGTGCCTGTGTCAGTACAGAGGAGGTTTGGTCCAATGTTGGATTCTTGCCTTGAAGAGTCTAATTCATTGGTTTCTGATTAACATTGAGTTGACTTTAGTGGGATGAGAGACATTGACCTATTATATCCTTTCACAAATTGATATTCAGTTTTCCCAGCTCTATCTGTTGAATAGGCTGTTATCTCTTCAACATGATTTTGGAAACATTGTCAAGTGTCAAAAAAAAAAAAAAAACCACTGTCCTTATGTTGGTTTGTCTCTGTATCTTCTCCTCTATCCCACTGGTCTTCATGTCTGGTTTCATGACAATACCATCCTGGATTTGATACAGTAGGTCTGTCAAATAATTTGAAGTCAGATGTTGTCATATCCATGTTCACTCTTACTTCTTAAGATTGCTTTGGCTGTTGTGCACTTGTAATTTCTCCACACATATATTAGGACTCTTTTTTTTCTGTTCCTTTTAAGAATGTGTTTGGTATTATTTGGAGATGTCAGTGAATCTGTGTGACACTTGGGTTAGTTTGGCCACTTGATAATGTTCACTCTGACTGTTCAATAACATGGAGGGTCTTCCCATATCAAAGTTCTACAGTTTCTCCCTGTGGTGTTTGCTGTTTCCATTGCAGGGATTTTTCACCTCCTTGGTTGTATTTTTTCCAAGTACATTTTAAGGTTATTTAAAAGTGATCATTTTCCTGATTTCTTTATCAGCAGACATATTTTATTTTATTTTATTTTATTTTTAGTTGTAAGTGGACACAATACCCTTATTTTACTTATTTATTTTTAGGTGGTGCTGAGGATTGAACCTAGTGCCTCATGCATGCTAGGCAAGTGCTCAACCACTCGGCTACAACTCCAGCCCCAGTAGATCTATTTTAGTAGAATAAGAAAGTGGTTTATTTATGTGTGTGTGATGTATTCAGCTACATTGCTAATGTTGTTTGCAAGATCTGAAAGCATTTTGATGGAGACATTGGTTTTTTTAGAGAGTGGATCACATCACCAGCAAGCAGCATATTCAAATTCTGTCATTCTTTCTTCTTTAACCCTTTAATTTTATTCTCTTGCTTAATTACTCTGGTTAAGAGTTTTTAGAAACTATGTTCAAAATACAAATAATCAAAGAAATAAAGAGATGATTCCTAGAAAACCTGAAGAAGATTGAAAAACCCTTGATGAGCTAAGCAAAATAAAAAACAGAAGATCCAAATAAACAAAATTAGTGATTAAACAGAACACATTGCTACTCAAAAATCCAGAAGATTATTTGAAACTATTTTGAAAAATATCCTCCAGTACACTAGAAAAACTTGAAGAAGTTGAGGAAAATTCTAAACACATGTGACATATACAAATTGAATACAAAAAAAATATATAAAAATCTAAGAAAAAATATCAAACAATAATGTTGAAAAGCCATTAAAGTCCTTCCAAGAGAGAAAAGCCCAGAAACAGGTTAATTTCCAGCTGATTCAAAGAGAACTTTAAAGAAGAGATAAGGCAAACCTCCTCATATTATTCCATGGAATTGAAAAGGAAAAAAATTGAAAGAAAAAATTTATTCTAAAAAGCCAGTAAGACACTGATACCAAAATGTAACATAGACACATCCAGGAAATAAGGCTTCAGATCAACATCAATTCAGACCAATATAACTGAAGATTCCTTAATAAAACATTGGCACACTGCATTCAAGGGCAGATAAGAAGGTAGTGCACCATGATCAAGTGGGTTTCCTCACAGGGTTGGGAGACCAATAATGTAATTTTCATATGTGACTCACCACATAAATAGAGAACAAGGATCAGACCATCCATCAAAGGATGCAGAAACAGCATTGGACAAAGTCCAGCACTCAATCATGTGTAAGGACTGGAGAATCCAGGGGCATGGGAACCTGACCTAAACCTCATAAAGACTACAAGTGACAAACCCAAGGCCACCACTGTCCTGGATGGAGATAACAATTCCTCTCAGCTCAGGACAGAACAACACTGTCCACTCTCCCACTCTGACTCCCCGGGGTCCCTGCACTGCACACTTTGACACAGGAGCATTTTCACATGAACAACATGCAGAGCAGCTTTATTGAGGCTGAAGTGACTGTTCTGGGGTCACCAGGGACAGAGGCTGAGGAAGCTCAGAGGACCCTCATGAGTCTTTTCCATCATCTCAGGGGACGGTCTACAGTGGGATTCCCTGATTAGGGTCATCCTTGAGATTCTCTGTATAGCAAAGAGAGTCAGGCTGGGTTGCTGCCCTGGACACTTGGTGAACCTCAGGCTCATGGTCCTCCTGGATCCCAAGGAGTCCCTGAGACTCAGCACTGGTCCTCTGGCACCTCAGTGTGGGGCTGAGGATCAGGTGATGTTCCTGCAGAGGGATGGCATCCAAGCTGGGTCAGCACAGTAGCTGAGTATTAGTGAGTGGCAGGGGGCCTCTGACCAGCCCACTCAGTAAGCCTTGTTCTAACCAAGGTCTGCCCACCCCAGACCTGGCACCTGAGAACAGGAGCCTGACTGCCCAGGTCCTGCCTGAGACTGCAGGTGGCCCTGCCCTGAATTGTCCACAGCAGTCCTAGGAAGAGCAGAGGGGAGACCTGATGGACATCCAGGGAGTGAGTGTGATGAGACTGTGCCAGGAGCTGCTGAGATGGTGACTCAGATGTCTTCCATTGCTATCTGATTGGCTCTGTCCCAGAAAACAGCCACCACCATGGCCAGCACAGCCAAGAGCTCTCTGCTGTGGAAGCCCTCACCAGGGCAATCAAGACACAGTCTAGGGGACTCCAGACTTCAGGGGCCATTAGAGTCAGAGTCAGGTCCTCTCCTTGGTCCTGTGGCCATAGTCTCCCTCCTCATCAATATTCCTGAATGAATTTGCTGTTGCTATTTGTACAAATGCCAGGGAAGTGAACAGGACCTACCTGCTTCCACAATCAAGTGGAGGCCAGACATAGGGCACACATGGCCCCCTCCATGTCAATACATCAGAAGGACAGAGGGTGACAGGTCCCCCAAGCTGAGCCAGCAGGGACCCCATCACTTGTGCATGTTGACAAGGGTCATCCTCCTTCCTGGTCACCCTCCTTCCTGGTCATCCTCCTTCCTGGTCATCCTCAGCACTTGGAAGAGGCCCAGGCCCTCACCATGACCTCTGGCCCATGAAGCAGGAGAAGGGCTGCTGGCCCACAGCTGTGGCTGTGTCCTCTGACTCTCTCCTGTGGTATTGATAACTATGGGTGCATCGTAGGGAAACAGAGCACTGGAGTTGGTTTCCCATAGTGATTCAGACCTGGATCAGGACCCCCATTTCTGTGGGCAGCCTTCCCCTTCCTGCCCTTCTCCCTCCCTGCTCCCCTCCTGGGCTCTGCTGGTCTTTCTTCTATGTGTCACACATGTCTGAGTTGGAGGTTCATGGATGTTCATGAAGGTGAAGTTCACTGTGCTCCTTCACATCAGCTCACAGCATAGATGGTGAGTTCCCTTCTGCTCTCCTCCCTTCACCCCTCTGCCCACCCACAGGCCCTTCCTGGACCCACTGATCTCCTTCTCTGTCCACATCACCCTCCTCTCCTCTCCCTCTTCACCAGCTTCCTCAATTGGGAGAGAAGATGGGCCCTTGGCTTCTGCGTCTGGCCTCCTTCATCAGCTTGATGGTCCCAGTTCCACCTGTTTCCCAGCAAATGCTGTCACTCCATTGTCTTCCTGGCTGAAGACCCCACTGTGCACAGACTCCAAGCTTTCTTCATCTACACCAGCCCCTGTAGGGTGCAGCCCATCAGAGCTTCTGCTGGAAAGTTGACCATTTCGTCTTCTTCATGAAGAGCCAGTGTTGCTTCTCTCCTGGAAAATCCTTCAAGACCTTGTTTTCCCATGAAATCTTGGGCCCAGGAGATGCCAGCCCTGGAAGATGCCCACAGACCTTCCCTGGACAAGGGAATAACCTCTCAGGCACTGCTAGGATGGTTCAGGGATTCCTAGACAACTGCCCAATCTCTGCATTACAAGTTACTCCATCCCCATGTTGAACCTGTCCCAGTGGATAATATCTGACCTGTTCTTCCATCCCCATGTGGCCCATACCCCAGGGGACAACATCTGACAGGTTCCTCCATCCACATACTCTCTCATCCCAGTTGGTTCTGTGAGACCTGTTACCCACCCCATGCTCACTCTATCTCAAGTGGATAATATATAACATATTGCTGCCTCTGCAAGCTAAACCTGTGCACAGGGCTTGATATCAGAGCTGTCACACCATCTGAAACTTGACTGTCCCCAGTGGATAATATCTACCTGTTACTCTGTTAACATGCTGCCCTGTCCACAGTGGATACACTCTAGCCTCATAACCCATCTACACACTGGTCCTGTCCCCAGTGGATACTATCTGATGTATTACCTGATCCCCATGCTTGCCTTTCTACAGTGGGTAATCCCTGATCTGTTGCAGCATCCCCATTTGGCCTGTCCCAGTGGATAACATCTGCATGTATAAAACTAACCCTACCTCATTGAGTTAGTGTGACATTGGCTGTCCTTAATATTTCATATAATCCTCTGGTGAAGCCATCTGCCCTTGGCCTTGTGATCCCTGGGTTTTGACTCATGATGTGATCTGTGTGTCTGTCCCTGATCTGCTCAGGCTGCCTGCTGCTCCTAGGCTCATCTGGGCAGGGTACACAGTTCTGGGAATGCATGCATGTGCTCCTGCATGTCATCGGGGAAGTACATAAAGGTGGCCTCATGACCAGTTGTATTCCTTAGGCCTCAGAAACACCTGGTTGAGCAGGTATTATGTCTTTCCTTCCCCCCGCTCTGTGTCACCCATAACATAAATAATTCTTTCCAAAATGGAGGCTGAAGAGCCCCATGGGCTCCTTGTTCTTTCCACCTGAAGAGTGCATTCACTGCACCTTGGTCAGGTGTTCCTGGAGCAGCTGGGCCTCACAGTCCTGGGGGCTGCATGGTGCTGGGGCCACTCTGGCAGCCTGGACAGCTGAGGCGTTACTGGCAGAGCAACAGAGGTACAGTGTCATCTGTTCCCAAGGGCTGCCTGGGGTGGACCTCCAGCAGGCCCAGGTCAGCAGTGCAGCAGGCCCCATGAGTGGAGAGGTGGCTGTCAGATTAGAGGAAAGCATAGGGCAGACAGCACCTGGGGACAAGGGCAAGATGCTCTCAGCACCCAGGGCTGGCTTTGCACCTCCACACGGACTCCGTGCAGTGGCTGCTCAGGGCCTGCTCAGCTGCCCTGGGGACCTTGTTAGGGGTTACAGGTTCCTGCAATGCCACCTGGGGTCCTGGGAAAGGTGTGTGACCCTTACAGCTGGCCCTGCTCTCAGCATGTCCTGCCACTCAGAGAGGGCCCAAGACTCTTCCCTCCTTTGTACAAGTGTGGAGTTATGGCCAGCTGCATCCTGTGTCTGCAGGTGGATGGACAGTTCCTCCCTGACCAGCACACAGCTGGGTAGGGAGGATGAAGGGAGCAGCCAGCCAGCTGCTTCCCAGGACCCTGGTGGGGTCTCTTCATGGCTCTGTGCAGTGGAGCCTGGTGTGGGGCCCAGGCTGGCTCTGCTCTGTCCCCACCACTGCTGGGGCCTGTTTCCCAGAAGTTCCCAAACTGTGCTGAGGGCTGGGGGCTCAGTGGCTCCAGCAGCACAGGTGCCCCCTGTCATGGGTGAAGGATGATTGACAGCTGCGTGTGTGGCAGGGGCAGAGGCAGCCCCTGCACAAGGGGCCCCACCTGAGGGTGGCTTCAGCAGAGGTCCTGCCTGTCACTCATGTGCTCCGTGTGGTGGGGCAGGATGAGCCCTCCCTCCCTCCACAGTGCTCTGTGCTGCACCCCTGGCCATAGACTTCGTGGCAGGGAGAAGAGCAGGGGCCTCTGCAGCTCCCTCATCCAATATGTCAGCACCCAAGAAACTGGTCACGTAAAGGGAAATGCAATTTTCACATGTGCTAAAGTGTCTGGATGTTTTAAGTTAAAAAACAAACAGAAATCATCCTTTCTAAAATTCTTATTTGTAAGTGAATTACGGATTTACATTTGAAGTAGGAGCCCACATTTTTTCCAAAGAGAAGAGCATACATTTTAAGGTCTCGTTCAGGTACTGAGTTTTACATATAACTCAAGAATCCAAAGCATGAAATAAAAATTTACCAAGCAACAACTTGCAACCCTCCAAGGTGAAGAAGTCTGGAGAATTCGAGTTTTCCCAGCAGGCACTGAGTGCTCAAGTCATGGCCTTTCAATGATTTCTGTGCTTCTGCAAAGAGCTGCTGACTACACTCCTGGACTTTTTCCCTGTCATGCTTTTTATTATTTTTCTGTATACTTTACCACTTCTAGGAAAGTTTTTTAAGGGTATGATTGTGGAATAGCACAGGTAACAGTGAAATTAAAATAATTATAATAATTGACTTTGGTGGATTGAAATCTGTTAATGTCATAAAATAGTGAATTCCACGGTCCCAAAATGAATTTCCAAACAATAATATCTTCGGGTCTAATGTTCCTAAAATTAAAATTCTAAAGGTCCACTAACTTACCACATAATTTTCTAGCATTTATTTAAAGTCAGTAAAAGTACAAATAATTACATTATTATCAAGAGGTAAATTGAGGAATCTCACAAACACACAGAGCATTTCTGGGTTAATTGCACAGCAACCCACACTCAGACCCACAAACTCAACTGCAAGCCCACACTCTCACCTTAGTTTCCCAGAGGAGCAGATGACAAAACTCATAAAGAGTGAGGTCAAGAGCTCCCTGCATGAATGTGACACCTTTGGTTTTCCCTGCGTCCCCAGCTCCGTAGCTCTGCTCCTCTGAAATCCTGTCTGAAACCTGGATCTAAAATGAGACCCAGGACTGCAGGGCGACCTCACTGACCTCAAGCTGCCCACACTGTGAAGGTCAGGAGCAGCTCTATGGAGACCATGAACAGGTACAAACAGACATCTCCTCATTCACTGGAGGTTCCAGAATCCCTGTGTGTGCCCAGAGGCAAGGGGCCTGTGCACTTCTCAGGAAGCAGAGCTGCAGCCAATGCAGACACATGGGAACGGAAACCTCTGCCCTGACTCTACCTCAGGCATCATCAGAGCTGCAAGGAGGCACACAGGGCACGGGGATTGTAAATAGAGGGAATTTAAATATGGGAGACACACACCTCCCACCTCCTGAGGTCAGGGGTGGGTCAGGTCAGCACCCCAGGAGCTGGCCCAGGAGATGTGGCTGCTGTGGCTGTTGCTGGCTCTATTCTGCAGGGAGCTTCCAGGAGGAACACCTGCTGCCTTTCCCTCAGGCCTGGCCTTCCCTGGAGGACACGTCCACATTCTCTGTCCACAGTCACTCCCTGTTCCTGGGTAATTCTTCTCCCATCCAACACATCAACATGGTCCTCCCCGTGACGTCTTCCCATCCTCTGTGCCCTGCGTCTGTGTGGACACAGGAGGTGCATTCTGCACACTCCACATGAGACCACAGGCTTGGCAGACACAGTGCTGGTGCTGGACAGCAACAGCCTGGACACGACTCGCCCCTCCCTGCACATGAGCCTCTCACACAGTCGGTTATTTCCCTGGGATCTTTATGTCAATATGAAATGAGGAGATTAAATCCCTGGAAACTGACCAGGTGGAAGGATTACCAGCATCAGGAATTCGCTGTCATGGTTCACATATGAGGTGGCCCACAAGCTCACATGTGAGACAAAGGAGAGAGGACTAGATTACCAGAGCTCAAACCTAAAGTGGATTAATCCACTAACATGGATTGACTTGCAGCCACTGTAGGCAGGTGGGGTGTGGCTGGAATACTGGGTCACTGGGGTGTGCCTCTGGGGGACACTCTGTGTCCCTGTTAGATGGAGCTCACCTGCTTCCTGGTGGCCATGTCCTGAGCTGATTTCCTCCTCCACGCCCTTCTGCCATGGTGTTCTCCCTCCATGGCCAGAGCTAAGGACTTGCCACCATGCACTCCAACCTCCTAAGTCATGACCCAAAGGAAGCTTTTCCTCCTCTGTGTTCTCAGAATTTTGGTCAAGTGACAAAACAACGTCAAAATTTTGTATATTTTTAGGTTTACTTATGGCCAAAACATACATCCAATAACTTTTTCTAATTTTCACCAACACATTTTGCTGAATGGTGAAAGAAAACTGAAGCCCTAGAACAGGTGAGGTGTTGAAGACCTCACACCTGGCACAGGTGAGGTGGGGATGAATATCATTTGGCTCCGGGATCCCCAGGTCAGGAAGTGGGATCATCTGAAGATGTCTCTCATTTGGTCTGCCTGGAAGAACCGCTTTCTAAATTAAATGTTTTACCAGAATTGTGAAACTTCACCCAATGGCTCACCTGAATTTGCAGGTGGTGAAAACATGGAGACAAGCAGGTCTCACCTGAGCCACCCCAGGACCAGGAGGTGGGTGCTGCAGGCTCAGTGTTTGCAGGGAGTGCATGGTCAACACCACAGGGAACAAGTGGAGGAGCCCACATGTCTTATTAGTGTGCTGTGCTCACTCAGTTAGGCAGGAGGTCAATTCCTGAACCTCATCAGGAGGTCACCAACTACACCTGTCCTCGCAGTGACCCTACCTCACTAAAGACAGTGTCCACTGTTCTCTCCAAATGCTGGGCTGTGGGCAAGGCAGGTCTCACTGCAGTGATGCTGCACAGGAAAGGGACCTGGGCCTCCTCCCTCACCCAGCCTGCCCTGCATGCCGTCCTGTCTGCTGTCAGCCTGGCTCTGCTGCTCTGGAGACTCAGGGGTTCTCAGCCTCAGGCTGCAGCTGAGAGCTGCCTCTGCTCCCAGGACTCTCACCTGGCCCAGCACCTCCATCCTGTCCTCTCCTGGTGGAGACCAGAGGGCAGGACAGGTGAGGGGAAGAGCTCAGGGCAGATTCCCACCCACTGCTGTCCACAGGCATTGGCTGGACAGTCAGGAGGACAAGCAGGGCAGAGGGTGGGGAGGGCAGTGGGCACACAGCAGGAAGCCCCTCCCCTACTGAGACCCTGCTCCCTCACCTCCTGCTCAGTCTGTAGCCCCCAAATCTCACAGAGGTGAACCTGGGCCTCTTGCATGCTGGGCACGTTCCTGCCACTCTGAGACCCTCCCAGGTGCAGGGAGGAAGGGCTTAGAGGAGGCAGGGCTGGGCTCAGGAGGGTGGGCTCCCCCTCTGACAGCCTTCCAGCTCCCCTGAAACCACCTGCTCTCCTCTCACAGGTAAAGCTCCACTTGGGTTCAAGACAGGGACACATCTCAGGAGCACAGAGGACCTGGGCAGCCTGACCTCAGCCTCTCCAGATATCAGAAGAGCCTCACCCACATGCAAATTCCTCCTCCTGCTCTGGGTTCAAAGGCCCTCTGGGCTGTGGGAGCTCCCAGCTCTCTGCTCAGACAGGGCTGAGGTCTCTGGGAAGGCAGGTGTGGTCTAGAAGATGAGGCTGCTGGGTCTTGTCCTGTGCCTGGTCACAGCTCCCCAAGGTGAGTGTCCCCAGTGTCAGACCTGGGTCCATGGGGAGGTTGTGGCTGCAGGTGACTGACAGAGTTTGACTGTCCTTGTCCCCAGGTGTCCTGTGCCAGGTGCAGCTGCAGGAGTCAGGACCTGGCCTGGTGAAGCCCTCGCAGACCCTGTCCCTCACCTGTGCTGTCTCTGGTTACTCCATCACCAGTGGTGATTACTACTGGAGCTGGATCCGTCAGCCCCCAGGGAAGGGGCTGGAGTACATAGGGTACATATATAGTAGTGGTAGCACTAACTACAACCCATCCCTCAAGAGCCGAGTGTCCATCTCCAGAGACACATCCAAGAATCAGTTCTCCCTGCAGCTGAGCTCCCTGACCACTGAGGACACAGCCACCTATTACTGTGCCAGAGTCACAGTGAGGGGACCTCAGTGTGAGCCCAGACACAAACCTCCTGCTGCTCACCCAGGGCCAGCAGGGGGCGCTCAGCACACAGGAGTCAGGTCAGCCCAGGAGCAGCTGCAGATGTGAGTTGGGGCCGATTTCCTCCATCTGGAGGCCTGTCCATGTACCAGCTTCCCAGGGGACCTCTGTGGCCTTGTGGTCTCTACTTATCTCTCATGTGTCTGAAGACAATCATTCTGTTTTTGTCATGTTCTTTTTCTTTTGAAATTGTGCATATTACCTATATTTATTATAGGTTTTCACTTTGACATGGTCACATATATTCATTGTCTATAAAACCTCTGTTGCTCTCACAGCTCCTCCTTTTAAATTTTCCTCCTTTTCCCCATCACTTAACTGATCTTTCTTCCACAAGTTTCTAATTTTCATTAAATTTACAGTGTGTGTGTGTGTGTGTGTGTGTGTGTGTGTGTGTGTGTGAAACTCACAGTGGTTCACTCCCACAGGTGCAGGACTCCCACGTGGGCAGAATTGACCAATAATATCTGCTCAGCTCACTCCTGGCCCCTCCCTTCTCCTGTCCCTCCTCCCTCTCCCTTAGTCACCTCCTGATCCCCACTGATCTATACTCTTGGGGTTCCCCTTCCTTTATCTCCCTTATTTGTGGCAGCTCCCACAGAGGACAGCCAACACTCACCTGACTCCCTGAGCCTCTCATTCCTCTTCCCTAATGTCCTCCAGCTCCGTCCACTCACCATCATCTCACTCCTCCTATTGGCTGAGCAGAGCTGCAGTGTTGGCATATGACCCACATTTCCCTTATCCATCCACTAGTGAAGGGCACCTGGGCTGGTTGCATAACCTGGTCTTGGGAATTGCACTGTATAAACCCTGCAGTGGCCATGTCCCTGCACTGTGCTGACTTGGGTCTTTGGGGTAAATACCAAGCAGCAGGAGAGCTGGGTCCCACTGTGGCTTCCTCCCTGTTGTTCTGAGGGGTCTCCACCTGCTCTCCTCAGGGTGGTTCTCATCTGCTGTCCCACCAACAAGGTGTGAGGGTCCTCTCCCCAGGTTTTCTCCAGCACCTGTCATTACGTGTTTTGTTGATAACTGTCATTCTGGTGAAGTGAGAAGGAACCTCATTGTCATTGTCTGACATTTCTCTAAATGTTAGAGATATGAGCTTTTATTCACATACTCATTGTTCATTTGTTTTCTTCTATTGAGAAGTGTCTGGTTAGTTCCCTGTCATCTAATAAGTGGATCATTTGTTGGGGAGGTGAAGGTTTTTGGAGCTCTTTATATATTCTGGGTACTACTCCCTGCCTGAGAAGTGGGGCAGAGGGCTTACCCAATCTCTAGGCTCTCTCCCTGCACTTACTTGTCTCCTGTGCTGTGCAGAACCTTCTGCAGGCCCTGCCTTCCCACTGACATCCTTGATCTTTATCTTGATGGTTTATTGTCTCATATTCTGACTCTGCATGTTCACATCATTCACCAACAGCCATGGGTGATTTCATCTTTCCTGACTTGGATGACATTCTCCAACATTCTTATTGGCTAAGCCCCTGGCTAGGTTCCAGCCCTTTGTGGAAGAGGAAGGCTGAGGGTCCTTCCATGCCCAGAACAGGTCTCAGGGAAGAGCCCTCAGGGTCTCCCACTGAAGTGGATTTGCTGTGTGTTTTTCACAAATGACCCTCACTGTGCTGTTCTTCCTCTGAGTAACTTGCTGGTGGCTTTCATCATGGAAAGTGCTGGATTTCACCCAGTGGTATTCTCTAGGTTAGTTGAGATGCTCTTGGGACATTGGCCTCTGCTGTCCTGAGGAGGGAACCACAGTGGGCTGTTCCTTTAGCTGTCCCTGCACCCCAGGCAGGTGGCCCCTGTCAAGGTGCTGCTCTCTCACTGTGCCCTGCCCTTCAGCTCCAGCCTGCCAGGAGTTCTCTGCAGAGTTCCAGCCACTAGTTCATCATGGCTGTTGGACTGCAGTTGGCCTCACTGTGGTCATCTGGGTTTTGGACCAGCCTGTGTCTGGCCTCCTAAGGCGGATTTCCATCAGTTCTTCTCTCATGTGTTGCAGGACCATCCCGAGGTCCCCTGCCCTGGCTCTGCTCCTTCATTCATTGTTAGTCACCATCAGTCCATCCTGGCATGTCTCTGTGCCTGCTGTTTACTTCTCCCAGGTGCAGTCTTGGCAGACCTGGTGGGACCTGGGCCATCCCCCGTCCTGTAGTTGGCTGTGGCATCATGGCTGTGGGCAGAGGGGCAGGAGGAAGCTGTGGGCAGGGTGAGCTCTCTGGGGAAAGGCGGGTGAGGACGTGGACTGGACCTGAGTGGTGCTGGGCAGGCTGTCTGCATGGCCACCCTGACACACTCAGGCAAGAGTGGGGGCAGGGCCTCAGGATTGTGTCCTCTGCAGTTCTCCTCTGACTGCAGCTGCCCAGCCAGGTCCTATAGGGTGAGCTTCCTACATGGAGGGCATCTGTGGTCATGGGATGCCATGTGCTCACAGAACCACCAGCTGATGCTCAGTCACAGACCTGGAGATTGTGATTTGATCAGGTGGAATCATGTGTCACAGAGATTATACTGAATTATACTGAATCCAGGTAAATATGCACGAATTAAATAAAATTGCAAACCAATATCCCCAACTCAACTCCCTCAGCTCCCTGAGTGGGATCAATGTTATGATTTTTAAAATACAAAGAAATTGCCAGTACCAGCTTTGAGATTCTAGGAGGAGTTTGGTGCCATGGGGAATCACCTGCCCTGGGAGTGGGGCATCAGAGAAATCTTGGAAGAGATGAGGTGGTTTTCTTTTACTTGGGGAATTTCTGGGTTAAATCGTGGCTATGAAGCCAGGCCATCTTCACAGGAGAAAGCTCATTTGCAACAAATAGTGGCCCTTTTAAGTCTTAAATCGTGATTTGAGGAAAGGCAGTGAAGGCCTGCTCACAGGCAGCAGCTCTTACTCTCTTACTGCTTCCCAGGACTCCCTGGGCCTCCCTGGCAGCAGCTCAGATGGGGAGGACATGGGAAATGGAGTTTCCTAACAGCCTCCAGAACAGAGAAGGGAGGATGGGGTGGGAGGGGAGAAGTGCACACCTGGGGTCATGGTCACAGAACAAGAGACACCACCACACACTGGCTCCCCCTGAAGCTGGGCACCAGGCCTGGTCACTGCTCCACAGGCTCACACACCCTCACCAGGTCTGAAGTGGGCTCAGGACTTCAGGGGGTTGAGAACGACAGGGATGGTGAGCTTGTCCACCCCACAGGAAGTGACCCTTCATGACTTCTAGAAGCTGCCCACCTACTCCTGTGTGTCCTTTGAACTTTCCACTTTCTTTCTCATGACAAGTCCAGGAGGTTTGGACTGGGCAGCAGGTCCTCAAAATAGCTACATGCACTTATGAAATGATGATCTAGCCAGATGCTTCCTCCTCTGTGACACTTGATGAATCACCCTCATCCTGACCTGATTATAGGTAGCTTTGTAGCTCATTTATCATCTCAGAGTGGACAACACCTCCTGGTTCTTAAGAGCTGACCTGGACCTCAAGGAGCACTGGAATCTAAGGCCCCCAGCTCCCAGCAGCTGACAGACCCTGTCTAGAGGTGGTCAGAGGTTACTGCCAGGGTCAGCTAGAATTCAGGTCAGCACACCCAGAGGAGGTGCCTTCCACTTCCTAGAACCACGACCCTTTCCTGTCCTCCCTTTTCCACACCAGGTGAGGGCACATTAGGAGAGGGCTTCTCAGCTGCTGTGTGATATTGTAGTGCCATCCCCTCTCCACAGAACATCTTCATGAAGTTTCTCCAGAGACCTCCCCATGACTGTTCTTAGACCATCAGCAAGAACTCTGCACAGAGCTTTCAGGCTGAGGTGAGGAGCAGAAGCAGGGTGTGGTCACAAAGTAACCCAGGGCCTTCACAGAGGCTTTGCATTTCCATGGACACTAGTCAGGTCCTGTGGAGCCAGCAGGCTGGAGGGAAGGGAAGGGGACCCTCCCTGTCCTGGACACTGATATTGCAGAGTGTCCTTGATTTTGCATACAGGCCTGGGTTCTACTGTTCTGGAAAAATCTGCTTCTGCATGGACTTCTGCCAATGGTGAGCCCCTCAGCCCCTCCCCTACTCACTGGGCATAAAGTCCTGAAGCTTTCTGAACTCGGGGTTCAGAGGGATTGACGGACTGTGGTGAAAGTCCCCCTTCTGAACCTGGCCGCAGCCAATAAACCTGCTTCCTGCTAGTGCCTGGGTGACCAGCCTCCTCTATTCCACAGCAATATCAAAGCTGACCACTCAGGAGCCCACCACCCCTGCTGAGGAGGAAAAAGGCTGCCATCTACATGGGGCAGCATCTGAGGACCCCAGACACTTAGGGAGGCTGGCCCTGGACTTACCACCACCTGCTCATGGAGAGACTCTGCACTTGTCATGGACACTCATGGGGTGCCACCTTGTCACCTAAAGCCTCTACAATGCCCAGCAGCATCTGCCTTTCAGTCATTCACAAAAACTTTGGATTATGAGTAAAGGATTCTCATACAAGAGGGCACCATTGCCAGCTGCTGTGCTGAGTAGGAATTAAAAGGAAATTCTAGTGAGTTCCAAGCATGGCCTTGGAGACACAGATATGCATAGGCTACCAGGGTTAACAGAGCCACTCTGTCCTGTGCCAGGACTGTTTCCACAGTTCCCAGGACATGACAGGTGAGAACATCACATCCTGGGCCATGTGTTCTGCTCCATTGAAGGGTCTCCCTGAGGATCTTCTATATAGTGAGATTGTGGATCACAGATTTTACCATAAACCACTGAAGGCAAAGATGAATCCATAGGATGTTAGACTAATGAAGGGCCTTAGAAAATAAACTGCAGCCCCTTGTTGTACAGGTGAGGAAACCGACTTGTAAGGTATTTGCTCAGAGTTACTTGGTGGCCAGCAGAGCTGGGACAAGGGCCCCAGGATGCCAATTTTTAATTTTGGAGATTTTCTGGTGAGGGTTCTGGGTTTCTAGGTATGTGATCAGGCCATTAGCAAATGCACAGAGGATGACTTCTTCTGCTATCTATAACTCCTGGCTTATTTCTCTTGCCACATTGCTCATATTAGAATCTTGAGAACTATACTGCCTAGGAATGGTGAGAGTGGCTATTCTGGCCTTTTTCTTGATTCTAGAGGAAATGCTTCTGTCTTTCTCCATTCCCTGTGGGGTTGGCCTTGTCATGTGAAGTATTCTGATATTGTGATACTGAAGCCAGAATTAGACAGGCAGACAGGCAAGGGTCACATCCAGAGAATGGAGGAAGTGAAATGCTAATTCCTTCAGAGCCTTTCTTCACCCTTATCAGGATAACCTGCCCTGCTCCCCTGGGTTGCTAAGGCAACCTGTCCCAGGAATTGTCCCTCCCTACAGGGAGTTGTGAAAGGTGTTAGTTAATGCATCCTGGGCCCCCTCCATGCTGGATCCCTCCACCTTGGCCCTCTGGCCCATCTGCTAATCACCTTTTGGTCATCCCCCTGAGCTTCTCCTGGGCCTAGTCATGAATGCAGGAAGGAGAGAGATAGGGGAAGAGAGCAGGGGAACAAAGGAAGCCTAGGACACATAAACATGCAAGAACTCTCACTTCCTGAGACAGCAGGATACCAGCTGTGGCCCCTTCTCTGTCCCTGAAGAAGCCTATGTCACCCTGTTTTAAATAAACCCTGCTTTATATGCTTCCTGGGTGTGCTTCTCTAATGGTTCACCATGTGGGGGTGGGGGAGAACTGGTCAATGGTAACTGACATTTTCACTAATAAGAAATTTCATAGAAAACAATTCATAGTGATAAATGCCTACATAACAAAAGAGAAAGATCCCAAAGAAACATTCTATTATTTTATCTCAGGATCATGCAAAGAAGGAAAAAACAAATTTCCAAACCAGTAGAATAAAAGAAACAGTTAACATCAGAGAAATATTGGATGGAATAAGAAATGAAAATTTCATTGATTCAATGTAACAAAGGATTGGTTCTTCAAAAATATAGACAAGGTTGATCACTCCTCAAACTAACCAAACTAGAAGAATGCAGACTGTAATAAATGTATAGAAGAAAAAAGAGGTATCTTCACAAACATCTCTGAAATACGGACAAAAATCCAGTTGATACAATTCTTTTAGGTGAGGATTACAGACTGGGCTTTGGGGACATTAACATGGTAAACCCACCCAGAAGCAGTTTCCCATCTCCCAGACTCAAATCATACTGTGTATTGTCCATCATCCCAATTTACCTAGATCCAATAATTATCTATCCTTAAATGTGGCTTCAGAATTAACATAGATATGTTTATCATGTGATTTTGTGCATGTATTGAAAGACCCCCAGACCCTCAAATCCCCCGTCCAAAAGAAAACTAGTGTCACACTGGCTGCAAAAGCAAGAGGCAAGTTTATTAATACACAGGCGCCTGCGGGCGCACAGCAAACCCTCAGCCGAAGCTTTGGTGAACTGGCACACCGGGCTTTGGGGTACAGATCTTTTATAGGGAAAAAGGAGTTGTTTTCCACCTAGCACAATAACAGGTGTTTTTGAATCCAGCATACATGTCACTTAAAGGGTAAACTTGTTTTTCACTATGATAAACTTGTTTTTCACTATAATAAACTTGTTTTTCACTATGATAAACTTGTTTTTCACTATAGGTTCCCGAAAAACTCATAAATCTCACAGGTTTACATTTTGTTTCCTCCCTGTTCCCGCTTATGATCCCAGTCTGCTCAAGCATGTCCTGTGATGTGGGCAGGGTGCCCTTTCTAACAGGTTATGTGGTGAGCTCACCTGTTTACTGCATACTTTCCACTTTTCATAATCGGGCCTTAGGTTATGGGGCTGGGGTCTTTCAGTATAAAATGAATAAAGTTAATGGATGATTAGATCAAAAGAGACGAAGTTCTATCTTCCTAAATGCTCCTCTGTCCACCATGCTACCTATGACACTACCCTGGGCTCTCAGAGCTGCTCTACCTGTGCCTCCACCCATAGCTGCTATATAGCAGGAGGACATGCAAATAGGGCCTCCCTCTGCCCATGAAAACCAGCCCACCTGACCCTGCAGCTCTGCACAGGAGCCCAGCCCTGGACTCCCAGCTCAGCCCACTCAGTGACCAGGACTGAACACAGCTGCTCACCATGGAGAGTGTGCTCAGCTGGGTTTTCCTGGTGGCTGTTTTCAAAGGTAATTAATGGAGAACAGAGATCCTGAGTGTGTGAGTGGACAGGAGTGAGAGGAAGAGTGGATGAGAGACAGTGTCCTGACCAGGCTGCCTCTGTGTTTGCAGGTGTCCAGTGTGAGGTGCAGCTGGTGGAGTCTGGGGGAGGCCTGGTGCAGCCTGGGGGTTCCCTGCGACTCTCCTGTGCAGCCTCTGGATTCACCTTCAGTAGCTACTGCATGGACTGGGTCTGCCAGGCCCCTGGGAAGGGGCTTTAGTGGCATTGTTACCAAAATGGACCTGTAGATCAATGGTACAGAATACAGGACATAGAGACTAACCCTCATAATTACAGTTATCTAAAATTAGACAATGGCACAAAAACATACATTGGAGAAAAGACAGTGTCTTCAACAAATGGTGCTGGGAAAACTGGAAACACTATGCAACAAAATGAAATTAAACCCCTATCTCTCACTATTCACAAACTCCACTCAAAGTGTATCAAGGACCTAGGAATTAAACCAGAGACAGTGCATCTAACAAAAGAAAAAGTAGGCCCAAGTCTCCCAACTTTCCATCATGTCTGATTAGGCCTCAACTTCCTTAATAAGACTCTTATAGTGCAAGAATTAAAATCAAGAATCAATAAATATTGACTAGGGATGTGGCTCAAGTGGTAGCGCGCTCGCCTGGCATGCATGTGGCGCTGGTTCGATCCTCAGCACCACATACCAACAAAGATGTTGTGTCCACCGAAAGCTAAAAATAAATATTAAAAAATTCTCTCTCTCTCTCTCTCTCTCTCTCTCTCTCAAAAAAAAAAAAAAGAATTAATAAATGGGGTGGATTCAAACTAAAAATCTCCTTCCTACCAAAAGAAACAATCAGTGTGGTGAATAGTGAGCCTACATTTTGGGAGCAAATTTTTACCACACACATATCAGATAGAGTGCGGATCTCAAGGATATGTGAAGAACCCAAAACTCTAAACACCAAAGAAACAAATAACCCAATCAATAAAGGGGCTCAGGAACTGAACAGACATTTCTCAGTAGAGGATATACAATCAATCAACAAACATGGAAAAATGTTCCAGCAACCCCACAGCTGCAGGAGGGAGAGAGGCAGGACATGGTGCTGCTGGTCTTCATGTGCAGGAAGCGGTGGCCACAAATGTGCAGGTGCACCTTCTACTGACAGGCAAAGGTTATATCCTTCCCTGAGTCCATGGCAACTGCCTCCTTATGAGGCAATGCCCAAGCCAGCAAGGTACTATAACAGTTCGGAAATGTCCAGGCCACCAGGCAGGCCCAAGCCATGGTCTCCCAGAAACTCATTCCAGGAGGCAGAGATCCTTTTGAAGATCAATAATTTGGCCCACAAAAGCATTGCAACCAGATGTGGCTCTGTGCTCTGAGAGCCTGGGGAAGTCACCAGCCAGGGAGGACAAGAGATGAGAAGTGGGGTAAGGGAGGACAAGCCTTCCCAGTCAACATGGCCCCCACCGCATAGCACCCTGCCACTTGGTATCCACATGCATTTGGTGTCCAGAAAGAGGTAAAGATGGGCCTGGAGAGAGAGAGAGAGAGAGAGAGAGAGAGAGAGAGAGAGAGAGAGAGAGAGAGAGAGAGAGAGAGATTTTAATAATATTTTATTTTTTAGTTTCGGTAAACACAACATCTTTTTATTTTTATGTGGTGCTGAGGATTGAACCCAGCACCCCGCGCATGCCAGGCAAGCATATTACCTCTTGAGCCACATCCCTAGCCCCCTGGGGGGCCATTTGCAGAGCAAATTCTGGAATCACTGTCTTGAACTTAATTGCCCTCAAGACTGGAAAGACCTAGACAGAGCAGCTCTTGAGCCCATGACACTTTTGAAGTGGAAGGCATTCTTCTATGATGATGTGAACAGCAGGGGATCCTAAACACACCACAAATGTTAACCTCCCAGCTGAATGCTTGCAGGGAGAGGGGGTCTACAGTTCCCCTGGGGTACAGGCCACAGGCCCACCAAAGTATTTCAATCAAGTGCAGCTCTGTGCTCTGAGAGCCTGGGGAAGTCACCAGCTGGGGCAGGTACTGTCTCTATACAGGGCTTAAGGCAGAGAGCCAGGGAGGACTTGCCAGTTTACTGAGAGAGTAAACAAGGTGTAGAAGGGAAGGAGTCTCATGAAGGACCTAGGGTTGCACTACCAAGGAGTTGATCTGGGATGGACTAAAGAAGGAACACAGAGCATGAGTGGCACCAGCACATAATGGCACACTGGATGACTGGATTTTGGTCACCCAGGATACAGGGACACAAGCAGCTCAAGCCTCTCTGCTGCCCTCAGCCATGGCAGTTACATGAAAGCAGGACTAAGGAGGCTTGCAGACAGCTAGTCAGAGACTGCAAAAAATGTGCACCTTTTCTCTCCATTGGCCCTTTGAGTGGTACAAGGACCTGTGAGCAGGGAGAGGGAGGGAGGGGTACAGGGGGACTGTCAGCAGGGAGAGGGAGGGAGGTATATAGGGGCCTTTGAGCAGAGAGGGGGAGGCAGGGTTACAGGGGAGCTGTGATCAGGGAGAGGGAAGGAGGGGTACAGGGGGCCTTGGGTCCTCAGGGGTGGGAAGATGCAGGAAGGAGCTTCCCAAGACCCTGCTGAGGATGGCCTGCCCTTCAGGATCCTAACCCCAGTTATGTGGACCAGAGCAGGAGGTGCTTTGAGCCCTGTGCAGGACCAGGAGTCACTCAGGAAAGGCTCAGGTGGAGGTTCAGGCTGCAGCCTGGGAAAGAAGTCAGCCTGTCACTCATGGGAGAGGAAAGTGCTCCTGTGGGACCCTGAGGCCAAGCATGGGCTCATGAGGAACATGGAGTGCTGGGTGCAGGAAGAGGGAAGCTCTGGTCCCCAGGCTGCCTGATTTGGTGATGGAGGAGTGCTGAGCCTCTCAGGGAGAAGTCTGTCCCCAAGCAGACCCACAATCTGAACCCCACCTTGCCCCTGTGCCTCTCCCAGGAAGCAGCCTAAGGCGAGGTGACCTGAGGCTCTGGCAGACCCATGGTGCTTTCCTGCCACAGGGCCCCCGGGCGACAACCCCATCAGGAAGGATTTGGGACGGGGGTATTCAGCTGAGCCCCAGAGGAGGCCACTCCTAGTCAGGAGACATGATGGAGCAGTGCCACCTCTCACAGACCCAAAGAGAGGAGGGCAGGGTCTCATGCTCCTGGTCAGAGGGAGCCAGCTGGCCCACCAGGGGGCAAGGTGTATGACCCCCGGGCCTAGGTCTGTGTCAGGGTTTAGGGAGTCACTCCAGCAGGTCTCCCACAGGGAGTATCACCTGGTGGGATCACCATAAGCACGCAGGCCATTGCGGCTCCCAAGGTGCCCCAGGGCCACCACAGCTTCTCTGGACAGCCAAGTGGGATGTGGGGCCAGCAGGCCGAGTGCAGCACACTGTCTCCAGCTGTCCCACAGGGAGGAAGGAGTGTCACCAGGAGGGTGAGAACTGGACACTGTCCATGTGACTGAGCCCAGCTCTGGTGGGGGAGCCCACCCCATGCAAGCAGGGTGGCAACAGGACATCAGAGGAGTCACTGCAGGGGACACAGGCTCACACTGACTTGGCACAAGGCTCCTGCTCTGGGGGAGCAGACAGGGAGAGGGTAGTGCCAGGGAGACCTGGTTGAAGAGGCTCCCAAACCCAGGGATCCAAAGAGCTGAGCAAAGGGGAGGGGGTGAGGAGCCCCAGGGCCCAGGAAGCTGCAGAGCTGAGCAGAGGGGAGGCAGGAAGGAGCCCTGGGGCCCAGGGAGCTGCAGAGTTGAGCAGAGGGGAGGGAGGGACGAGCCTGGTGGACAGGATATCTCGAAGGCAGGGATGAGGGGCCAACTTTGGATGCAATTTCATGGCCCTGTTAATGTCCTGAACTTAGAAACAAAGTGTCACAGGGGCTTAAACCATTTTCCCAGTCCGGTGGGATCTTCTCCTCCAGGCTTAGAGGGCAGAAGGCTGAGACCAGGGGTCACAGGGCTTAGCTACCTCCCCAGGCTCCAGGCATGTCTTGTCCAGCTACAGAGGGGAACTTTACAGATGGCGGGAGTGCCAAGGTGGCCCCTCAGCACTTGGCCAGTGCAGGGGAACACTGGGGCTGATGTAGGAAATGACCACAAACCAGCAGTTGAAAGCAACAGGAACTTGTCCTCTGCCAGCCCTGGAGGGCAGAGGCCAAGACCAGGGGTCCCAGCCTGAGATCCCTGCATAGGCTCCAGGCAGCCTCCTCCTGCCTCTCCAGCTCCTGGGGCTCCAGGTGGCCCTGGGCTGGTGGCCCCTCACTGCAGTCTCTGCCTCCGTGTCCAGGTGCTACTCCTTTGTGCCTGTGTCCCCTTCTCTGTCTCTAGTGAGGACACTGAGATTGCATAGGGCCACCCTTACCCAGGATGGTGTCATCTTGAGATCATTACCTAATTATATCTGCAGAGACCCTAAATGCAAAAGAAGCCCTATCCCGAGGTCCCAGTGCACTTGGGGTGCTATTCAGCCCACTGGGGTTGGACACGGGGAGGCATCCCAGGTGGGGAGCAGGTGTATGGGCAAGCCCATGTGGGATGCCTGATAGACTTCCAAGCAGGGTGTTAGGCAGAAATCTATTCTGGGAGCTGGTGTGTGCTCAACTACAAATGGGGGAGTCATCCGCAGGTTGGAGTGTGTAAGTCATGAGTCAGATGAGATCATCCGCCCCAGGTGCAGAAGGAGGCTGCCCTGGGAATCTAGGCAGGACCTGGGAAAGGGCTAGCATTTGGCAGGTGGAGGAGGAGCATTCTGGAGATAGGACAGCTGGACCAAGGGAAGTGGAGAAGGGTGAGTGCCTGGCGTCCTGTTGTGGGGTCACGGGGACATGACAACTGGTTTGGTGCCAGGGCCCCTGGAATGTGGAAGAAAGGGCGTGTGGGGCTCTGTGCCCCCACAGTGTGTCTCAGGGAGAGCTAGGTCTTGGCTGCATAGAGGCCACTACCCTGTCTGCAGCGGGACGAACCCTTGGTGTGGGCCTGCAAGAGAGCAGCACCTCCTGCCAAAATCCTCTCCTTGGGGAGTACCCTGGCAATCCTGCTGGCAGAAAGCGGTGGTGGCAGGAGATGCGCAGGGTCCCTGGCACCACTGTACTCAGTGGCATGTGGGCAGAGGCCTCTGAAGGAGCCTACAGGAGGCTGGCGGAGTGACACCCAGATCATCTCAGAGGGCGGAAGACGCGGGGAGGGACTCTGGTGCCTGTGAAAGTTTGGGTGCCATGGCCAGGTGTGTGAGGCTGGGTAGGGTCAGCAAGTGAAGCTCGGAGATCAGCAGTCCATTCTTTACAGGATGCCTGTGGGTAGAGCCCTGCCCAGCGCCCCATTTGCCTGCCCAGGGATCCCCGTGCCTCCGCAGCGCCCCCTCTAGGCCTGCTGGGCCAAGACTGTGCTCCCTGTGAGCCTGCCTGGGTGAGCCCTGTGGACTCCCAGTTGCAAGAGGGCGCTCTTCTGCAGTAGGAGAGGAGCACAGTGTCTCACCGCCCAGGGAAGCACCTGTGCCAGGTGAGAACCCAGGAGGGCTGGGGAGCCGAATGGTCGGCCCTAAGGGGAAGTCTCAGGGATGCCTGGTGGGGCTCTGGCCATGACCTGGGAGGTTCTCTATGGAAGCAAGCTCCTAAGGGCTGCTGCTTCTCCTACTCCAATGCAGAGAGCACAGGGCAACTCCTGCAACTGCTACCTTGGCTCTGCAGGACAGAACAAGTGACATACCACCGCCTAGGGCTCTGTTGGTTTGGTGAAGCACAGAGGGAGGGATGAGGGAGGGGAGGGCGGAAGACAGTTGCCGCCCCCACTTGGTGGACCCTTCAGCCTGAGTGCAGTGGAGTCCCAAGGAGCTGAGGAAGCAGGACAGGATGAGGGCTGAGGAGCATGTGAGCCGCCCCAGTATGGGAGCCCTGGGCTGCTGGGCCTCCTGGTGCCAAACAAGAAGGGCCCTGTGAACTGAGTCCCACCAAGGGCAGGCGTGGCACAGCAACCCAATTAACAGGAGCATTAGAAGTGAGCCCTTCTGGGGGAGAGGTCTCCTGGGCAGAGAGGCCAGGGTGTGTGCTCGGGAGCCAGCCACCTGCAGATCGCACCCCACCCCAGCCTCTGAGCCGGGCCCACCTGGACAGTGGCTCAGCTTAGCAGCCCCTGCCTCCCAGGCTGTAGCTGGGGGTCCTGGAAGGTGGAGAAGTGGTGGGCACACTGTGCCACCAGAAGGAAAGGGCACAGGGATTCCTGGAACCTTGCCAGGGAGTGCCTCTTCAAGTGACAGGGCACCTGCATGTTCTGTCGATATCTTGGGTCATGCAGAGTGCCAGGTGGCAGAGGAGCCAGGAGGGGCACAGGCTTGGCTGGGTCCTTCTCTGCATCGCCATGTCTGCCTGGGTGAGGCTTCATGAGCAGAAGAGGCTGTCCTTGAGACCACAGGATGTGTCACACATCTGGGAGCGCCCAGCCTGCACAGTCCAGCAGCCCTCACCCGATGACCAGGAGAATGGGACAGGGAACAGGGCACTCACAGCCCTGTCGTCCTCCCAGGCCATGGCGTCCCCCAGGATTGAGGCTGTCATCAGGGAGAGGTACAGGATGGGGGAGTGTCCCGTGTGGGAAGAGGAGACCAGGCAGCTGGTGTATGTGGACATCAACGCCAGGACTGTGTGCCGGTGAAACCCAACTCTGGGGAGGTGTAGGCCATAGGCCTGAGTAAGTGGACCTGGGGGCTGCAGATGTTGGGCCTGAGGAAGTGGGCCTGGGGCTATACACTGTGGGCCACAGTAAGTGTGGGTCTGGGGGCTGGAGACGTTGGGCCAGAGTAAGTGGATCTGGGGCCTGCAGATGGTGGGCCTGGGGCTACACACTGTGAGCCACAGTAAGTGTGGGTCTGGGGGCTGGAGATGTTGGGCCAGAGTAAGTGGGCCTGAGGAAGTAGGTCTGGGACCAGCAGACAGTGGACCTGAGGAAGTGAGTCTGGGGGCTACAGACTGTGGGCCTGAGGAAGTGGGCCTGGGGGTTGTAGATGGTGGGTCAGAGGAAGTAGGCCTGAGGGCTGCAGATGGTGGGTCAGAGGAAGTGGGCCTGGGGTCTGCAGACAGAGGGCCAGAGGAAGTGGGGATGGGGCTGCAGATGGAGGGCCAGAGGAAGTGGGTCTGAGGGCTGCAGATGGAGGGCCAGAGGAAGTGGGCCTGGGGGCTTCAGACAGTGGGTCTGGGGGCTGCAGAACGTGGTCCTGAGGAAGTGTGGGTCCCCTGGATCTCCAGTTGTTCCTGGAGAGGGAGCTGTGAGACCATCCTATGTGCCCAGGGGCCCATTCCCCTGAGGTCCTGGGGCTCGTTTAGCTATGTAGCTGTCCTGCCTGCCCATGGCCCGTGTCCCCTGAGGTCCTAGGGCTTCTTGGTACCTTTGTCATAGGTGTCCAGCATCACTCGTGGCCTGAGGGTTGCAGGGGCCCAGCCGGGGCACCTGCTTGCTCAGCACCTGGCTGCCTGCTCTGGAGCCCCTGGAGTGTGGGCTGTCACACCCTGGGCACAGGACAGACTGTGGGGGTGGGAAGTCCTGGTGTACAGGATGGACCAAAGATGGGCTCGCTGTCCTCCAGACAAAGTCCTGGAAACGCTGACATCCTCCTGGCGGCTGTGTGGAGCCCGCGCCTGGCTCTGACCCCGGGTTGTGCCACACACGCACCTGTCCTGACTCAGGAGCCAGGGTGGGGGTCACTGTGCTTTTTCCAGGCTCATGTGTGTGTGTGGACCCACACACCTGGGTGGTATCTGTGTGTCTGTGGGGCTTGCACACCTATGTGGCTGACGACCCCTGTAGGCTCACACACCTGTGTGGCTGATGACCCCTATGGGCTCACACACCTGAGAGTTACCTTTGTGTCTGTGGGACTTGCACACCTGTGTGGCTGATGACCCCTGTGGGCCTTCTGAGGAGCAGAAGCAGCACTCTGGGAGCGTCCTCCACTCACCCTCACCCTGCCCAAGGGCAAGTGCCACTGTCCCCCTTGCAGATCAGGGCTGGTCCAAAGTCTGTGTCTGGCCTCAGGTATGCTCCTGTGGAGCCTGCCCCAGGTCCAGCGGTCCTACCCGAGGGCTCAGGGGCACCCGCGGCTCTCACACTGGCACTGATGTGAGGAGACGCCAGCGCTCTCCATTTCTGCAGTCCTGGTGGCCCTGCAGGCAGGCTCGGCAGCCTCCAGTCCCATCTAGAGGCCCTGTGGTGGCCGTTGTGGGGAGGGGGGCGCAGAGAGGTGGTCCACGCAGGCCCAGCAGGACTGGTCCTGTGGTGAGCCGTGCTCTGTGCCCTGACGGTGCCTCCCAGCAGAAGCCCCATGGGTGGGGTGGCACTGTCTCCTGGAGAAGCAGCAGCTGGGCCACCCTGCTGTCCTGTATCCTCTGTCCTCCCAGGAGACCCTGGTGGCTGTGTGGCTCTGTGCACAGTAGGCAGCTACATGGTGGCTTCTGGTACCTGCCTTGGCCTCCTGGACTGGGAGACGGGGCAGGTGGAGTGGGCGGCCTGGCTGGACCATGACAAGCCCCACAACAGGTTCAATGATGGGAAGGTCGACCCCACTGGGAGGTTTGAGGCAGGTGAGCTGCTGAAAGGACTGGCTGTGGCCCGGTTAGCGGAAGGTGGCCCAGGCCACCTGGAGAGTCTGTCGTCATGGCAGGTGCCGGCTTTTTGGGGACCTCAGGAGCTCTCCCCAGGCTGCTGGCAAGCAGCACTCGAGGTTATGCAGGTGCTGGGCAGCCCACAGATTCCCTCCCGCTCCAAAGCCCACGGCTTTCATGTAATTCTTCCTGGGTCCCTGCCCAGAGAGGACCCTGGGAGGGTTGAAGCCACCAGGGTGGAGCAGTGGCCAGGGCTGCTGGCCAGAGGCCATTCACGTGCAGCTGAGGGCCCTGCACCTCTGCCTGAGCAGGCCTCTTCCCAGGTGGAACATCTCTGGGGTCCCCCTTCGCCCAGCACAGAGGCTCATTCACAGATGCTGCCTGAGGGCCATCCTGCCTGCTGTCCCCCAACTGAGGGTGACCACAGCTCTCTGCCCAGCAGGTCTGTGGGGTGGACAAGGCAGGTTGGGGTGCTGCCCACTGACCTTCCACTCTCTTCAGGCACCATGCCAGAGGTGTCCGCTCCAGGAGTGTTGGAGCCAGGGCAGGGCTTCCTGTATACACTCTATGCTGACCGCTCTGTGATCAGACAGCTGGATCAGCTGGGCATCCCAATGGGCTGGACTGGTCCCTGGACCACCTCACTCTCTACTATGTGGACAGCCTGGTCTACTCTGTGCGGGCCTATGACTACAACGTGCAGACAGGAGGCCTGGGTAGGGGCCTCCCTGGCCAGTCCCCCACACGCTCCCCAGGCTAAGGCCTCCATGGCCCATTCCCCACACCCTCCCTAAGGTATGGGCCTCCATGGCCAGTCCCCCATACCTTCCCTGGGGTAGGAGCCTCTATGGCCAGCCACCCACACTCTCCCCAGGTAGGGTCCTCCATGGCCAGACCCCCACGTCCTCCCTGGAGTAGGGGCCTCCGTGGCCAGCACCACAAGCCCTCCCTGGGTGGGGCCTCCCGTGGCCAGCCCCCCACACCCTCCCCGGGGGGGAGCCTTTGTGGCCAGTCCCCCCACATCCTCCCGAGTCCCCTCCTGGGGTCCCAGATGCACCACCAGGTCTGTAACTCCCTCCCATGGTTGAGGACATGCAACATGACCTCCTGGTCTGGGCTGTGAGGGGCCATGTGCCTCTGTCCTGCTGCAGCAAACCCATGGCTGGTGTGCCAGCTGGAGCCAGAGCAAGGAATGCCAGATGGGCTGTGCATGGACACCACAGGGACACTGGGTGGCCTGCATTGACGGAGGCAGGGTGATCCGCATGGACCCTGACACAGGTGTGTGCACAGGGCAGTCGGTCAAGGAGGGGCCATGGGGTGCTCTGTGCTATGGTGTTCAGGGTCCAGGAGTGGGAAGGCAGCACCACATGCTTGTCCAGCTACAGGGCGACCTGTGCAGATGGCGGGAGTGCCAGGATGGCCGCTCAGCACTTGGCCAGTGTAGGGAACACTGGGGCTGATGTAGAAAATGACCACAAACCAGCGTTGAAAACCACAGGACCTTGTCCTGTCCCACCCTGGAGGGTGGAGGCTAGACCAGGGTCCCAGGCTGAGCTCCCTGCACAGGCTCCAGGGAGGCTCCTCCTGCATCTCCCAGCTTCTGGGCTCCAGGTGGCCCTGGCTGGTGGCCCCTCAGTCCAGTCTCTGCCTCCATCTCCACGGGGCTCCTCCTCCTTCACAGGCTGAGGAACCCCACCTTCCAATGCAGCTCAAGCCAGGCCTCCGTCCCTGGGGTCGGGCCAGGCTCAGCTCTGGCAGGGCACTCCCCACCTGACCACTGTTCACAGCTGACAATAAATGTGGCCACCTCAATGTCATCTCTGCAGCTGCTGCCCTGGGATGTGCCCCCCCTGGACTGCCCCATGCTCTGTCCAGTGTCACCCATCTTCAGGGTCTGTGTCCCCTCTTCTGTGTCTTGGGAGAACACGGCCATTGCATGAGGGCCACCTGACCCAGGAGGAGCCCATCTCAGGACCCTTCACTAATGACCTCTGCAGAGACCCGGTTACCACACCAGGTCTCACTCACAGGTTCTGGGGTGCAAATGTGGACAGGACTCACCTCTTACACTGGTGTCCAGCTCCCTCTAGGAGCCTGGCCTCTCCAGCTCCTGGGCTCCAGGTGTCCCTGCTGACCCCTGCAGTCCATGAGTCAGGGCAGAGTTGGGGATCAAGTGCTGCAGGTGCCAGGCAGAACCAGTAGGCCCAGGACCCCACTGGGGAGTGGGCACTGTCAGGCCACCTGGGGTCCTACAGCAGGCGGGTGGCTGGGCTTCAGGGACGTACCTGAGCTTTATTCACAGGGATGCGGCTGTGCACCCTGGAGATGCCAGTGTTCAGGGTGACATCCTGCTGCTTCCAGGGTGGGGGGGCTGACTACCCCGGCTTGTGCGTGACCTCTGAAGCGGACAGCCTGAGTCCAGAGCAGCCGTTGCGGGAGCTGCAGGCAGGACACGTCTTCAAGTTCAGTGGGGTCTCCCTGCCAGGGTCAGCTTGGCTGCCAGCCACGTCTGCTCAGCCAGGTGTAACAGATCTTAACCTCAGGGACCGGAGTATGCTTGGCAGCATCCATGGGGACATCTGTCGACCTGGAAAACAGCCCTCCCGAGGCCCCACGTGCCCTGCTGTGCACAGAGACATTTACAGGAAGTTTAGGAAGCTGCCGTGGCTGGCACTGCCAGGAGACTCAGCGGCGCCCAGGTACTCACCTCCACTCTCTCCTCCTGCAGGTCATGGGCCTGGGGGTGAGAGGCCTTGCGTTCTGCCACTTCACTGGCTGAGGAACCCCACCTTCCAATGCAGCTCACACCAGGCCTCCGTCCCTGGGGTTAGGCCAGGCTCAGCTCTGGCGGGGCGCTCCTTGCCTCACCGCTGTTAACAGCTGACAATAAATGTGGCCACCTCACTGTCATCTCTGCAGCTGCTGCCCTGGGATGTGGTCCCCCCCAGGACTGCCCCATGCTATGTCCAGTGTCACCCAGCTTCAGCTTGTAATGGCCCCGTGTGTTCTCCAAGGTCCCCACGGGTCACCTGCACTCTGCAGAACATGTGGCCACACTGGTATCTCTGAGGTTGGCCTCTCTGCCTCCACTTGGTGCTGGGTCACTGAGAGCAGGATCCTGAGCATGGGCTGTAGCTGTGCTGGACGTGCACAAGTCCATCTGCTAGGGATAGAGCCAGACATCAGGTGCCTTCACAGCACTGGGCGCCCAGTGCCTTTACTTCCCAAACTATTTACCCCTGAAAGGCACTCACACTCCAGCAGTGACCCAGTCCCCGGCCCAGCCCTGGCACCTGCCCACTGCCTGTGTCTGGATGGCCTGCTGTGGATAGGACCTGCCCACAGAGTCCACACTGAGTGACCCTCTCTGTATCGGCTTCTCTCACCGAGCCCCATGTCTCAAAGTCTGTCCCACTTGCAGCACGTGTCAGAGCTGCAGTCCTTTTCAGAGTTGAGTAATATTCCACCATGTTGATGGACTCATCCTGTTCCCCCATTCCTCCTCAGTGGACACTTGGGTCACTTCTCCCTTCTGACCCTTGTGCATGGTGCTGCTGTGAATATTCACACACAAGTTTTCATTCCAGAGTTTGTTTCTGGGTCTTCAGGGACATACCTAGTCTGGAGGTGCTGGTGGAATGGGAACTCCCTGCGTAACCGTGTGAGGCCCCTGCACACTGTCCCTCCACAGGGGGCTCCACGCTGCCCTCCCACATACACATGCTAAGAGTGATGAAGAACTTTGAGTCCCCGACTCCAGAGGGCTCAGCACAGAGCTCCCGGAGGTCCCCACACAGGTGGCCTGCAGGTGCACACGGCACCGGGAGTCTCTGTGCTAGGGTCCCGTGGTCATGGTGGCAGAGTGCAGCTTGTCCTGTGGGCATGGGTGGGCAGTGCTGTGACCAGGAAGGGCTGACCTAGGACTTGAGCCTCCATCTGGGAGTGAGGCCTGTGTGGAGTTGGTCCTGGCCAAGTGGTCAGTCCTGGAGAGGGGTGGCTGGGCTGGGAAGAGGGAGAGACCTGGTCTCAGGTGCAGCCCCTGATACAGGGTGCTGAGGGGCCAGGCAGGGACCTTAGGGAGGCCAAGCAGGGGCCCAGGAAGTGGGCATCCTCCTGATGACCACCACTGTCTGCTCAGGGGCTGGGAGTCCAGGAGGCAACTGGGCTTTGCCTTGTCTACATTGGAAAGCACTGGTGTCCACTATCTATGTGGTGCTGGTTTATGCCACACAGAATGCTGGAGAGGACATCTGTAAGACAGTGGACACCCACGCTGCCCCAGGCCAGGGGGCGGGGTGCTGGGTCCTCACTGAATTGTCCCTCCTGCCCGCCCTGGCTGCACAGTCTCTGTGCCTGCCTGAACAGATGGTCAGCCAGGAGAGTGGTCACCTGGGCCAGCACTCACCTCTGCGGGAGTGTCCACAGCTTGCCAGCTGCCTGCCCCAGGTCTGCAGGGACCCCTTCTATATATGGATATCACATTAGAACCAAAAACCACAAGCAGCAATTATATCAGTTTTCAATGCAATATTATGTTTAACATTTGATACAAAAGGCCACAGAGTAGCCATATCAGTTTTTGATAGTATAGGATGGACATAATAATAGTATTAATCACAACAGGGCAGCTATTATGTTACTTTTAGATGCAACAATATAGATATCATATTAGCTGTGAAGGCCACAGGACAAATACTGTAACAGTTTTATTTTTTATTTTTTTAATTTTTTTGATATCAAAAATTGAACTCAGGAGAACTCGACTACTGAGCTACATCCCCTGCCCTATTTTATATTTTAGTTAGAGATAGGGTCTCACTGAGTTACTTAGCACCTCACTTTTGCTGATGCTGGCTTTGAACTCACAATCCTCCTGTCTCAGCCTCCTGAGCCACTGGGATTATACGCATGTGTCACTGCACCTGGCCCTAGATCAGTTTTAGATCCTATATTATGGACATCATATTCATATCAGAGGCCACAGAGAAGCTGTCATATCAATTTTAAATGCTATATTAGTCTTAAAGGACACAGGGCAGCCACTTTATCAGTTTTTGATGCTCTAGTATAGATATCATATTCAATACTAGTATTGAAGCCCATGGAGCAGGAATTATATCACTTTTAGAAGTAACAATATGGATATTGCATTAGTATTATATTATTATAATAACTTGAAATGCCATTATTTTATTTTATTAATTAATGGATATCATTTTATTATAAAGGCTACAATGCAGGTATTTTAATACTTTTGGAAGCTAGAGCATGAATATTATATTAACATTAAAGGCCAAAGGGAAGCTAGTATGTTAATTTTACATGTACTGTTCTATGGAGATCATAATAATATGAAAACCACAGGGCAGTTATTATATTAGCTTAAGATGCAATAAGATGGATATTACATCAATATTAAAACCCACAGGTCATGCATTATGTTTCTTTCATATGTTATAGTATAGATATTATATTAGTATTAAAGGTCACAGGGAAGCCAAGTAGTAGTTTTAGAGTTTATACTATGGATATGATGTTGGTATTAAAGACAATATGCAACTGTTATATTATTTACAATGATAAAGTATGGATACTACATCAGAACTATAGGCCATAGGACTGCTATTTTATTAGTTTTAAATGCTATAGTGTGGATATCATAAAAGAATTGAAGGTCACAGAGCAGGTATTTTATTCATTTTAGATGTTGTAGTATGGATTTTATATAGTATTAAAAGGCCACAGGGAAACTATCATTTCAATTTTAGGAGATACAGTGTTGATATTATTAAAGGCCATAGGGCAGCTAGTATATTAGATGCTATATGTGGATATTGTATTAATATGAAAGGCTACAGGAGAGCTATAATATTACATTAAGAGGCCAAAGTGTAGTTATAATACTAATAATAGTGTCACAGGCAGCTCCTATAGTACTTAGTATAGGTGCTGTAGTATGCACACCATATTAGTATTAAAGCCCAGCCAGGCATTGGCACATGCCTGTAATTTCAGTGAGATAGGAAGCTGAGGCAGGGGGATTACAAGTTCAAGACCAGCCTCAGCTTGTAATCCTCAATTACTCCCCAAGTAATTTATCAAGACCCTGTGTCAAAATAAATTTTAAAAAAATTAAAAAGGGCTGGGGATGGGGTTAAATGCCCATAATTTCAATTCCTATTACCAAAAAATATATTAAAGCCAAAACTTTAGTTATTTTATTAGTTCTATATGCTATACTATGTAAATCCTATTAGTATTAAGCTATTATACTCATTTTAGATACTGTAGTTTAGATATCATATTACTTTATTAAATCCCAGAACTACAGGCATTTTGTTAAATTATTTTAACTTTAGATGCTATAGTATGGATATCATAATAGTATCAATGTCCACAGGGCAGCTATTATATTACTTTAGATGACATAGTATAGAGATTTTATTAAATTTAAGGCTAAAGGCCATAGGGATGATATTATATCCATTTTAAATGCTATATTATAGATATCATATTATATGGATATTATATTAAAGGCCACAGAGTAGCTATTATATCAATTTAAGATGCTATACTAAGGATGTCGTATTGGTATTAAAGGATACAGAGAAGCTATAATATCAGTTTTAGATGCAATCATATGGCTACTACATTAAGCCACAGAGTAGATATTATATTAGCTTGAGATGCTATAGCATGGTTATTAATTTAGTATAAAAGACTACAGGGCAGCTATTATATTAATTTTGGATGCTATAGTTTGGATATATTATTAACATTAGAGGTTACTGGGAAGTTATTATATTAGTAATAGAATTAAACCCTCAGTACAGTTATTATATTAGTTGTACTTACTATAGTATAGATATTACTTCAATATTGAAGCCACAGAGCAGCTATTATATTAATGTAGATGCTGTAGTATGGATATTATACTAATATGAAAGGCTATATGAGAGCTATACTAACCTATTCTGCAGCCACAGTATGCATATATTAATACCAAATACCACAAGGAAAGTTTTTACAGTAGTGTAAGATGCTACAGTAAATATACTACATTACTATTAAAGGAAAAAGTTTAGTTGTTACATTAGTATTAGATAATATATTAGTTTTAGATAGTATTCTGAATATCATAATAATATTGGCAGCTACTATATCAGATTTAGATGCTACATTATGGAGAATTTATTAATATTAATAGCCACAGGACAGCTATCTTATCAGTTTTAGATGCCAAACAGGTAATCACACTAGTACCAATTGCTTCAGATCAGCTATTATATTAGTATTAAGACCAGAAGGGAGATATTATATCCATTTTAGATAATAGAGTATGCATATCTTATTTGTATTCAGGGCTACAGGGCAGCTATTATATCAGTATTAGATGCTACACTAAGCAGTTTTAGATGTTATACTAATATGATATAATATCAGTATTAAAGGCATTGTGGCAACTATTTGTTTTAGGTGCTGCAGTATGTATATTATTTAGTATTAAAACCACAGTACAGCCATTACATAAATTCAGATGCTACAGTATGATACTATATTAATATTAAAGGTCACAGGGCAGATATTTTATCAGTTTAAGATGATGATGACATAATATGAATATCATATTAGTATTATATATTATATTATTAAAGGCCACAGGGCAGCTCTTATATTAGGATGGATATTTTATTAGTTTTAAAAATCTTGGGGAAGCCATTATATCAGTTTTAGATGTTCTAGCATGGATATCATATTAGTATTAAATGCCCAGGTCAACAATTATGTCACTTTTAGATGTTTAAGTATGCATAACATATTAGTATTAAAGTCAACAGGGCAATTGATATATTAATTTCAATAGTATAGCATGAATATCATTAGTTTAATGGCTTCAAAGCAGATATTTTACTAGATTAATGTACTATAATATAAATATCATGCTAATATTAAAGGTCACAGAGCATCTGTTTATGCCTTTTAGATTCTATATCATATATATTAAATATTAAAATCCACCAGAGAGTTATTATATTGGTTTCACAGCCTGTAGAAAAGGTATCACATTCATATTAAAGGTCATGTCTATTATATTGGTTTTAGAGGCCATAACATAGATATCATATTAGTATTTAAAGCTAAGGAGAGCTATTGTAATAGTTTTAGATGCCATAATATGGATATCACATTAGATTTAAAGGCCACATCCCAGCTACTATATTCATTTTAGATACTACAGTTTAGATGTCATATTAGTATTAAAAGTCTTTAATGCTTCTAATATCTGTTTTTGATGCTATAATATGAAAATAATATTAATAGTAAATACCATAGAGCAGCTATTTTATCAGTTTTCCATGCCATAAATATGGAGATCATATCAGTAACAAACGCCACAGGACAGCTATAATATTAGATTTAGAGGTCATAATATGGATGACATATTAATAGTGAAATCTATAGGGAAGCTATTATATTAGATTTCATGCTATCACAAGGTTATTATATTAATATAAAAAGACAGAGGGAAGCCATAGGATAGATAATAATATCTGTATTTGAAGGCCACAGGACAACTTTTATATTAATTTCAGGGACCATAATTTTTATATCATATTAATATTAAAGGCCATGGGGCAGGGGCTAGGATTGTGACTCAGTGGTAGAGCACTTGCCTGGCATGCATAAGGCAATGGATTTGATCCTCAGTACCACATTAAAATAAATAATTAAATACAGGTATTGTGTCCATCTATAACTTTAAAAAATATTTTTAAAAGGCCACAGGGTAGGCTGGGGTTGTGGCTTGGTGTAGAGTGCTTGCCTAGCATGTGTGAGGCCTTGGGTTTGATCCTCAGCACCACATAAAAATAAATAAATATGTAAATAAAATAAAGGTATTATGTCCACCTACAACTAAAAAAAAAATTAAAAGGACATAGGGCACGTATTATATTAGTTTTCGATGCTAAATTATGGATATTATGTTATTATTAAAGATCACAGTTTACCTATTTTATTAGTTTTAAATGTTGTACTATGGATATCATTAGTATTAAAGACCAACTATTATAATATTTTAAGTACCAGAGAGCATAACAAGTTAGTGTTGAAGGCCACAGGAAGCTATTATATTAGTTTTAGAGTCCACAGTATGGATATTACATTAGTATGTAAGGCCATAGTGCCACTATAATATCAGTTTCTGATGCTGTATTATGGATTTTTGTTACAATTAAAGGCCACAGTACAGTTATTATATTTATTTTAGAGGCTATAGTACAGAGACCACATTTGAATTACAAAGCACAGGTCAGCTATTATATTAGCACTAGGTGCTATAGTATGAACATCATTAAGTATTAGAGGCAAAGGTACATGAATTAGTTTAAGATGCTATATATTGATATTATATTAATATTAAAGAACACAGGAGATCTATTAGATGAGACAGTATGTATGTTACATTAGTATGAAAGGCTATAAGACAGCTACTATATTAGATTGGGATGTTTTGCTATGGATATCATATTACTGTAAAAGACCAAAAAGCAGTTATTATATTAGTATTAAATGCTATAGTGTGCACACTATATTAGTATTAGAGACCAAAGGTCAGCTATTACATGTTTTAGAAATACATTGAAATCTCTTGTAGATAGAGACTCATGCTTATAGTCCTAAAATCAATTATGGTGAAGATTTCTGGAGAAACTTAGTTAAGATTTTCTGTGGAGGAGGGGGTGCCCTACAGAAGATTCTTTTAGTAGTGCAGTCACACTAAGGTAACTTCTGACCAGCAATTAACCCTAGTGACTTGTAGATGAACCCTAGTGACTGACTTGTAGATGAAGTCCCCTAAATAGGATGGCCACCATGACAGTTCTGGAGAGCACCAGCTAAGGTCAAAACCTCCAGAGCCCAATGTGAAGGAGGAGGTGAACACCTGATTGGCAGAGTACAGAGGTGGTCCCCAGTTCTCCTGGTAAACATTAAACACTAATGAAGTTTAGGGACAGCCAAGGGATGAGAGAGAGAGAGAGAGAGAGAGAGAGAGAGAGAGAGAGAGAGAGAGAGAGAGAGAGAGAAACACTAGAGAGAACACTTAGGTGAACACTAAGTTGGCAAAAGGTGACAACAATATAGTAAGTGACATTTCTGAATACTTGAATAAAAGCCATATAGACTTACAAAAGTAGTCTTTACATTATCTGAGGAAAGTACTAAGAATCAACCCTGAAGAAGTAAGCAGTTGGCCTTTTGAATACAATAGAACACAAATGAAGAAAATCAAATGTTGATGAAGAATCTGGGTTTTAGAATTTAAAGAACTAAATGTAAAGGAAATACCTAAAAATCCAATTACATGGACAAGTCATTAGAAGACATGGAGAATCTTAAACAACTTCTAGAATAGGTCAGAGTCTCAGGAACACAGTTGAGTTGAGGCTGGCTGATCATCCTTGGGAAGGACAGTTTTGTCATGAGAGGAGGTGGTGAAGGGCTACCCAGTAACTTGTAAGAGATTATTGTCCAGGGTTACACAAGGGGCTGAGAAAGGAGGTGGTAGAGGGATATACAGGAGATGAGGGCAGTTAGTGAAGGAAAACATAGGAGTTGAGAGGTGTTGGTGGAGGGCTACAGAGAATGGGATGAGAAGAGATGGTGGAGTGCTACAAAGAAGCTGTGAGAGGACATGGTCAAGGGCTACACATGAGCCCTTGAGAGGAGGTGACAAGAGAGTACATAGGAGCGGATAAAAGGAAGTGGTGGAGGGCTAAATGGTGAGATGAGAGGAGAAGATGGAGGGCTACACAGAAAGCTGGGAGAGGAGGTGATGAAGGTTACACAGGTAGAGATGAAATGTTCTGGTGGAGTGTTACACAGGAGGAGATAAGAGGAGAAGGTTGAGAGCTACACAGGGTCAGTAAAAGCAGACAGTGGAGGGCACACTAGAAGCCATATGGGATGTGATACAGGGCTACACAGGAATTGATAAGTGGTGTAGGGTCACAGAGTGGGTCATAAGAAGTGGTGGTCAATGTTAACACAGTATGAAGCATAGTATCCCAGGGATGCTGAATTCTAAGGAATTCTTGGTTTGACCCTTATTCTGACCCCTCTTACCTATTCATAACTCTAAAACACTAACACTACTTCCTATCTCCTAGCTTTTACCTCACCCTAGAAACCCTAAATATAAGCCCACAAACCATGTGCTTCTGTTTAACATCTATTCTGTAAACAACCCCTACCTACTCTGTACTCAACATCTGACCAAACTCCAGACCACAAATTTGCTCAGGCTCAACTCCATCCATAATACCCACCCTAACCATAATGTTCACCACATAATTTTGTTTCTCTGATTTTGATCTTGAGAAGGGGCTAGGCTTCAGCCTGGCTGACCTTGAGAAGAAGATGGCTTCAGTGTGGATGACATTTGAAGGTAGGCCTCATTCCTCCATCCAGGGCTGGTTGGCCACATCTGCTCTATTCTTGTAATGCATTCTTCTGGAGCAGGTTGGAGAGATCCTGGTTTGCCTGAATGTGATTTTGACCTGAAACAATCAAGCCACTTTTCCCACAGTCATTGTGAATATTGCACCTGAGTGTCACACCAGTCTTGTACCGGGACATCTTTATATCCTGTTAATGATATTAAAACAGGCTCTGAGCATTCAGATGGCTTCTATGGGGCACATGCTGGTAAGTGGGAACAATCCCAAACCCCACTCCCAGCTCCTCTACAACCTTTACCTTATCTAAGACAGAGAAGAAGGGATTTCAGTCCCTGACAGGGTGTTCTCGACAGGGACAGTGGTCTCTGAGGCAGATGTTGCTTCTGGGGATGGGATACTGTCCCAGGAGCAGCTGAAGTGTAATGAAGCAGGGTGAGGGGACATTTACAAGGTATAGTATAAATATCATATTAGTATTCAAGGCCTACATGGCAGCTATTATATTAATTTTACAAGATGTAGTATAGTAGGATGTTATATTAGAATAAAAGGGCACAAGGCAGTTGTTATTTCTGTTTCAAGGCCACATTATTAATATTATATTAATATTAAATACACAGAACACTTATTATATTAGCTTTAGTTGCTATAGTATGGGTATTACAGTAGTATTAAAGACCACCATGCAAGTATTATACTGGTTTTGGATGCTATAGTATTAACATCATCTTAGTATTTAATGTCACAGGGCTCCTATTATATTAGTGTTAGATACTATGGCATGATATTAATGTTAAAGGCCACAGGGAAGCTATTATTTAAGTTTTAAATACTATAGTATGGATATCGCATTAGTATTCATTGCCATAGGGCAGCTATTATATTAGTTTCAGATGGAGTGCTATGGATATAATATTAGTGTTAGAGGCCACAAGTCAGCTTTTATATTAGTTTTAGATGGTATGTTTAAATATTGTAATACTATTGGAGGCCAAGGGCATATATTACATTAGTTTTAAGATGTAATAATATGGCATCACTTTTTCCCCAGCTCATGGCCTGGTTGGTGGGGTCCCACAAGGCTCAACATGCGTATCAAGAAGTGTTATTTCTGTTCAGGGTCCACCTACCCTGTCCATGGCATGATGTTCACCTTCAATTATTGCAAGGTATTCAGATTCTGTAAATCCAATGTACTAAGAACTTTAAAATAAAGCATAATCCTCACAAGGCCAGGTGGACTAAAGCATTCAGGAAAGCAGCTGGTCAAGAGCTTACAGTGGATAATTCATTTGAATTTGAAAAATGTAGAAATGAACCTGTCAAATGCCAGCAAGAACTACGGAATAAAACTATCAATGCAATGAAGAGAGTTGAAGAGATCAAACAGAAACGCCAAGCTAAATTTATAATGAACATATTGAAAACAAAAAGAGCTACAGAAAGTTCAGGACATTAAAGAAGTCAAGCAAAACTTCCATCCTATCTGAGCCCCTCTTGCAGGCAAAGGAAAGAAGTTGGAAAAAAAAAATGGTACAGCAGTTACAATAGGATGTGGACACGTGGACATGTTTCTTATAAATCTTGCTCTCTGTAACCATTTCTATAAGTACATTTGAAAATCTCCTTTGGAAACTTAGAGTTTAATTCTAAAGTATTGATTTTTATATAAAGTCATTGAAGTGAAAGATGATTACAAATAATTTTCTTCTACATTGCTATCTGCAAAGCATCAGATTATGGTTGTTACATTACACCTCACTGTAACATCTACACTGATAGATGTGCTTATATAAATCATGAAAATTGTGTTTATACATGCACAAGTGGATTGTGGGCAGAATAATGGCACTAGGCATCATTTATGTAATAACTAATTACAAAAATTTATGGCCAGTGATATATAAAATAATTGTTTTTGCAATTAAAAAAAGATGCAGGGGCTGGGGTTGTAACTCAGTTGTATAGTGCTTGCCTAGCATGTGTGAGGCATTAGGTTTGATTCTCAGCACTGCATATAAATAGATAAAGTAAAGGTCCACTGACAACCAAAAAAAATTTTTTTAAAGATACATAATATAAATATTACATTAGGTTAAAGGCAACAGGGAATATTCTTATTATTTTTATTTGCTAATGTATGGACATTACATTAATATTAAAGATGATTAAAGACCCTAGAAAGCCTCACTTTATTAGTTAAGGTACTATATTATGAATATTACATTAGCATTCAAGGCCACATTGCAGTTTTTATATTAGCTTGAGATGCTGTAGTATGAATATCATTTTACTATAAAAAGCTACAGGGAGTTGTCATATTAATTTTGGACAATATAACTTGGATATTATATTAATGTTAAATGCAACAGGGCAGCTATTATGTTATTTAAGTGCCGTAGCATGGATATTACAGAAATATTAAAGGCCACAGAGAAGTTACTATGTTTATTTTAGCTGCTCTTATATGGCTATTAAATTAATATCAAAGGTCACAAGGCAACTAAAGTACTAATTTTAGATGCTATGTTATGAATATTTTGTTACATTAGAGGCCATAGGACAGGTATTACATCAGTTTTAGATGTTATAATTTGGACATTATATTAGAAATAAAAGTGACAGGGCATTACAGTGCTATAATTTACAATTCTATAATTTGTGTACTGTACTATAATATTATATTGATAGCCAAGTGGCAGTTATTTATTAGTTTTACATGCCATAAGATAGATATCCTATTAATATAAAGCCACATGGCAGCTATTATATTAATATTAGGTGGTACAATGTGAATATCACAATAGTACTAAATGTCATAGAATGAATATATATAGCATAGCATTTAATATTAAAATACACAGTTTTAGTTTATTAAAATATTACTTTTAGATGTTGTCTATGGACGTCACAATAACATTAATGTCCACTGGCTGGCTATTCTGTTTTATTTGAATGCTATATTATAAATATCATATTAGTTTTAATTGTCCTAGGGCAAGTATTATATTAGTTTCAGATGCTATAGTTTTGAGACCTCATTAGTATTAAAGGCACCTATTTATTTAAGATATCCCATGCTATGGGGCTAGAATTGTGGCTCAGTGGTAGAATGCTTGCCTAGCACGTGCGAGGCCCTGGGTTCAAACCTCAGCACCACATAAAAATAAATAAATAAAATAAAGGTATTGTGTCCAACTACAACTAAAAAATAAATTAAATAATATATCATGCTATGGATATTATAATAGTTTTAAAGGCCAAAGTTCAGCTATTGTATTAGTTTTAGATGCTATATGTGGATATCATGTTAGCATGAAAAGTGAAATTAAAGCAATTACATTGGTTCTGGAGGCTACACTATGGATATTATATTAATGTTAGAGCCTTCAGGATAGATATTGTTAATATAATACACAGAGAGATGAGAAAGGAGGTGGTAGAGGAATATATACAGGAAATTAGAACAATTGGTGAAGGAAAACACGGGAGTTGAGAGGCCTGTTTTATACGCCACAGTAGGGATATTGTTTTAATAATAATAGGCAGTTATATTAATTTTTGTTACTATAATATCTACATCATATTAATATTAAAGGCCACAGGACAGTTATTACATTAGTATTAGATGCTATATTAAAGATGTTACATCAGTATAAAAGACACAGGACATTAATATATCAGTTTTCTTTTTGCTACTGTATGGATAGCATGTTAGTATTAAATGTCATAGGGAAGCTATTATATTTGTTTTAGATGCTATAGTATGGATATTATATTAAAATTAAAATCCTCAAAGCAATATCATATTAGTTGTAGATTGTACAGTATGGATATTATAGTAGTGTTTAAGGCTACAGGGCACAAACTGTATTAGTTTTAGAATCTATAATATAGGGAATATATTAATTATAGTCACCAGAGTGCAGCTATTATATTTTTTTAGTTTTAGAAGCTACAGTATTGATATGAATTTTAAAGGCCACAAGGCAACTATTATATCAGTTTCAGAGGCTCTAGCATGGATATCACATTAATATTTAAGGTCATAGGGCACCTATTACATTAGTTTTAGATGCAGATGTGTTACTAGTAAAGGCACAGGGCTGCTATTGTATTAATTTTAGATGATATAGATGACTATTATATTAGAAATGAAGTCCAGAGTCAGCTGTCTCAGATGCAATAATATGGATATTATAGTAATATTCAAGGACACAGGATAGCTATTACATGAGTATCAGAAATACACTATGGATATTATGTTACTGTTAAAGACCACAGGGAAGTTATTAGTTTTAAGATACAAAACTATAGATTTTGAGTATTAACACCACAGAACATCTATTATAATATTATTAGATAGTACAGTATGGAATCATATTAGTATTAAAGGCCAGAAGTATTAGTTTTACACATTATAATATAGATATTATGTTTGGGTTAAAGGGGAGCTTTATACTAGTGTTAGACACTATAGTGTAGTTATTATTAAATTAACACTGAAGGTCATAGGGTAGTTACTGAATTAATGTAAAATGGCATGTATATTACATCAGTAATGAAAGCCAAACAAAGTTCAGCTATTATTTTAGTTTTAGAAGCTATAGTATGATATCATAGTAATATTAAATGCCATAGGACAGCTATTGTATTAGTATTAGATGTTATACTAATAATGTTATATTAATATTAAAAGCCACAGGGAATTAATATATCAGTTTTCAATGCTATCAATATGGATGTCATGTTAGTTAAACATCACAGATCAGCTATTATATTAGTGTTAGGTGCAATAATATGGTATTGTATTAAAATTAAAGGCCATACAGCATCTATTACATTAGTTTTAGGAAATATATATATATATATATATATATATATATATATATATATATATATATATTTGTACCAGGGATTGAATTGAATCCAGGGGTACCTAACCACTGAGCAACATCCCCAGCTCTTTTTTATATTTTATTTAGAAATGAGGTCTTGCTGAGTTGCTAAGTGCCTCAGTAAGTTGCTGTGGCTGGCTTGAACTCATGATTCTCCTGCTTCAGCCTCCTGAGTTGCTGGGATTAGAGGCATACACCACTGCACTTGGCTAGAATCTATACTACTGATATTATATCAATTATAAATGCCACAGGGCAACCATTATATTAGTGTTGGATGACATAATACAAATAACATGTCAATATTAAAGGGCACAGGGCATACGTTATATTAGTTTTAGATTAGTTTTATTATTAAAGGCCATAGGACAAATATTATATCAGTTTGAGATGTTATATTTTGGCTATTATATTAATATAAATGGCTACAGGGCAGCTATTCTTTTAGATGCTATAGGATGAATATTATATTAGTAATAAAGGATTCAGGGAAGCTATTACACTAGTCTTAGAGTACAGAGTAGGGATGTCATATTAATATTAAGACCACAGAGCAACATTATATTAGTTTTAAATATGTACTATGGATATCATTATATTAGTATTAAATACCTCAGTGCAGCTCTGATACCAATTTTCAATTCTATAGTCTAGAAATCATATCAATATTAAAGATCACATCTATTATCACATTTCCATGCTCTAACATAAATATCATATCAGTAATAAAGACCACAGGGACTACTCTTATATTTTAGAGGTCACAGTATGAGTATTTTAAACTATTATATTAGGATTTGAGGCCAGAGTATGGATATTATATAAATATCAAAGGCCACAGGGGATATATGTTATTAATTTTAGGTGCCATAATATGTATATCAGATTAGAATTAAAAGCCAAAAGGCAGCTATTATATCAGTTTAAGATGTGTTGGTATGATTTTATATTAATAATAAAGGTCACAAGGCAATTATTAAATTACTTTTAGATGCTATAGTATGAATATTAAAATAATATTAAAGGCCACAGGGTAGCTATTATATTAATTTTAGATCACATAGCATAAATATCTTATTAGTATTAGAGACCACAAGCCAAATATTATTTTAGTTTTAGATGCTATAATTTGGATATCATATTAGAATTAAACAGCCTCAGGGCCATTGTTATTTCAGATTTGAAGGCCACAACATTGATATTATATTAATATTTAAGGCTGCAGAGCAATTGCTATATTAAGTGTGTATGGTACAGTACAGATATCCTATTAGTGTTACAGGCCAGCGACACAGCTGGTGCACTGGTCTCTGTTGAGAAGCAGCAGCCAAGCAGCAGAGCAAAGCAGAGGAACAACAACCTGGGCAGGCTGGAACACAGGTGCCAAGCATGGGCCACAGCCTCAAAGAGTCTGCCAAGCTGGCATTGGGGGTCTGAGGTGGGGTGGATCACTGCCACAAGCAGGCCATGGTGCACTGACCTGCCATCCCAAGATGACACTGACCTGTCATTCCAGAGGAGCAGGGAGATAAAGGAAGTAGGACAAACCTGAATGAAATTCAGCTCTAACAAATAGTGTTAGTGCATTTCCAAACCCTAATTAGCATAATGTTTGGACCAACAGCATTGGTACTTTTTTCAAATGCTGATTAGCATAAGTTTGGACCAATAGTGTGGACCCAAGTGCTGTATAAACCTAGACTGGCCCAATCAGATGGCAACCCTTTTCAGGGCTCCTCTTGCACTCCTCATACTGTGGGGAGTCCTGTTTCTATGCTCATGTGAACAAATCCTATTCTCACACTCATACATCCTTATCTGTGGATTTTATTCTTCAAATTCACAAGACAAGAACTCAGAAAGAAGAAGAAACTAACAGTGAGCTGCTGGGGTCTGCTGTGTCACTGGAGGGTATGGCTCACCATTAGAGCTGCAACACTTCTCAGCTGCAGAGGGATGGAGCTTGTGCAGACCCCTCTGCCAGTAGAAGGAAGAAACTCTATTTTAACAGGGCAGTAATTATATCAGTTTTAAGTGAAATCATGTGGATACTATATTAAATGCTGCAGTGCAGCTATTATATTCATTTTAGATGCTATATTATGGATATCATATTAACAATAAATGCCACATAACCACTATTATATGAGTTTAACAGATTATAGTATTAATATTAAATTGATGTTAAGTGCCACAGAGCAGCTATAATATTAGCTTTAGAGCTATAGTATGGATATCATATTAGTGTTTAAGGCCTCAAAGGATCTATTATATTAGAATTGATGCTAAAAATGGATCTCATTTTAGTAATTAAGGCCACAGGACACATATTACATTACTTTAAAGTGCTTTAATATGTATATTACATTAAAGAATTCAGGACACACTTTATATTAGTTTTAGATGTTATAGGATGCATATTACACCACATTAAAGGCCACAGGGCATGTATTATATGTTTTTTATTATTTTTTAGTTTTTAGTTTTAGGTGGACACAATATCTTTATTTTATTTTTATGTGGTGCTGAGAATTTAACCCAGTGTCTCATGCATGTTAGGAGAGCATGCTACCACTTGGGCCACATCCCCAGCCCGTATTATATGTTTAAGGTGATATAACTAGTATTAAATGCCACAGTACAATTATCATATTAACTTGAGATGCTATAGTACGGATATTATTTTACTACGAAAGGCCACAGGACAGTTATTATATTAGTTTTGAATGATATAGCATGGATATTAATATTAACAGCTACAAGGCCACTATTATATTAATATTAGATACTATCATATGGATATCATGATAGTATTAAAGACTCATGCAGCATTATATTAGGTTTAGATGCCATAATACAAATATTACATAAATATAAATGGCTGTAGCACAACTATTATATTTAGATATGAGTATCAAAGGTCACAGAACAACTATCATGTCAGTTTTATAGGCTATACTATATATATTAGTAGTAAAAGCCACAGGGCAGATGCTGTACTTTGTATATTTTATTAGTAAAGAAGGTACAGGAAAGCTATTGTGTTAGTTTTTGATGCTGAAGTACTGGTATTACATTAATATTAAAGACTAAGGGGAAGTTATTTTGTTATATTTAGATGGTATAGTAAGGATATCATGTTAGTATTAAAGGCCACAGGGCAGCCATTATATTAATTTTAGATGATAAATATGGATATTACATTAACATTTAAAGGCCATAGGGCAGCTAATATGCTAGTCTCAGATGCTACAATAAGGACAGTCCATTACAGGTAAAAGTGCCCCTATTATTTACTTCTAAATGCTCTTGTAGAATATCACAGTAATATTAAAGTCCAGAGGAGAAGTATTATGTTAGCTTTAGAGATCATATTGTGGATATCATATCAGTATTAATTGACACAGGGCAAGTTTTATATTAGTTTCAGATGCTATAGTATTGAAATCTCATTAGTATTAAAGGCTACAGCATGCTTATATATTATTTTTTTATTATTAGAGATTGGGCATGGGATGCTTAACCACTAAGCCACAAACCCAGCCCTTTTTAAAAATTATTTTTTAATATGTATTTTTTAGTTGTGGGTGGATATAATACCTCTATTTTATTTTTAAGTGGTGCTGAGGATCAAACCCAGTTCCTCACATGTGCCAGGTGAGCATGCTACCACTGAGCCCCAGCCCCAGCCCTTTATTTTTATTTTGAGTCAGGGTCTTGCTAAGTTGCTTAGGGATTTGCTAAGTTGTTGAGGCTGGCTTTGAATTTGTGATGCTTCTGCCTTAGCCTCCCAAGTCACTGAGATGACAGGTGTGTGTCTCTGCACCCAGCTATTTATTTAATTTGAGATGTCATGCTATGAATATTATAATATTTTAAAGGCAACAGGAAAGCTATTGTATTAGTTTTAGATACTATATTATAGACATCGTATTAGCATGAAAGGCAACATTTAAGCTATTACTAGTTTCAGAGGCCACAGTACATTACATTAATGTTAAAGGCCACAGGATATGTATTACTTTTCCAGGCTACACTATTGATATTATCAATAATAAAGGAAACAGGAAGGTTATTGTATTAATTTTAGTTGCTACAATATCTATATAATATTAACATTTAGGGACACAAGGTAGTAGTATATCTGCATTAGATACTGTATTAATGATGTTATATTAACAGTAAAAGATGAAGGGCACTGATATATTGATTTTTCAATGCTATTGTACAGATATCATGTTAATATCAAAGGTCAGCTATTATATTACTTTTAGATGCTATAGTATGGATATTATATTAAAATTAAATATAAAAGAGTACCTATAATATTAGTTTTAAAATCTATAATGCTGATATTATATTAATCATAAATGTCACAGAGCAGCTATAATATTAGTATAGGATGCTATAGCATAAATATTTTATTAAAATTAAATGTCACAGGAAAGCTATTATATTGGTTTTAAATCTATAATAATGATATTAATTATAAATGTCACAGTACAATTATTATATTAGCTTTGAATACTATAGTATGGCTATCATATTCATATCAAAGGTCAAAGTGCAGCTGAACACAAAATTAGTCAGGCAGTCAGTAAAGATAGGTAGATTGAGTCAGATCAGTCAGATCAGAAGCCAATTACAGTTAGTCCAGGATGTTGGAGAGGGATTGAAATGCTAATGCCTTCAGAGCCCTTCCTCCACCCTTATCAAAATAATCTGCCCCTGCTCCAACCTGTTGCTAAGGTAACCTGGCCAGGAATTGTCCCTCCCTTGAGGAGGTTGTAAAAGTTGCTAGTTAATTCACCCTGGGCCCCCTTCCTGCCCAAATGCTCCACTTTGGCACCCCATCTGCTTCTCACCTTTTGGCCATCCCACTGAGCATCTCCTGGGCCTAGTCATGTATGCAAGAAGGAAAGAGATAAAGGGAAGACGGCAAAAGAACAAAAGAAGCCTAAGACATATAAAAAGGCTCTTGGTGATAGAGAGGTGGGAGGGAAAGGGAGGTTGAAGGGGAATTGCATGAAGATGGAAGGAGACCCTCATCATTACAGGTGAGGAAAAAGAAAAAAAAAAAGAAGTGTGTCACATTAGATTGGGTAGAGAGAAGTGATGGGAGGGGAGGGGGGGAAGAAAGGGTAGCAGAATAAAATAGACATTATTATTGCTGTATGTATATATTTGACTGCATGACCAATGGGATTCTGCAACCTGTACACTCAGAAAAATGAGAAATTATACCCCATCTGATTCAAATGTATGATATGTCAAGATCATTATATTGTCATGTGTAACTAATTAAAACAAATTAAAAAAAAATAACATGAAAAAAAAAAGGCTCTTGGGATTCCAGGATACCAGCTATGGCCCCTTTCTCCCTCCAAGGAGAAGTCTGTTACCCCTTTTTAAATAAATCCTGTTTTATATGCTTGCTTTGGTGTGCTTCTCTAAAGTTATATGTCAACATGTTAAGAAGCAGAACTCGTTACTGGTATTACAGCCATTTGATCAATTTTAGATGTTCTAATATAGATACCATATTAGTATTAAAGGCCAAAGGTAAAAATTATACCACTTTCAGTTGCTTGAGTATGAATATCACATTAGTATTAAAGTCAACAGGGCAGTTAATATATTAATTTTAGATAAGATTATAGAAATATCATATTAGTTATTAGCCATAAAGCAGATATTATATTAGTTTAAAGTGCAATAGTATGGATATAATGTTCATATTAAATGTCACAGGGCATCTATTTATCTGTTTTAGATGCTATAATATGGACAATAATTAAATATGAATATTGACCTGGAAATTATTATATTGGTCATAGAAATATATACAGGTCCTAGAAAGAATGGTATATTAATATTAAAAGTCACACTACGTCTATTGCATTGGTTTTAGAGACTATAATATACATATTATATTAGTATTAAACACTACAGGGCAGCTATTATATTAGTTTTAGATGCTATAGTATGTATATCACATTAGTATTCAGGGCCACAGTACAGCTATTACATTAATTTTAGATACTATAGTTTAGATATCTTATCAGTGTTAAGGGCCACAGAGCGGCTATTATGCCAGTTTTAAAAAGATTTAGTATAGATATTACATTTACATTATAGATCATAATGCAGCTATTATATTAATAATGCCAAAACACAAATATAATATTAATATCAAAGTCCATAGTATAGTTATGAAATTAGTTTCAAATGCTATACTATGGATATTATATTAAAACTAAAGGCCAAAGGGCAGATAACATATTATTATATGATTCTGTGGTATACATGTTATAACATCTATTAGTATTAAGGACCAAAGTTTACCCATTATATTAATTTAAGATGTTATTTTATTAATATTACATTAACTCAATGGCCAGATGTCAGCTATCATATTAGTTTTTATGCTATTCTATGGACATAATATAAATATGAGAGGCCACATGTCAGCTATTACATTAGCTTAGATAGCAAAGTATGAATATTACATCGATGTTACAGAACAAATGGCAGTTATTTTATCAGTTTTAGGTACTAATATGTGAATAGTACACTAGTGTTAAAGGCTACAGGATATATATCATATTAGCTTAGGATGCTATAATATGGATATTAATTAATATAAAAGGTCACAAGGCAGCTATTATATTTATTTTAGATGCTATATTATGAATATTATAGTACTATAAAGACCACAACTTGGATATTTTATTAGTATTAGATGTGAGATATATACATTAGTTTTAAATAAAATAGTATGGATATTATATTACTGCTGAAAGCCACAGGGAAGCTATTACTTTAGGATGCTAGAGCATGAATATTTCCATAGTATTAAAGGACATATGCCAGATATTATATTAGTTATAGATGTTATAGTGTGGACATCATTTAGTTTTAGAGACCACAAGGCAGCAGTTATAATAGTGTTAGTGTCTATAGCTTCTATATGATATCAGTTTTTAAGGCCAGAGGGCAGATATCTTATCAATTTTAGGTATTACATTAATATAAAAGGCCACAAGGCAACTATTGTTTTAGTTTGAGATTCTATAGGATGGATATTATGTTAGTAACAACAGACATAGGGAAGCTAACTAATGAGTTTTAGAGGACTCGGTAGGGACATCATATTAATATTAAAGGCCACAGAGCAACTATTACATCAGTTTTAGATGCTAAAATATGGATCTCATGTTAGTATTAAAGACCTCAGGATAGCTATATCATTTTTGATGCTATAATGTGAAAAATCATGTTAATATTAAAAGATACACCATAGCTATTATATCAACTTTAGATGCTGCTATGGATATTATATGAATATATAAGGCTACAATGCAGCTGTCCTTTTAGTTTTAGATGCTACAGGGTAGATATTATATTAGTTACAAAAGACATAGGAAAGCTATTAAGCAAATTTTAGAGGACTGAGTAAGGGATATCCTATTGATATTAAATGCCACAGGGCAGCTATTATAATAGTTTTAGATACTGTAGTATGGACTTACATTAATATAATAATCAAGGCCACAGGACAGATATTATATGATTTTAAGATGGCATAGTATAGGGCTAAGGTTGTGGCTCAGAGGTAGAACAATTGCCTATCATGCATGAGGCACTGGGTTTGATCCTCAACACCACGTAAAAATAAAATAAAAACATTATGTCCAACTATAACTAAAAAATATTTTTTTTAAAAAAGATGGCATAGTATAAATGCTATTTTAATATTAAAAAACAAAGGGAAGCTATTATATTAGTATTGAATGCTATAATATGAATATCACATTAGTATTTAAGATCAAATGCATATTACATTAGTTTAAGATGCTTTAGAGTGGATATTATGTTAGACTAAAGACCATGGGTTACATTTTATGTTAGTTTTAGATTCTAGCATAAATATTGTATTAATGTTAAAAGTCCAGAATATCTATTACATCAGTTTAAGATGCAATAATATGAATACTACATTATTACTAATTACCAGAGGGCAGCTATTATATTAGCTTGAGATGCTAGAGTATGGATATCATTTTACTAAAAAAGCCTACAGGGCAATTATTACATTTTGGATGATATAGCATGGATATTTTACTACTAGTAACAGCTACAAAAGCAACTATTATATTAATATTAGATGCTGCCTTATGAATTTCATGATAGTATTAAATACTCAGGGCAGCTATTATATGAGTTTTAGATGTTATAGTACAAATATTATATCATATTAAAGGCAAAAGCACAGCTATTATATTTATTTCAAATAGTGTATTATGAATATTAGTATCAAAGTCTACATGGTAACTATCATGTTAGTTTTAGATGCTATACTTTGTATATTACCTTAGTGGTAAAGTCCAGTAAAGGCAGACATTATGTTAGTTTTATTTACTGCACTATGCATACCATTAGTATTGAAGGCCACAGAGAAGATATTGCATCACTTTCAGATGCTATTATATGGATATAAGTATTAAAGTCCATAAGAAAGCCATCATATTAGTTTTTGGCTCTATATTATGAATATTATATTGATATGAAGGCCAAAGAATAGTTGTTATTTTAGATGCTATCATGTAGATATTATTTTAGTATTAAAGGACACAGAGCAGCTATTATATATTCAAAACTAAGAGTACAATATGTTTATTATATTAATATTAAAGAACCCAGACAGCTATTATATTAGGTTTAGATGCTATACTATGGATAGCATATTATATTAAAGGCCATAAGATATCTAGTATACTAGTGTCAGATCATATGTGATTATTACTAAGGGCACAGGACATGTATTAATATAACATCAATATTATATTAATTATTATGATATTAATATTTAAGGTCACAAGGTACCTATTATATTAGTTAGAGATGGTGCCATATAATTATTACATTGATATTAAGAAATGCAGGGCATCTATTTTTAGCTTGAGAAGTGATAGAATAGATATACTATTATAAAAAACTATAGGCAGCTAATATATTAGTACAGAATTCTATAGTGTGGTTAGTACATCAATATTAAAGGTCACAGGGCAGCTATTGTATCAGTTTTAGAGTCTATAATATGGATATCACAGTAGTGATATATATGGATATTACTTTAATGTTAAAGGACACAGTGAATATATATTAGATTATTATTATTAAGTTAGATTACATAAGACAGTATATATTCATTGGTATTAAAGGCCACAGGAGAGCTATTCTGTAAGATTGAGAGGCTATAGTATGAATATCATATGACTGTAAAAGACTACAAGGCGCTATTACTTTAGTATCAGATGTTATAGTTTGGATATCATATAAATATACAGGTCACATGGCAACTATTATATAAATTTTAAATTCTATATTATTGATACTATAGTATTTTTTAAAACCACATGGCGGTTATTATATTTTAGATATTATATGTTGGATATCACTAGTATGAAAGATTACAAGAAAGTTAATATATTAGTATATGATGCTGTAGCATGGATATCACATCAACATTAAAGGCTGCAGGGCAGCTAGTATGTTTATTTAAGTGCTGAATTAGTGATAGTTTATTAATATTAAAGTTCACAAATCAGCCATTATATTAGAATCAGATGCTACAGTATAGTTATCACATTAATAATAATGCCACATGGTAGGTACTATATTTGTTTAATATGCTATAGTATTGATATTACATTGATAATGAAGGCAATAGTGCAGCTATTATATTAGCTTTACACGCAATAGTATGCACATGATATTAGCACTAAAAGCCACAGGGCAGTTATTATACTAGTTTTAGAGGCTGTGCTATGTATATATTTAGAATAGTATAGGCCAAAATACAGTTATTCTATTATCTTTAGAATGTGTATTATAGTAGTACTAAAGGCCATAGAAGAGCTCTTCTGTTTTAGATGCTATACTACAGATATTACATTGTTATTAAAGACCACAGGAGAGTCACTTTGTTTTATATATATATATATATATATATGCCAAAGCATAGCTATTATATTTATTTCAAATAGTGTTTTATGAATATTAGTATCAAAGTCTACATGGTAACTACATGTTTTAGATGCTATAGTATAGATATTACATTGTTATTAAAGACCACAGGAGAGTCATATATAAATAAAAAAATATATAAATATATATATATATTTATATGGATGTCATTAGATAAGGGGAATTAGTCATATTTTATTAATTTTATTATTTTAGATGCTATAGTACAAATATCATTTTAGTATTCAATGTCACAGGGCAGCTATTACAATAGTTTTAGACTGTATAATATGGAGATCATATTAGCATTAAAGGTCATAGGGCAGAAATTTTATTAGTTTTAGAAGCTATAATATGAACGATACAGTATGGGTATTATATTATTATTAAAGGCCACAGGGTAGCTATTATATTAGTGGTGGACTGTATAGAATAGAGATAATGTTAGTATTAAAGGCCATAGGAGAGCCCTTATATTAGTTTTAGAATCTATAATAGGATAATATATTAATTATAATCACCACGGGTGTTATGATTTGGATGTGAGGTGTCTCCCAAAGTTCATGTGTGAGACAATGCAAGAAGGTTCAGAGAAGAAATTATGGGGATATAAGAGTCTTAACTCAATCAGTAAATTAATCTCCTGATTGGATTAATTGAGTGGTGACTTGAGGCAAGTGGGGATTTGGGGTAAGCCTTTGACATATATATTTGTATCCAGCAAGTGGAGATCTATCGAGCTAGTGAGCTAGCTAGATATCTCCTTCCTGATCATCATGAGAGCTGCTTCCCTCTACCACACTCTTTTACCATGATGTCCTGTTTCACCTTGAGCTCCAAGGAATGGAACCTGCAACAGATTGAGACCTCTGAAACCATAAGCCCTCTAATCACCTTCCTTCCTCTATAACTTTGCTGGTTGGGTCTTTTAGTCAGAGCAGTGAAGAATCTGAGTAAAATAAATTAGTACCAAGAAGAGGAGTCACTGCTGTGACTAACCTCACCATATGGTTCAGAAGCTTTTGGAGCTTTTTTGAAATTGGTGCAAGAAATTTTGAGATGCTCAACAGTGCAAGCTGCAAATGGTTTAAACTGTTGTAAGCAGAACTTAGTGGCCAATTCTTGTGGGAGCTCAGAAGACCAGAATGCCAATGGGACCAAGAACAGTGAAGACAGGGCTTGAGAGGGCTCAGAGGAGGATACTATTGGTAAGTGGACTAGAGGCCATTAATGTTATGTTCTGGCTGAGAAGTTGTCTGCATTTTGCTTATGTCCTGAGACTTTCTGTGAGGCTGATTTTAAAAGTGATACTCATCTTAACCTGGCAGAAGAAATGTCTAGGCAGCACAGAATTCAGGAAGTGGCATGGGTATTGTTGGTGGCTTTTAGCCAAGTTTATTTTGACATTCAGAAGCAAAAAGCAGAACAAATTTGAAAAACATGAACTTGAAAGATGGGAATAAAACTGGGACCAAGGAAGTTGCAGTTTTTAAAGACTTTACCATTACTAATGAAATGCTAAAGACTTTGCCCAGAGACAATAAAAAAGATGGCTTGAGGGTATCTCAGAAGCTAGCAAGACCACACCCAACTCAGGCACAAGGGAGTAAAAGTGAAAATTCTCTTGGAGACCAATGGGGAATCCTTTTTTTTTTTAAGAGAGAGAGGGAGAGAGAGAGAATTTTAATATTTATTTTTTAGTTTTCGGCCAACACAACATCTTTGTTTGTATGTGGTGCTGAGGATCGAACACAGGCCGCACGCCAGGCGAGCGCGCTACCGCTTGAGCCACATCCTCAGCCCTGGGGAATTCTTCTTGCACAAGGGGGCCTAGAAAGTTTTTTCAACATGTTTCCACCAGACACTCTGAGGCTGTTGCATCCAAGGTTCCTGAAGGCTTTACCACTTATTGCTTTGAATGGCAATAGACATTGGCACCAACCACGTGCTGCTGGTTCTGCAGGAATGCAGGATGCTGGAATTAGGGGGTCATAGAGATTTCCACCAAGATTTCACAGGAAGGCCTGGGAGACCAGGCAAAGTGCAGCAGGGTTGGAGTCCATGCAGGCAGCCCCTGAGAGGGCAAAGTGTGGAGGTGTGAGACCCCCAAGATTAAGAAATGCCAGTAATGTGGGACACCATCCTAAGAAAGCTGCAGGAATCAAGCAGAGACAAGCCAACAGAAAGCCACTTGGCTACAAACCACAAGGCCACAGGGGCAGATCTACACAAGCCTTTTGGAGAGAACATCATGATGCTATGAGCTCCAGATGCCAATCACAGAACTACAGAACTCATTTTCCCAGCTGGATTTCAGTCTTTGTTCTTATCCCTTCTTTCTTTCTTTTTTTTTTTAAAGAGAGAGTGAGAGAGGAGAGAGAGAGAGAGAGAATTTTTAATATTTATTTTTTAGTTCTCGGCGGACACAACATCTTTGTTGGTATGTGGTGCTGAGGATCGAACCCGGGACTCACGCATGCCAGGCGAGCACGCTACCACTTGAGCCACATCCCCAGCCCCTTTATCCCTTCTTTCTATGCCCCTATTTTTCTGAATGGAAATGTTTGCTCTGTACCATTATATATTGGATACTTGTAAATTGCTTTTAATTTTATGGGAGCTCAAAATGCAATATTGCCTTAACTTTGGACTTGAACTTTGAGCAATATTGGAACTGTTGAAACTATGGGGACTCTTAGGAATGAATTAAGTATTCATGTATAAAACAATGCAAGAAGTTTCAGAGATTGGGTTGTAAGAGTCTTAACACAATCAGTAAATTAATCACCTGATGGGATTGATTGAGTGGTAACTGAAGGCCGGTGAGGTGTGGCTGGAGAACTTGGGGCATTGGAAACATGTCTTTGGGGATATATTTGTATCTGGCAAGTGGAGATCTCTTTCTCTGTCTCTGATTTCTGATCATCATGAGAGCTGCTTTCCTCCACCACACTCTTTGACCATGATGTCCTGCCTCATCCTAAAAGACAAGAAATGGATCCAGCTGTCTGTGGACTGAGAACTCTGAGACTGTGAGCCTCCAAATGAACCTTTCCTCTTCTACAATTGTGCTTTTAGTTACAGCAATGAAAAAATTTGACTAAAACAAGAGGGCGCTATTTTGTTAGTCTTGGATATGACATGTAGAAGTCATATTAGTATCAAAGGCCACGGGGCAGCCATTATATAAGTTTATATGTCACAGTTTGAATATTCTATTAATATTAAAGGCTACATGGCAGATATTATGTAAGTTTTAGAGGCCAAAGTATGGATATTATGTTAATATTAAAGGCCACAGGGCAGCTATTATTTTTTTATTCTATACTATGTATATCACATTAGTATTAAAGGCAGCCATTATATTAGTTTATAAGCCACAGTATGAATATTATATTAACATTAAAGCCATGTGGCAGTGATTATATTAGTTTTAGAGCAAAAGTATGGGTATTATGTTAATATTAAAGGTCTCAGGTCAATTGTTATATTAGTTTTAGAGATTAAAGAACGGCTTTCATATTGAAGTCCACAGTACAGCTATTATATTAATTTTCGATGCTATACTGTGGATAAAATATTAGTACTAAAGGCCGCAGGGAAGATATAAAATTAGTTTTAGATGTAATACTATGGATATTCCTGTAACATAAAAAGTGACAGAGAAGCTATTGCATAAATTGTAGAAAGTATAGTAAAGACATTATAATAATATTAAAGGCTAGAGGGCACCAAATCTATTAGTAACAGATTCTATACTATGGACATCAGATTAGTCTTTAGCACCACTGCATAGCTATTTTATTAGTTTTATGTGCTACATGTGGAAAATATGTTAGTATTAAGGCAATAAGAGAACTATTATATTGGTATTACATGCTTCACTATGGATATCAAATTAATAATAAGGCCACAAATCAGCTACTACATTCATTTTAGATGCTATGTATGGATATTATATTAGAGTTAAAAGCCACAGTGCAGCTATGATATCAGGTTTTGATAATGTGCTATGGATATAGTAACAAGTCACAAGGCAGTAATACATTAGTTGTATATGCTCTAGTATGGATATTATATTACTATTAAAGGCCATTGGACAAATATTATGTCAGATTTAGATGATACAGTATGCATATTAGTTTTTGATGCTATAATACCTATTTATGATACTAATATCCTATTAGCTTTAAAAGCCACAGTACAGATATTATATTAATTTTAGATACTAATAAAAATGTTACATGAATATTAATATATTAGTATCAGATGCTACACTATGAATAGTACAAATAAAAGAAAAAGTGCAGCTATCATTTAGTTTTAGATATTCTAGCAGGATATCAAAGTAATATTAAAGGACACAGGATTAACTATTATATTAGCTTTAGATACTATGTAATAAATATTATATTAGTATTACTTGCCACAGGTCAAGTATTATATTCATTTCAGATGCCATGGTATTAATATCAAATTCATGCCAAGGCCTTAGTGCAGCTATTGCATTAATTGTAGATGCTATGTTATGGGAATCATATTAGCATGAAAGCAACATTGAAGCAATTACATTGGTTCTGGAGGCCACACTGTGGATATCATATTAATGTTAAAGGCCATAGAAAATGTATTTGGATATTATGTTAATAATAAAGGAAAGAGGTCAGTGATTTAATTAGTTTTAGTTGCTATAGTATATACATCATATTAACATGAAAGTTCACAGGGCAGCTATAATGTCAGTATTAGACACTCTACTAAAGATGCTATATTAATGTTAAAAGCCACAGGGGACTAGTATATCAATTTTAATGCTATTGTATAGATATCATGTTGATATTAAAGATCATAGGGCAGCTATCATATTAGTTTTAGATACTATAGTATAGATATTATATTAAAATTAAAGGTCAAAGGGCACTTGTTACATTAGCTTTAAAATCTATAATACCTATATTATATAAATTGTAAATGTCATAGGAAAACTATGATATTAATTGTGGATACTATGGTATGAATATCATGTTAGTACTAAAGGCCATGAGATAGCCATTATATTAGATTATAGGCCACAGTGTATGTATTATATTAATATTAAAGGCCACATGGCTGCTACTATGTTAGTTTTGTAGGCCAAATAATGCATATTATATTAATATTAAATGCTACAGGGCAGTTGTTATTTTAGTTTTATGGCTAAAGTATGGATATCATATTCATATTAGGGTTAGATGGCAACACACCATTTTTATATTGGTTTTAGAAGCTGTAATATGGATATAATATTAATATTAAAGACCAAAGAACAGACAATATATTAGCTATAGAAGCTATAATATAGATAACATAATAGTCTTTAAGGCTACAGGGCAGATATTTTATTAGTTCCAGCTGCCACAGTATTGATACTGTATTAGTATTGAAGGCAACTGAACAGCCATTATATTCATGTTAGTGCCACACTATGGATATCATATTAGTATAAAAGGCCACAGCACAGCACTTACATCAGTTTTATATGCTACAATATGAATATCATGTTAGTATTAAATGCCACAGGGCAGCTATTATATTAAATTTTGATGCTATAATTATAGATGTATTAGTAATGAAGGCCACAGAGCACCTATTATATCAGTTTTAGATGCTAAGTTTAGATACTGGATTAGTATTAAAAGGACACAAGGCAGCTATTATTTCAGTTTTAGAGGCCACCATATGGATATCATGTTAATATTAAACCCACAGCAAATCTATCAGTTTTTGATATTCTTATATGTATACCATATCAGCATTAAATGCCGCAGGCAGCTATCACATGAATTTTATATGCTATAATATGAATATCATATGAGTACTAAAGGCCATAAGGCATCTGTTCTTTCAGTTTTAGATGCTAGAGTATTAATATCTTATTATTATAGAACACAGGGCAGCTATTATATTAGTTTTATATGCTACATTAGTATTAAAGGTCATATAGCAGATATTACATAAGATTTAGTTGCTATTTTATGGATGCCATATTAGTACTAAGAGCACAGGACAGGGAGTATATTAGTTTTAAGATACTGTAGTAGGAATGCTACATTGATATTGAAGGCCAGAAGAGATCTATTATATTTGTGTATGGATATAATATTAATATAGAAGGCCACAGGCAAGTTATTCTATTGTTATAAGAAGTCACAATATGTATGTATGTATGTATATTAATATATTAGTAATATTAAAGGCCACAAGAAAGCTATCTTGTTAGTTTAAGATATTATATTATAGAGGCTGGGTTTGCAGCTCAGTGGTAGAGCACTTGCCTAGCACATGTGCAGCACTGGGTTTGATCCTCAGCACCACATAAAAATAAATAAATAAAACAAAGGTCTTGTGTTCATCTACAACAACTAAGAAAAATATTTTAAAATTTAAAAGATGTTATAGTATGTATCTGCATTAATAATGAGGGCAACAGGGCAGATATTATATTAGTATCAGTTGTAGTAGTACGGACATTACATTAATATTAATCGTCACAGGCAGGTATTATATTCCTATTTGATGGTTTACTATGCATATTACATTAGTATGCAAAACCAATGGGCAATTATTGTATCAGTCTGAGACACTATAGTGTGATCATTTATACTAATATTAAAGGCCCCAGGGTAGATATTATATTAGGTACAGATACAGTTGTATGGAATATATATATAGTATATATAATATATATAGTATATATATTATATTTATAATATTATTGCATTAATATTAATGGCCAACAGGCAGGTTTTATATTAATTTTATATGCTATAGTATAAATATCAATTAGTAATGAAGCTACTGGGTACCTATTATATTAGTATTTGATTCACTAATATAGAATGTCATATTAATATTAAAAGCCACAGGACATATATTAGTTTAAGATGCTATTTAGTTTAAGATGTTCAATTAATACTAAAGTTCACAGACCATCTATTATATTAGTTTAAGATGCTATACTAAGGATATTACTTTAGTATTGAAAACTCAGGGTAACTATATTATAGCTTGAGCTCAATAATGAATATCATTTACCACACACACACACACAAAAAAAACTACATGGGCTATTACATTAGTTTTCTAAGCTATGACAAGGATTTATATTAACATTAAAGGCCACAGGGCAGCTATTAATTTTGCATGATATAGTATGGATATTATTGAGTATTAAAGACATAGAACAGCTATTAAATTAGTTTTACATGCTATAGAATTGATATTACATCGAATTTAAAGGCCACAGAGCAGCTATTATATTTATTTTAGATGCTATTATATAAATATTATATTATTGTTAAGGGCATCCAAATATGAGTATGGGTATCATATTAGGATCAAAAGCCATAGAGAAACTATAATATTAGTTTTAAATGCTATAATATGGACATTATATTAGAACTAAAGGGCTCAGGGCAGCTATTTTATCACTCTAAGATGATAAGAGTATGGTATTACATTAATATTGAATACCCCAGTACTACTTGTATTATTTTTAGATGACACAATATGGATAACACTCTAGTATTAGATTTCACAAGGGATTTATCATATTATTTTAGATGCTATGTGTGGGTACCATATAAGCACTAAAGGCCATAGTGAGCAATTATATTTGCTTTATTTTATTATAAGATAGAGAGAGAGAATTTTTCAATATTTATTTTTTAGTTCTCAGCGGACACACCATCTTTATTTTATTTTATGTGGTGCTGAGGATTGAACCCAGTGCCCCGCGCATGCCAGGCAAGCACGTTACTGCTTGAGCCACATCCCCAGCCCATTAGCTTTATGTTTTATATTATGAATAACATGTGAATACTAAATGCCGCAGGGCAGCTTTTATGTTAGTTTTAGATGTTATAGGATGGATATTGTATTACGATTAAAGGCTACTGTAGAGGAATTATATTAGTTTTAAAGATGGTATTATAGCTATAATATTAATAATAAACTGCATAGGTCAGTTATTTTATTAGTTTTAGATGCTACATTATGAATATTAGTGTCAAAAGGCCACAGGGCAGGTATTATTTCAGATTTAGAGGCCACAATATTGATATTATATTAATAACCACAGGAAGCTATTTTATTAATTTAAGATGCTATAGTACAGAAATTAGTATTAAGGATCAGATAGCAGATATTAGATTTAGATGATCTCTAGTGTGTATGTGATATTAATATTAAATGTTATAGGGCAACTATTATATCAGCTTCAGATGGTATAGTTTGGGCATCATATAACTTAAGGCAATTAAGCAGATATTGTTAATTTTAGATGCTATTTACAGATATCATACTAGTACTAAAGGCCACAGATCACCCATTATATACTAGCATTTGGTGCTATACTGTGGACATATATTAATATTGAAGGTCACATGACAGCCATTGTATTAGTACTAGGGGCCACAGTATATTTATTTTATTAATATTAATACCTACAAAAGTTAGTTTAGGTGTGTCATACTATGGACTTTACATTAATAACTAAGACAAAATTGCAGCTATTACATTACTTTTAGATGCTGTTTTATGGATACCATATTAGTATTAAAGCCCACAGGGCAAAGATTATGTCAGTTTTAGATGTTTTAGGATGGATATTATATTAGTATGAAAGAAGACAGGACAGTTATTATATTCATTTCAGATGCTATATAATATGGTCATTATTATTAAAAGCTTTTTGGCAACTATTAGGTTAATTTTTGGTGCCATAATATGCATATCATGTTAGAATTAAAGGCCACAAGGCAGTTATTATATTCAATTTTTATGTTATAATCTGGATATTTTATTAGTACTAATGTCCTCAGGGAACTTATTACAATAATTTGAGATGTTATAGTGAGGATAAAATAATAATACTAAATCTATAGGTAGCTAATATATCAATTTTCAATGCTATCATATAATATTCGTATTCAAGGTCATGGGGTGGCTAATATAACACTTTTACATGCTATAATATAGACATGATATTAGTGTTAAAGGCCACAATGAAGTTACTTTATCAGTATTACCTAATAATGTGGATAAGATATCAGTATTAAAAGATACAGGGCAAATATTATATCAGTTTTAAATATTATAGTATGAATATCATATTAGCATTAAAGGCCACACAGGACAGCTCTTACATCAGTTCTGGATGCTCTAGTATAGATATCATAGTAGTATTAAAGGCCACAAGGCAATTATTATGCCAATTTTAATTGCTACTATGTGTATATTTTATGAGCATTAAAGGTCACAGGCTGCTTTTCTATCAATTTTAGATGTGAAAGTAAAGATATTATTTTAATATTAAAAGCCACATGGAAGATACTATATTAGTCTTATAGGTATTTATAGATGTTATATCAATATTACATGTCACAAGGTAGCTATTATATTCATTTTATATGTCCTAGTATCGATGTTATATTAAAATGTAAGAGCATATGAATACCATATTAGTGTTAAAGGTCATAAAGCAGATATTATATAAATTTTACATAAAATATTATGGATATCATATTAGTACTAATGGTACTAATGAAAAATATTATATTAATGTTGGATGTTATAATACAAATATCATAGTAGTATTCAAAGCCACAGGACAGCTATTATATTAGTTTTAGATGCTATAGAATGGATATTATATTAATATTAAAGACCATAATGGAGCTATTATAATAGCTTTAGAGCCACAGTATGGGTATAATACTAATATTAAATATACCATTTTAGTTATTATATCAGCTTTAGATGCCACAATATGAATATTATATTAAAGTTCACAGGGGAGTTATTATATCAGTTTTGGTTCCATAATACAGATGATAATATATTAGTATTAAAAGACCACAAGGCAGCTGTTATTTCACTTTTAGAGGCCACACGATTGATATTATATTCATATTAAAGGCCATAGGACAGCTATTATATTAGTTGTAGTTACTATACTATGAATATCATCATAGTATTAAAGGACATAGTGCAGGTATTATATTAGTTTTGGATGCTATAGTATTAATATCATAATAGTATTAAACTAATTTTGGATACTATACTATGGATATTATATTAGTACAAAGAGCCAAAAGGCCACTATTATATTATTTCTGGATAGTGTAGTATTATTTTAGTTAGGTTTTTCACCATTGTATCTCAAAGTTCTGACAAGAACATTTTTAGAGAATGAAAATTTTATTTGGCACTCACAGTTTCCAAGGTTTCAGCCCATAAAAGGCCAACGCCAGTGTTGTGGAGGAGGAAAGCCGCTCAGAATGTGGCAAACAGGAAGCAGATACAGAGCTCTGCTCATCAGGAACAAATACACCTCAAAAGAATGCCCCCAGTGAACCACCTCCTCCAGCCACACACTACCTTACTACAGTTTCCACCCACTTAAACCCTCAGTGGATTAATGGACTGATTGGGTTAAGGCTCTCATAACCCAATCATTTCATGTCTAAACTTTCTTGCATTTTCTTACACATGACATTTTGAGTGACATCTCATATCTAAACCATAATATTCTGCTCCCAGCCCTCAAAAGTTCATGCTCATCTCACAATGCAAAATACATTGAGTCCATTGCCAAGAGTCTAGATGTTCTTCAGTTTCAGAATTCCCCAAAAGTCCAATTCCAAAGTCTCTTCTGAGATTCAAAACAAAATCACAGTGTGAAAACCCCTATAAAAATCAACACACACACACACACACACACACACACACACACACACACACACATTCAATATATAATGGCACAGAGTAAACATTTCCATCCTACAAGGGAGAAATAGGGGCATAGAGAGAAGGGACGGGACAAAAGCAAGACCAAAATCCAGCTGGGCAAACAAAACCTGTATCTTCACATCTAGCATCTGAGGCATATGGCATTGTGATATTCTATCCTAAGTGCCTGGGTAGCTCCACTCCTATGGTTTTGTTAGTAGCAGTCTATGTGGCCTCTTCTTGGCCTGTCTCTGCTCAATTCCTTGAGTTTCCTTGGCAGATGTTCCATGATACTGGTATCTCTTAATCACAGAGATCTCCAATGCAGTTTCAGCTTCCTTCTCATTAATTCATTCATCAACCTCTCAGGGGCTACCTGCAGAGACTCCAACCCTGTTACACTTTGCCTGGTCTCCCAGGTTTTCCTTTGACATCTCCATGGATGCCTCCATGACCTCCTTAGTCCAGCATCTTTCAACCCTACAGAACCAGCACCACATGGTTGATGCCAAGTTCCCACCATCTCAAGCAGTAGTCAAGCCTCCTGAGACTATGGTTTCAGCAGCCTGGAGGTGCCTGAGCCTCTAAGCATGGTGAAACAACTTCCTAGGCCCCCTTGTGCAAACAAGATGGGGATGGTCTTGCAGATTCCTGAGATGCCTTCAGGCCAACTTTCCTATTGTCTCTGAGTAAAATATTTAGCAACTCTTTTGTGGTTCTAATTTCTTTAACAAGCCTCAGTTTGTCTCACACTTTTCTGGCAAAACTGCAAGTTATTCAAATCTCCACTGATTTATGATCCTGATTATCACAGTAAACTTGGCCAAAAGTTGCCAGTAATATTATTGTCATTGCCTAAATGCTTTGCTGCCTTGAAATTACCACCCACCAGATTACTTACACTATCACCTTTAAATTCAGCCTCCCAGAAAGTCTCAGAACAAAGCAAAATATACACAACTTCTTTGCCAAAATTTAACAAGAATGGCCTCTCATCCTATTTCCAATACAGTTCTCTTCTCCTGAAACCTCACAAGTCCAGTCTTTACTATCTGTACTCCAATCAGCATTACAGACTTCTGGGCTCCCACCAGAACCCCCCATTAAAATCCACCTACAACATTCTAAAGATTCAGCTTGCATCTCTAAACTTTTCAAAATTTCTTCCCCCAAAAAACAGCTTCCTAGGCTTCTGAACCCCATGTGACCATGTGCTGTTATTCAGAGCAATTAATCCACTCTAGGTATCACCTTGTATTTTAGTTAGCTTTTTCTGCCACTATGATGAAAAGACCTGATAAGAAAAACTTTAGAGGAGGAAAAGTTTATTGGGTGTTCATAGTTTCAGAGGCCTCAGTCCAAATATGACCAACTGCATTGTTCTTGGCCCAAGGTAAGGCAAACATGATCATGGCCAAAGGGTATGGAAGAAGCTGCTCAGGGCATGGCAAAGAAGAAGAAAGAGATCCCTGCTCACTAAGAACAAATCATAAACCCCAAAGGCATGTCCCCAGTGACCCATCTCTCCAGCCACACCCTAAATTAACACCCATCCTAAATTAATAGCCTCTGGTTAAAAACCACTTAATCCCAATGTGTGAGTTAATGCACTAATTAGGTTAAGGCTCTCATAACCAAATCTTTCGACATCTCAACTTTCTTCCATTGTCTTACACAAGGGATTTTGGGGAATTTCATATCTAAACCATAACAGGTATGAAAGGCCAAAGCTTAGCTACTATTTTTAGATGCTGTAGTAATGGATATCATATTAAAGATAATAGGGCAGCATAGATGTTATAATGGAGACTATATCAGTATTAAAGGTCACAGGGCAGATATTACATCAGTTTTAGATAACAGTATGCCTATTATGAGTGCTAAAGGCCACACTACAGATATTATATTAATATAAAATGCCATAGTATGAATAACATATTAATATTAATTGCCACATGGCAACTATCATATTATATTCAATGCTCTAGTATGGATATCATCTTAGTATTGGAGGTCAGGGAAACTACTGTGTCAGTTTTAGATTCTCTAGTATGGTCATCGTATTAGGATTAAAGACAATAAGGCAGCTATTATATTAATTTTAGAGCCCATACAATAAATAGAATATAAACTTAAATGCCACAGGGCAGCTATAGTATGATTATCATATTAGTATTAAAACCCACAGGGCAGCTACTATATCAATTTTAGGTGATATATATTGGTATCACATTAGTATTAGTTTGAAATGCTCAAATATGGATATCATATTTATATTGAAGGCCACAGGAAAACTATTACAGCAGTTTTAGATGATATAATAAGAATATCATAGTATTAAAGACCACAGCTCAGCTATTTTATTAGTTTTAGATGCAATAGCATGTATATTCCATTAATATTCAAAGCCACATAGAAGCTATTATATCAGTTTTAGAACAAATAGCATGGATACTGTATTAGTATCAAAGGCCATAGGGAGCTATGATATTAACAAGTTATATTAGTCTTGAAGCCAAAGTTCCGCTATTATAATAGTTTAAGATGTTATGTTATTAATATTACCTTAATTCAAAAGCCACTGGGCAGCTCTTATGTTAGTTTTAGATGTTATACAATGGAAACATATACTAGTAAGAAAGCCCATATTGCAGCTCTTTGCAGCTCTTATATTACTGTTGGATGCTACACTACAAAAATTATATTAATATTAAAGGCCACAGTGAAGATGTTATACCAATTTTAGATACAATAGTATTAATATTATAATAATTAGAAAACCAAAAAGTAGCTATTATATTAGTTTTAGCAGTTACATTTAGATATTATATATGTATAAAATGCCACAGGGCAGCTAATATATTAGTATAAGATGCTACAGTATGGATATTACATCAATGTTAAAAGCCACTGGACAGGTATTATATTGATTTTGGATACTATAATATGGATATCATGTTACTGTTAAAGTATTATAATGTGGCTATCATATAATTATAAATTTATTATATTATATTAATTTTAGATACTATAGTATGTATATTAACATAATATCCACAAGGCAGATATTAGTTTTACATGGCATATTATAGGAATAAGTATAGGTCACAGAACACCTGTTTTATCAGTTTTTGATAATATAGTATGGATGTTATATTAATATAAAGGCCACAGCATAGCTATTATATCAAATTTACATGTTATATTAAGCTTTAAATACTATATTATGACCATTATATTAGTATTAAAGTCCACAAGGCAGATATTATATTAGTTTTAGATGCTATTGTGTGGATATTACATTCATATTTAAGGCCACAGGACAGATTATATTTGCTTTAGAACTCACAGTATGGATATAGTTGAATGCAAAGTTCAGCTATTGTGTTAGTGTTACATGCCACAGGCCAAGTATGATATTCATTTCAGATGCTATGGTATTAATATCACATTCAGGTAAAGGCCTCAGCGCAGCTATTGCAAAAGTTGTAGATGCCATCTTATGGGCATCATATTAGCATGGAAGTGACATTGAAGCAATTGCATTGGTTCTGGAAGCCACACTGTGGATATCATATTAATGTTAAAGGCCACAGAGAATTTATTATATTAGTTTTCCAGGCCACACTTTGGATAATATGTTAATAATAAAGGAAACAAGTCAGTGATTTAATTAGTTTTATTTGCAGTAGTATCTACATCATTTTTAACACTAAAATTCACAGGACAGCTATTATATCAATATTAGATGCTCTACTAAAGATGTTATATTAATGTTAGAAGTCACAGGGCACTAATAATATTAATTTTCAATGCTATTGTGTGGATATCATGTTAGAATTAAAGATCATGGGGCAGTTCTTATATTAGTTTAGATGTCATAGTATGGATATTGTATTAAAATTAAAAGTCACAGAGCACCCATTACATTAATTTTAAAATCTATAATATCTATATCATATAAATTATAAATGTTAGAAGAAAGCTATTATATTATTATCAGATACTATAGTATAAATATTATAGATTATGAATATTATATTAATATAAAAGGCCACATAGAAGCTATTATATTAGTTTTAGATTCTATAATATGGATATTACATTGCTATGAAAAGCCATAGTTTAGTAGTTTTATTTTATTAGTTTTAGAATATATAGTATCAATAATATATTAATATAATCACCAGAGGGTAGCTATTATATTAGTTTCAAATATAATACTGATCACAAGTTCAAGACCAGCCTCAACAACTGAGGAGGCCCTAAGCAACTCAGTGAGACCCTGTCTCAATTTTTGTTTTTAAAAAGGGGGTGGGGTGGGGCTGCTCAGTGGCAGAGACTTGCCTTGCAAGTGTGAGGCACCGAGTTCAATCCTAGCACCACATAAAAACAAATAAAGGCACTGAGTCTACATACAACTAAAAAATTTTTTTAAATGGGGGTGGTGGTGTTGGCTGGGGATGTAGCTCAGAATTGCTTTGGTTTAAATTGCAAATACCAAAAATAAAAAATGACTGGGCAGCTATTATATTAATTTTTGAAGCTATAGTTGGGTATCATAATGGTATTAAAGATTACTGGGCAGTTATTGTATTAGTGATATATTCTATACTATGAATAACATACTAACATTAATCACCATCATGTAGTTATTTTATTATTTTCAGATGCTATGGTATGGATACTATATAAGTATTAAAGGCCGCAGGATAGCTCTAAGGCCAGTTTTAGATGCTATATATGGATGCTATATATGGATATCACATTAGAACCAAAAGCCACAGAGCAGCTATTATATCAGTTTTCAATGCAATATTATGTTTAACATATAATACAAAAGGCCATAGAGCAGCCATATCAGTTTTTGATACTATAGGATGGACATAATAATAGTGTTAAACGCAACAAGGCAGCTATTATGTTACTTTTACATGCTGCAATATAGATATCATATTGGCTATGAAGGCCACAGGGCAAATACTATATCAGTTTTATTTTTATTTTTATTTTTTTGGTATCAGAGATTGAACTCAGGAGAACTTGACCACTGAGCTACATCCCCAGCCCTATTTTATATTTTAGTTAGAGACAGGGTCTCACTGAGTGGCTTAGCACCTCACTTTTGTTGAGACTGGCTTTAAACTCATGATCCTCCTGTCTCAGCCTCCTGAACCACTGGGATTACAGGTGTGTGTCACTACACCTAGCCCTATATCAGTTTTAGATGCTATATTATGGATATCATACTAATATCAGAGGCCTCGGAGCAGCTGTCATATCAATTTTAAATGCTATATTAGTCTTAAAGGACACAGGGCAGCCACTTTATCAGTTTTTGATGCTCTAGTATGGATATCATATCAGTATTGAAGACCATGGGGCAGGAATTATATCACTTTTAGATGTAACAGTATGAATATTACATTAGTATTATATTATTATATTAACTTGAAATGCCATTATTTTATTTTATTAATTAATGGATATCATTTTATTATAAAAGGCTACAGTGCAGCTATTTTTATAGTTTTGTAAGCTAGAGCACAAATATTATATTCACATTAAAGGCTAAAGGGAAGCTAGTATATTAATTTTACATGTACTGTTCTATGGATACCATAATAATATGAAAACCACAGGGAAGTTATTATATTAGCTTAAGATGCAATAAGATGGATATTACATCAATATTAAAATCCACAGAGAATGTATCATATTTTTTTCATATGTTATAGCATAGATATTATATTAGTATTAAAGGTCACAGGGAAGCTAAATATTAGTTTTAGAGTTTATAATTTGGATATGATGTTGGTATTAAAGACAATAGTGCAACTGTTATATTATTTATAATGATAAACTATGGATACTACATCAGAACTATAGGCCACAGAACTGCTATTTTATTAGTTTTAAATGCTATAATGTGGATATCATAAAAAATTGAAGGTCACAGAGCAGGTATTTTATTCATTTTAGATGCTGTAGTATGGATTTTATATAGTATTAAAAGGCCACAGGGAAACTATCACTTCAGATTTTTAGGAGATACAGTGTTGATATTATTAAAGGCCATAGGGCAGCTAGTATATTAGATACTATATGTGGATATTGTATTAATATAAAAGGCCACAGAAGAGCTATAATATTACCTTTAGAGGCCACAGTATAGTTATAATATTAATAATAGTGTTACAGGCAGATCCTATAGTACTTAGTATAGGTGCTGTAGTATGCACACCATAATTAAAGCCCAGCCAGGCAGTGGCACATGCCTGTAATTACAGTGAGTTAGGAAGCTGAGGCAGGAGGATTACAAGTTCAAATCCAGCCTCAGCCACTTAGTGAGTCCCCAAGTAATTTATCAAGACCCTGTGTCAAAATAAAAAAAATAAATAAAAAGGGCTGGGGATGGGGTTAAATGCCCCTAGTTTCAATTCTTATTACCAAAAAATGTATTAAAGCCAAAACTTCAGTAATTATATTAGTTCTCTTATTAGTATTAAGCTATTATACTTATATCTCTTATTAGTATTAAGCTATTATACTCATTTTAGATACTATAGTTTGGGTATCATATTACTATTAAGTGCAAGAATTATAGGCATTTTGTTAAATTATTTTAACTTTAGATGCTATAGTATGGATATCATAATAGTATTAATGTCCACAGGGCAGCTATTATATTACTTTTAGATGACATAGTATAGAGATTTTATTAAATTTAAGGCTAAAGGCCATAGGGATGATATTATATCCATTTTAAATGCTATATATTATAGATATCATATTATATGGATATCATATTAAAGACCACAGAGTAGCTATTATATCAATTTAAGATGCTATAGTAAGGTGTCATATTGGTATTAAAGGATACAGGGCAGATATTATATCAGTTTTAGAGAAATCGTATGGGAACTACATTAGTTGCCACAGGGTAGATATTATATTAGCTTGAGATGCTATAGCATGGATATTAATTTTGTATTAAAAAACTACAGGCCAGCAATTATTTTAGTTTTGGATTCTATAGTTTGGATATATTATTAACATTAGAGGTTACAGGGAAGTTATTATATTAGTAATGGTATTAAACCTCAGAACAGTTATTATATTAGTTGTACTTACTATAGTATAGATATTACTTCAATATTAAAGCCACATATCAGGTATTATATTAATGTAAATGCTGTAATATGGATATTATACTAATATTAAAGGCTACAGGAGAGCTATATTATCCTATTCTGCAGGCACATATGCATATATTAATACTAAATACCACAAGAAAATTTTTACAATACAGTGAGATGCTACAAAAAAACATACTACATTAGTATTAAAGGCCAAAGTTTAGTTGGTATATTAGTTTTAGATACTATGTTATATTTTGATAGTATTATGGGTATCATGATAGTATTGGCAGCTATTATATCAGATTTAGATGCTACATTATGGAGAATTTGTTAATATTAATGGCCATAGGGCAGCTATCTTATCAGTTTTAGATGTCAAAACAGGTAATCAAATTAGTACTACAAGACAGCTATTATATTACTATTAAGACCACAGGGGAGATATTATATCCATTTTAGATGATAAAGTATATATATCTTATTTGTATTCAAGGCTACAGGGCAACTATTATATCAGTTTTAGATGCTACACTAAGCAGTTTTAGATGTTCTACTAATATGATTTCATATCAGTATTAAAAGTATCAGGGTAACTATTTGTGTTAGGTGCTACAGTATGTATATTATTTAGTGTTAAGACCACAATACATCTATTATATTAATTCAGATACTACAGTATGATATTATATTAATATTAAAGGTCACAGGGCAGATATTTTATTAGTTTAAGATTACATGATATGAATATCATATTAGTATTATATGTATTATATCATATAATTAAAGGCCACAGGGCAGCTCTTATATTAGCTTTGGATACTATAGGATGGATATTTTGTTAGTATTAAAGATCTCGGGACAGCCATTGTATCAGTTTTAGATTTTCTAGCATGGATATTATAAATTAGTATTAAATGCCCAGGTCAACAATTATGTCATTTTTAGATGTTCAAGTATGTATAACATGTTAGTATTAAAGTCAACATGGTAATTGATATATTAATTTCAATAGTATAGCATGGATATCATTAGTTTACTGGCTACAAAGCAGATATTTTACTAGCTTAATGTACTATAATATAAATATCATACTAATATTAAAGGCCACAGAGCACCAGTTTATCAGTTTAAGATTCTATATCATGTATATTAAATATTAAAATTCACCAGAGAGTTATTATATTGGTTTCACAGGCTGTAGAAAAGGTGTCACATTCATATTAAAGGTCACAGGACATCTATTACATTGGTTTTAGAGGTCATAATATGGATATCATATTAGTATTAAGGCTACAGGGGCACTATTATATTAGTTTTAGATGCCATAATATGGATATCACATTAGATTTAAAGGCCTCAGCCCAGCTACTATAATAATTTTAGGTACTATAGTTTAGATATCATAGTAGTATTAAAGGCCTCTAATGGCTCTGATATTTGTTTTTGATGCTATAATATGAAAATCATATTAATAGTAAATGCCACAGAGCAGCTATTTTATCAGTTTTCCATGCCATATTATGGTGATCGTATCAGTAACAAAGGCCACAGGACAGCTATCATATTAGATTTAGAGGTCATAATATTTATGACATATTAATAGTGAAGTCTATAGAGTTCATGCTATCACAAGTTTATTATATTAATATTAAAGGCAGAGGGAAGACATAGGATGGTTATAATATCAGTATTAGAAGGCCACAGGACAGCTTTTATATTAATTAAAGGGCCATAAGTTTTATATCAGATTAATGTTAAAGGCCATGGGACAGGGGCAAGGGCTGTGACTCAGTGGTAGAGCACTTGCCTGGCATGCGTAAGGCAATGGTTGGATCTTCCGTACCACATAAAAATAAATTAATTAAAAAATGGTATTGTGCCCATCTATAACTTTAAAAAAATATTTTTAAAAGGCCACAGGGCAGGCTGGGGTTGTGGCTTGGTGATAGAGTGCCTGCCTAGCATGTGTGAGGCACTGGGTTTGATCCTCAGCACCACATAAAAATAAATGAATCATGGGCTGGGGTTGTGGCTCAGCAGTAGAGCACTCACTTAGCACATGTGAGGCCCTGGTTCAATCCTCAGCACCAACTAAAAATAAACTTATAAATATGTAAATAAATAAAATAAAGGTGTTTTGTCCATATACACTAAAATAAATTTTTAAAAGGACACAGGGCAAGTATTATATTAGTTTTAGATGCTAAATTATAGATATTATATTAATATTAAAGGTCACAGGACACCTATTTTATTAGGTTTAAATGCTATATTATGGATATCATTAGTATTAAAGACCACAGGGCAACTATTATAATATTTTAAGTACCAGAGAGCATAACAGGTTAGTGTTGAAGGTCACAGGAAGCTATTATATTAGTTTTAGAGTCCACAGTATGGATATTACATTAGTATGTAAGGCCATAATGCCACTATAATATCAGTTTCTGATGCTTTATTATGGATTTTATATTACAATTAAAGGCCACAGTGCAGCTATTATATCAGTTTTAGAGGCTATAGTATATATACCACATTTGAATTAAAGAGCACAGGTCAGCTATTATATTAGCACTAGGTGCTATAGTATGAACATCAATAAGTATTAGAGGCAAAGGTACATGAATTAGTTTAAGATGCTATATATTGATATTACATTAACATTAAACAAGATCTATTATATTACATAGGAGATCTATTATATTACATGAGACAGTATGTATGTTACATTAGTATGAAAGGCTATGAGATACCTACTATATTAGATTGGGATGTTTTGCTATGGATATCATATTACTGTAAAAGACCAAAAAGCAGTTATTATATTAGTATTAAATGCTATAGTGTGCACACTATATTAGTATTAGAGACCAGCTATTACATTTGTTTTAGATATACATTGAACTCTCTTGTAATTAGAGACTGTTTGCTGATAGTCCTAAAATCAATTATGGTGAAGATTTCTGCAGAAACTTAGTTAAGATTTTCTGTGGAGGAGGGGGTACCTCTACAGAAGATTCCTTTAGTAGTACAGTCACACTAAGGTAACTTCTGACCAGCAATTGACCCCAGTGCCCACATTAACATGAGACTAACTTGAAGATGAAGCCCCCTAAATAGGATGGCCACCATGACAGTTCTGGAAAGGACCAGCTAAGGTCAAAACCTCCACTGCCCAAAATGAAGGAGGAATTGAACACCTGATTGGCAGAGTACAGACATGGTCCCCAGTTCTCCTGGTAAACATTAAACAGTAATGAAGTTTGAGGACAGCCAAGAGACGGGGGGTGGGGACCAAGTGAACACTAAGTTGGCAAAGGCATGACAATAATGTAGTAAGTAAGTGACATTTCTGAATACTTGAACAAAAGCCATATAGACTTACAAAAGTAGTCTTTACATTATCTGAGGAAGTACTAAGAATCAACCCTGAAGAAGTAAGCAGTTGGCCTTTTGAATACAATAGAACACAAATGAAGAAAATCAAATGTTGATGAAGAATCTGGGTTTTAGAATTTATAGAATTAAATGTTAAAAAATACCTAAAAAGCCACTGACATGGACAAGTCATTAGAAGACATGGAGAATCTTAAACAACTTCTAGAATAGGTCAGAGTCTCAGGAACACAGTTGAGTTGAAGCTGGCTGATCATCCTTGGGAAGGACAGTTTTGTAATGAGAGGAGGTGGTGAAGGGCTACACAGTAACCTGTAAGAAATTATTGTCCAGGGTTACATAAGGGGCTAAGAAAGGAGGTGGTAGAGAAACATACAGGAGATGAGGGCAGTTGGTGAAGGAAAACACAGGAGTTCAGAGGTGTTGGTGGAGGGCTACAGAGAATGGGATGAGAAGAGATGATGGAGTGCTACAAAGAAGCTGTGAGAGAACATGGTCAAGGGCTACACATGAGCCCTTGAGAGGAGGTGACAAGAGAGTACATAGGAGCGGATAAAAGGAAGTGGTGGAGGGCTAAATGGTGAGATGAGAGGAGAACATGGAAGGCTACACAGAAATTTGTGACAGGAGGTGGTGGAAGGTTACACAGAGATGAAATGTTCTGGTGGAGTGTTACACAGGAGGAGATAAGAGGAGAAGGTTGAGAGCTACACAGGGTCAGTAAAAGCAGACAGTGGAGGGCACACTAGAAGCCATATGGGATGTGATACAGGGCTACACATGAAGCTGTGAGAGAAGTGGTGTAGGACCACAGAGTAGGTCATAAAATGTGGTGGTCAAGGACAACACAGTATGGAGGATGCTATCTAAGAAATGCTAAATTCTAAGAAGTCTGGTTTGACCCTGATCCTGACCTCTATTGCCTACCTGTAACTCTAAAACACTAACTCTATTCCCTATTTCTTAGCTCTTACATCACCCAAGAAATCCTGCATCTAAGTCCACAAACTATGTACTTCTGGTTTATAATCTATTCTGTAAATCATCCCCACCTATCCTGTACCCAACACCTGACCACAACCCAGACCACAAATTTGCTACCCAACCCAGACCACAAATTTGTTCAGGCCCAACCCCAACCATAATTCCTGCCCAAACCCTAATGCTCACCATATAATTTTTGTTTCTGATCTTCACCTTGTGGAGGGACTGGGGCTTCAGTGTGACTGACCTTGAGAAGGGGATGGCTTCAATGTCTATGATATTTGAAGCCTGGCTTTATTCTTCTATCCAGAGCTGGTTGGTCACATTTGCTCATTTCTTGGAGTATATTCTTCTGGACTAGGTTGGAGAAATGCAAGTCCTGCTTCCCCTTAATATGAACTTGACCTATGATAATCAAGCCACTTTTTCACAGTCATTGTGAATACTGCACACAAGTGTCACACCAGCATTGTACTGGGACATTTTTATACCATTAATGGTATTAAAACAGGCTCTGTGTATTGAGGTGGTTGCCCTGTGCCATATGCTTGTAAGTGGTAGAGCTAGAGTCCTGTGCACAACCCCCAGCCTCACACCCAGCTCTCCTAACACCTTCACTATCTCCAAGACAAGGAAGGAATAATCTCAGTCCCTGACCAGACAGTGTTCTCTGGGGCAGGTTTTGCAGGTGATACTGTCCTAGAAGTGGTGGATGAGTGATGAAGAAGGGTGGGGGGGTGTTCACTCAGCTTTACCTGATCCTCAGTTTTGGCCTGGATCCCATATCAATTTCAATCCCTATGAGCTCTAACCACAAGAATCCTGGCCTGGAAGGGTTTGAGGTCAGGCTGCACACTCCCCAAACAATGGAGGCTGCATTCTTACCCAAGAGCATCTGGTAACTTCAAACTCATTTTCCAGCCTCCTGGGAGCCAGAAGTGGCCTTCTTCAGACCCTCCAGTTGTGTCCTGTCTCATCCCAGATTCCAAACATAGCTTCTTTTCTGCCCAGAATGGCCACAGTCCAACCTGGCCAGTCATCTTTGCAGGACAGAACAGAAGTTGTCCTTTGCAGATCAGGCAAAGGAGGTGTCTGGAGACTGTTGTCATCATTCAGCCTTACCTATATCCCAGGAAAAGAGGAGATGGAGGCCAACTCTGCTGGTCCACTGGAGTTACTAGGGCCCCAATTGGACAAATGGGGAAACCCAGTGCTCTTGTGGCAAGGGTTTTTATACTTGTATACTTGGCTTAAAGTTGCACAGAGCATAAAAGTGCAACCAGAATTTGGCACAGGACTCTGAACATGAGGGATTTTGCCAGGTCCAGAGCCTCTTGGGACACTTAGAGATTAACCTATGCAGATGGAAGTCAGTCTCTATTCCTTTCCTCATTTCTCTCATTTGTGCTGCTGCTATTAGTATCAGCAAGAAAAAAAGAAACTCAGCTTTCCCTTCTCTGTTTCTTTCATGACTTTCCATTCCTCTCAGCCTTCTTTCTCTCCTCAGCAGCCTGTGTTAAATCTGGCTAGGCTAGAATATGTGCTCATGTAATCCATAAGCCTCAGAGTCTGGAATCACTGGTACCACAGGCCTCCACGCCTGTTTATAATTTTGGAAGTTCTGGATTATCTTCTAATTTGTTTCTCCAGATTCCACAAAGAATTTATCTTCATAGATTTTATGTGTAGCCTCTTGTGGTTAACTTCTCAGCCACAAGAAACATTTTATATGTTACTCATTTCCTTTAAGGGTTTATGTTTTACTTGATATTGTTTCTTTGGTTGTCCTTCACTTACTTCTCCTTTATTCTCTCTTCTACTCTCTCTATTTCCTTATCTATCTCTTTCATGGTGAATAAATGCAGCATGAAAGTGGAAAACCTGATTTTTCTTTCCTTTATTCCATGACTCTACCCTCCTCATTAAACTCTCTTTTTCTCCATGGTGTTCTGGATGTGTTTTCAGAGTCTGGGCTGATACACTTGCATCCACATCAAACCCCAGCCTTTACCTCTAAAATTGCTGGTACCTCAGGCTACCTTACTTACCATTTCTGATATGGAAGATCTGAATTATCTTCTACCTTGTTCCTCCTGATTCTGCATGAAAATTTTCTTTGAAGATTTGTCTTGTGTCACTTGAACACATTTTTATATTCCTTTTGATATTTTTGTTGTAGTTAACTTCTGAAGTAGAAAAACAATTTTGTAGGTTATAGCATCATATAAACATTTTTGTTTAGATTGATTTTGTTCCTTGGTTGCCATTCATTCATCATTCATTCACTCATGTATACTGCAGTTCTGGGAAACCAACCCAGGCATCACTTATTTAGAGAAAGCCTCCACCACTAAGCTCCATACACAGCCCTGGAAGTTGAGCAATTGATTATGGAATACTTATTTTCCCCAATACCACTAAGACTAGGAGAGAAAGCCTGAGGCATACAGAATTCATTTAGCTAGCCTCAAGAGAAAGCCCAGATTTCCTGTGGTACCAGTGTGTGTGTGTGTGTGTGTGTGTGTGTGTGTGTGTGTGTGTTTATTTCATGTGCAACACAAAGGATACTCTAACTAATCACCTGGGAAGCTGAGGCTGGAGAATGGGAAGATGGCATGTTGCAAATGATCCTGGGAAACCTCATGAGACCATGTCTCATAAAAAGGACTCATTATGGCATGGTGACACTCAGTAACCCTGCAAACATGGCAGTGGAAGTAGCAACGAGCATTCCAACTGCTATTAGTATCAGCAAGAAAAAAAGAAACTCAGCTTTTCCTTCTCTGTTTCTGCAGAACTATGCCCACTGTGCCCTGGCAGATTTGCATGGGACCCAATCTGTTTTCGGTGCATAAATTAACACAGAAACATTAGTGGATAATAGAAGAAAATGGTATTGGAACACTGGGAATCAGTACTTTTGCATAGGAAGCTCTGGGAAATGTTGTTTACTGTAGTCTGCCTGAAGTTGAGACAAAATTGAAAAAACAAGATGAATTTGGTTGTTTGGAAAGTGTGAAGCTGCCAGTGAACTCTATTCTCTTCTATCAGGAAATGTAAGTGAAATTAATGAGGCACTTTGCAGAAAATCCAGTGCTTGTAACAAATTCTGTTATGAAAATGGGTGGTTGAGGAAAATGACACTGAGAGAAGAAGAATTTGAGAAGTATGTGAAATCTGTTGGGGAGTAAAAATGGCACTCTAAGTACGCTCATTCAACACAGCTGTCTTAAGTAAAAAGACACTACTTTCAATACTGCTACTGGAGAAAAATACCCCTTATCTTTTCAGAAATTTCAGATAAACATAGTATGCATTATTTTTACAATTCCTTATGATTTTTAGAGTAAGTTTTAGGCTCTGGTGAAATTATCTGTGGTAAAAACTATTTTTTAAAAATTATGTAATCCAATTATGAGTCTTGATATAAGTCTTATGTAATATTGTAATTTGCTTACAACCATTCCTACATTGGGGTGAATAGACTTCATTATCTTCCCACTGGAAAAAAACTAGGAGTGGAAGAAAGTGTTTGTCATGCAGTGTCAGAAGAAAATACTGTCCTAATTGTATAATATACTGTATTTGTTGGTGTTTTTTTTAATATACTAAAGGAACAGCTTTGCAGCAAGATAAGAAACAAAGTATTCAACTTACAAAAAAGCAAAAAGAGTCTGGGTCTGTGAAGTGGCATGCCCCTGGTTTCCATCCTCATATCTTTTCCTTAGTTATCAATACTGTGCTGCCTTTCTTAAAGAGAGAAACCTGACTTTTTCTTCTCTGTTTCTTCCATAATCTCAATTCCTCTCAGGCCTTCTTTTCTCCAGTGTCCCAGCTGTGTTCCCCAAGGATGGGCCAGAACATCTGTACTCAGGTCAAATTCCAGCCTAGGCTTCTGGATTTGTGAGTATCACAGGCTGCCATACCTACCTGTTTCTGATTTGGAAGTTGTTCCTCCTGAACCCATAAGAACTTTCTAGTTAGAGATTTGACTGTCTTTTTGAAAGCATTTTGATGTTTCTTTTGACACCAACCATAGTAAATATCTCAGTTAGAAAACAATATTTTTTGTTACTAGCATCCCATACATGTTTTTGTTTTGACTGATTTTGTTTCTATGGTTGCCATTTACTCCTTCATTCATTCACTTATTTATTTTACACTTCTGGGAATTCAACTTCAGGCATCACACACTCCGGGTCTCCAGCACTGGAGAGTATGCAGTTCAAGGTACAGAAGGATTTGGGTTTCCCAACAACTCTAACCCTAGAAAATACAGGCTGAGAAACAAAAATTTTGTTTTTCTTCTTTAAACAGGAATCATAGAATTCTTTGATATCCATGTTCATTTTTTAAGAAATTTTCCTGTGACTAGGGTGGCTGAGATGGGAGAATATTACCCTGGGAAGCCTCATGAAACCCTGTCTCAAAATTAAACATTAAAGAGGCTGGGGCTGCAGGTACTGTTTACTTGGGTTCACTTCTTAGCTTCATAAAAAATAAAATTATTTTGTGCTTTTTCTCTCTCTTTTATTTCCCTGTTTAATGCTGTATTTATTCTAAAAGAAAGAGAAACGACTTTCTTCTCTGTCCATGATTTTCTGTTCCTTTCTCTCCTTTTTCTCCTCAGTTTTCTACTGTGTTGGATGATAATAGGCTTATGCTTCTGCACTCACATGACCCCCAACCTCAGTTTCTGGAAAAGCTGGTGCACAGGCTGAAGCTGCTGGCACCACAGGCTACCACACAGACATTTCTTCTGGCACTAACTTCCGTTAAATTCTCCACTATCAAAAAATTTTGTAGGTTAATCCCATCCCATATTTTTTTGCCTTATATTGTTTTCTGGTTGTTATTAATACATCTACTAATTTATACTGCAGTCCTGAAAATCTATTCCTAGGCATAACAAATCCCAGGGAATGGCTCTATCACTGAGCTCCATCCTCAGCCATTGGAGTTTTGCACCTCAAGGTAGAGGAGACTCCATGTTCCCCAACAATGTAAAGCTTCCAAAAGTCCTGGCTGTGTTCCTTTGAGCTAGTCTTCTATACCTGCATTCCTGCACTCTCCTAGTTCAACCTTCTGGAATTGCTGATACCACAAGCTTCTCCTCATGCCTTAATCTGATTATTAACAGACTATATTCTAATTTTTACTTTGATATTTCTTTTGATACCAACCACAGTTAACTTCTCTGCTAGAAAAAAAATATTGCAGGCTACAAGCATCCCATAAATGTTTTTGTTTTGCCTTATTATTTTTCTGTTGTTTTTTGGTTGCCATTCATTTACTCATTTATATTGCACCTTGGGAATCCAATCCCAGGCATGACACTTTCCAAAGATAGTCATTTACCCTGAGTCCTCTTCCAATTCCTGGGAAATTAGCCTTTTAAGTTAATAGTACTCAATGTTTCCCTACAAAGATAAGCTGATGATAGACAACCAGATGCATACTGAATTTGTTTATTTAACTTAAAGATGAAACAGATTTTGTTAATTCCCACATTAGTAATTAAAGAATTGGCCCAGTGATTAGAGAGGCTGAGGCTGGAGAATACGTAAATGGCATGTTTAAAGTGATCCAGGGAAGCAATGCCAGAACCCATCTCAAAATAAAACAAAACAGGGCTGGGGATATGGCTCAAGTGGTAGCATGCTCACCTGGCATGCGTGAGGCCCAGGTTCGAGCCTCAGCACCTCATACCAACAAAGATGTTGTGTCTGCCGAGAACTAAAAAATAAATATTAAAAAAAGAATTCTCTCTCTCTCTCTCTCTCTCTCTCTCTCGCTCTCTCTTAAAAAAATAAAACAAAACAGGCAAAGACTGTGAAATATCATGCATTTATGTCCAATCATAGACATGAAATAAATAATTTCACTCTCCTTTTTCTTGTTTCTCCTTTGTGCTGCTTTTATTTTCTGGAGAAACTCAACTTTTCTCTGTTCCTTCTATGACTTTCTATTCCTCTCCTCATGGTCCTGACTATTCACTCAGGGCTGCCTGGTATACCTATACTTGTGTGAACCTACAGCCTCTTCTTCTGGAATCACTGTAACATAGGCTACCACAATTATCCATGTTTATTTTTGGAAGGTCAGAATCATGCACAAAATTTATCTTCGAAGATTTAACTTGTGTCCACTTGAATACTTTGTGATATTTCTTATGACATCAAAATATTAAAATCTCCATTAGAAAAAAAAGTTCATATGTTACTAGCATACTGTAAATATTTCTTTTGGCCTGACTTTATTTTTGGTTGCTGTTCATTCACTCACACATTTACATTACATTTCTCAGAATCATGTCCTAGGCAACACACATGCCAGGTAATGTTCTAACACTGAACTCCATTCCCAGCCCTGGAGGTGAGCCAAGGAAAGACAGCATGAGGCACACAGAATTTATCTTGCTTAAAGAGGGAGCCTAGATTCCTTTGCTACCCATGTATTATATAAAATAAACTCTGCTCAGTGACAGGGACGTTAAGGATGGAGAATGGGAGCATGCTATGTGCATTGTGATTTGGGGCAACCTTGTGAACATTTCATGAAAATATTCCAGGAAAAACGGCAACACAAAAAGCTCTACTTTTCCTTTCTGTTTTTTTTTCCATGAATTTTCAATCCTCTGTCTATTTTTATCCAAGGAGTCCCTGTTGTGTCCCCCAAGCTAGCCTCCTACACATATACTCCGGAGGTCCTCAGCAACAGCTCCTGCAACCACTAGAACAACATGCTATTATACAATTTAATTTCTATTTGTGAAAGGTCTGATTTTCTTCTAAATTGTTTTTCTTGACCATAAATGATATTTCTTTTCAAAATTTTATTTCTGTCATCTTTTTAAAAATATATTTCTTTTATTTTTATGTGGTGCTGAGGATCTAACATAGGGCCTCACACATGCTAGGCACTGAGCTACAATCCCAGCCCTGATTTCTGTCATCTTAATTACCTTTTGATATTTATTCTGACACCATTATTTAAATTTTTTAAAAATTTGTATAAGACAGAATGCATTACAATTCTTATTACACATATAGAGCACAATTTTTCATGTGTCTGGTTGTATACAAAGTTTATACACACCAACTTGTGTCTTCATACATGTACTTTGGATAATAATGGGGCACCAACCATTTTGAAACACTTTACTGTAAAATGTTTTTATAGGTTAATAATATCTCAAATCAATTGGTGCTTTATTCCTTCTCCCATCCATTCACTTTCCATATTTCTCTATCCTGATGCCTTTCTTCATGCAATAAAAATCAAACCTTGGGCTGGGGATGTGGCTCAAGTGGTAGCACGCTCGCCTGGCATGCGTGCGGCCCGGGTTCGATTCTCAGCACCACATACAAACAAAGATGTTGTGTCCACCGATAACTAAAAAATAAAATATTAAAAATTCTCTCTCTCTCTCTCTCTCTCTCTCACTTTCTCATTAAAAAAATAAATTAAAAAAAAATAAAAATCACCAAGGGAATGGGTAACTTACTGAAGGAAATAATTACAGAAAACTTTCCAGAAATAAAAAAGGATACAGATATACAAATTGTAGATGCATACAGGACACCGAGCACACAAAATCACAATAGACCAACGCCAAGACACATTGTTATGAAGCTATCCAATATACAGAACAAAGAGAAAATATTAAAAGCTACAAGAGAAAAGAGGCAGATTACATTTAGGGGTAAACCAATAAGGTTGACAACGGATTTTTCATCGCAGACGCTGAAAGCGAGAAGATCCTGGAACAATGTATTTCAAACACTGAAAGACAATGGATGCCAACCAAGAATCCTGTATCCAGCAAAATTAAGCTTCAGATACGACAACGAAATAAAAATCTTCCATGATAAACAAAAGCTAAAAGAATTTGTAGCCAGAAAACCAGCATTGCAAAGCGTCTTGAGCAAAACTCTACACGAGGAAGAAATGGAAAACAATAACCAAAACCATCAGTGGGAAGTGCCTCAGTAAAGACAGAGGATGGGAGGAAAGCTAATCATGGAGAAACAAACTAAATTAGGGGAAAAAAAAGAGATAAATAATCAAACATGGCAGGAAGTACAAACCATATATCAATAGTAACTCTGAACGTTAATGGCTTAAACTCTCCAATAAAGCGACATAGGCTGGTAACATGGATTAAAAAAACAAATCCAACAATATGCTGCCTCCAGGAGACACATCTGACTAGAAAAGACATACACAGGCTCAAGGTAAAAGGTTGGGAAAAAATATACCAAGCACACGGTCCTCGTAAGCAAGCAGGCGTGGCCATTCTCATATCGAATAAAATCGACTTCAAGACTAAGTTAATCAAAAGGGATAAGGAAGGACATTATATACTGTTAAAAGGAACCATTCACCAACAAGACATAACAATTATCAATATCTATGCACCAAATAATGGTGCTGCGACGTTCATAAAACAAACTCTCCTCAAGTTCAAGAATCAAATAGACCACAACACAATAATCACGGGTGACTTCAACACACCTCTCTCACCATTGGACAGATCCTCCAAACAAAAGTTGAATAAAGAAACTATTGACCTCAATATCACAATCAATAACTTAGACTTAACTGACATATATAGAATATATCAACCATCATCAAGTGGATATACTTTTTTCTCAGCAGCACATGGAACCTTCTCAAAAATAGATCATATATTATGCCATAGGGCAACCCTCAGTAAATATAAAGGGGTTGAGATAATACCATGCACTTTATCAGATCATAATGGAATGAAACTGGAAATCAATGATAAAAGAAGGAAGGAAAAATCCTACATCACATGGACAATGAACAATACGTTACTAAATGATCAATGGGTTACAGAAGACATAAAGGAGGAAATCAAAAAATTCTTAGAGATAAATGAAAATACAGACACAACATATCGGAATCTATGGGACACAATGAAAGCAGTTTTAAGAGGGAAATTCATCGCCTGGAGGTCATTCCTCAAAAAAAGGAAAAACCAACAAATAAATGAGCTCACACTTCACCTCAAAGCCCTAGAAAAGGAAGAGCAAAACAATAGCAAATGTAGCAGAAGGCAAGAACTAATTAAAATCAGAGCAGAAATCAATGAAATTGAAACAAAAGAAACTATTGAAAAAATTAACAAAACAAAAAGTTGGTTCTTTGAAAAAATAAATAAGATCGACAGACCCCTAGCCATACTAACGAAGAGAAGAAGAGAGAGAACTCAAATCACTAACATACGGGATGAAAAAGGCAATATTACAACAGACGCTTCAGAAATACAGAAAACAATTAGAAATTATTTTGAAAACCTATATTCCAATAAAATAGAAGAAAGTGAAGACATCGATAAATTCCTTAAGTCATATGATTTGCCCAGACTGAGTCAGGAGGAAACTCACAACCTAAACAGACCAATATCAATAGATGAAATAGAAGAAGCAATTAAAAAACTTCCAACCAAGAAAAGCCCAGGACCGGATGGGTATACAGTGGAATTCTACAAAACCTTTAAAGAAGAATTAATACCAGTACTTTTCAAGTTATTTCAGGAAATAGAAAAAGAGGGAGCTCTTCCAAATTCATTCTATGAGGCCAACATCACCCTGATTCCGAAACCAGACAAAGACGCCTCAAAGAAAGAAAACTACAGACCAATATCTCTGATGAACCTAGATGCAAAAATCCTCAATAAAATTCTGGCGAATCGGATACAAAGGCATATCAAAAAAATTGTGCACCATGATCAAGTAGGATTCATCCCTGGGATGCAAGGATGGTTCAATATACGGAAATCAATAAATGTTATTCACCACATCAATAGGCTTAAAGAGAAGAACCATATGATCATCTCCATAGACGCAGAAAAAGCATTTGACAAAGTACAGCATCCCTTTATGTTCAAAACGTTAGAAAAAATAGAGATAACAGGAACTTACCTCGACATTGTAAAAGCTATCTATGCTAAGCCTCAGGCTAGCATCATTCTGAATGGACAAAAGTTGAAGGCATTCCCTCTAAAATCTGGAACAAGACAGGGATGCCCCCTATCACCACTTCTATTCAATATAGTTCTCAAAACACTGGCCAGAGCAATTAGACAAATGAAAGAAATTAAAGGCATAAAAATAGGAAAAGAAGAACTTAAATTATCACTATTTGCGGATGACATGATTCTATACCTAGAAGACCCAAAAGGGTCTACAAAAAAACTACTAGAACTAATAAATGAATTCAGCAAAGTGGCAGGATATAAAATCAACACACATAAATCAAAGGCATTTCTGTATATCAGCGACAAAACTTCTGAAATGGAAATGAGGAAAAACACTCCATTCACAATATCCTCAAAAAAAATAAAGTACTTGGGAATCAACCTAACAAAAGAGGTGAAGGACCTATACAATGAAAACTACAGAACCCTAAAGAAAGAAATAGAAGAGGATCTTAGAAGATGGAAAAATATACCCTGTTCATGGTTAGGCAGAACTAACATCATCAAAATGGCGATATTACCAAAAGTTCTCTATAGGTTCAATGCAATGCCAATCAAAATCCCAATGGCATTTCTTGTAGAAATAGATAAAGCAATCATGAAATTCATATGAAAAAACAAAAGACCCAGAATAGCAAAAACAATTCTAAGCAGGAAGTGTGAATCAGGTGGTATAGCGATACCAGACTTCAAACTATATTACAGAGCAATAGTAATAAAAACAGCATGGTACTGGTACCAGAACAGGCGGGTGGACCAATGGTACAGAATAGAGGACACAGAGACTAATCCACAAAGCTACAACTATCTTATATTTGATAAAGGAGCTAAAAACATGCAATGGAGAAAAGATAGCATCTTCAACAAATGGTGTTGGGAAAACTGGAAATCCATATGCAACAAAATTAAACTAAATCCCCTCCTCTCACCACGCACAAAAGTCAACTCAAAGTGGATAAAGGAGCTAGATATCAAATCAGAGACTCTCCGTCTGATAGAAGAAAAAGTTGGCTCCGATCTACAGATTGTGGGGACGGGCTCAAAATTCCTTAATAGGACACCGATAGCACAAGAGTTAATAACAAGAATCAACAAATGGGACTTTCTTAAACTGAAAAGTTTCTTCTCAGCAAGAGAAACAATAAGAGAGGTAAATAGGGAGCCTACATCCTGGGAACAAATTTTTACTCCTCACACTTCAGATAGAGCCCTAATATCCAGAGTATACAAAGAACTCTAAAAATTAGACAATAAGAAAACAAACAACCCAATCAACAAATGGGCCAAGGACATGAACAAACACTTCACAGAGGAGGACATACAAACAATCAACAAGTACATGAAAAAATGCTCACCATCTCTAGCAGTCAAGGAAATGCAAATCAAAACCACCCTAAGATACCACCTCACCCCAGTAAGATTGGCAGCCATGATGAAGTCAAACAACAACAAGTGCTGGCGAGGATGTGGGGAAAAGGGTACTCTTGTACACTGCTGGTGGGACTGCAAACGGGTGTGGCCAATTTGGAAAGCAGTATGGAGACTCCTGGGAAAGCTGGGAATGGAACCACCATTTGACCCAGCTATTGCCCTACTCAGACTATTTCCTGAAGACCTTAAAAGAGCACACTACAGGGATACTGCCACATCGATGTTCATAGCAGCACAATTCACAATTGCTAGACTGTGGAATCAACCCATATGCCCTTCAATAGATGAATGGATAAAAAAAATGTGGCATTTATATACCATGGAGTATTACGCAGCACTAAAAAATGACAGAATCACGGAATTTGCAGGGAAATGGATGGCACTAGAGCAGATTATGCTTAGTGAAGCTAGCCAATCCCTAAAAAACAAATACCAAATGTCTTCTTTGATATAATGAGAGCAACTAAGAGCAGAACAGTGAGGCTGAGCAGGAAGAAAAGATTAGCATTAAACAGAGACATGAGGCAGGAGGGAAAGGGAGAAAAAAAAGGGAAATCACATGGAAATGGAGGGAGACCCTCATTGTTATACAAAATTATATATAAGAGTTTATGAGGGGAATGGGATAACAAACATGGAGGGAAATGAATTTCAATAGATGGGGTAGAGAGAGAAGATGGGAGGGAAGGGGAGGGGGGATATTAGAGGATAGTAAAGGTAGCAGAATACAACAGTCACTAATATGGCAGTATGTAAAAATGTGATGTGTAGCCGATGTGATTCTGCAATCTGTATTTGGGGTAAAAATGGGAGTTCATAACCCAATTGATTCTAATCTATGAAATATGATTTGTCATGAGCTCTGTAATGTTGTGAACATCCAATAAAAAAAAATAAAAATCAAACCTTAACACTAACCTTAAACCTCTATCCCATGCCATAAACTCTAACTTAACCCTATCCCTAACCATATTGCTAATCCTAACCACAAAGCCAACCATTAACCTTAATCCTCTAACTCTAACCCCTAAGTCTAACCCTAAACCTTAAGTCTAATTCTCACCATAAACCTCTAACCATTTCCCTAACCTAGCCCCAACCCTTTTCCCAACAGCACACCCCTAATCCAACCCCTAACCCCAACCCCTAACCCCAATCTTAATATAAACTCTAACACTACCTACCTGAATATGGCAGAGTTCCCACTTGAACTTATGGAAGCAGCAAGTGCCCAGGTGGCTTACAACTTCTAACATGGACACAAATGAGACATTCCATGACCCTCTTCTTTGAATCATTTGCTGTAGTGGCTCACAGAAGCCAGAAAACTATTTAGTACTATCAATTCACCATAAAGCATATCTTTCAAACATATTTTAAATAATATATTTGAGCAAGCATATGACCACACACACAGGGAAAGGTAAGTGGTAAAGGGCCTGTAGCTGTTATGCCCTCCCCAGGCAGCATCCTGCCAGCACCTTCACCAACAGAGAGTCCTAAAACTCTATCTTTTTCTTTTTTTGGATGCTTCATTAAGTACCCATGATTCATTAAATCATTGATAATTTGTTACCAGTTTAGCCTTCAGTTCCTCTGTTCTCCTTATATATGTGGGAAGGCTCAAGTTCAAACTCTGCAATGATGGTTTTCTTTTTCCCACTGAACATGGTCATCCTGTGTTGCCCAGGAGCCCTAGACCATTAATCACCTCACTGGTATCAGACAGACACATTGCTTCATAGATTGAAGAATGAGGAGCTAAGAAACAGGAAACTGAAGCAGAGACCAAGAATGTATTTCTTGGCACAACAAGCCACAAAGTAGCTTCAAATTGACAAAGAACTTGAATATACACTTTTTACTAGTAAACATGAAAGATGATTAACAGGATATTGTATTAGTGTCATTATAGACATACAAGTTAAAACTGCAGTGAAATTTCCTCACTTTTACTAATAAAGCCATAATAAAAATATTTAAAAATAACAAGTGATTTGGGGCAACCTTGTGAATATTTCATAAAAATATTCCAAGAAAAAAGGCAGTCCAAAAGGTAAGCTCTACTTTTCCTTCTCTGTTTCTTCCATGAATTTTCAATCCTCTGTCTATTTTTATCCATGGAGTTCCTGTTGTGTCCCCCAAGCTAGCCTCCTACACATATACTCCAGAGGTCCTCAGCAACAGCTCCTGCAACCACTGGGGCAACATGCTATTATACTATTTAATTTCTAATTGTGGAAGGTCTGATTTTCTTCTAAGATGAGCTCTACTTTTCCTACTGATTTTCTTCCAAGATAAGCTCTACTTTTGGGTAAGGATGAAGAGAAATCAGCACTCTTTTATATACCTGTAACAATAAATAATGTGAAGCTTGTGTGTGGAATAGTTTGCTATTCCCTCAAAAAGTAAAAATAGAATTATCATACTACTCAACAACTCCATTTCTATGTATTTAACCCCAAAGAACTGAAAGGAGGTATTAAAAGAAAAGTACATGTGTATACTTTCCATCTGTTAAAGTCATGAGAATGAGGGACAGGCTCAAAAGGAGTTTTAGGAAAAGAATTTTATGTATGAGTAAAAAAGGAGTGCTTTTTTTCCCCAGTTGGGCAGGTAGTGAAAGTGAGGATTGATTGCCATGGATAAGCTTGCTGATGTCCTGATTTGGAGGTTATGTGATGGTCACCTGAGATATCCATTCCTACATTGAGTAAAATACATTGCAGTGTTTTACATGGAGATACAAACCTGGCATAGCAATGACTAGTGGGGAATGCGAGTGAAAGGATACAGAGCATTTTGCACCACCAATGCAGGGTTCCTGTAAGCGTAGCACTATGAGAAAGTCAACTGCTTATTAAAAACCACCATGTCAATACTATGCCAGAAAAACAGACATCAGACTTTATTAGGGAAGTTGACCCTTATAAATCCAGCTCAGCCAAATCTCAGAAATACCATTGCAAGAAAATTTTTCATTAGAAGCCACTGTGTGTGTATGTGTGTGTGTGTGTGTGTGTGTGTGTGTGTGTGTTACATTAATATTAGAGGCTAAATTTTGGATATTATATTTGTATAAGAAGGTCACTTAGTGTTTATCATAGTGATATAAAACCAATGTGTTCATAGTAGATTAGCATTAAAGACCACAGTCTGGATGTCTCTGTGAAGGCAGTAAGGGTCCATGGTAAGTAAATATATTACTATTAGAGGCCATCTATTTACACTCTAAGCATACTTTGGGAAACAATGTGAATATCACATTAGTATTAAAGAGCACAATGTGTATACTGTAATAATATCAATGACAAAAGGTCATGTATGCTTGTAATCCCAGAAGCTCATAAGGCTGAGGCAGGAGGATGGCAAGTTCAACGCCAGCCTCGGCAACTAAATGAGGCCTTAAGCAACTTAGAGACACCCTGTCTCAAAAAATAAATAAATAAATAAAAGGGCTGGCATGTAGCTTAATGGTTAAGTGCCTCTGGATTCAATATCTAGTACAAAAAAAATCAACTATTATATTAGGACTAGATGCCTCTGTGAGGACATTGTAAGTGTCATGAGTGGCAGAGGATTCAATGAGGATATTATCTGCATTACAGGCCTTAGTGAGGATATCATATAGGTCAGAGGTTTCAGTTTAGATATTATATTAGTGGTAGAGTCCTGAATAAAATATTATATTAGTGTAGCAGGTCTTGTTGAAGATACTATATTAGTATCACAGGTCTCAGTAATAACACTATATGTGCTAGAGATTTCAGTGAGGATATTATATGTTTTGGAGGCTTCAGTGTGAATATTATGTGTGTCAAATACCTGACTGGGGACGATATCTGAGTATCTGAAGCCACTGTGAGAATACTATATTTGTCAGAGACCCCAGTGAGATTATTATTGAGTATCAGAGGCCCCACTCTAGAATATGATAATTATTAAAGGTTAATTGAGGATATTTGTTAGAGTACTCATAGAGAATATTATATGAGTGTCAGAGGTCTGAGTATATTATATATGTCATAAGCTGCAGTGAGAATATATATACACCTTTATATAAATTATATATTTATATAATGTATGCAAATATATATTTATGCAAATATATTTTATATATATATATATATATATATATATATATATATATATATATATATATATATGTATATATGTGTGTGTGTGTGTTCTGGGGATTGAACCAAGGAGTACTTTACCACTGAGATACATCCTCAGCTCTTTTTATATTTTTATTTTGAGACAGATCTTCACCAAATTTTTGAGGCTGGATTCAAACTTGCAATCTTCCTGACTCATGCTCCCGATTCATTGGGATTACAAGTCTATGCCAGTGTATTCAAGTTATTGAGAATATTATTGAGTGTCAAAGTCTTCAATAGGTCATTATGAGTTAGATGACTCAATGAGTATATTATATCACTCAGAGGACTCAATTAAGGTATTATTTTTGCCAGAGGCCTCAGTAAGATTGTTATATGAATATCCAGCGAACTCAATGAGGATAATATATGTTATGTCAAGATCATTGTATTGCCATGAGAAACTAATAAAAAAATATATGTGTTATAGTCTTAACTGATGATATTACTATATGAGTATCAGAGATTTCAGTGAGAATATTATGAGTGACAAGAGAACTTGGTGACGTGGATGTGTAACTGATGTGATTCTGTAATCTGTATACGGGGTAAAAATAAAATATATGAAATATGATATGTCAAGAGCTTTGTAATGTTTTGAACAACCAATAATAAAAGAAGAAAAAAAATTAAAAAAAAGAGAACTTGGTGAGGTTATTATATATTTCAGAGGCCTAAATGAGACTATTACATGAATGTCAAAGGGTTTTGTGTGGATATTTATGTCTCATCCACCTCATTAAGAATATTACATTTGGGGCTGGGGTTGTGGTTCAGCAGTAGAGCACTTGCCTAGCACATGTGAAGCCCTGGGTTCAATTCTTAGCACCACATAAAAATACACAAAAAATAAAGGTACAATACCTTTGTGTCCAACTACAACTAAAAAATAAAAAAAATTAAAGAATATTACAAAAGTGTCAGATAACTCAGTGAGCATATTATATGTATTAGACTCATCACTGATCATGTTACGTTTGTCAGAATCTCAGTGGTGATATTATATGAGTATCAGAGGCCTCAATGAAGCCAATATATATATATATATATATATATATATATATATATATATATATATATATATATATATTTATTTTTTTAATTTTTTTATTTTTTTATTGGTTGTTCACAACATTACAAAGCTCTTGACATATTATATTTCATACATTAGATTGAAGTGGGTTATGAACTCCCAGTTTTACCCCAAATGCAGATTGCAGAATCACTTCAGTTAAACATCCACAATTTTACATAATGGCCTAATAGTAATTGTTGTATTCTGCTACCTTTCCTATCCCCTACTATCCCCCCTCCCCTCCCCTCCCAACTTCTCTCTCTACCCCATCTACTGTAATTCATTTCTCTCTTTGTTTATTTTCCCATTCCCCTCACAACCTCTTATATGTAATTTTGTTTAGCAATGAGGGTCTCCCTTCATTTCCATGCAATTTCCCTTTTCTCTCCCTTTCCCTCCCATCTCAAGTCTCTGTTTAATGTTAATCTTTTCTTCCTACTCTTCCTCCCTGCTCTGTTCATAGTTGCTCTCATTATATCAAAGAAGACATTTGGTATTTGTTTTTTAGGGTTTGGCTAGCTTCACTAAGCATAATCTGCTCTAGTGCCATCCATTTCCCTGAAAATTCTACGATTTTGTCATTTTTTATTGCTGCATAGTACTCCATTGTGTATAGATGCCACATTTTTTTTATCCATTCATCTATTGAAGGGCATCTGGGTTGGTTCCACAGTCTAGCTATTGTGAATTGTGCTGCTATGAACATCGATGTGGCAGTGTCCCTGTAGCATGCTCTTTTAAGGTCTTCAGGGAATAGTCCGAGAAGGGCAATAGCAGGGTCAAATGGTGGTTCCATTCCCAGCTTTCCCAGGAATCTCCAAACTGCTTTCCAAATTGGCCGCACTAATTTGCAGTCCCACCAGCAATGTACAAGTGTACCCTTTTCTCCACATCCTCGCCAGCACTTGTTGTTGTTTGACTTCATAGTGGCTGCCAATCTTACTGGAGTGAGATGGTATCTTAGGGTGGTTTTGATTTGCATTTCTCTGACTGCTAGAGATGGAGAGCATTTTTTCATGTACTTGTTGATTGATTGTATATCCTCCTCTGAGAAGTGTCTGTTCAGGTCCTTGGCCCATTTGTTGATTGGGTTATTTGTTATCTTATTGTCTAATTTTTTGAGTTCTTTGTATACTCTGGAAGCCAATATATATTTTAGTCCATTTAGTTAACATATTATATATGTAAGAGGACTCACTGAGGATATTATATGTCCCCTTGTATGTGTCAGAGGACTAAGTGATGATATAAATTTTAAAGATATCAGCATGGATATCAAATGTGTCTGATAACTCAGTGTGAAAATGTCAGAGGCATCAGTAAGAATATTATATGTGTAAAAAAAGAATATTATATGTGTGCCACAGGTCTTTTCAGAGCCTCAGTGAGTATACTGTATCTCGTAAAGGCTACAATGAAGATACTATATTAGTGTCACAGGACTCGGTGTGGATATTACATGAGATATAGAACTGAGAGAGGATGTTATATGTGTTAGAGAACTCAGTGAGCACATTATATGTGTCAGAAACCTCAGTGAGAAGACTGTATTCTTTAGAGGTTTTAGTGTGGATAGTGCATTAAACAGAGGCCTCAGTGAGATCATTATATGGGTTAGAGGCCTCATGTGAACATGATATTTGTTATAAACCTTAGTGAAGATATCATATTAGTGCCACAGGCATCAGAGAGGATATTATATGGGTAAGGGCCTTAAATTGCATATTATATGTCAGAGCACTGAGTGAGGACATTATAGATGACAGAGGCCTCATTACATGAGTGTCAGAGGAATCAGTGAAAATATTACATGATTGTTATAGACCTCAATGAGTATATTCTGTAAAATGCCTCAGTGAGGCATTACATCTTTTACATAGATGGAGCTTCACTGAGGACATTATATGAATATCAGAGAACTCAATTAGAATTTTATATAAATGTGAAAGCCCTACTAAGAATATTATGTATATCAGAAGTTTCAGTCCTCACTGAAGCCCTTATTGTTTGTTCGAGACTTCAGTAAGCATAGTAAATGTGTTAGAGTCTACAGGAGGATATTATGTGTCAGAATCCAGAGCAAGGCTATTACCTGAGTGTGAGTAGTATATGTATTAGAGCCCTCAATCACACTGTTATATGACTATGAAAATCCTTATATGAGAAAAATATCTGATTGCAAGAGGCCTTGTTGAAGGCATTGCATGTGTTTGAGATCTCAGTATGTTCAATCTATGGCTCAAAGGTCTCAGGAAAGAAATCCTATGTGTCAGAGGCCTCACAGAGGATAAATGAGTCAGATAAATACCATTAGTCAGAGGCTTCAGTGTGGGTAGAACATATAAGAACCTGAGTGAAGATTTCATAAACCTCAGGGGGATTATGATGGAGTATCTCAGAACTCAGTGAATAAAATCTATTAGTGTCAGCAGCCACATGAGGAAATTTTATGCATTGAAATTTTCTATGAGTCTATTATATGGGTTTCAGAACTCTCTGAGAAAATATCACAATTCTAAATGCTGTGAGTGAGGATATTTTAGAGCATCTTTAGGAAGTTGCTTACAGGTGTCTGTATAATCAATGAAATAAAATATGAATATCAGAGGCCAAAGTGTGTATAGGATGAAAATGTCAGAGGAGGATCTATTGTGAATATCCTATCAGGGATAAGACCACCAGGAGGGTTCTATTTGAGTAGTCACCATCAGAACAAGGATATTACATGGGTCATAGTCATTAGTGTGCCAATGGTAAGAGTAAGAGGCCTTTGCAAATACAGTATATGCCTTCGATACTTAATGTGGAAAGTTAATTCCAGAGTGAGGCTATTAGTTGATTTTCAGCAAGTTTCAGCAAGAATCACATATGTGACCCAGAAATCAATAATAAAATATTATCCAGCTACAGGCCTCATTGAGAATGCGTCAGGGGCTTCATTGAGATTAATCAATGATTGCCACAGGACTCAGCTAGGGTATTGTCCCTGAGTTCTCAGTGAGTTGAATACATATGTCCAAGAACTCAATGTATATAATATGTTTCAGATCCCTCAATCACACTATTACATGACTATGAACATCCTCAGTGAGGAAAATATCTGACTGCAAGAGGCTTAGCTGGAGGCATTGAATGTGTTTGAGATCTTAGAATGTTTAATCTATGCCTCAAAGATCTCAGGGAGGAAATCCTGTATAAGAAGTCTCACATAGGATGTGACAGGAGTGCCAGACTACTCAGTGAGAACATTTATGAGTGTTAGAGCCCTCAGGGAAGAGGCTACATCAGTGTCACACCCCTCACTGGGGATATAATTCTGTCAAAGGCCTGAGCATTTGTACTGCTTGGGTGAGAGTCCTGCATGGAGAGTGTCTATGTCATAGACCTCAAGGAGACACTTAAAATGTCAGAGGAGTCTGTGTTGACAGAAAGATACTGTCTGAGCCCTCCATGATTTTTAAATATGACTAGACAATCAGGATCTCTGCCAGTGAGGCTCTTAGTTGTGCCTGAGCTCTCATTGTGATATTAACTGAGGGACAGACAGAAGGTAGAGGGAGAATATTATCTACATCCAGCAAGCCTCTGTGAATATGTGATGTAAGAGTCAGAGGCAACTGGGAGGAGAGGACATGAGTGTCAGAGCCCTGAGTGAGTTTATTATACATGTGACAGAAAAATTTATGGACTCAGTGAGATGATCAAGGAATTTCAGAGCCCTCAATAAGTACACAATATTGAGTGTCAGAGGAGGACTCACTGAGGATATTTCCTGAGTGTCAGGGACCTCCATGAGAATGTTCCATGAGTGCTGAAGGCCTGAGTGAGGACATATATGTGCTGTAATAGGAAGAGACCTGTGCTAGCCTATTATATGTGACAGTGCCTTCATATGGACATTTAGTGTCAGAGTCCAGAGGGAGGCTATCACCTGAGTGTCTGAATCCTCATTGAGACGGATACATTTTTCAGAAGATGTACTGAAGATGTTTGGTCAAAGTCAGAGGCCCTAATAAGGATGTGATAGGTGTCAAAGTCTTCATTGAGATTATTTTGCTATTACTATAGGTCTCAACCAGGGTGTTTTCTCTTAAGAGGCCTCAGAGAGTTGAGTATATGTGTTAGAGACTAGGGGTGGAGAATGTAGGTATCATAGCCTCACTCACTCTGTTATGTGAGTATGAAGGTCCTTAGTGAAGAAAATTTTCTGACTAGGAGAGGTGTTATTGAGGATAGTTTCCTCAGTAAGTATATTTTAGAGATGAAATTTCTAGTGAGTAAGTTTTTTTTTAAATTTTTTTAGTTATACAGGACACACTAACTTTATTTTGTTTACTTATTTTTATGTGATGCTGAGGATCGAACCCAGGGTCTCACACGTGTAAGGCGAGCACTCTATCACTGAGCCACAACCTCAGCCCTCCAGTGAAGAACTTCTATGTGTCAGATGTCTCGTTGAGAATAAGGGTGGGAGTGCCAAGGTACCCAGTGAGGACACTGTAAGTGATGGAGTTTTCAGGGTTGAAAGAACATCAGTGCGAAAGGCCTCAGTGAGATTATGAAATGAGTATCAGAGGCCTTAATGACTATATATTACATGGAAGAGGATTTACTGAGAAGACGATTTTTCTCAGACTGGTCAGTGAGGAAAATATGGGCTCAAATGACTCAGTCCCTACTCTACAAAGGCTGGAGCCCTCTGTGGGGATTTCATATGTGTCAGAGACCTCAATGAGACACATGCATGTGTCAGAGGACTCATTGTACATACTATGTAACCTTTGGAGGTCTCACTTATATTTTGAATATCTATCAGAGCATTAATCTGTGCAGACATCAGGTGCCCCCGAGCACTTGGTAAGATAATACTTAAGTATTAGAGGTCTCATGGAGGTCATTATCTGAGCTTGAGAAGCCTAAGGTGGATATTATATTCATTTCATTGTCCTGCATGAGGATGATATCCACTGCAGAGTCCTCAGGCAGTATGTTACCAGTGTGAGTGGACTCAGGGCTATATGATGTGAATGTCAGAGGCCTCAGGGAGGAATCATGGGAGTTTCAGAAGACGATACATTGAGGATATGATATGAGTATCAGATACCTGCTTCAGGCTATTATAAAAGTGTCCAAGGCCACAATCATTATATCTTATGTGTCAGAAACTTCAGTGATAACACTGTATTTGACATAGGCCTCTGTGAGAATATTGTAGGTGGACAAGGCTTCTCATGGATATTAAGTGTCAGAGTCTAGAGCCAGGGTGTTACCAGACTGCCTGAGGCCTCAGTAACAATGTGAACATGACCAAGGTCACAGTTTAGATATATTATTGATGTCAGAGGCCTCTGTGATGATGTGATATGTGTTCAAGACTTCAGTGAGAATGTGATATGTTTCTCACAGGCCTCACATTGGATATTATACTTCATAGAGGCTGCAGTAAACTTACTATACCTGTCAGAGGCCTCAGGTTTCTCCTATGGAAAGAGGCCTCCATAAGTATATGATGGCTGTCAAAAAGATTCTAAGTGGAAGAGACCTCTGTTAGTCAATTACATGTGTCAGATGTCTCCAATACTACATCATTAATATTAGGGGCCTCAGTAAGCCTCTTATAGGTCCTGTAGGTCGCAATGTAGATACTGTATGTGTCAAGTCCTCAGGGAGTTAGAGGCCTAAAGGAGTATATTATATCTGCCAGAGGTTTAAGGTAGGATATTAAATGCTCCTGACTCTTCAGTGAGGCTATTAACTGAGTCAGTGGATTCAGCATTGATACTTCATTGCTGTCAGAGGCCTCAGTGAGGACACTATTAGGGTCACAGACCTCATTGAGTCAGAAGTCTTAGTGACAATGGAGGATATGTCAGAGGCCTGAGAATATCACATGCATCTGAATCTTCAGAGATAATATTTTGTGTGTCAGAGGCCTCAGCAAGTATATGGGCTACAGGCCTCAGTGTTGCTATTACATGAGCATCAGAAGCCTGAGGGAGGAGGCATTGAATGTGCCCTGAGGGAGGACATTCAAAATGTGTTTGAGGCCTAGCGGAGGATAGTTTGCTTGTTGAAGGGCTAAGGGAAAATATTGTTTGTCAGAGGCCCCAGGGCAGATACCAGGTGTTAGAGGCCTTAGTGTGGGTAGGTGTGAGAACCCTGAATGAAGATTTCATTTATTTCAGAAGCCTCAGTGAGACTACAATGTTATTATCACAGGACTCAGTGAATATACTAGGTTAGTGTCAGAGGACAAAAAAGGACTTTCTATACATCAGAATCCTCTAGGAGTTTATTATATGGATTTCAAAGACCTCAGGAAAGATATCATGTGATTCTTGGAGCTGTGAGTGGGGACATTTTAAGTTTCAGAGTCCTCAGGAAGTTGATTAGGGGTGAACGTACCTTCAGTGTGATTGCATATGAATGTCAGATGCCTCAGTGAGTATGGGATATGAATGTCAGAGGAGGCATGGATGATATCCTATCAGGGTAAGAGACACCCAGGAGAATTCTATATAAATAGCATAGCCCAAATGAGGATATTGCAGGGGTCAGAGTCCAGTGTACCTATGGTAAGAGTAGGAGGCCTCTGTAATCCTATCATATACCTTAGAGTCTTCATGTGGATATTTACTGTCAGAGTCCAGAGCAAGGCTATGAACTGATAGTCAGAAGCCTCAGTGGAAAATCATACATGTGATCCAGGACTCTGTGAAAACATTATGTCCAAATCAGAGGCCTAAGTGAGAATGGGTCAGAGTCTTCATTGAGCTTACTCCATGATTGCCACAGGACACAGTTAGGACATGTTCTGTGTTCAGGGCCTCAGTAAGTTGATAATATACATCTGAGGACTCAGTGTGGATAATATATGTGAGAGAACCCCCAGTCACACTAATATATGATGTAAACATTCTTAGTAAGGAAAATATTTGATTGGAATAGACCTTGTTGAAGGCATTGCATATGTTTGACATCTTGGTATGTATAATCTATGGCTTAAATGTCTCATGAAGGAAATCCTATGTGTCTGAGGCCTCACAGAAAATATTATGGAAGTGCTAGGCTACTCAGTAAGAACATTGCATGTGTTAGAGTCCTCAATAAAGAGATTATACCACTGTAACATCCTTCAGTAGCATATTACAACGTGGAATGCCTCAGGATTTGTACAGCTTGGGTAAAAGTCCTCTGTGGAGTTATTGTCTGTGTCAGAGACTTCAAGGGGATACTTAAAAGTGTCATAAGGATCTGTGTTGATAGGAAGGTACTTTCAGAGTCTTCAGTGATTTTTTTAAATATTTTAGACAATAGGGGTCTTTGTCAGTGAGGCTCTTAGGTGTGCCTGAGCTCTTGCTGATATATACACTGATGGCCAAGAGGATTGAGGATATTTTTTGAGTCTCACAAGTCTCTATGAATAAGTTGTGTAACTGTCAGAGGAACAAGGGAGGAGAGGATATGAGTGATAGAGATCAGAGTGAAGATATTGTACACTTAAGAATGCCAGAGACCTCAGTGAGTATCTGATGTGTCAGAGAAGGACTCACTAAGGATATTACATGAGTGTCAGAGACCTCCATAAGAATGTTTCTTAAGTGCCATAGGCCTGAGTCAGGACATACATGTGCTGTAATAAGAAGAGGACTCTGTTAGCATAGTGTATGTGAAAGTTCTTTGAGGATCAAAAGCCTGAGTGAGAATAATACATTTGTTAGGGGACATACTGAAGATATTCTGTCAAGGTCAGAGGCCCCAGTGAGGATGTGATATGTGTCAGACTTCACTGAGTTTATTTTGTTATCACCACAGGCCTCAATTAGGGTTGTTAAATATTTGTGTCAGAGGCCTCAGGGTAGATAGTGTAAGTGTCAGAATCCTCACTTACTATTTTATACGACTGTGAGGTGAAGAAAACTTCTGAATATTAGAGGCCTTCCTGAGAATTTTGTCCTCAGTGAATATATTTTAGGGCTCAGAGTTCTCAGTGAGGAAATTTTATGTGTCAGAGGCCTCCTTGAGAATAATGATGGCAGAGCCAGGGTACCCAGGGAGGACATTGTATGTGATGAAGTTTTCAGGGTAGAGAGAATATCAGTGTGGAAGGCCTCAGTGAGATTATGAAATGAACACCACAGGCCTTTGTGATGATCTGATATGTGTAAGAGGCCTCACTGAGAATAGAATCTCTCTCAGAGGTCAGTGAGGAAAATATGGGCTCAAATGACTCATTCCATACTGTACATAGGATGGAATCCTCAGTGGGGATTTTATATGTGTCAGAGACCTCAACGAGACATATATGTCTCTGAGGACTCATTGTACCTCATGTTACCTACAGAGGCCTCAGTACTTTTGGATGACTCTCAGAGGGTCTAAATCTGTGTGGACTTCTGGTGCCCCAGAGCACTCAGTGTGATATTCCTTGAGTGTCAGAAGCCTTGATTAGGATATTTCTGAATGAGAGAAGCCTCAGGGTGGATATTATACTGATCTCACTGTCCTGTATGAGGATTATATCCATTTCAGAGTCCTCAGTAAGAATATCATTAGTGTTTTGGGACTCAAATGAGATAGGGTGTGAATGTCAGAGGCCTCAGGGAGGATTCATGTTGGCATTAGAGGAAGACTCACTGAGGATGTGATATGAGTGTCAGAAACATTTCTGAGGCTATTATAAAAATATCCAAGGCCTGAGTGTGGTTATTTTATGTGTCAGAGGCTTCCTATGGATATTAATTGTCAGAGTCCAGTGCCAGGGTATTACCAGAGTATCTGAGGCTTCACCAAGCCATCCCCTTGAATGGGATCAAGGTCACAGTACAGATATCCTGTTCATGGCAGTGGCCTCAATGACATATGTGGAAGATTCTTCAGTGACAATATAATGTGTTTGTTACAGGCTTCACTTTTGACATCATATTTTGTAGAGTCGGCAGTAAACTTACTATACTTGTCAGAGGCCTCAGTTTTCTCCTATAGAAAGGGACCTCTGTGAGTACATGATGGCAGTGCCAGAGGCATCAAGAAGACATTCTAAGTGGAAGAGACCTCTGTTATCCAATTATACATCACAGATATCTCTAATACTTTATTGTTAGTATTAGAGACCTCAGTATGACTCTTATAGATACTGTAGGTGTCAATGTAGATATTAAATATTTCAAAGACCTCAGGAAGTTAGAGGCCTCGGGGAGTATATTATACCTCTCAGATGGTTCAGGGAGTATTTTAAATGCACCAGCCACCTCAGTAAGGCTATTCCTGAGTCAGATGTGTCAGTACCAGTACTTCATTATTGTCAACAGCCTCAGTGAGGATACCATTAGGGTCACATGCCTCAGTGAGAATACTAAATGCATTTGAATCCTTAGTGACAATGGGACTTGTGTCAAAGGACTTATGATATCATATGTTTTAGAGTCTTCTCTGAGAATATTATAGTTGTCAAAAGAGTCAGTCAGTAATATATTATATGTCAGAGCCCTCAGTGAAGACAGTGTCTTTTTAAATAGTTTCATGTGTTTAGTGAGAGCTCTGAATAAAAATATTATTGTGTTTCAGAGGCCTCAATGTGGTTTTGCTTATTTGTCACAGGCTCTCATGGATATTTTATGACTGACACAGGCCTCAGTAATGATATTGAGCATGTTAGAAACCTCTGTGAGGACATTATATGTCAGAGCCCTCATTGATTATATGTGTAGAGGACTCATTGAAAATATTATAGGTGTCAAAGAACTTAGTTTTTATGTGAGTTTTAGAGATCTTATTGAGAATATTTTTATGTGACATAGGCTTCCACAGGGATTTCATATATGTGTCAAATGCCTCAATGAAGATATTATATTTTTCCGAGTTCTCTGTGAGGATATCTTATGAGTTTGAAGGTTTGACATGTTATTTTCTAGGGGTCTCAATGTGTATGTGATATCAGCCAGTGGTATCATTAATGATATTTATTGATAACAAACTCATATTATTTCAGTGCATACTATATATGTTAGAGTCTTCATAAGGATATTATATTGTATTTAAAGCCTCAGTGAAATGTTTTATAAGTGTAAAAGGCCTAATTGAGGGTATTATACTATTCTTTCCTGTTAAAAGAAAACAGGAAACAATAGAAAGAACTCCCAGTGGAAAGAATGGTCAAAGCTATTCCTGAAGGCTTCAAGCAGGAATGAAGTAAGCAACAAAGTACTATAGAGTTGGATAACAAACAAAATCTTGGAGTAAATATCCAGATGCTCATTTATTTACAAATAAATGACTAAACATATAAACAAAAGAGGCTAAATAAAAACCCCTTATGCAGAATTTCAAGTAATTGAGGTGGAAATTTGGCCCTCAAGGAGTTAGGCCTAACTTCCCACTCCTTAAGAGGGGCTCTGCATAGTGACTTACTCCAAAACAATATATATAATGTGTACATGTAGAGAAACATAACTTCATAGTGAGAAATCTGGCAAACACTACATCAGTCAGGTGAGCACCTTGAGGATATGAAATGAAGAACAGCACTTCATCTGTAATCTGCTTTCCCCAATCCATAACCTGTCTACATATGAGAAAAACATCAACTGAAAATCTAAAAAGTACCTGACAGGTACTCCTCAACTGTCAGGTCCTCCTCAACCATCAAGGGCATCAGAGAAAGGAAGGTCAGAGAAACTGTCTCCACGAAGAAAAGCCTATGGAGACAGGATGACTGTCTTGCGGGATCTTGGATGGGGTCCTGGAACTGAAAGAGGCTGTACTGAGAATCCAAAGGAAACACAGACATTAGTTAATAAGAGCATATCAGTATCTGTTTATCATGAAAAATCATGTATGAAGTTAACACATCTGAGATAGCTCACGTAAGTCATAAGAGAAAAAAAAACTGGGTAGAAGTTACATAGTAGATCTCTGCATTTTCTTTGCAATTTCTGCGTAAACATTAAACTACTCTAAAATAAAATCTTAAGACATGGCTATATTTTTAAAACACCTGCTCATTTAATTACTCAGAATGTCAATTACTAATAATTGACATTCTTAACTAGTTCTGCATTTTGTTAAGAGCATTTATAACAAAAATGTGTCAAACTAACATAATGTAAGATAAATACTTATTTTATATGTTTTATGTTAAAGTAATAATATGTTTAAACTTATTTATCATTATTTATTTTGCTATTGCTAGGTTCTGGATTTTCTCTCTAAAAATTTCAAAACTAGAGAAAAAAAATCTACATTTTAGAGAAACTATTTCAAGTCATGGTTGAACTTTTTCAAAAGAGTCATGATAAAAAATATGTTACAAGAGCAGATTGATTCATTGTGAATGAATCATTGATCCCAAGGAATTCTTATCTTTCGTTTGTTTCTATGTATACCCTTCAACAGTAATAGCATCAAATATTTGCCACTAGGAAAAATATTTGAACGAAAAATGTAAACAGAATTTGTGACAATAACTTATGATGCTTTCTAAAAAAAGAAAAAATTAAAAGAATATCAAAGTCAGTTTCCTCCATGATGTTCTTCAGAAATGGTAAAACTAGAGAAACTTCAATGGAAGCATGGTTTATGAGTGATCTTAGATATTCTCGTGTTTTACGGGGAAATTATATTTTAGAAATCATAAAAAATATTGGATGCCCAAACTCTTGAATGTTTTCAAATGTAGTTGAATTTCTATGTAAGTTTCTCATTGATATAGCTAGTCATGAAGCTAATAAAAACAAAGAATCTATGGGGCTGGGATGTATGTAGCTCAGTGGTGGCATACCTTATCCAGAATTCAGGAGGCCCTGGGTTTGATCCCTAGCACCACATTTTTTTTTTTTAAATCAGTGCCTTATTTGTGTAATCAAATAGAAAGTGAACAATCACCACTCTTAGGAAAATGTTAAGCCTGAAAAACAGTTAAGAATCAAAATAATCTTACAATAGAAATAGCCTATTGTGACCAGATGTGTCATATCATAAAGTACATTCACATTATACTATCAAAATATCAGAATCAAAATACTCTTACAATAGAAATAGCCTATTGTGACCAGAGGTGTCACATCATAAAGTATATTCACATTAAATATCCTCTCAGAACAATAAAAAAGACTTTGATGACCATTTAGAAGGAGACAATGGCTATAATATAGATTAGAAAATTATTAAGAAATTAGAAACATGAGGTGAGGGGCTGTGGGCACGGAGAGCGGCTGGCTTAGACTTGGCGGGTGGAAGGGTCCCTCCTGCAGGGTTTGTGGAGTGAGCTGGGTGCACAGGGGTGGTCGTGTTGTGTCCCCTCTGGCTGTCAGTCTTGAGGAAGAGCTGAGTGGGCGGGAAGGATGGAGGACCAAGGGTAATTGTCTCGGAGGTGATCTGGGTGCTCTGAGGCCCTCATAGGAGGAGTGACCCAGGAATCCCAGAGCTCGGGAAGCTTGGGGGTGTGGAGAGGAGAAGCCCATCCTCAACCAATGCCCAGAGCTGGGCAGATCCGATGTTGGGCTGCAGAAATGCTCTGTGTGGTGGGTGGGGTGCGGGTGGTCTTTTTCCTCAGCCCATCTTGCACGTCATGCACGTGAGGAAGTGAAAGGGGTGCGGCCTCCGGGCACCTCTTCAGCTCCCTTGTGACCTGCCCTGTAGGGGTACCCTGCAATCATGTAGGAATAGGAGACGCTGGCAGAGCCTTGCACTCAGGACAGCAATGATGACACTGAAGATGTTGCATTGTTTGATGCAGAAGAAGATGAAACTAATAGACCAAGAAAATCTAAAATCCGACATCCAGTGGCATCATTTTTCCATTTGTTCTTCTGAGTCTGTGCCATTGTAGTCTATCTTCTCTGTGAATTGCTCAGCAGCAGCTTTATTGCTTGTATGGTGACAATTATCTTGTTGTTGTCACGTGACTTTTGGGCAGTGAAGAATGTCACAGGTAGAGACTGATGGTAGGCCTTGGGTGGTGGAATCATATTGATGAGGATGGAAAGAGTCATTGGGTGTTTGAGTCCAGGAAGGCATCTCCTCAGGAGAATAAAACTGTTTCAGAAGTTGAATCAAGAATCTTTTGGTTAGGACTAATTGCCTGTCCAGTGCTGTGTGTGATATTTGCCTTTAGTGCTCTCTTCTCCCTCAGAGTAAAATGGTTGGCATGGTTATCATGGGTGTGGTGCTACAGGGTGCCAACTTGTATGGTTACATTAGGTGCAAGTGGGCAGCCGGAAGAATTTAACCAGCATGGCTACCTGGTATCTTGGAATGCAGTTTTTAAAACAAAACACCAGAAATGAGCAGACTTCTTGAATAGAGAGAAAATTATGTTTTCTGTGATATTGGGGAATGGCTGAAGAGATTCTTGATTATGAATTGTTTAGAGCTCAGTCCAGTGCAAAAAGGAGCATTGATTTTTGTTTGTTTGTTTTGTTTTCACTTGCAAAGTTACTATAAAAACTGTTTTCTTTTTTTAAACAAAGTTTTAATTTTCTTTTTCTAGTAGTTGAGGCTGGGAAGTATGATATCATTAAGAACATTGTCAGAATTTATTTTATGGTGTACATATGTATGCCTATAGTAATGTATCCATATATCCCAAATTAATGTGTTAGTTTACATATGTTACAGAGATATTTGCATTTTGATCCATAGAATATAGGATGTTCTTAATCTATCTCAAAGGTATGTGTGTTTACATACTATTTATATAGGTTATTTTCAGAAATAAGTTGAGTTCATGATTAAGAGTAAACACTTGGTTTGTGTATGAGTTAAAAAGAAAAAATTTGTTAATTTTAAATATATACTTCATGTTGAAATTGTTTACCTTAGACATGCACAAGTGAAACTAGTTTCTAAAATGTTCTTTTATTTTTATACTTAAGGCCTAAATAATAAATGGAATCTTTATAGTTTATGTTTAAGGGATACCCAGGGATTGCTGTTATTCCATTTATTTCATAGAAAGGATAGTCATATTTTATTTTGGAACTTCCTGGAAACTCTTCAGTGGTCTCTGGACTAATAAAATCTTTTAGTACTAAATGAATATTATTCTTATGTCATAGTAAAAATAATCATTTAAATACTTGGCATAATAAATGCCTAAAGACATTTTATGAATATTTTTTCTTGCTATAATGGGGATATTGTAAATCATACATTTGTATTAATAATTTTTCTTAAACAAGGCAATGTATAATTTAACTGTAAACTAAACCAATCTACAAATTATTGTAGGCAGTTGTAAATTCTGTTGAGATACTGGAAACTTTGTTAGAGTCTTTTAATCAGCAGATTATGTTGTGAATGTATTTGTACATTGTTAAAATATGTTTAAAGATGTTTCATTTTAGTTGAATAAATGTGTATTGGAGTGAAAAAAAGAAATTAGAAACATGATAATGACGTAAAAATTCTCTAGGCCATACTAGGCACTTTGAACTGTAATCATAGCTATTTTGGAGACTGAAGCAGGAGGAACACAAAGTTTGAAGCCAGCCTCAATACCTCAGGAACTTAGCAAAATCCCATCTCAACATAATATTTTAAAAGGGCTGAAATTCATTGCTTGCCTAACATAGTCAAGGTTATGAGCTTAATTCTCATCACCATAAATAAATTTAAAAGAATAACTCCAAACCAAGCATATAATTATGAGACAACTGGGGCATTTATAGAAAAGGGTGGAAACCATTATGTTGAACACCCCAAAATAATTCAACTATATTTAATTATTTTTCAGCTCATGATATTAACATGTCTAATCTCCACTTATATTACTTCATTAAAATATGGTAAAAGTGTATGTACTTTTTTAATAATTTCAAAATATGAGTTATACTCAACTCTATTCTAAAAACTACCTTTGAAGCACATAGAGCACCAGCATTTATATAAAATGAAATCAGGCCATTTCCTACACAAAGTAATATTTAGTAAGTACTAATGTATACACACAGTATTTCAAAAGAAATTAAAATTGATGAAATCAAAAGTCACTGTTATGCTTTTAAATGATATTTTGAATATATGAGAAACACTTAATAGAGTTCTCCAAAAAGAACTTCTGACAATATATAAAGCATGCTTATTAGAAGGTCAATTCCCTTGCTTGCAAGGAGTAAGAGAAACTAACTACTTGATGAATGTAAGACTTTAATAAGATATTCGAATATGCTTTCTAAATTACAAAAGTAGAAAATGTCTGTTTAAAAAAGCCCATTTTTGGTAAATGTATCTGTTTTTTTAAAAGAATCTATTGACTTTTCTCTTACACACTGTAATTATTTCAGTGGTTTTAAGCTGGAATATCATGTAATATCAATAGCTGGAATTTTAAAATATCACCATCCTCTTTCTTTCTATAAAATTGATTAGCAAATTTTGCTTAGAATAATTTCAACCCAATTTGGAAAAGATCTGTGTGTGTGTGTGTGTGTGTGTGTGTGTGTAAATACATGATATTTTGAACAATTCCCCTGACACTTGGGTCCTGTCAAAGACATATTGTCTGTGTGTGGTGCTGGAATGGAACCCAGGGACTCTCACATGTTAAGCAAGTTCTCTGCCACCAAGTTACACACACTGTCCCAAAGACCTTAATAAGAAAAAGATAATTTAAACTTTTTGAGAGAAAGAGAACTGTCAAACAAGATAATTCAATCAAAACAAGGTAAACTAAAAAGTATATTTAAAAATATTGTTGATAAAAATAGCAGAAGTTCAAAGTTAGAGAAGAAATTAAAAATCAAACTACAGAAACCTACTACATAAAATTGGAAACCTAGAGAGAATGGGTAATTTCCTAGTAAAAAAAACCCACATTAATAAAAGATTAAAATAAGAAAACTATGAATGATCAATCAGCTTTAAAAGTTTAAAATGATGCTTACAGATCTCCCATTGAGACAAAAACCAGGAACATAGGGGTCCACGGTTGAGTGTTAACTGACTTTTAACAAATTCTGGATTTACTTAAAATGTTCATGATCTAGGAGGAAAGAATGAAATAATTACTTAAAATAAATACTTCCATTAATTAAAATTAATTTCCTCAATTAACTTTGTGGTATAATACCAAAGCATTATATAGTCAAGATATTTCAGCAGATGTAGAATGTCAACACAGTATTTAGCATACCATTACAAATACACTGCCAAATAAACTGACTTACTCAACCAAAGACAAAATGTATTCTCAATCAAAATTTTGATTAATTTAGTTCCATAAAATCCATGAACTATTTTTTCACAAATTCTGGCTTATTAGAAATAACATATTTAAACTTAAATAACCTTGTGAGTTTCATACATCTACTTTTCCATTTTTTAATATTTTTCCTGCTTTAACACAGTAAAAAAAGCAGTTAGAACAATTCCTCCTCCCTCTGTGCCAGAAATCATCCAAGTAGCTGTGTTTTGATGACAAGTCATCAGAGCCTCTTGAAGGGATGTTTCCCCAAAGTAAACCTTGCTGAAATAATGAAGGAGAGCAAGGCTCCCTCCTCAGCTCTCAAATGGGCGCAGGGAGTGAATCTGTTTTCTCTTCACACTTCCTACCTTTTCCTCACCTGCCGCCTATTTATCCAGAAGTTTCTGGAAGATCTCTCTGAGGCTGCTCTGGGCATGCCTATAGACATGACCCACAGAATCCTCAAGCCAGGATCTCTCTAAGGCTAGTCTGAGAAGAGCATCCCTGTAGATATGACTCAGTGTCCCCAAGCGAGGCATCCCTCTGACATTGCTCTGAGAAGGGAGCTCTGGATGACCCTACACACATGACCCACAGTGTCTCCAAGACAGGCATCTGCCTGAGGATGGTCTGAAAAGAAGGGAGCTCTAGGTGTCCCTATAGCCTTGACCCACAGCTGGTCTTAGAACAAAGTTATAGCCTTGATCCACAGTGTCCCCAAGCTGTGAGTCTCTCTGAGGCTAAAGAGAAGGGACCCTAAAGTCCCTGTAGACACAACACAAAGTGTCCCCAAGCTGGGAGTATTCCTGAGTCTGCTCTAAGAGGAAGCTCCAAGTCCCCATACACATGAACCACACTGTCCCCAAGGTGGGAGTATGCTTGAGTCAGCTGAGAAGAAGGCAACTATCAGTCCCACACATATGACCCACCAGGGTACCCAAGTTAGGAGTTGCCTCCTCAGACCAGAGGTGCTCAGAGAACCTAGGGTGCCGAGCTGGTGGAGTATTGCTTCAGACAGCAGGCACATGGAGGACCCAGGGTCCCCGAGCTGGGAGTACCGTCTCAGACCCCAGGTACATGGCATACCCAGGTTCCCTGAGCTGGGATTATCTCCGCAGATCCCAGGCACACTGAGGACCCAGTGTATCCAAGCTGGGAATATCGCCTCAGATCCAAGGTGCACGGAGGACCCAGGGTTCCTGAGCTCAGAGGACCTCCTCAGACCCAAGGCACATGGAGGACCCTGGGTCCCCAGGCTGGAAGTACCTCCTCAGATCCGAGGTACACGGAGGACCCAGGGTCCTGGAGCTGGGTGGACCTCCACAGATCTAGGCATACAGAGAACCCAGCATCCCGACCTGGGAGTATCTCCTCAGACCTGACACACACGGAGGACCCAGCTTCCGGACCTGGGAGTATCTCCTCAGACCCGAGGCACACGGAGGACCCAGCGTCCCGACCTGGGAGGGCCTCCTCAGACCCGAGGCACACGGAGGACACAGCGTCCTGACCTGGGAGGGCCTCCTCAGACCCCACGCACACGGAGGACCCAGCGTCCCGACCTGGGAGGGCCTCCTCAGACCCCACGCACACGGAGGACCCAGCGTCCTGACCTGGGAGTACCTCCTCAGACCCCACGCACACGGAGGACCCAGCGTCCTGACCTGGGAGTACCTCCTCAGACCCCACGCACACGGAGGACCCAGCGTCCTGACCTGGGAGTACCTCCTCAGACCCCACGCACACGGAGGACCCAGCGTCCTGACCTGGGAGTATCTCCTCAGACCCGAGGCACACACGGAGGACCCAGCGTCCCGACCTGGGAGTACCTCCTCAGACCCCACGCACACGGAGGACCCAGCGTCCTGACCTGGGAGGATCTCCTCAGACCCGAGGCACACACGGAGGACCCAGCGTCCCGACCTGGGAGGACCTCCTCAGACCCCACGCACACGGAGGTCCCAGCGTCCCGACCTGGGAGTATATCCTCAGACCCGAGGTACACGGAGGACCCAGCGTCCCGACCTGAGAGTATCTCCTCAGACCCGAGGCACACGGAGGACCCAGCGTCCTGACCTGGGAGTATCTCCTCAGACCCGAGGTACACTGAGGACCCAGCGTCCCGACCTGGGAGGATCTCCTCAGACCCCACGCACACGGAGGTCCCAGCGTCCCGACCTGGGAGTATCTCCTCAGACCTGACACACACGGAGGACCCAGCATCCTGACCTGGGAGGGCCTCCTCAGACCCCACGCACACGGAGGACCCAGCGTCCTGACCTGGGAGGATCTCCTCAGACCCGAGGCACACGGAGGACCCAGCGTCCCGACCTGGGAGTATCTCCTCAGACCCCCCACACACACGGAGGACCCAGCGTCCCAACCTGGGAGTATCTCCTCAGACCCCCCACACACGGAGGACCCAGCGTCCCGACCTGGGAGGATCTCCTCAGACCCGAGGTACACGGAGGACCCAGCGTCCCGACCTGGGAGGATCTCCTCAGACCCCACGCACACGGAGGACCCAGCGTCCCGACCTGGGAGTATCTCCTCAGACCTGACACACACGGAGGACCCAGCGTGCCGACCTGGGAGGGCCTCCTCAGACCCCACACACACGGAGGACCCAGCGTCCTGACCTGGGAGTATCTCCTCAGACCCGAGGTACACGGAGGACCCAGCGTCCCGACCTGGGAGGATCTCCTCAGACCCGAGGCACACGGAGGACCCAGCGTCCCGACCTGGGAGTATACCCTCAGACCCGAGGCACACGGAGGACCCAGCGTCCTGACCTGGGAGGGCCTCCTCAGACCCCACGCACACACGGAGGACCCAGCGTCCCGACTTGGGAGTACCTCATCAGACCCCACGCACACACGGAGGACCCAGCGTCCCGACCTGGGAGGGCCTCCTCAGACCCCACGCACACGGAGGACCCAGCGTCCCGACCTGGGAGTACCTCCTCAGACCCCACGCACACACGGAGGACCCAGCGTCCCGACCTGGGAGTATCTCCTCAGACCCCACGCACACACGGAGGACCCAGCGTCCCGACCTGGGAGTATCTCCTCAGACACGAGGCACACACGGAGGACCCAGCGTCCTGACCTGGGAGTATCTCCTCAGACCCCACACACGGAGGACCCAGCGTCCCGACCTGGGAGTAACTCCTCAGACCCGAGGCACACGGAGGACCCAGCGTCCCGACCTGGGAGTATCTCCTCAGACCCCACGCACACACGGAGGACCCAGCGTCCCGACCTGGGAGTATCTCCTCAGACCCCACGCACACACGGAGGACCCAGCGTCCTGACCTGGGAGGATCTCCTCAGACCCGAGGCACACGGTGGTCCCAGCGTCCCGACCTGGGAGTATATCCTCAGACCCCCCACACACGGAGGACCCAGCGTCCCGACCTGGGAGTACCTCCTCAGACCCCACGCACACGGAGGACCCAGCGTCCTGACCTGGGAGTATCTCCTCAGCCCTGACACACACGGAGGACCCAGCGTCCCGACCTGGGAGTATCTCCTCAGCCCTGACACACACGGAGGACCCAGCGTCCTGACCTGGGAGGATCTCCTCAGACCCCACGCACACGGAGGACCCAGCGTCCCGACATGGGAGTATCTCCTCAGACCCCACGCACACACGGAGGACCCAGCGTCCCGACCTGGGAGTATCTCCTCAGCCCTGACACACACGGAGGACCCAGCGTCCTGACCTGGGAGTATCTCCTCAGACCCCCACACACGGAGGACACAGCGTCCTGACCTGGGAGTATCTCCTCAGACCCCACGCACACGGAGGACCCAGCGTCCCGACCTGGGAGTATATCCTCAGACCCGAGGCACACAGAGGACCCAGCGTCCCGACCTGGGAGTATCTCCTCAGACCCGAGGCACACGGAGGACCCAGCGTCCCGACCTGGGAGTATCTCCTCAGACCCGAGGCACACACGGAGGACCCAGCGTCCTGACCTGGGAGTATCTCCTCAGACCCGAGGTACACGGAGGACCCAGCGTCCCGAACTGGGAGTATATCCTCAGACCCGAGGCACACGGAGGACCCAGCGTCCTGACCTTGGAGGATCTCCTCAGACCCGAGGCACACGGAGGTCCCAGCGTCCCGACCTGGGAGTATATCCTCAGACCCCCCACACACGGAGGACCCAGCGTCCTGACCTCGGAGTATCTCCTCAGACCCCCCACACACGGAGGACCCAGCGTCCCGACCTGGGAGTATCTCCTCAGACCCCCCACACACGGAGGTCCCAGCGTCCCGACCTGGGAGTATATCCTCAGACCCGAGGTACACGGAGGACCCAGCGTCCCGACCTGGGAGGATCTCCTCAGACCCGAGGTACACGGAGGACCCAGCGTCCCGACCTGGGAGTATCTCCTCAGACCCCACACACGGAGGACCCAGCGTCGCGACCTGGGAGTATCTCCTCAGACCCCCCACACACGGAGGACCCAGCGTCCCGACCTGGGAGTATCTCCTCAGACCCCCCACACACGGAGGTCCCAGCGTCCCGACCTGGGAGTATATCCTCAGACCCCCCACACACGGAGGACCCAGCATCCCGACCTGGGAGGATCTCCTCAGACCCGAGGTACACGGAGGACCCAGCGTCCCGACCTGGGAGGATCTCCTCAGACCCCACGCAAACGGAGGACCCAGCGTCCCGACCTGGGAGTATCTCCTCAGACCCCACACACGGAGGACCCAGCGTCCCGACCTGGGAGTATCTCCTCAGACCCCACACACGGAGGACCCAGCGTCCCGACCTGGGAGTATCTCCTCAGACCCCACACACAAAGGACCCAGCGTCCCGACCTGGGAGTATCTCCTCAGACCCCACACACGGAGGACCCAGCGTCCTGACCTGGGAGTATCTCCTCAGACCCCACACACGGACGACCCAGCGTCCTGACCTGGGAGTATCTCCTCAGACCCCACGCACACGGAGGACACAGCGTCCCGACCTGGGAGTATATCCTCAGACCCGAGGCACACGGAGGACCCAGCGTCCCGACCTGGGAGTATCTCCTCAGATCCGAGGCACACGGAGGACCCAGCGTCCCGACCTGGGAGTATCTCCTCAGACCCGAGGCACACACGGAGGACCCAGCGTCCTGACCTTTGAGTATCTCCTCAGACCCGAGGTACACGGAGGACCCAGCGTCCCGACCTGGGAGTATATCCTCAGACCCGAGGCACACGGAGGACCCAGCGTCCTGACCTGGGAGGATCTCCTCGGACCCGAGGCACACGGACGACCCAGCGTCCCGACCTGGGAGTATCTCCTCAGACCCCACACACGGAGGACCCAGCGTCCCGACCTGGGAGTATCTCCTCAGACCCCCCACACACGGAGGACCCAGCGTCCCGACCTGGGAGTATCTCCTCAGACCCCCCACACACGGAGGTCCCAGCGTCCCGACCTGGGAGTATATACTCAGACCCCCCACACACGGAGGACCCAGCGTCCCGACCTGGGAGGATCTCCTCAGACCCGAGGTACACGGAGGACCCAGCGTCCCGACCTGGGAGGATCTCCTCAGACCCCACGCACACGGAGGACCCAGCGTCCCGACCTGGGAGTATCTCCTCAGACCCCACACACGGAGGACCCAGCGTCCCGAACTGGGAGTATCTCCTCAGACCCCACACACGGAGGACCCAGCGTCCCGACCTGGGAGTATCTCCTCAGACCCCACACACGGAGGACCCAGCGTCCCGACCTGGGAGTATCTCCTCAGACCCCACACACGGACGACCCAGCGTCCCGACCTGGGAGTAACTCCTCAGACCCGAGGCACACGGAGGACCCAGCGTCCCGACCTGGGAGTACCTCCTCAGACCCCACGCACACGGAGGACCCAGCGTCCTGACCTGGGAGTATCTCCTCAGACGCCACACACGGACGACCCAGCGTCCCGACCTGGGAGTATCTCCTCAGACCCCACGCACACGGAGGACCCAGCGTCCCCTCCTGGGAGTATCTCCTCAGACCCGAGGCACACGGACGACCCAGCGTCCTGACCTGGGAGTATCTCCTCAGACCCGAGGTACACGGAGGACCCAGCGTCCTGACCTGGGATTATCTCCTCAGACCCGAGGCACACGGAGGACACAGCGTCCTGACCTGGGAGGATCTCCTCAGACACGAGGCACACGGAGGACCCAGCGTCCTCACCTGGGAGTATATCCTCAGACCCGAGGCACACGGAGGACACAGCGTCCTGACCTGGGAGGATCTCCTCAGACCCGAGGCACACGGAGGTCCCAGCGTCCCGACCTGGGAGTATATCCTCAGACCCCACGCACACGGAGGACCCAGCGTCCCGACCTGGGAGGATCTCCTCAGACCCGAGGTACACGGAGGACCCAGCGTCCTGACCTGGGAGTATCTCCTCAGACCCCACGCACACGGAGGACCCAGCGTCCCGACCTGGGAGGATCTCCTCAGACCCGAGGTACACGGAGGACCCAGCGTCCCGACCTGGGAGTATCTCCTCAGACCCGAGGTACACGGAGGACCCAGCGTCCTGACCTGGGAGGATCTCCTCAGACCCGAGGCACACGGAGGACCCAGCGTCCCGACCTGGGAGTACCTCCGCAGACCCCACGCACACGGAGGACCCAGCGTCCCGACCTGGGAGTATCTCCTCAGACCTGACACACACCGAAGACCCAGCGTCCCGACCTGGGAGTATCTCCTCAGACCTGACACACACCGAGGACCCAGCGTCCCGACCTGGGAGGATCTCCTCAGACCCGAGGTACACGGAGGACCCAGCGTCCTGACCTGGGAGGATCTCCTCAGCCCCGAGGCACACGGAGGACCCAGCGTCCCGACCTGGGAGTATCTCCTCAGACCCCCCACACACACGGAGGACCCAGCGTCCCAACCTGGGAGTATCTCCTCAGACCCCACACACACACGGAGGACCCAGCGTCCCGACCTGGGAGTATCTCCTCAGACCCCACACACACACGGAGGACCCAGCGTCCCAACCTGGGAGTATCTCCTCAGACCCCACACACACACGGAGGACCCAGCGTCCCGACCTGGAAGTATCTCCTCAGACCCCACACAAACACGGAGGACTCAGCGTCCCGACCTGGGAGTATCTCCTCAGCCCTGACACACACGGAGAACCCAGCGTCCCGACCTGGGAGTATCTCCTCAGACCCGAGGCACACACCAAGTACCCAGCGTCCCGACCTGGGAGTATCTCCTCAGACCCCACACACACACACACACGGAGGACCCAGCGTCCCGACCTGGGAGTATCTCCTCAGCCCTGACACACACGGAGGACCCAGCGTCCCGACCTGGGAGGGCCTCCTCAGACCCGAGGTACACGGAGGACCCAGCGTCCTGACCTGGGAGTATCTCCTCAGACCCCACGCACACGGAGGACCCAGCGTCCCGACCTGGGAGTATCTCCTCAGACCCCAAACACACACAAACGGAGGACCCAGCGTCCCGACCTGGGAGTATCTCCTCAGCCCTGACACACACGGAGGACCCAGCGTCCTGACCTGGGAGTATCTCCTCAGACCCGAGGTACACGGAGGACACAGCGTCCCGACCTGGGAGGATCTCCTCAGACCCGAGGCACACGGAGGACCCAGCGTCCCGACCTGGGTGTATATCCTCAGACCCGAGGCACACGGAGGACCCAGTGTCCTGACCTGGGAGTACCTCCTCAGACCCCACGCACACACGGAGGACCCAGCGTCCCGACCTGGGAGGGCCTCCTCAGACCCCACGCACACGGAGGACGCAGCGTCCTGACCTGGGAGTACCTCCTCAGACCCCACGCACACACGGAGGACCCAGCGTCCCGACCTGGGAGGGCCTCCTCAGACCCGAGGTACACGGAGGACCCAGCGTCCTGACCTGGGAGGATCTCCTCAGACCCGAGGCACACGGAGGACCCAGCGTCCCGACCTGGGAGTATCTCCTCAGACCCCACACACACACGGAGGACCCAGCGTCCCAACCTGGGAGTATCTCCTCAGACCCCACACACACACGGAGGACCCAGCGTCCCGACCTGGGAGTATCTCCTCAGACCCCACACACACACGGAGGACCCAGCGTCCCGACCTGGGAGTATCTCCTCAGACCCCACACACACACGGAGGACCCAGCGTACCGACCTGGGAGTATCTCCTCAGCCCTGACACACACGGAGGACCCAGCGTCCCGACCTGGAAGTATCTCCTCAGACCCCACACACACACGGAGGACTCAGCGTCCCGACCTGGGAGTATCTCCTCAGCCCTGACACACACGGAGGACCCAGCATCCCGACCTGGGAGTATCTCCTCAGACCCGAGGCACACACCGAGGACCCAGCGTCCCGACCTGGGAGTATCTCCTCAGACCCCACACACACACACACGGAGGACCCAGCGTCCCGACCTGGGAGTATCTCCTCAGCCCTGACACACACGGAGGACCCAGCGTCCCGACCTGGGAGGGCCTCCTCAGACCCGAGGTACACGGAGGACCCAGCGTCCTGACCTGGGAGTATCTCCTCAGACCCCACGCACACGGAGGACCCAGCGTCCCGACCTGGGAGTATCTCCTCAGACCCCACACACACACACACGGAGGACCCAGCGTCCCGACCTGGGAGTATCTCCTCAGCCCTGATACACACGGAGGACCCAGCGTCCTGACCTGGGAGTATCTCCTCAGACCCGAGGTACACGGAGGACCCAGCGTCCCGACCTGGGAGGATCTCCTCAGACCCGAGGCACACGGAGGACCCAGCGTCCCGACCTGGGAGTATATCCTCAGACCCGAGGCACACGGAGGACCCAGTGTCCTGACCTGGGAGTACCTCCTCAGACCCCACGCACACACGGAGGACCCAGCGTCCCGACCTGGGAGGGCCTCCTCAGACCCCACGCACACGGAGGACGCAGCGTCCTGACCTGGGAGTACCTCCTCAGACCCCACGCACACACGGAGGACCCAGCGTCCCGACCTGGGATGGCCTCCTCAGACCTGACACACACGGAGGACCCAGCATCCTGACCTGGGAGTACCTCCTCAGACCCCACGCACACGGAGGACCCAGCGTCCTGACCTGGGAGTACCTCCTCAGACCCCACGCACACACGGAGGACCCAGCGTCCTGACCTGGGAGTACCTCCTCAGACCCCACGCACACACGGAGGACCCAGCGTCCTGACCTGGGAGTACCTCCTCAGACCCCACGCACACACGGAGGACCCAGCGTCCCGACCTGGCAGGGCCTCCTCAGACCCCACGCACACGGAGGACCCAGCGTCCCGACCTGGGAGTACCTCCTCAGACCCCACGCACACACGGAGGACCCAGCGTCCTGACCTGGGAGTACCTCCTCAGACCCCACGCACACACGGAGGACCCAGCGTCCTGATCTGGGAGTATCTCCTCAGACCCCACGCACACACAAAGGACCCAGCGTCCCGACCTGGGAGTATCTCCTCAGACCCGAGGCACACACGGAGGACCCAGCGTCCTGACCTGGGAGTATCTCCTCAGACCCCACACACGGAGGACCCAGCGTCCTGACCTGGGAGTAACTCCTCAGACCCGAGGCACACGGAGGACCCAGCGTCCCGACCTGGGAGTATCTCCTCAGACCCCACGCACACACGGAGGACCCAGCGTCCCGACCTGGGAGTATCTCCTCAGACCCCCCACACACGGAGGACCCAGCGTCCCGACCTGGGAGTATCTCCTCAGACCCCCCACACACGGAGGTCCCAGCGTCCCGACCTGGGAGTATATCCTCAGACCCCCCACACACGGAGGACCCAGCATCCCGACCTGGGAGGATCTCCTCAGACCCGAGGTACACGGAGGACCCAGCGTCCCGACCTGGGAGGATCTCCTCAGACCCCACGCACACGGAGGACCCAGCATCCCGACCTGGGAGTATCTCCTCAGACCCCACACACGGAGGACCCAGCGTCCCGACCTGGGAGTATCTCCTCAGACCCCACACACGGAGGACCCAGCGTCCCGACCTGGGAGTATCTCCTCAGACCCCACACACGGAGGACCCAGCGTCCTGACCTGGGAGTATCTCCTCAGACCCCACACACGGACGACCCAGCGTCCTGACCTGGGAGTATCTCCTCAGACCTGACACACACGGAGGACCCAGCGTCCTGACCTGGGAGTATCTCCTCAGACCCCACACACGGACGACCCAGCGTCCTGACCTGGGAGTATCTCCTCAGACCCCACGCACACGGAGGACCCAGCGTCCCGACCTGGGAGTATCTCCTCAGACCCAAGGCACACGGACGACCCAGCGTCCTGACCTGGAGGTATCTCCTCAGACCCGAGGTACACGGAGGACCCAGCGTCCTGAACTGGGAGTATCTCCTCAGACCCGAGGCACACGGAGGACACAGCGTCCTGACCTGGGAGGATGTCCTCAGACCCGAGGCACACGGAGGACCCAGCGTCCTGACCTGGGAGTATATCCTCAGACCCGAGGCACACGGAGGACTCAGCGTCCTGACCTGGGAGGATCTCCTCAGACCCGAGGCACACGGAGGTCCCAGCGTCCCGACGTGGGAGTATATCCTCAGACCCCACGCACACGGAGGACCCAGCGTCCCGACCTGGGAGGATCTCCTCAGACCCGAGGTACACGGAGGACCCAGCGTCCTGACCTGGGAGTATCTCCTCAGACCCCACGCACACGGAGGACCCAGCGTCCCGACCTGGGAGGATCTCCTCAGACCCGAGGTACACGGAGGACCCAGCGTCCCGACCTGGGAGTATCTCCTCAGACCCAAGGTACACGGAGGACCCAGCGTCCTGTCCTGGGAGGATCTCCTCAGACCTGAGGAACACGGAGGACCCAGCTTCCCGACCTGGGAGTATCTCCTCAGACCCCACGCACACGGAGGACCCAGCGTCCCGACCTGGGAGTATCTCCTCAGACCCCACGCACACGGAGGACCCAGCGTCCCGACCTGGGAGTATCTCCTCAGACCCCACGCACACGGAGGACCCAGCGTCCCGACCTGGGAGTATCTCCTCAGACCCAAGGCACACGGACGACCCAGCGTCCTGACCTGGGAGTATCTCCTCAGACCCGAGGTACACGGAGGACCCAGCGTCCTGAACTGGGAGTATCTCCTCAGACCCGAGGCACACGGAGGACACAGCGTCCTGACCTGGGAGGATGTCCTCAGACCCGAGGCACACGGAGGACCCAGCGTCCTGACCTGGGAGTATATCCTCAGACCCGAGGCACACGGAGGACTCAGCGTCCTGACCTGGGAGGATCTCCTCAGACCCGAGGCACACGGAGGTCCCAGCGTCCCGACGTGGGAGTATATCCTCAGACCCCACGCACACGGAGGACCCAGCGTCCCGACCTGGGAGGATCTCCTCAGACCCGAGGTACACGGAGGACCCAGCGTCCTGACCTGGGAGTATCTCCTCAGACCCCACGCACACGGAGGACCCAGCGTCCCGACCTGGGAGGATCTCCTCAGACCCGAGGTACACGGAGGACCCAGCGTCCCGACCTGGGAGTATCTCCTCAGACCCGAGGTACACGGAGGACCCAGCGTCCTGACCTGGGAGGATCTCCTCAGACCTGAGGAACACGGAGGACCCAGCTTCCCGACCTGGGAGTATCTCCTCAGACCCCACGCACACGGAGGACCCAGCGTCCCGACCTGGGAGTATCTCCTCAGACCCCACGCACACGGAGGACCCAGCGTCCCGACCTGGGAATATCTCCTCAGACCTGACACACACCGAGGACCCAGCGTCCCGACCTGGGAGTATCTCCTCAGACCTGACACACACCGAGGACCCAGCGTCCCGACCTGGGAGTATCTCCTCAGCCCTGACACACAGGAGGACCCAGCAGCCTCGAGCTAGGAGGACCTCCTCAGAGCCGAAGCAGGTCTGAGGAGGAGCTCCGCATCCCCACACACGTGACCCACAGTACCCTCAAGCTGCGTGTATCCCGGAGGCCGGTCTGCCGCTCCCTGGTGGTTCACCCAGCAGGCTCGCAGTTTTTCCTGAGACAAGAGCTCTAGTCCTCACCCTGAAGAAGGGAGGACAAAGATGGAACCTGACCCACTGTCCCCTGGTACCCCGCCCAGTGTGAGACTCTGCTCATACACAGGGGCACCACTCCCTGATGGCCACGCCCAGTGCCAGACTCTGCTCATGCGCAGAGGCACCACTCCCTGATGGCCACGCCCAGTGCCAGACTCTGCTCATGCACAGAGGCACCACTCCCTGATGGCCACGCCCAGTGCCGGACTCTGCTCATGCGCAGAGGCACCACTCCCTGATGGCCACGCCTAGTGCAGGCTTCTGCTAATGTACAGCGGTAGTAGGGTGGCTGGTCTTTCTTATTTCTCTCTGCGCCTTTCTGTATCCTCAGCTATTACGGAATAGGATCTGTTCCAACTTCTTTAACTAAGTCAGGCTGTGTTTATTTGTGGCATCATCAGAAGTGGAATCTCAGGAGAGGAGAAAAGGGAGGCCAAGAGACGACCTCACTGAGACCCCGGCCCCTGGACTCAACCAGGCCACGCACTGCTGTAGCCAGGGGCCAGGCAGGCAGAGGCACAGACATGAGCACCTGCAGGGAGCCCCTGGACATTTCACTCTTGTGCCCAAGGGCAGAAGGCCAAAAACAGGTCAACAGAGAGGCCTCTGTGAAGTGTAGACAAGTGACTGATTGATGTAGCCAAGGACTCCCGAATTTTAGCGTCATGGGTTTTAAGAAAAGCAGTTAAATCCCAGCCCATGTTGACTGCTTTCAAGATTGTGAGACCCTGAGCTCACATGACCCCCCAGCAGCCTCTCAGAGCTGTAGGGTGCACCCCCTTGCCCTGGGGCATTCTAGATTGAATTATCTTTCCTTGTTTCCCAGCTCTCGCCATGAATGCCTCTGGAAGGTGCACAGTTATTCCCAGAGATTCTTGACAGTCTAATTTGGTGTTCTGCCCACACAGCCCTCACCAGGCAGGATCATCAGAGCTGTGTGCCACATGCTATCTCAAGTGCCCTGGAGGACCCTGGCAGTGGAGACTGGTGTTCTGCCTATGTAGCCCTCACTCCAGAAGCCTATGGGGAACTGCAAGTAGCAGAATTACCCTCATACCCCATGCAGCCTTCACTACAGAGGCATCTGGGGGCTTCAGAACCCCCAGGATCATGGACATTGTAGCCTGGTGCTGGGTTGGTGCAGCCCACACTATAGTTGCTTCTCACAGCTCTGAGGCCCCAGGAATTCTGGGTATTATAGTCCACTTTGCTCAAGCATTCCTGACTTCAGAAGTCTAGAGCTGCAGGCTATTGATTATTCTGGGCAGTGCAGACCATCCTACCTAAGTGGACCTCACCATCAAGGCTCCCAGTATCAGCACACCACAACCCTGCCTGGACACCCCTGAGGAGTCTGGGTGGTGCAATACAAATCTTGCCCATGCAGTCCTCAAGAGGTAGGTGTCTGGGAGCTGCAGGCCCTGGGGGATTCTGGTAGTGTATTCTTGCCTTCAGCCTGCACAGCTCTCACTGTGGAGGCCTCCGAGTGGCAGGCCACACAGGCACCTGGACCTCCAAGAATTCTGTGTAGTGTAGTTCAGTTCTCTACCCTGCAGCCCCCACCACAGAGTATTTTGGGGGCTGCAATTTCCTGAGGATTCTGGGTAACGTAAGTCAGTGTTTTGCCTGCATGCCTCCTGTGAGGGCCAGGATAAATGCAAGCCACATGCTTGCCTTGGTAATGCAGATCTCACTGTGGAGGGTTCTTGGACTGTAGGCTTCACAGTCATCAGGGTATCCCCAGGAATTATGGGTAGTGTAATCTGACCTTTAGCATGAACAGCCTTTGCTGTGGAGGCCTCTAGGAGTTGCAGGCCACATGCTCACCCAGGCAACATGTCCCCTAAATGATTCCGGGTAGTATAGTTAAGTTCTGTTTCCTACAGTTCTCATCACAGAGGATCCTGGGAGCTGCTGGAACTAAGATTTGTGGGTAACATAGTCCCGTATTTTGCCAATTCACCACAGAGGGTTCTGGGAGCTATGGCCCCTGAGGATTGTAGGTAATGCAGGATAATGATTTGATCACCACAGAGGAAGGTACAGCTCATGAGGATTCTGGATAATGTAGTCTAGTGTTTGCCTGCACAGCCCTACTGGGAGGACCACAAGAACTGCAGACTCATGTTTTCCCTGGTACTCTGGAGAGTCTAGGTACTAAAGCTCTCATCACAGAAACTTCTGTGAGTTATAGGCAGTGAAGACATACCCTGCACTGAGCCTGGTGTTCTACCTTTGCAGCCCTCAACCCAGAAGCTCCTGGGAACAGCAGACACCCAAGGGATATGAGAAGCACAGTTTGTCATTCTGCCCACACAGACCTCACTGCAGAGGTCTCTGCAAGCTGCAGGTCCCTTAGGGCTCTGGGCCATGCAGTCTGTCATTTGGTCCATGCTGCCCTCAATGCAGAGGGCTGTAGGAACTGCAGGTCCTGAAGGATTCTGGGTAGCACAGGCCATCATAACCTTTGCAGCTCTTGCCCCAGAGCCTCCTGGGAGCTGTTGGTCACATTCTCACTAGCCACTCCTGAGGACTCTGGGCAGTGTAGTAACCAATAAGTGTTCTCTTTCCTACATTGTATCTGACATAAAAGGGCCACACTGCCATTTAAAAACCTGGCTTATATCTGTTTTAACTATATATATATATATATATATATATATATATATATATATATATATATATATATATATATTTCTGATTATTAACAGTGTTTCCTAAATGTTTAAGAGATTGAAAGCTATTCTTTCACTTTGGCTAATCCTGATAACATGCAAACCTACAAATTTGTTCAAATTAGTTATATGTGGCATATTGATATATTGTACAGAAATGAAGCACAATTTCTCTTTCCTCTGGTTGTACATGGTGCAGAGTCACTCCAGTTGTATAATCATAGACGTACATAGGGTAATTATGTCTGTCTTATTCTACTGTCCTTTTCATCCCAGCAGTCATATCTCTCCCTTCACAGCCCTCTACACAAACCAAAGTGTATAATTTTTATACACTATGGATTCCAAATTTTACTTTAAAAGTTAAACTTAGTTAATTGTGACACTAACCATTACTAGCTTTTTCATATTTTGGATATATTCATGTTCTTACAGAATACAAGCCTTTTAAAATGTAAGGATTGGTAGAGCCCTCTACCAAGATGATGTTCTCTAAACTAAAACTGTCTGTAGCAATAGTCTCTTTCAGGTTTATATAGAAATAACAAATTTGATTGATATTTATTTATGATATTTAATGTTTTATAACTGGATAAGGATAACCTGTTATCAATAAGTTATATATAAAATTTTGTGTTACTCTTTATACTGGGATGGGAATTTAAATGTATTTTTGGAAAGTAATAGCAGAGCCTGGTTTGTTTAAAGGCTGAAAATGTGGAATATGATTTTGCCATTTTTTCCACAAAAAGAAGTTAAGAGCTCTCTTAGCCTTTATATTTTATTCATGTTTCAGATGAAATGTTGTTTGTTTGTTTGTTTGTTTTTTAATTATAAAGAAAAGAAGTTTATTTGGCTCTAGGTTCTGGTCCAAGATTAAAGGGCTGAATCTAGTGATGGCCTTTTTGGTGTCAGAATACTGAGGTGGCTCAGTACATCACATAGTGAGGGAAGTGACTGGGATTCTCAAGATAGCTGGTTTCTATAGCAGCCTCACTCTCAAGTTAGCCCATAAGTCCATTAATCTGCTCATGGTATAGATGGATCAACCCTTCTCAATTTAACCAATAAACTCGTTAATCTGTTCAGGATATGAATGGATCAACCCTGCACAAGGACAAAGCTCTCATATGGATTAACCCTACACAAAGATGAAGCTCTGATTGCTTTGATCACCTCTTAAAGACCCCACCTATTTTTATTTCTTTTTTTGTTAACTGGGAATTTTACCCAGGGATATTTTCCACAGAGCTGCATCTCCAGTCCTTTTTATTTATTTATTTTTATTTTGAGAAAAGATCTTATTACATTGATGAGGTTGGCCTCAAATTTGAGCTCTTCTCCCTCAGCCTCTAGAGTCATTGGGATTTCAGGTGTGTACCACCCTGCCTTGTGGTTCTACCTCATCTATTTATTTATTTTATTTGTTCAAATTAGTTATATATGGCATATTGATATATTGTACACAAATGGAGCACACTTTCTCTTTCTTCTGGTTGTACATGGTGCAGAGTCACTCCAGTTGTATAATCAAAGATGTACATAGGGTAATTATGTCTGTCTCATTCTACTGTCCTTTCCATCCCAGCAGTCATAACCTTACCTTCACAGCCCTCTACACAAACCAAAGTTTCTTCATTCTTCCCTACCTCCCCACCCCACTATGAATCAATATATGCTTATCATAGATAATGTTCACCTTTTGTTTTGAGAGAATTGGCTCATTTCACTTAACATGATATTCTCCAGTTCCATCCATTTATCTGCAAATGCCATAATTTCATTCTTCTTTATGGCTGAGTAATTTTCCATTGTGTATATGTATCACTTCTCTTTATCCATTCATTGGTTGAAGGGCATCTAGGTTGGTTCCATTGTTTAGCTATTGTGAATTGAGCTGCTATAAACACTGATGTGGCCGCATCACTGTGGTATGCTGATTTTAAGTCCCTAAGGTATAAAATGGGGAATGGGATAGCTGGGTCAAATGGTGGTTCCATTCTGAGTTTTCTGAGGAATCTCCATACTGCTTTCCATAGTGGTTGCAACAATTTGCAGTTCCACCAGCAATGTATGAGTGTGTCCTTTCCCCCACATCTCTGCCAACACTTATTATTGCCTGTATTCTTGATAATTGCCATCTGATTGAGATGAAATCTTGCAGTAGTTTTGATTTACATTTCTTTTTCATTTGTTTGTTGATGGATTGTATTTCTTCGTATGTGAAGTGTCTTTTCAGTTCCTTAGCCAATTTACTGATTGAATTATTTTTTTAGGGTCTTAAGTTTTTTGAGTTCTTTATATGTCCTGGAGATTAGTGCTCTATCTGAGGTGCATGTGGTAAAGACTTCCTCCCATTCTGTAGGCTCTCTCATTACATTATTGATTGTTTCCTTTACTGAGAAGAAGTGTTTTAGTTTGAATCCATGCCATTTATTGATTCTTGATTTTACTGCTTGCACTTTGGGAGTCTTCTTAAGGAAGTCAGGTCCTAAGCCACCATCATGAAGATTTGGGCCTACTTTTTCTTCCATTAGGTGAAAGGTATCTATTCTAGTGTGTAAGTCTTTGATCCACTTTGAGTTGATCTTTGTGCAAGGTGAAAGATAGAGGCTTAATTTCATTTTGCTATGTTTGGATTTCCAGTTTTCCCAGCACCATTTATTGAAGAGTCTATCTTTTCTCCAATGTATGTTTTTGTCTAGTATGAAATAACCATATTTATGTGGTTTTTGTCTCTGTGTCTTCTATTTTGTACCATTGGTCTACATGTCTATTTTTGTACCAATACCATGCCATTTTTGTGACTATTGTTCTGTAGTATAGTTTAAGGTCTGGTATTGTGATGCCTTCTGCTTCACTCTTCTTGCTAAGGATTGCTTTGGCTATTCTGGGTCTCTTATGATTCCAAATGAATTTTATGATTGCCTTTTCTAGCCCTATGAAGAATGTCATTGGGATTTTAATATGAATTGCATTGAATCTGTATAACAGTTTTGGTAGTTTGGCCATTTGGACTATATTAATTCTGCCTATCCAAAATCATGGGAGATCTTTCCATCTTCTGAGGTTTTCTTCAATTTCTTTCTTTAGTATTCTGTAGTTTTTTATTATAGAGGTCATTCACCTCTTTTGTTAGATCAATTCCCAAGTACTTTATTCATTTGTTTGTTTATTAATTGAGGCTATTGTGAGTGGAGTGTTTTTCCTAATTTCTCTTGCAGTGTATTCATAACTTACTTTTCTGAATTCATTTATTAGGTCTAGAAGTTTTTCTGGTGGAATTTTTGGATCTTCTAAATATAGAATTATGTCATTGGCAAGTAGTGATAGTTTGTGTTCTCTTTTTCCTATGAATACCTCTTTAATTTCTTTTGTCTGTATGATTGCTCTAGCTAGAGTTTCAAGCGCTATGTTGAATAGAAGTGATGAAAGAAGGCTTCTCTGGCTTGTTCCAGTTTTTAGAGGAAATGCTTTCAATTTTTCTCCATTTAGAATGATGTTGGCCTTGGGCTTAGCATAGAGAGATTTTCACAATGTTGAGGTATGTTCTGTTTTTCTAGTGTTTTGAACATGATCTTCATGTTGCTGTATTTTGCCAAATGCTTTCTCTATACCTATTGTGACAATCATATGATTATACTTCCCCACAGTCAGAACCCTTACAAGAAGGGCTCTTGAGGGGCTGGGGTTGTGTGTCAGTGGTACAGCACTCACCTGGCATGTGCAAGGCCCTGGGTTCAATCCTCAACACCACATAAAAATAAATAAACAAATAAAGGTATTGTGTACAACTAAAAAATAAACAACAACAACAAAAAAGAAGGGCTCTTGATTTCTAGCAACAAGCTTCAATATCTGGCCACACAGTGACCAAGCAACAGCAGCAGTCACCCTCACCAAGTCAGAGTCCTCAAAAGTACTGAGCTAACACTGCAAATCTCAACATCAGTTTAATAGGTAACTTAAAGAACATGTGCCCTCCATGGTTACCTAGTCCTGGATCTTCTCCAGTTCAAAGTCAGAACTTTCCCTTACTCAAGAGTGAGCCTTGCACCTCTCTCTGACCAACACTCCTTGCCAGGACAGTCCAACCACACTATGCTGTACTCCTGGAGGGATGGCAAAGATGACCACCACTCCGAGGCAGAGGCTGCCTTTTGTCCACATGTGACTCTTCAGCCTGCTCCCTGCAGAAGTCAAATAGATGGTGTCCTAACTCAAGCAAGATTCTACCCAGCAACCTCCCACTTCTTGGAGGTAGAGCATGGCATACTTGAGAAAGATGCTCATACACCAAGTATGTGGAAGTCCAGCTTCATGGGCAGCCCTGAGTAGGACACAGTTCTGCAGCAAGTCCAGGCTGTTCCAGCAATCAGTCCACCCATCCCAACTTGACAGACTCTGGGCTGGAGATGTCTATGGTAGGAAAACATGCTGTATGTGTGGTTCATGTCACCTCCAACAACGTAGGCCCTTAGGGTTTAGGCATATAGACAAGCTGTTGGCACAAAGAAATGACATCATTTTAGAAGCTGCTTGGGCAGTCTACTGGGCCGTGGTAGAGAGGTCACCCTAGACTTCAGGCATCAGCCTAGTAGCCATGTCCATGATGGCTGCAGCTTTGTAACATTCTGGCTCACAAGAGGGATGAACCTGCTGGCAATATCTTGTAAGTTGCAAGTGGTCCACTGGAAGCTGGGCATAAGATGGAACAAGACACATATAGGCTGCTTGAGGGCTCAGATGGCCAAAGTGCCCTCTGCTGCTCCATTAGCTTGTCTTCCAGTCACCCCTATGGCCACTCAGGGAACAGGAGTAACCTTTTATTTCACACTGGTAGAAGAGAATGAAAGATGACCTTGGGTCCTGGATAATGTAGTAGATTTGGTATGGCCTCCTGTGTGTGTGTGTGTGTGTGTGTGTGTGTGTGTGTGTGTGTGTGTGTTGTACCAGAAGTATTTGAATGTGGCTTAATTTGGAAAAGGGTCTTTGTAGAGACAATGAAGTTAAGGATCTCAAGATGAGCTCATCTTGGATGTCCCTGGTAGGGCTATGTCCAAGTGCCAGGCTCTGCAGGCTGAGCAATATCTTGTAGCTGTGTAGCTTCCAGGTGAGGAGGCCAAGCCCTCCATGTGCACACTTGGTTCATAAGCAGAGGCAACTCTCTGATCAATGAGCTTACTGCCAGTGTGACTTGTTATTCTTCATTCATTAATGAAAATTGCAGGCTTATATTCATTTCATAGGGATGCTGTAAAAACATTACACAAACCAGATGGTTTGAGCAACAGAAATGCATTGTCTCAAGTTCTTGGAGTTCAGAGATCAGGTTGTTGGTGGTACCTGCTCCTCTGAGGACCATGACAAATTCCCTCCTGTCTCCAATGGTATGCTGGCCATCTTTTGAGTTCCTGGGCAGTGGAAGCATCACCCAAGCATGATCTCAGTGCAATGTGCTCTCCATTCATGCACAAACTCCCTTTGCTAATGAGGATACTGGCATATTGGATCAGGACTGCCCTATTGCACTTTGACTTTGTCTTAATTAATTGCACCAGCAAGAGCCTATTTCCAGATGGAATCAATAAGCCACATTCTAAGGGGGGCTAATACTTAAACGTGCAGGTTTGGGGGAGGGGACAATTCCACCCTGAATGGGGAACAGGAGCAGAAATTGTGCCAGCACAATTTCCCACTGCTTGTGAGCAGTGGTTGCAGGTGGCCCCTCTTTGTGTTGTAGACATTCAAAGAATGCTTAGACTCATGCCTTTCAGCTTATCACCACTGAAAGCCAGTCTGGAGGATCTGGGACCTGGATAAAAATCACATGCACAGCAGGCTGTGTGCACATTGTGTGCTCTAAGTGATGTGTTGTAATTATTTCTGCTTTATTGCTGTTTGTTATGGCCAACAGTGTCACCTAAATTAAGTCTACACTTTAAATAATATTTCATTATGCGAAGTCAGAGATCCAGATGGATCTTTCATTGGGCACTTGCTGGCTTTTCCTCAACTTCCTTTTGGGTCAGCTCTCCTGTCCGTCTGCCTGTCCCTAAGCAGCCATTCTGCTGTGTTTGCTGTATTGTTGGATTTTTACCTGCTCATATGTATTCAGTTTACTAAGAATAAATTTGTTTGATACCCTTTTAAAACCCTCTTAAAAAGTGACTCTCTAGCTCTTTAGCCTAAGACAGCTTTTAGTTCCCTACCAATTCAGAAATTCTGGATTTTAGTGGCTCCACTTCAGTTTTTGGAGGAGACAAGAAGGACCTGCTCAGTGTCCATGAGGGCAGAGCCGGACTGGGAGCCAGTGTCTCTGTCACCCTCCACCAGGACTCCTTGTATGCCCTCAATAACATTGTATCTTTGGACTTCCCAATTCAAACAATGCTGGGCTGGGGATATAGCTCAGTTGGTAGAGTGCTTGCCTCACATGCACAGGGCCCTGGGTTCAATCCTCAGCACCACCAATAAACAAAAACAAAGAATATCTTTGTTCCCAAATTGTAGGCTCTCTATTCACCTCACTTATTGTTTCTTTTGCTGAGAAGAAGCGTTTTAGCTTTAATCCATCCTATTTATTGATTCTTGATATTAATTTTTATGCTATAGGAGTCTTATTAAGGAAGTTGGGGCCTAATCCGACATGATGGAGATTTGGGCCTACTTTTTCTTCTCCTGCTTTTGCTGATGCCAACCCTGTTTTAGTCACACATGGGAATCATGTTCATAATGCTGGAATTCTCAGCTGACCATGCTGGTGGGGCTCTCTCTCCAGAGCCCTCTGCTGATGTCTGCTCAGCTCAGGGGGCAGCTAGATAGTTGGGCTGGATTCTACTTTGCTCTTTGTACTCAAAAGCACAGCAGCTTTCAAGATGCACAGGCCAGAGCTGTGTAAGAAGCATAGATTGGAATGAGACGCCTGCATCAAGAAATCAATTGGAGCCCAAAATTAATGTCTAAGAAGAATGTTTAAGAACTTGAGATTGCTTAAAGCATGGCACATGATGTCTCCATCTTCTGTGGTGCTTCCATGACATTCGAGTCCTCTGCAGTGCTCCCAGAACGTCCATGTCCTCCCATTAGGTCCCATGACATCTGTGTCCTCTGTAGCATTCCCAGGATGTCCACATCCTCTGTGGCACTCCTATAAGGTCCCATGACATCCGTCTTTCGGAAACCAGCTTCTCATGAAATTTGAAATATTCGCCAGTAATGTTGAATTCAGCTCAGCAAACTATCTTTCATTGTTTGTTCAATGAGAGGATGAGTCATCCCTTGAGATGCTGGCAGACCTGCTATCCTGGTCAGCTGTGCAATTGTGACACATTTCCAGATGGCCACAGAGTAGCAAAGCACTTGCTCATGTCTGCACAATAAGCTGTTGCCCAACTTCTGGCCCCATTGCAAGATAAACTATCATTTTCAAATGTCCTTCAGAACAACAGTTGGAGCCTCAGCTGTGGCCAGGTGTCTTGGTTCAAACCAACATAGTGTGTGTAAAAATGATGTAATTTTGAAATGTCCTGGTAATTTCTTATTTGGCCCATTGGTGAACTACTTAGGGGCATGTTCTTTAATTTTTGTGCACTGTGACTTTCCAAATTTTCTTTCTGTGAGTGATATATTTTATTCTATTGTAGTCAGAGAATATGCTTAGTTTGATTTCAATCCATTTAGACTTAAGATTAGTCTCATGGCCTAACTTATGACATTCTCCTGCCATGGAGGGAAGCAGGCTCTGCTGTTATTGGAGAAGCATTCTGTAGATGTCTGTTGGGTCTTGCTGGTTACATGGTTGTTCAATCTTTTCTGTTTCCTGTTGGTCTTCTGTCTCTTTGTTCTGTGTTATCCTCAATGGGGTGCTGTTTCCTGATGGTCTTCGGTCTCATTGTTCTATGAATTATCAACAGTGGAGTATTCAAATCACTGCAGTGTTAAGCCATTTGCTTTTCCCTTGAGATCTAAGTTTTGCTTTGTGTGTTTGGAGTTCTGTTGTCACTGCATGGACTGTTATATCCCACTGGAACGAGGCTGGGGACACCAGTAAAATGGTACATGATCTTTGTCTTCACTTCCTGGCACAGAGATCCTAAGACCCTGGGACTTTCCTGAGTGAGGAGGGGGTTGGGTGGCCACTGGTTCTGATGAAGTGATCTTTCTCAGCAAGCTATTAGCTAGCTTCTGGATTCAGACTGGTCACCAAAAAGACTAACACTTGATTGGAAGGTTGTGACCTTTAGCTCCATATCCCTCCAGGGAGCTCCTGCCAGGCTAGAGATAGCATTAATAGATCATGACCAATTGGTGTAGGCGTTCCTGCACCTGCTTGCTGTCTGAGAGGATCACAGTGTGGGGGATGCTGTGGCAGGACCACACCATCTGGAAGCCAGAACCATGGGGATGCTATGGCAGGACCACACCATCTGGAAGCTGGAACTAATCCTAAGTCTAAATGGATTGAAATCAAACTAAGCATATTCTCTGAGTATAATAGAATGAAATACATCACTCACAGAAAGAAAATTTGGAAAGTCACACATGCCCCTAAGTTGTTCACCAATGGGCCAAATAAGAAATTACCAGGACATTTCAAAATTACATCATTTTCACACACACCATGTTGGTTCGAAGCAAGACACCTGGCCACTTGTTTATGATACTCATGATATGGATAAAAGGGCATACGATAATCAATAATAAAAGTATGTATTGCGTGAGAATGCAGGAAAATTCCCTGGATGAGATTAAGGATACAATTAACACATGCCCCAAGGTATTTTTCAATATCTTTCAGGATACAAACAATAGTGTTATTCCTCAAGAAATTCACAGGAAAAAGATTGCAAATCGAGGTTCCTGAGAAAAGCTTAACTATTTATGTCAAACCCCTGTTCTAAAGTCAAAATCTTTGCAACATATGTTCCCCCCACCAACGGACCCTCCTTTGCCTTACACAGGAATTCATGATGAGAATGGAAAACACATAGTTAATATAAATGACAAATGGTTTTAGGTGCAAAGCCTGCCCTTTAAATAAAGATTACAAAGACATAAGAATTGGTGTGCTTTGATCAAGGATCAAGGAAACTCTTTTAAAAAGCAGTTAAATAGGTCATATGAAAAAAGAAAATTACCTTGGAAATTAAAAATAGAATAATGTAAAATTAATATAGTTATATTTTAGAGGCCCTTCAGAGTAGTAGGCTTTTAAAGTAATAGACTTTCACTATTTCAAGTGTGTTTTACAGGGATGTTAGTTTAGAAGTAAGAAAGCTTACCAATAATCATAGGTATGCTTTAAAGTTAAAGGTTGGTGAAATAATTATAGGTATGCTTTGAAGTTAGAAGTTAATAATAGGTCAGGAGTTATGTAGTCTAGCTGTGCATCCTAGCACCTACTTATTGAGGTGAAAAATGTAAAAGCTTAATCATGATTGGCCAAAGTTATAGAAAAATATTTTGAACAATGTACTCAATATCTTAGGTAATCAGCATATGTCAGAAAAGATTATAACTCTCGAAAATCATGTAAACCAAAGAAGTTTCAGGCTTTGAGGATATCCATTAACTATTTGAAAAACAAAAACCACACTTGTAAAAAAGGTATAAAAATAAAGGTTCCTCTAGGGGCAGCAGATTTTATCTGGAGGCTGCTGGTAACTTGCAACCTGTGGGCCCGACTCTTCTTCTTTCGCAGACACACTCCTCCTTCAGGACTCCTGGATCCGCTGCTGGGGCTAGACCCCGGCAACCAATGATGTGACCAATCTTGCCTATGGAATGAAGCCACAATAAGCAGGGGCTAGGGAAGAATGGAAGAAGTTCACTGGATTCGACAAAGCAGAATGAAGGGAAGCAGGGTGGGTGAAGAATTAGGAAAGTCAGTGGAATGAGTCCGACATCACTTCCCTCTGTGCACATGTGAATATACTACCTGTGTAACTCCAAATCATGTACAACCACAAGAATGGGAAGTTAGACTCCTTATGTGTATAATATGTCAAAACACATTCTACTGTCATGGACAACTAATAAGAACAAATAGAAAAAAATTAAAGACAAAAACCTAAATGATGGGGTTCAAGAGCCTCCAGGCTAGCAGGCAGGCAGATATCACCTGTATGGGGCTTATAGGCTGTGAGCCTCCCTCTTCTACTTTGCCCCAGGCATTTCTTTTATTCAGCTGTTCTTGAGTTGCATCTTTCATAATAAACAGGCAGGTAAAAGCTTTCACCCTTTTGAGTTCTGTGAGTCCTGTTAGCACATCCAGTCATTTCCATGAGGTGAGGGCCTGAGAGGACAAAGGAAGGGGAAAGGCCATGTGTGGCACTTTTAGAATATACTTTGGCGTCATCTTCATGCAGGACTACCTGTGCAATTTTTGTAGCCCTGTGCAAAATGAACCTGCAGGATCTCTTGTTTAAAAACTCCAGAAAGCTTAAAACAGCACCAGCAGACCATTAAACCAAGCTCACGGCCCATCTGAGTGGACCAGGCTACATATCCATGACACCAGCCAGGGTCCAGGGCAGGTTTGTCCTTGTAATCCTATGGACTCAGCTAAGGTGGTCTGTGGAGTAGCCCACAGCTGTGGACAAAAGAGGCTGATGTGAACTTGCTGTAGATTCTAACTGAAAGTAACCCTTGATCTGTATAGTTACTCTCTGTTGAGGCAGGGCAGGATGGCTGGGAAGAGATAAGAGTTTTGTCATCAGTAGAGCTGGCAGGGAAGACCTCAAAGCTCCATCAGAACTAGACAATTCCTGGAGAAGACACAGACGCTCATAAATCTCAATATGCGGAGTATGTTCACAGGATGCTCTTGGAGAGCTTGTACTGGCTCTGCTAACATCAGCTTCTCTTAGAATTAAAGCCACAGATATCTCTATAGGGGCTGAATCCAGTGTGGTTTTGATTTTAACAGGAGTCCTAGCTTAATAGAGAAAGATATGGCCTGGAAAATATGAGTAACCCTGAGCAATCCCTGGAGGCCATGCATCTCTGCCTGGTCTCACGCTTTCACCTGAAGGGGTGAGCTACAGCTCTGGCATGGGCCCCTGTGAACCTGTGGCAGCTACTTCTTGGGGCCTCAGTTTCTCAAAGCAAGAGAGTCAAACCAGCTGACTCCAGGCACTTCTAAGCATCAAGGGTCAGAAACCATGGTGCCTCCCTGGCTGACACATACCTTCTTACATGGCATCTCATTCTGCAGTTGCCAAACCCAGACTTCACTTCCTGCTGCTTCCCCTGGGCTGCCGTCTGCAGGAGTTTCTCTGACATGACAGAGACAGGCTTCCTGTTAGCTTCAGGTTGCAGCATCCTAGGTATAGGCTCTCACATATTCCAGGTGAGGGGGACAAGCAGAGGTGTATTGCCTCTGCTGACCCACGTGTGTGTGGTCATGACCTCTGTGGACAGAGGTCCTCCAGAAGTGAGTGTGAGCATGTCGAGGGAAAGCCTCTGAAGACAGGACTTACCTAAATCCTCAGTGTCGTTTCCCTCCTGTCACCAAAGAGGAAACAAAATAGACCAGCTCTATACAGTGGCAGATGGATGGCAGAGCCTTTGGAATCTGATGGGACAATTCAAGAGGGAGGGTGGAAAGGGCCTAATGCCCATGACAAGGCTGCAGGGCAAGCATTCAATGCCACACTGGACCTGGCAGAAGGAGCTATGGGTGCCGCTGCCATGTTCAGCTGGCCCTTGCTAGCCACGCGTGACTCTGTGGCACGAGCTATAGCTATGTTAACTTGGTTAGCAGCCTGACCTTGGACTCAGGTGCAATAAAGTTTGTGAACTTATAAATGGGAAATGATAATAACAATGACATCTAAGTCACAGGTGGATTGGAGTTTGTCATAATAAAATGCGAAAATGTGAAAATTCCTGGAAATTAGTGGTTACCAAAAAAAATGGCCTAAATTCTTCACCACCATTGAAACTTTCAAAAACTGAAAATTCTTGGTGAAAGCAATTTTGCTTTAATTGAAGAGGGAATATTACAAGGCTGCTTCTGTAGTACAAAGTCTTAAAATCAGAATTTGGCATTAGAGCAACAAAGAAGCAATGAGAACAGGATACAGAATCATGCTGGTTTGATGTCAGACTCCAAGTGCCAGGGCTGAGGCCTGTTGACTGAAGCCCAAACACCCTCTTTAACTTCAAAGCAGGAAACAGTGGTTAAACTGGTGAAATTGCGAACAAGACAGAGCACTGGTTGTCCTCAGAGGAGAGCAGAAGTGAAGACTGAGGAAGGGGCAGGCTGCTACCTACCCAGGGCCATCCTCATAGGAGTAACCTACCCAGGGCCAGCCTTATAAGAGTGACCTACCTGGGGCCAGCCTCCAATGAGTGACTTACCAGCCTCGGTCCTCATGGGTGACAATGAGCAGGTCATTGATTCCTTCAAGTTTTGTTTTCTTATCTGCTAAATGAGGTGATGTGCTGCCTCCTTCAGAGGCTCCTGCTGTGGCTTGCTGTTAACATGTGCTGTATGACTGAACAGATTTTACATACATGTGCACATGTGCACTCACAATTCACAGCTTGTTAAAGAGTGGAAAGACTAATGATTCTATGTCCTAGATGTCTGGCTCTTGGGTGGAAAGTAGAGGTTCTCTATGCTGCAGCCCAAACCATCAACCTGAAACACAAGCCTGTCCGTGGTCTTCCTGCCAAACCTCACAAGGTTCCTCTCTCCCCATCAATGCTTCAGCCTCTGGGTGAGCCCTGTGAGGGTCCTTTGAGTGGTCCTGCCTCACGCTTCAGTCTAACCTCCAGGGCATAGCAAGGTTGTACCCGGGTAACACCAAGGGACCCAGAGGCCTTGGCTCCTTCTCCCTGTCCTGGTCCTTCCTCCCCTCTGGTCTTCAGTTCTGCTCCTGCCTAGGGCACTTTTCATCTTCTGAAGTGTTGGAGACCATTGGAAGCTACTGTGGCCACACTGGAAGCTACTGACTGCTGAGGAATTCCCACCCAAGGCTCCTTTATTGTGCAGAGGCCTGGAAAATGGGTGTGGCTAAAGAATGGAAGCGAACCCTCATGCACAAGGGAATGTTCCTTGCCATCATACTGATGGTGAGAGCTTCAGATGCATTTGCTATCAAGATGATCTTATGAAATATGAGGTTAAGTTTTGCATTTTAAAAACTTTATGCCTAAACATTTGAGGTCAAATATTTGGGTCTAACTTGTGGCCTCAGGCAGTCCATTTAGAAACCCATCCAAAAGCAGACTTCTCCAGACTGCTGTCACATGGCTAGTAAGACTCACAGCATAAAGGCCCATTGGGCTGTGAAGGGTTGAGCTCAACTCTCCACTGTGAGGCAGCAGAACCACGCACAGTCTTCTGCAGGTTCTATTTTCTCCCACTGCCGCAGTCTTGGCTGGGCACAAGATCACGAGTCACCACACAGCTTTGTAGATTGAAACAGCAATTCTTTATTCCCGATCTCACACCGGCCTCTACACACACGTTCTGGGGAAATCCCAGTTCTGGGCCCAAAATCACGTACTCCACCAGGCTTTTTTTTTCCAATACTTTCTGAATCTCACGAGAACTCAACGGGAACTCAAGGATCAGGCGTGCCTGAGGCAGCAGGATACACCCTATTCCCCCTCAGGGTACACCTTAAACCTGGAACTTCCCTAAACCCAAGGATGGGATACTCCCTAAAACCTGATCAGCTCTAAACCCGGATCCTCCCTGGTCCTTGAGCAAGGTCACCTTAATAAAGCATACATGCAATGTCACAGCAAATGTCCTCTAAGCAACATGGGGTATGCTGGCAAGGAAATTTCGATGCGTCATTCCTACTTGGCAATGGCCCTCAGCATCCCACTGCCCAGCTCTTCCCACACCCTTCCTCTGCCTCTTCTTCCCTACCCATGTGTCCTGTATCCAGTCATCAGCCTTGTGGTGCTGCACTTGTTCTGCCAGAGCATTCAGAGGCATGCACCCTCTGCAAAGGTCTGTGGAGCTCCCAACCATGGTAATCCTTGTGCAGCCTCCTGGTAATCCTCAGTTTTCTCTCTCAGGGAGGGGACATCGGAGAGGAAAAATGATTTTCTCAGTCCCAGATATTTCAGAGCTGATCAGAGGCAATTTCCAGGCACACCCATAATCACCCTGCCCTTGCCTCTCTCTCTGGGGACCATGGAAAGGCCCAGGCCTCTCCTCCTGACCACCCTGCCCCTTGCCTCTCTCCCTGGAGACCCTGGGTGGGGAGTCCCAGGCCTCCAGAGTCCTCCTCAGTACCCTCCCAGAACAAGGGAGGGGAGCCAGCTGGCTGCCAAGGGCATGTTCTCCCGGGTGTTGACTGTGCTGCACTTGTGAGTGCTGGATCCAACTTGACTCGGCCTGGACCACTCCTTTCAGGACCCATGTCACACAACGCTGGAGATTTAAACAGCTACGGTCCTTGGAGGGATAGTTTTTTTGATAATGTATCTTGCTATCTAGAAAAGCTCTAGAAAAAGTGCTGTGTACAGTTACCCTGCAGAGCATCCCCTTTCATAATATCCTGCTTTCTCTAAAAGAAATGGACTAGTTTCTGATAGGCAAAGTCACTGTGCAATAGCAGATTTTAAAATGCATCAAACCTGTGGCCTTTCCCACTCCCAGCTGCAGGGCACAAGTGCGGACAGTGGGTTAGTCAGGAACTGAGTAGGGCCAACACGTTTCTTTGAACTTTCATGTTGCATTTTAGAGTTTTCTGAAAATATCCCATTCCCACAACAGACATCTGTGATTAAAGTAAAGTGTTTTAAAACTAGAAAGAGTGACACCCTGTTAATCCAGGAGTTTCCTGTACTCCCCAATTACCAACGCTTACCCCAAAGTCAGCAAAACCAATGTGAGACAATCCCCAGCTAGGTCTCTATGGGCCTTGGGAGTAGACCCCTGATCCAGTGCTTTGCTGTGCAAACAGCCCAAGGGTCACGACCTGGTGTCAGGACAGGGCCAGCTGCACAATGCAAGGTGGGTTTATCCACAAAGCAGCCCACACTGAGGGTTACCATGAATGCCAAAGGGCAGGCAGTGCACCTGAAGAACCAGGTTCAGATCCCACCACTGCAGCATCCAGTCTGGGTCATTAGCACTCTAAATCTCAGACACAGGTTAAATAGGTAACAATGTGTCATCATGTTCAAAACAATGCCTAGCATGTTGAAAATGATCAACAGACAGCAGCTTTAACTATGGTAAACTGTTTTCAAACCACAAGATTTATTTTCATGTAAAATTAAAAAATACATAAAGATCATTGCAAATGTTTATTGCCTTTTAAAATAAAAATAATTTTTAAGATCAGAAAGTATTTGAATATTATCTACTAGGTTTAAAAACCTGAAACAAAATTCTAATTAACATTTTCAGAGAAGCACTACTAATAGTCCTTCCCTCTGCAGGATTAAAGAAGGGTTGCAGGTGGGAAAGTCATTGCAAATGCATACAGAGTCATGCAGAGGTGGTGGGAAAACCAAAGCACCTTCTTTTGCCTCTAGAAAAGTGTGAAATTATTTCTATAAACTTGTCTAGGTATCCAATGATGGAAGAATAGCATACAATTCAAGGAAAGCTTGAAACCTAAGCACTTAGTAGGAACAAAAAAGGGCAGTGAAATCTGAGCACTGGACAAAGAACACCAGGGAGAGCCCCCCAGTTGCTGCAGGGGAGTTGCATGAACATAGTGGGTCCCCAGAGCGTTCTGGCTCCAGGCTGGTGTCAGTTCCAGGGCTGCAATTTTCAACCCACCATTTTCCTTGCACTGGGAGTTGTGTCTCCCTGTGGCCAAAGGCACCACAGGTTTTCTCCAGGGACTGCAAGGAGACTGATGGCATCTCTCCCACCTCTAGAGTGGGATCCAGTCTTCAGATCCTTGAGTTCCCTCTGCCCCTTCTGTGCCTCATGGCTGCAGCTTGCATCAGACCCCACCCTTGTTAAGTGGATGCTGTGAGACTGAGAAGAATCACTTTGGAATGTCCTTTTCTTCCCAAGAACTGTAGTTTAGAGACTATCAGTTCAGAATGAAGGAACAGTATGTGGACTGGATACACCTTTCTTGGTTGGATGGATATGGCTGGGCTTAAGAGAGGACTCAGCACTCACTAGACTCTCCCACATGATGTGGTCAGAAAAACCACTCAGGTCACTCTGAGACCCAGTTTTAAGAGCCACCAGCACATGCCCGTAAGGGAAATGAATCAGACTGGAGTGTGTTTGGCTTCTGACCGGAGGCCGACTTCCAGCAGCTTTCTCTGCATCATGCAAATGTGGTCTAAAGGGTGCAAATCAAAGAAAATAATTAATTTCTGTGATTCTTTCATGGTCACACACTAGGCACACATTCGAGGAATTGTAAATATTAATATTCTGGAAATTTCCATGAATAGTCAGGGCATGATAAAGAGATCTTCATATAGTACCCATGGAGTTCTCTGAAAAGCTGTGCTGCTTCTCTTAGCAAAGCTCCCTCTCCATAAGGGGCACAAGAGAGGAGAGTGGAGGTAGGCAAGGGAGACAAGGTGGGTCTTCTGGCAGTCCCCCTGGTCCACAGTCCACAGTGGTGTGACCTGTGCCAGATGGCTGGCTGTCCCTCCTGCAGCATCTATTAGCTATGGATTCACACTGATTTCATTCCTGATATTCTATTTCCAGTATTCATGGAGTTATGGATCAGGCAGCCCTGGAAGTCCTTCAGATTTCCCTGTGTACCCCTTGATGCCGAGATTAAATATGGTTTCATCTCCTTGGAAGATAAAGTGATCCTCTGAAGAGATGCATGCTAGCATTTGAATTCTAGTTCTAATTGGTATGGAAGTGGATTGAGATATTAACAGCTCCTAATTGCACTTTTAAATGTTAATGTTAACATTCATGACCAAGGAGAAAATCATATCAAATTCTCAAGGGTCACCCAGTTAAGGAAATCAGGCTTAGCAAGAGACTAAGCACAAATGGAGGGTTGGAGAACTCAGGTTTATCTACCCCAGCAGACCTAGATGAGCTAGTGCTCTGAAGTTCTGAGCCCTGTGCTGAGGTTACATGGGGGCTTTTTAGGAAATACGACATCTTTCTTTAACCATGACAACATTGGTGGGTTTGAGTTCTTGGCCTACATGACCAAAGACCATACACAGGGATTTTATGATAAGTAGTTCACAGGTGCAGAACAAAGACAGTAAATCTTCTGGGAGTGTTACAGCAAAGTGGCCACCACAGGCAGCAGTAACTCAAGGTAACTCAAGTTTGCCTCCCTAAGAGCTATATTTAAAAACTTAGCCTATGAGTTTATAGTTCAGACAGCAGTTAATTGGCCTAGCAATTAAGTGATGTAGCTACATTTCTACAGGGTTCAGAAAGTTACAGAGTATAAGAAGAAACTACTCTTTTACAGGCATCTGTTGAATCTCTGGCCTTGAAAGCCTGGCACAGGGGTGTTTACATTTCAGGAGGAAATTCTCAGGCTCCTAGAGACAATTGTTTACAATCCTATATGTAGAGACCCATGGTTAATTAGGCTGACTGTAGAAGAGGGAGCTAACCCTTTCCTGGCATTGGTTCTTTATCATAATATTCTTATAACTCCATTTTATAATCAGGTCTGGTCTTCCATCACAACCTTACTTCTGATTTCACAGGGTGTCTACCTAGGTACATGTATACTCTCTGCCTAGATATCTTGGAACATAGAAGGAATTTTGTGTTATATTTTTTGAGTTGACAGATAACATTGTAAACTTGTATCATGCAGAACATGATGTTTTGATTTGTAAAGGTGAAATCTAGCTAGTTAACCATTTTATTATCAGAGTTGCCGATTTTGTGGTAAGGACAACTGACATTCACTCTCACACATTCGAGAATGCAAGGTGTCTTCATTGGCTGCAGTCCTGGCCTGTGCAATGGTCTCTTGAAGTTCACTCCTCCCCTCTGATGTAATTAGTTATCCTTGGACCAAATTTCTCCAACCCTCTGCCCCCAGCCACCCTGGCCTCTGGTACCACCATTCAGCTGTCTGGTTCTATGGAATTGTAGCACACAATGGAGAAAGATGCTCTCTTTTAGTGAAATTGGATAGTCCCATTGTTATGGCTGTTGACCGGTGACGAGTCCTTGCTTCCCCAATGTTGAAGAATAACACCAAAGAAGCACGCCGAGGCAAGGTCAGAGTAGAAAGTAGAAGTTTATTAAAGGACAGCAGAAAAGACTTCTCCTGGAGGAAGAAGGGGACCCAAGAGGTGGAATCCAGTTGGCGGGCAAATGTGTTCCCCTTTTTATAGGTTTGGTGATGAAATGTAGGTTGGAGAGCCCGAGGGGTGGGACACAGGTGGACCAAAAGGGGGGCAGGGAGGACTTTTGGGATGGGCTTATCACTTCTCTGGGATGGGCTATCTCCAAATCTGTTGGGGGCTGTTCATCAATACTTCTTTGAGGTGGACTTTGGCCTAGGGCCTTTTCGGGACTTCTTCAACATTCCATGAATTGTCCTGTGTTTTCCCTGAGTCATTCCCAGCATGGCCTCCATTTTAGATCTCACTCGGTATTAGACCTGATTTACCTAACTACACTGACTACCTAACTTTAAATCTGGCTTCACCATGAGTATGGAAAAGTTTATTCTGGCTCAGGGTATCAGAGGTTCAGTCCATGGTCAGCTGACCCCACAGCTCTGGGCCCAAGATGAGGCAGAGCATCAGAGCGGAAGGGTGTGGCAGAGGAAAGCATCTCAGGATTTGACAACCAGAAAGCAGAGAGAGCCCTGCTCACTAGGGACAAAATATACCTCAAGGGCAGGCTTTCAGTGACCCACCTCTTTTAGCCACACCCCACCTACCTACAATCACCACCCCATTAATCCACATCATGGGTGAATGCAATGATTAGGTCACAGCTCTCATAATCTAATCATTTCACTTCTGAATATTCTTGCATTGTTTCATGCATGAACTTTTGTGGGACACCTTATATCTAAATCATAACACATATTTATACCTATCATTATATATGTCAATCATCTATCAATTCTCTATCCCTCTATCATCTAAATCTATCACCTATCATCTATCTATCCATCATCTATATCTATCATCCATTCATCATTCATCTGTCTCTCACAAGCATGTGTATCATCTATATTAATTTATATCAATCTCCCTATGTACTTATCAGCCTATCTTCTGTATTATCTTCCATCTATTTATCTATCATCCATTCATCATCTATATCTATAATCCATTCATCATCCATCTATCCCTCATGTATATCTATTATCTACATTGATCCATCTACCTGCCTACCAATATCAATTTACCATCTTTTTATGTATCATCTATCAATCATCTATATCTTTCAACTATCTATCATTTCTTTCTGTATATATATGTATATATATATATATATATATATATATATATATATATATATATATACCTACTTACCTACCAACATATTATGTACATCTATCTACATGTATCCAATCACCTACCTATCAGCCTATCATTTATATCCATCTACCAGATAATATCTATCGTCTGTCTATACCTAATACAGTGTCTGCATTTTAATATTTTTTGTTGAATGGATGAATGAATGAGTAAATGATTTCAAACTCAATGCCCTTCAATTGCCCTGAGAATAATTCTAATACATGATGCATAAAATAATAGAACTAGAAAAGAGATAAAGAATAAAAACTGTGAAAGGCCAAGGTAATGCAGCCTCAATTTAAAAAATTAAATTCTTTGGGAGTTAGTAGAAACTTAATGGGTGATTGCTATAGCATTCCAAATCTGAAAAATCACAAATCTGGAATGCTCCAGAATTTGGAAGTCTTTGGGTGGTGACATGATACCACAAGTAGAGGCCCCATCCCAGACCTCATGGGCATGGAAATGGAGGGAGAAGAAAGTGGGGTTGGATATCTTGGAACAAACAACAGGTTTGCATCCTGGCCCCACTATGTATCACTTAGCTCACTGTGTTTTAAAGGGAAATGCCATTTCACTAACAGCAATGTAGCTGTGCCTTTCCAACTCTAGCTTCTCACCAGACCTTGTTTCTCCTGGGAGTTCTGTGTCCTCTGGGCTTTGAATGGGCCCACCTCTGGGGCTATGTGCACCTGACCGGCCATTGCTGGTCTAATGGGCTGTGTATCCTGTATTGGGTAGATGACTTACAGAGAGGCAGGTTTCCAGCAGTGCTACCTGAGGTCACACAGACCAGAGGAATGCCAGCAAAGGAGGTCTCCTGCCACCCTCACCTTTCAACCAGGGCTCCATCCTCACTGTTCAAGCAGGGCTTTTCTAGGTCAGCTCAGTCTCAATCCATCTCAGCCATTTAAGCACCCCAGAGAAACTAGGAGGGATGTATCTAGCATTTACCCACTCAGTGCTTGTTATATGCTTAAGCCATTGTTTTTGAAAAGCTCAGAGACTAGTAAGGAAGAAACACACACAAATAAGTAATAGCAGGTCAATATATTAAGTGTTACAATAGAAACAAGTAAGAACAATGGGTATATTCAGGGAACAGCTAGTAGCCAAGGATCAGGGCCCCAGGGAGACAAGAACAGGAGCTTCAGGGAAGTGGAGCCCTACCTCCCAATTCAGGTCAGGCTGGAATCCTTCTCCAGGGCTCCTAGAGATGCACACCTGCTTACACTAACCACTCCAGCCTCCAGCTCTCAGGGAACCCTGCTTCCAGACCCCCACCTCCATCTCCACCCCTCCACCTCAAGTCCCAGTGTGTCGTGCAGTCCTTTCTGGAGGCAGTTAGCCTGGGTCCACATACTCCTTCCCTGTGCACATTGGACACACGTGGCTGGACAGCTGGCCACATGGAGGACTCTGTCTTCCTGCTCTGTGCACTATGGACACACATCTGGCTGGATGGCTAGACACATGTAGGATTCGGTCTCTTTCCCTGTTCCCTCTGAGCTGGCTGGCTGGCCACATGGAGGACTCTGTCCCCCTGCTCTGTGCACACTGGACACAGACCTGGCTGGCTGCTCCTCTAGCCCACATCCTCCTTGAGGATGGTAGATTCTGTCCTCCTGCTCTGTGCACTATGGACACCTGACTGGATGGCTGGCCACATAGAGGACTCTGTCTTCCTGCTGTTTGCACACTGGACCACACCTTGATGGACAGCTGCCACATGGAGGACTCTGTCTTCCTGCTCTCTGAACACTGGACACATACCTGGATGGATGGGTGGCCGTATAGAAGACTCTATTTTCCTTCTCTGTGCACACTGGACACACACCTGGATGGATGGATGACCACAAGGTGGACTCAGTTCTCCTGCTCTGTGTCCTCTGGACACTCACTTGGCTGAACGACTGGTTACATGGAGGACTCTGTCTTCCTGCTTCACTCTCTGGGATGATCTTATGTCTATTCCTGTTCCTCACATCTGGCCTGTGACACTGGATAATTTGACACTACCTAATTTAGAGATCCATGGGTCTTGTCTTGATTTGAGCTGCACAGTGTATATGTGTGTGTGCACATGCACATTTTGTTTTAAAAAGCAGAGAAGAGACTGAAAGTTGCTAAACTTTTTAAAAAACGTTATCATCATTTCCCTTTCCCCCACTAGGAGATTGCTTTCCCTGGCCATTTTCCCCTCCAGAGCAGAACTTTGCCTGTGAAGACCTACCACAGATTGAACCAGGTGGCTCTTCCTTCCCATGGTGAGAGGCTTCATTTTCTTCCAACTCTTATTTTTCACCATGCTCTCTCTGGTCTCCTTAGGTGTTTTCCAGCAGCATCAGTGATGTCACTAACTGTGCTGTTGTGTCCTTGTGGGGTTTCTGCATGTATTTGTGCATCTCTCCCCAAACTCCACTTCAATCTCATGGTTTGCACTAGAGGGCAGCTCCCCTGGCTTCCTCTGAGTTGCCACAATACCTCCACTTTGTACATCAGCACTCAGACAGTCATTCGTCCATTCAAACTGCTTCTGCAGGCATGTACATTTGTCTTATGCTTTCATGCTGATTTATTTGAGCCTCACAATAGTCAAAAAGCTTGGGTCAGCAATTGTCTCAAGGAGGATGTGGGCTAGAGGACATTAAGCACCAATCACAGTTCACATTCATGGCTGTGGGATGGTGTCATACTTCCTGAGTCTCCTTTCCTAGACTTTTTCTGGATGAGATTTGCAGCCTGAGGTGTGAATCACCAAGGCAACACCATAGACTCACACTGGCTCAGCTAGTGTTGGTGATGTACACTAGCATGCACTCAATCCTCACTCGGACTCTGTGCAGAGGCTTCTCTAAGTTATTTGAAGTGAATTCCACATGATGTATAAACACACCAATTCCTGGAAAGTCTGAATAATACTCCAAATGTTGTACAAGCATTTATGACAGAATTGAAAGTCAAAGGTGCCATGAACACCTTATGAAGATTGATGAGCAATACTGAGAAGCAGAAGGCCATACTCAGGTCAGGGTGTGGAGGTCAGCAGGTGGTCACTGCTGGCGTCTGAATGTGTGTGTCCACCCAGTTCCTGAGATGAAATCCTGCCCCTCAAGGTGGTGGTGTCTGTGTGAAGCCTTCAAAGGCTGTCAGGTCTTGAGGTGGCCCTCACCATGAAGTTAGAGCCCTTGCAAAGGGGGTCACGGAGGCCTGGCCTCTCCACCACTGTGAGCAAGCAGCCAGGGAAGCAATCGTGCTGGGGCCCATCCCGACCTCCAGCCTCAGCACTTGGGGCTCATATTTCTGCTGTTTAACAGCTTCCTCATCTTGTATACTTCTTATAGCAACCTGAGTAGGCTGAGGAAAGAGATAGCAACAAATATTCTGTGATACTTGTTAGAGAAAATTGGTATCTCTGGAATTCTAACCAGGAAATTGGACCAGTAGGATTTCTCTCTATATCTATCTGTATCTGTGCCTCCATCTGTATCTTTGTCTATATTCCTATCCATCTCCATATCTGTTTATGTATCTTTGTCTATATCTATATCTGTGTCAATATCTACGTCTATATCTTTATCTCCATATCATCTCTATATCTGTATGTGTATCTATGTCTCTATCTGTACCTCTATTTCCATATATTTCTTAATCTGTATATATATATATATATATATATATCTGTATCTGTATCTACATCTATATACAACATCTAAATGTGTATTTCTGTCTATATCTAAGTCTGTATCTGTATTGTATGTATGTTATCTAAATCTACAAATCATCTCTATCTAAACAGACTTATTTTAAAGAATTGCCTTGCAGACTGTGGGACTCCAGACCTTGGATCTGCAGGGCAGCCTCACTGGTGAGTGCTCTTAGGTAGGAGCTCACACTACAGTCCACAGGCAGAATTTTTTTTTCTATTTTCAGGTAGCTTATTTTTTCTTAGTCTTTTCAGCTGATTAGATGAGTTCCACACAGATTATCAAGGTTCTTCTCCTAAACCTGCAGATTGTAGACGTTAACACCTGCTACAGTGTTCAGTGAAGTTGGACTGTCATTATTGTTTCCTAGCTGAGTAGAAGCCAAGGTGAATCATAACCAGAATGCAATGAGCTGAGCCTCGTTTTCAAGGGATGTCAATTTCAAACATCCCTGTCTACACTTCCTGGGCAGTTGCTGCTTTTGAGTGTCCCATTGGCCACTCTGGTTACCTGGCCTGGGGCTGGGATGGAGGGCCTCGCATGTGTGTCCAGCAACCCCAGGCACCCTCGTGCTGGCAAGGGCCTATTTAGCTCTTGTTTCAACCTTTTCAGTGGATTTAAGTGGGTGCTCAAAAGCCTGAGAGCACAGAAGTTATCACCTTGGCTTTTCAGCACAGACTGTCACCAACATAGTGGAGATGACAGTGTTTATGGGGTGCAGAGTGATCTCAGCCCTGGAACTGCCTAATTGTTCTCCTCTGAAATCACCTGGTTTCAGGAATCTCTGCTGCTGTGCATCTCAGTTCCCCTGAGAGGCTCCTTGTTCTCGTCTTCCCAGGGGATGACCCTGCTTGGGCACACTGCTGTCATAGATCTTGTTAGCTTTTCTGGGAAGGCTTCTTGCTGTCTACCTGTGGGGCATTGCCTTTTTCAAAAAAATTTAATATTTTTTTAAAAGAGAGAGAGAGAGAGAGAGAGAGAGAGAGAGAGAGAGAGAATTGTTTAATATTTATTTTTTAGTTCTCGGCGGACACAACATCTTTGTTTGTATGTGGTGCTGAGGATCGAACCCTGGCCGCACGCATGCCGGGTGAGCACGCTACCGCTTGAGCCACATCCCCAGCTTCCAATATTTTAATATCTTCACTTTATTAATTTATTTTTATGTGGTGTTGAGGATCAAACCCAGGGCCTCACATATGCCAGGCAAGTGCTCTACCACTGAGCCACAACCCCAGCCCCTGGGGTGATTTTACATTAGTGGCATAGAGCAACTGGTCTCTGGGGCCATGTTGCCCTCTGAGGTCTTGGAGGTGAGCCCAGGTGTGCAATCAGCCTTGGGTTACCTGGAGGTAGGGCAGGGGACCCTGCATCTCTGTGACCGCACGGTCTCCACACTTGGAGCTCTTCTCCAGTTCTCCAGGAGACTCACTGGTCCAGGGGACACCATGCTGGGCTCCTGTCTGTCCTTCCAGATCTGTTTTCCACCCTGTGTTGCTCCCTAACTTCAGGGTCACATCCCCAGAGCCCCCTTTCCCTCTAGTCCTGATTCCACCTATGGCGGGTGCTGGGGGGAGATGGAAGGTTCCTGGCCAGACTCTGTCTGCAGGCCTCTGGATGGCAGAGGCTTGTGCTTCTGAGGCAGGGCTTGGCCCTTGGTCAGCCCTGAGTCCTCATTGCTTTACTCCACCCTCCATCCCAGGAGAGCAGGGGCTTTCCCTCTTTCTTACTTCTGCTGCATCCTTGTATAAACCTCTCTTATTACAATTTCTTTTTTGTTGGGCGGGGTGGGGGGAGGCATACCAGAGATTGAACCCAGGGGCACTTAACCACTGAGCTACATCCTCAGCCCTTTTTGAGGTTATTTTTTTATTTTGAGATAGGGTCTTGCTAAGCTTAGGGCCTCCTTAAGTTGCTCAGGCTGTCCTGGAACTTGTGGTCCTCCTACCTCAACCTCCCCTGTTTCTAGGATTACAGGTATGTGCCATTACTCCTGGCCTTCTCACAATTTCTTCAGCCACCCACTGAGGATGCTGCCTTATACTGCGAGGTCCTGAGTGGCACAGATACCTAGAAGCAGAGTCCAGTGTTGGGCCAGGGTGGTGGGCCAGAAACGTGGTGGATAATCTTTCCTCCAGCCACAACCTGCCCACCAAAGTCCTGCCTACAAAGCCAATGTCTCATGAGGAAACAGGACCCCTTGGTGGGACTGTAGTCTCAGAGGACCCAAGCAAGGGTTAATTGTCAGGACATGTGACTAAATCACTCAGGGTCACTTCAGATGAATTGGGTTGGGAGGAAATAATCACACAGAAACAGAGAAAATACCTTTTTCTTGGAGTTCAGTGATGACTCCTCATCCCCAGCTCCCACAGCGGAAGCAAGAGAGGCAGACAAAAGAGAGAGAGAGAGAGAGAGAGAGAGAGAGAGAGAGAGAGAGAGAGAGAGAGAGAGCACACGGAAGCCCTATTTATTGAGGAGAAGGCACTCGAGAAAGTTCTATCCAGATGAGGAAAGGGATTGGGTTCAGGGGGTATAGCCCAGTCTCATTGGGTGATGCCCACTTTCAGAACTATAACTCCCCTGCCATGTGGAGATGGGCATCCACCTACTTCCATGAGGAAAGGAAGCCAGTCTACACATTTCTATTGCTCAAAGCTAGGGGGTGCTCAGCTCCAATGTGGGAGCTCCCCACAGTTAATGCTCTGCTGTGCCATCTGGAAATTCTTAGTAATTGTTTAGCAAGAAGCTCTGGTGACCAGTTCTGTGAGGACTTGGACTTGAGGGCAGTACACTGGTGAATCTGCTCCCAAGGGAACTCTTGGTGTTACTTCTACTCCCCACGGATCTTACTGTGTTGGGACATCTGCATCCTGGCTGAAGACACAACAGGCCAGCCTCAGCGCTCTCTTCTGCGTCCTCCAGCTGTTCTTAGCCTAGGGTCAGTGCTCTTTCCTCTCCATCAACTAGCCCTCAGGAAGGCTGGAGCCAGGCTAGGACAGGGTGGAGGGCCTGGCCTTAGAGCTCCCTCCAATTCTGTTTATGTTCTGATGCACCCTTGTCTGCTTGGCCTCAACCTCTGTGAGAGACTGGAATTCTGGAGTCTGGGCTTCAAAAAAGAAAGAGGACTTACAACTCCTTCCTGGGCCCTGGGCTTTAGTTGAACCAACACCATCATTTAGAGCTGCAGTGTGCAGCTTCAGGTTCAGAGGCAGATGGCAGCTTGCATTCTGCTAGCCAGACAGCACTTTGGATTCTGCTAGCCCGTCACCTAGGAGTCTGCTAGCCAGTCAGCAGCTTGCATTCTGCTAGCCAGTCAGCAACTTGGATTCTGCTAGCAGTCACCCTACAACTTGGATTCTGCTATCCAGTCACCTAGGAGTCTGGTACCCAGTCAGCAACTTGGATTCTGCTAGCAGTCACCCTACACCTTGGAGTCTGCTAGCCAGTCACCCTACACCTTGGAGTCTGCTAGCCAGTCACCTTTGCTCTTTCCCATTGTTTCCTGAGTGCACAATCATCCAAAGCTCAAGAGAGGTTTACTAGTCAACAGGTGGAAAAAGGTTCAGAACTCACCTCATTCCCCTCTGCTCCTCAGGAGGAACATCCTGCTGGACATCCAGACTGTGCCTGTGTTAATATTTAAAAGTATACATCTGCACACACATTTGTAAAATATAACTGCACCATAACTGTGTATGCCTATCAGTTTCTGAGCTGTTTGGTTTTTGTCTTACGTGAAACATCTTGATGGGTTCTCCATGTGGCTCCATGATGTCTGCCCAGCATCTTCTTCTGGCAGTGTCCACAGGCTGGAGTCCATGGTCCTGTGGCATTTGTGCTGCTTACCACCTTCCTGTACAGCCAGCGCTTACCCTGCATGTCTAAGGGTGAACACTCTCTAGGACATACCCAGCAGTGAGCCTGCTCCATAGGTAGTGTTGAGAATGCCATTTCTGCTCCCATTCCTGATAGTGTGACACGACTTGATATCAATTTTATTTCATTTTTATTAGTTCATTATAGATATATATATATAATATTGGGGATCATTTTGACAACATTATATATTATTAAGCCCACATCTTCTCCCCAAGGTGCCTCCTCCAGCCTGTAGCACGAAGGCTGGCTGGTCTTAGGGGGACCTCCTCTTCTCTCCTGAAGCCCACATCTGCTGCCCCAGGCACCCTGCCTGTGCCCTGTGGGATGGTTGGTCCTTGGGGAACCTCCTGTGCTCTGGGTGACTGCTCCATTCTTTGTTTGTTTTTTTTATTGGTTGTTCACAACTTTACAAAGCTCTTGACATATCATACTTCATACATTAGATTGAAGTGGGTTATGAACCCCCAATTTACCCCAAATGCAGACTGCAGAGTCACATCGGTTACACATCCACAATTTTACATAATGCCCTATTAGTAATTGTTGTATTCTGCTACCTTTCCTATCCCCTACTATCCCCCCTGCCCTCCCCTCCCTTCTTCTCTCTCTACCCCATCTACTGTAATTCATTTCTCTTCTTGTTTATTTTCCCATTCCCCTCCTAACCTCTTATATGTAATTTTGTATAGCAATGAGGGTCTCCCTTCATTTCCATGCAATTTTCCTCATGTTTTTATTTCCATTTCTTCTGAGCACGTTTCACAAAATGGCATCCTTAGACAGGAGTGCAGGGCAGGCTGTGGATGCACTGCCAACCTCTCTAGGATTTGGACATGGCTGATATCAGAGTCAGAGGGAATGTGCTTTGTTGTCTCCAAGCACACGCACTGGGTTTGTTTTGAGGATAGGATTTGACCTCTCTCCCTTGGTGTGCCATGTCTGCATGAGGCAGGGACCCCTGCTCTCATCCTCAAGGTCTTTGTCCTCTTATGCATCTTCTACATGGGTTTCTGGCTCAGACATGGCCTCCTGCCCACACACTATCAGAATCCCCTTTCTCAACACAAGTCTGACTGTGCCACTGCTTGAAGCACTGCTGGCCGAAGTACTGCTGGCCGAAGCACTTCTGCAGTAGCTCTTGTCCCCAGCCAGACACTGCTGTGACATTTGTCTTTCTCATGCTTTCCTCTGTTGGGCTGTTCTCTCCCTGAGCTATTCTGTGCTGGATCAGTTTTGTTAGCCATTGGGTGACAAGCTATCCACCGAAACTTCCAACTCCTGCATGGAGTTGATCGTTCTTGCTTCTCTGCTCTCAAGCTATGACCATCTTTAGGTGTGGGTCTGCATTTCCATTGCCATGTCGTCTGCAGAGTTAGAGACCATGGCTGATTCCTTTGTGCTTTCTTGCTGCCTGGACAGTTCCTGGCACACACCCAGGAATTAACCCTATATGTCAACAGGCCCCTGCTCCTAGGCTGGCTTTGTGCTTCCCGCACGTCTGTCTCAGGTCTGCTGGTGGGGTGTTGTCTTGGGGACGCTTTCCTCCTCCTCACTGTACACTCCCTCCTGGGGAGTCTTCTCTAGGGGCAAGAGTGAGTTTATGGAGGAGCCCTCCCCAGTGGTAGAGATGACCCCAGCACTACCATTCTGGTCTCTGGTTGTAGAAGAAGGTCACTTTCCAAATATCATGAGGACCAGAGACAGACAAGAAGTGACTAATGTGAAGGGAAGGGGTATTTGTGGTGTGAGAGGAGACACACTCACCCCTTCTGCAAGTGACAAAACAGTTTCCTCTGTTTCTGATGGTGCCCAGAAAGGAGGCGCTGCCATCAAGACATACGCAGCTTCTGTCCATTGTGGAGGTGCAGTTTCTAGTCACGAGCCAGAGCTCAGGTCACTCTCAGTGCCCCAGCCCTTCCTGCACCCAGTGGATGAGGCTGACGGCCCTCATGACCTTTAAGCCAACCTGCTCATTAACAAGAACCACAGGCCGGGCAACCAAACCCGAAGCATGTCAGACCCCAGAGTGTCTAAAATTAGACCATGTCTGTGAACATTTGAATCAACACTGCTGCCCTGTGCCTCAGTCACCCACGGGCTCGCTGTGGTCCTGAGACCCAGGGGACAATGAGAGGCAGGGGCACATGCCACAGGACAAAAGCCTCAGGAAGCTGCTGAGTAATGAGACCTTTCCGCCGAGTTCATGGAAGGCCAGGCTCAGTCCACTTTCTACAAAGTTGGCACCTGTTTATCTCTAGAAGCAGAAACTTCTGGTTTCCCTCCTCTATCTGGAGCTGCATTGTTGAGCTCTTGGTGCCAGAAAAGTGACAGGGTGAGCCCTGGGCGAGGCAGTGGGTTTGGCTCTGAGTCAGGACTCTGCCCCTTTCTCACTGAATGCTCTGAATGAATCATTCATTGTCAGCAGCTCCTCTCCTCCCTTTGCTCGTGATGGGGATGCCTGCCCATGGCAGAGGCTTGTTGGGAACCCCGAGTGCCTGCCTATGAGCCCAGAATGCTGCTCTCACTTAGCCTGCCCCAGACTCCACCAGGTGCACATAACACTGGACACCTGCAAATATACCGGTAGCCTGGTCAGGACACTGTTAACTATCCACTCTTTCTCTCACTCCTGTTCACTCGCACACTCAGGGTCTCTTGTTCTGTATTAATTTCCTCTGCCCTTTGGAGCCCTGGGTGTGGGATATGAATGTCACATAGCCTCATCATGAGGAATAGACATTTCATATACACCAACGATCACTTTGAACATACATATTTATGTGGAATTTAATAAGGTTTAGGGCCTCCTGTCAGCATTCCTCAGTTTGGTTTATGGACATTTGGGTCAGTTAATTCCTTGTTGCAGGTGCTAGGCTGATAGCTGGAGGTTTAGCAGCCACAATGGTCTTTAAATTGGACTATCACTTTCTTAACATGGGAGAAATAAAATGACTCCAGACATTGCCAAATGTCCCCACGGGTGGAAGTTTCCTTCATTATATGAGTTCTAGAATGACACGTGTATGATGAATGGGAATGGGAAGGAGTCATTGGAAGGGGACAGGGGACCCAAATGAGCTTGAGTGGAGAAGATATGGCATCAGAAGTTCAGAAAATTTACCCAGCCATGATGGAGCTCACTTGTACCCCAGGTACTCAGAAGGCTAAGGCAGGAGGACAGCTAATTCAAAGCCAGTCCCAGGTTTCTTAGGGAGAATCTGCCTCAAACTAAGACACAAACAGGGCTGGGTTGGAGGTCAGGGTTATCACATCTTGTGTTCCATCCCTGATACCGAGAAGACAAGTCTATAACATTCATATAAATGTCACTATGTGGGGAATGTCAGAAAATATTAATCAGAAAATATTGTTGAGTGGTCTACTCTGACAGTGGAAATTCAGACAAGCCTGACACCCACTGCCGTGCCAGAGACAAGGCCAGTAAGGGGACATTCAGCACACAGGAAACTCAGGGTCACATAGGAGCAGGTGTGGGGGTGGGGTGAGGGCTGCTTTCCTAGATGTGGATCTCTCTCCATGAACTAGCTTCCCAGGGAGCCACCTGGACTACCTTTGGTCCCTCTGAAAATATGAATCCTGGTTTTTGTGATATATTTTGTTTATTTTTAATATTAGTACATCATAGTTATCCTTATTATTGAGATTCCATTAACTTAGTCATATACATTAATTCAATATAAAAGCTCCATTTCTGCCCTAGTAGCTCCTCTTTCCTTCCTCCCCATATCCTTTACTCCACTGGTTTTCCTTCTGAGTTTTTATCGTTTTCTTTGGGTTAACTTTGTATGTACACATTTATATATGAGAAACTTACTGTGGTACATTTCTACATGTGCAGGATTCATATGTGTGCAGAATTGGCCATTCACATCTGCTCAGTTCTCTCCCTGTCCTCCCTTTTCCTGTCTCTCCTCCCTCACCCTTGGTCACCTTTGACTTCTCCACTGATCTCTTCTATTATCTTGGGATTCCACCTGTCTTTATTTTCCTTATTTTTCCTGGCTTCCACGTATGATAGAAAACACTCATCTGCAACTCTCTGAGCCTTTCTTATTTTACTTGCCATGATGTCATCCAGTTCTGTCCATTCACCATAATTTTATTCTTCCTAATGCTTGAGTAGAGCTGCATTGTTGGTATATGATTCACATTTCAATTATTCATCCGTTATTGATGAGCATGATGGCTGGTTGCATAACCTTTCTCTTGGGTAAGATAATACATAAGATAATACATGAACCTAGCTGAAATGAGTCAGGCAGAGAAAAACCATCACCATCACCACACCATCACTCATGTGGGGAAGTTGCTGCATCAATATCCTGGGAAGAGAGAGGACCATGGCCCCTGGAGATGGGAAGGTGCAGGGAGTGTGAGGGTAAGAATGAGTGTTGAGGACCATATGCAAAGGGGGGCCTTGTCCTGGGGCTCTGCAACTCACAGGGCACCTGTGGCCCAGAGCCAGGCTGTGCTTCACAGTGACTGGTGCAGAGCAGCTGATGGGTTCCCAACACCAAGGAGGGACAGGTGATGGACAGCTGGGTGTGCACAGCCTGAGATCCATTGTGGTGCCTGTGTCAGGTGCTGTCCTCTGCCTCAACAGAACTACATTTCAGTTTAACTATGAAAATAAACCTGGACTGGCCAGTTGTGTGTCTGATGGAGAGAGATACTTACATTCTTAGTAATGTTGGTAATCAAACACCATCACTTGTAAAATAAAAGAAAACACAACATATTAATGTTTATTCAGGTTTTTTTCAAAATATATCGAACTTTCAATCCCTGAATATAATTTCCATAACTAAATCTAAACATTTCAACCAGAAAACCAGTCTTAAGCAATCAAATACAGACTATCTGCAAGTAAGTGGCATCATGATTAGGGACAGAGACTCCAGCATTGACCTGGACTAAGGATGGAGCTGAGTGAGGCCCCCAGAGCAAGTCCTGAGGTTTCAATGAGGCAAAAGAGACAGAATCTAAACCACTGAGAAAAATAAAACATTGGACTATTCTCTCTTTATTTAGATACAACATCCATTTTGTTCACTAAATTATAACATATTGTACAATATTAAATTATTATTCAGGTATTTCTCAGGCCAGCAGAGACACACAACAAAGGAACATCATTGAATTTGTAATTTATATGAAGAGACCTTAAATAATAAATAGAAAAGATACCATATAGAAAAATTTCAGGTAGACAATATAGGCAGGAAGCAATATCTCTGCTACAAAATTTTGCTTATGTATTTGTGAATATGTCAAAATAAACCACACAATTTTGCACAATTATACAGCACAATTAAATATTCAAATGAAGAAAACTTGGAAGTTTTCTTGATAGAAATAGAAGAGGCAACATTTGTTATAAAACATAATAGTTTACCTTGGAAACTTACAAATTTATTATACAAATCAATGCTATAGCTCTAAACACATATTTTGAAAATGCACAGATGATTTAATTTTCTGAAATGAACTACGAGTACCTTAAGGAAATCTGGATATAAACATTGCCAATACTCACCATCACCCAGACTGCAGCTAGACTCTCAGCGACAGGGTGGGCACTGACATGAGCAGGAACAGAGCCCAGGGTGTCCCTGTGTGTGATCCTTCAATCCAGCCGCAGTGGCTGGAAACCCAGGCAGGCTCCAAGCTGCCTCTCCCCAGTGTCCAGGTGTCCTGGGGCTTCTCAGCATTGGGGTCACATCCCAGGAGTGCTCTACAAATGGCACTTGTTCATAGTCATCCACCCTATGAAGGACTCCTTTTTTGATCATGAAACTGGAGTTAAGAACAGACCTGTTGGACATCAAGCTTCACCTGCTGTGCACACTGGACAGAGTTCCTGTCCCAAAGCCTCAGTCTGTCCCACCACATGTCTCTGCTGGCATAAGGCCATGCTGCACATGGTAGGTAGGGTCTCCTGTCTGTTGCCTTCCAAGCTGGCCCTGCTAATGGTAGATCTAAAGTGCTGGGGCCTTAGAGGTCTTGCCCAGGCTCTACTAAACATCACCCTAGTGGGATGCTGTGTAGGGGGGCACACTTTGGACAAAGCTCAGCCTGAGACAGGGCTATTCAGTTCATCTTCTGGAATGCAAGTGGAGGAAGACCACCTTCACACTCTGGCACCCTGTGTGCCTGCAGAGTTAGCCCCATGGGTGCTGCCAAGTTAGCTGCTGAGTGACTATCCAGCACCCAGATCAGAGTTGGCACAGAACAACAGTTTACCCATCACAGGGCTGTGTCTACATCTTTAGATGTTTAAGGGGAACCACCTTGGTCCCCCACACTGAGTTCAGTCTCTGCAGCTCTGAGCAGCTCCTGAGGCTGATGATTTATAATTAGAGGACTGTGCTGCAGCAGGTTCTGGAGACCAGGATTCAAACATCAAGGTGGTGCTCCTGACCAGAGCCTTCCTGAGGCTGCACCGCTGCATGGCAGGAGGCAGGAGGCAGGAGGCAAAGAGATGCAGACAGGGCAGGAACCCCTGAGTGGTGCTGGGATCACCCTGGGGGCTCAGGATGCTGGGAACTCACTCTACCAGCCCTTAGGGAATCTGGGAGGCCTGGCCCAGGGTGTCAGTAGTTTTCCCCATTTTGGTATATCATGAACACGCTGAGGGAGACAAGGTAGCTGTTTTGGGATGGATTCTTTGAAGAGAATCCCAAGATATTTTTTTTTAGTCACCTAGACCCTGTTTGCCCCAGGTCTACAATGCACAGGAGGAAGAGATAATGCCTAGATCACAATGATAGATGATAGATAGATAGAGAATGACTGATGATAGAATATATGTAGATAGATTGTTGGTGCTTGTTGTTCAATAGGTGATGGAGAGAGAGAGAGAGAGAGAGAGAGAGAGAGAGAGAGAGAGAGAGAGAGAGAGATACTTAGAAACTAAATAGATAGTGAAATAAAGTATATTTATCCAGACCCTGAACACAGCACCAGGTCCATGGGGATGCTGGCTGGTCCTTCGTCCATGCTTTCACAAAAGGGGTCTACATGTGGGCCCCTGTGGACTCAGCTCATGACAACTAAAAGTGAGGATGGAGGCTAAATTTCTCCCTGCTTACACTTGTGCCCTGTGCCCACCACAGATGGCAGCAGCATGTGGACCTGAGGGCTCTGTGCCAACTGGATGCTCCTGAGCTGAAGGAGGCCCTCACAGGGAGGCACAGCCTTCCCCCTGCAGGGAGCCGCTGAGGCCCTCAGCTGGAAGCCTCCCTGGAGAGCAGGTGGCAGCAGAGGGGAGAAGACACACAGCACATTTCCAATGCAGGACGGTTCTGAGCACCTCACCAGTGTGTGCACCTGGGAGCTGGAGGAGGGTCAGGGCAGCAGTCATGTCCAGGAAAAGACCAAAAACCCAAATATTCAGTCACTCTTGCCACACATGAACTGTAGGACACAGTGAACCACCATTCGTGCTTCTCTGTGTGATTTTGCTTTTGCACAATGAAGTTAATAGTGATACTTCCATTGTATGTTTTTATGTTTATATTAAATAAATTAAAATAACAGATCAAAATAAAAAACTCTACCCTCTTGAATGTTATTCTGTCCACCATGCTTTCCATGACACTCCCATCTGCTCTCAGTGCTACTCTAACTGAGGCCTCCACCCAGTGCTGCTGTATAGCAGAAGCCCATGCAAATACAGCCTCCCTCTGCTCATGAAAACCAGCCCACCTGACCCTGCAGCTCTGCAGAGGAGTCTAGCCCTGGAATCCCAGCTCATCCCATTCAGTGATCAGAGCTAAACATAGGCTGCTGACCATGGAGTTTTCCTTGTGGTTCAGCTGGGGTTTTCCTTGTGGCTTTTAAAAAAGGTAATGAATGGAGAACCAGAGATCCTGAGTGTGTGAGTGGACAGGAGTGAGAGGGAGAGTGGATGAGTGCCAGTGTCCTGACCAGGCTGCCTCTGTGTTTGCAGGTGTCCAGTGTGAGGTGCAGCTGGTGGAGTCTGGGGGAGGCCTGGTGGAGCCTGGGGGTTCCCTGCGACTCTCCTGTGCAGCCTCTGGATTCACCTTCAGTGGTTACTACATGAACTGGGTCCACCAGGCTCCAGGGAAGGGGCTGGAGTGGGTTGCTCTTACATGAAGCAAAGCTAATAGTTATACCATGGAACACGCTGCATGTGTAAAAAAAAAAAAAAAAAACTTACCATCTCCAGAGATAACAGGAAGAACATGCTGTACTTGCAAATGAGCAGTCAGAGATCTGAGGACACAGCCACCTATTACTGTGCCAGAGACACAGTGGGGGACCCCACTGTGAGCCCAGACCAAACCTCCTTGCAGAGCACCCATGGCCAGCAGGGGGCGCTCAGCACACAGGGAGCTAAGGCTCAGCTCAAGAGCATGTGCAAATAGAGATTGATGGCTGGATTCTTGCATCTGGTTTTCCACAACTTGAACGAGTTTCTCTAGGTAGCTCTGGAATTTTGGTCTCTACTAATATGTTATGTCTCTGAAGAGAACAATTCTGGTTTTCAATCCATATTTCTTTTTGATTAATGCATCATAATTAAAATATTTTTGCATTTTGATTTGACATGAAATCATGAAATATAATTTACTCCACTTCAGTACCCTGCCATTTCCTTTTTCCTCCCCTCCTCTTTACCCCTCCATCCTTACTATTTTCCCCTTTCTGTTATCAACAGGCTTTATTAAAAAATAATTTTGTTTTTTAGTGCTTCTTAGAGTACATAAAAGGGAAATTCACTGTGTTATCCTCATACGGGTACACAGGATATTTTGTTCAATTTCCTTCAACTGCTCCTCCCATTTATGTTCCTCATACCTCATCCTTAATCCCCTTACTCTTGTCCCTCATCTCTTTCTATTTCCATGGGATTCCTCCCAGCACTTTTTCTCTTTTTTGGTCTAGAATTTGCATTTGAGAGTAAACAGTTGACATTTCACCTTCTGAATCTGCCTTTTAAACTTAGCAGTAATTCTCCAGTTCTATCCATTGATCAGTAAGTACCATAATTTCCATCTCCCTTTTTGCTGAGTGAAACACTGTTCTGTATATACACCACCTTCTCTTTATCCATTCATCTGTTGATGGGAATACATTAAGATTAGATAATATAGCTCTTGTCAGATCCACTGGTATAAACATTGATTTGGCTATACAGCTATGATATGCTGATTTTATTTATTTTGGATAAATACTGAGGAGTGGATAGCTGGGCCCTATTGTGGCTCCATTCCTGGTCTTTCATAAAATGTCCATTCTGCTTTCTAGAATGGCAGCACTAATTGGAAGTCCCACCAACAATACATCTGTGATCTCTTTCTTGCATCTTTGCCAACATATGTTATTATTTGTGTTCTTGATGATTACCTTCTAATTGGAGTGAGATGAATTCTCAGTGTAGTTTTGATATGCATTTCCTGATTGCTAGAAATATTATGTTTTCCTATATTTTTTTGGCCACATGTGTTCATTTTTTTTGAGAAGTGTCTGTTGAGGTTTTTCCCATTCATTTATTTGGTTATTTGGGTCTTATCATTAAGTGTGTTGGGTTCTTTATATATTCTGGATATTAATGCCCTACTTGGGGAGTAGGTGGCAAAGATCTGCCATTTGAAGGCTCTGTCCTCACATTCCTGCCTACTTCCATTGCTGTACAGAGCTTTTAATTTGATACTGTCCTACTTGTTGATTCTTGGTTTTGTCTCTTGCACTTTAGTAACCTGGTTAAGGAAATCAGTGCCTGTGCCAGTACATAGGAGGGTTGACACAATATTTGTTTCTAGCATTTGCAAACTTTCTGGTCTAATTCTGAGATTTCTGATTCTGAGTTGAATTTTTGTAAGGTAAGAGACAGTGACCTATTACATTCTTTTACATATTGATATTCAGTTTTCCCAATACCATCTGTTAAAAAGGCTTCATTTCTCCAAAATTTTGGAAACTTTATCAAGTGCCAGATGACTGCACTTATGTGTTTTGTCTCTGTATCTTTTATTTTATTTCATTGGTCTTAATTTCTGCTTTGGCCCCAGCACCATGCTTGTTTTATTACTATAGCTCTGTCAAAACAAATTGAGGTGAAATTCTGTCATATCTCCACCACTGCTCTTTCTGCTTGGGATTGATTTGCCAGACTTCATACCTGAGAACAGGATACTGAGTGCCCAGATCCTGCCTAAGGTTCCAGGTGGCCCTATACCTGAATTGTTCACAGTATGCTGAGAGAGGCAGAGGAGAGACCTGAGGGACATCCAGGGACTTGTCTTCCCAGGAGAGCAAGTGTAATGACATCTGTGCCAGTAGCTGATGAGTGGTTGACTCTGAAGTCCCTTCATTACTGCAGTGCTGAGATCTGGCCCAGGAAATATCCACCACCATTCCCAACCCAGCCAAAAGCTCTCTGCTGTGGAAGCCCTCACTAGGGCAATCAGGAGAGTCTAGGAGACTGCAGACCAGAAAGCCATTAGAATCAGGTTGATTAGTAAATGTTGCCCATTTACTAATCAATCTCCCCTTGGCCCTGTTGCTATAGACTCCCTCCTAATCAACCCCCCTGAACCAATTTGCTATTGCTATTTGTACAACTGCCAGAGAAGTGAACAGGACCTACCTGCTTCCACACTCAAGTGGAAGGACAGATGTAAGACACACATGGTTCCTTCCACAACAATATGTCAGGAAGATAGAAAGGTAACAGGTTCCCCAGGCCAGAGACAGCAGGGACTCTTATTATTTTTTCATGTTGCAAAGGGTTTCCCTCCTTTCTGGGTCATCCTGGACACTTGGAAGTGGCCCCAGGCTCTCAGCTGTGACCCTTGACTAATGGATGCAGGAGCAGTAGTGCTAGCCTCTATGGCTGTGGAAGAGTCCTCCTAAAATTTCTTCTATAATGTGTATAATTGTTCCTGTCTGAGGACAAGGTCACCCTCAACAGGGAGCAGGTCCTGGCCTCCCATGAACCAGGGCTGGGAACCTCTGAGCCCCTTGCTGGCTGAACAGGGGAGACCATGACCTGGGCAGTCCTGGGTCAGGAGCCCAGAGCTCTCTCCCACAGGCCCTGCCCTGGAGGGTCTTTCAGATCTTCATCTCTGCCTCTGAGCTGGGGAAGCTGGGCCTTGTTGATCCCTGGGGTCCTGAAACCACCCTCCATCCTCTGGGTTCAAAGCCCTGGGCTGCTCCCAGTGGAGCTGCTGGCCTCACCCTCCTGGCCACAGCTCCTGGGCAGCACCACAAGTGTGCTGCTCTCCTGGCCAAAGTGCAAAGCCCCAGCTCTGCCTGCACTGCCCCTCTCTGCCCCTCCCTGTCCTGCACATGGCCTGACATCAGTCAGGGGGTTACACACCAGGGTCTCACCTGTGCCCTTGAGAATGCCCAGCCCACAGTCTGCTCCAGCCTGAGTGAGCCCAGCTTCCAGCAAGTGTGGGATCATCCACAAAATGGTACAAGTTCTTTTCTGTGGTGTAGCGGAGGTGGTCTCCAGGCCAGGGTCCAGGAGGATTTCCATATCTACCTACAATCTCACTAGCCTCATCTGCAGGTGACCTCAGAATCAGTATTCTTACATTTGTTGCCCATTTACTAATTGAGTTATTTATTTTGGGGTGTTAAGTTTTTTTCTGGTCTTTCTGTGTTTCTGGATGCTAATCCTATGTTGGGGGACAAACTGACAAATGTATTGTCACATTCTGTAGGTTCTGTCTTCATACTCTTTATTGGTTTCAGTGCTGTGCAGAGAGGCTTTCTATGTTGATATATAATTATTGATTCTTGGTTTTATTTCTTTTATCTTTGGAAACCTGTTTAGAAATTTAGATTTGGGCAAATGTGTTGATCTATGGAGTCGACAGTTTATTCTAACAATTGCAGGTATTCTGGTCTAATTCTACCTTTCATTCACTTTGCTCCAAATGATTGCAGGGTGAAAGAGAGCATCTGCTTTACTATTATTGAAACCAAGTCTAAGTAAAAACATCACAGGAACCATCTGTAACAATGTTCAGGTGTTCATGGGCAGGTGACTGTGTTTTCAGGAGGATCTCAAAATAGTTGTTCCATACAGAGAGACTATTCCCCCAAATCCTACAGTTTGAGGACAAAAAACTGAGGTATGAATCACAGATGATGATGATGATATTGAAAGGTAGATAGATAGAGACAAAGAGAGACACCAGGTAGACACATAGATTGCAGATAAATAAATTTACACACAGATAAGAACTATATAAGATAGTTTATAGATATAGATAGATAACCATGTAATAGATCATAAGTGACGGAAATGTAATAAGATGATTATGGATAATATATACATAATAGATGATAGATAATGAAACAGAGAGAGATTAAAAGATAGATGATAAATAGACACAGAGAGCCACAACTGGTCTCATGTCCTTAATTGTACAGGAACACTGACACAGTTTAAAAGCCTTCCTGACTGTGGCCACTTGGCATTGTAGTCAGTCTCCATCAGCACATTTGCTGGACTAGAGGAGGAAATTCTGGGCTTAAAGAATGGGAACCATTGAGAGGACTGAATTCTCCCAGGGCTGCAGCCTTTGTCACGCACCACAAGCCCATGGCCAGGGCCTCGCCTGCTCCATCTCACTCTCAGGTACACATTTCCCACCATGGCCAAGTCACATGGGGTCACAGGGGCAGCCTGCACGGTCTGCACTAGCAGGGGCTGTGTTTCTGTCACTGCCTCCAACATGGAAAGACCATCATGGCCACCACCTGTGATAATGGCCAGGTGGCCAAGGGCCAGGTCTACAGTGCTATGGATGAGGGCCACTCCACAGGCCACAAGAGCTTAGACTGTCTGGTCTTTCTGTCAGAGAGACCAAAGAACAAGTGGAGCATGATGATTCCCCAGTGTGACATACAGCTGATGAGGTCTGGGGGAGGCCTGGTGCAGCCTGTGAGGACCCTGTGACTCTCTAGGGCAGCCTCTGGGTTCACCTTCAGTAGCTACTGGATGAGCTGGGTCAGCCCGGCTCCAGGGAAGGGGCTGGAATAGATCTTATACATTAGCAATAGTAGAGGGATCATCAACTATGCACCTGGTAAAGGACCAATTCATCATCTCAAGACAACTCTGAGAACAGGTTCTACCTCTAAATGAGCCAGCTGAGAGCCAAGGGCACAGCCATCTATTACTGTGCTAGAGACACATTGAGGGGACCTCAGTGTGAGCCAAGACGCAAACCTCCTGCAGGGTACCCAGGGCCAGCAGGGGGCACTAAGCACACAGGAGATCACTACCAGGACAGGAGCAGGTGCAGATGAGGGTTGGAGGTTGATTTCCTGCATCTGGGGGCCTCTCCATGTATCAGCTTCCCAGGGGAGATTTGTGGGTTTGCCTATACTAATCCTGGATATCTCTTAAGATAATTATTCTGTTTTTGTTATGTATTTCCCCTTTTAAAATAACATCGTTGTTGTACTTATTTGGTATTTCAGGCAGCTTTTTTGACCTTGCCATTAAAGGATATAACCAAAACAATTTTAGGTAAATAAAAGTTTATTTGAGGGCCCTCTGTTTCAGAGGTCTTAATCTATAGAAGGCTGACTCCATTCCTTGGGACTCAAGCTGAGGCAGAAAATCATGCAGAAGAGTGTGGCAAAAAGAAGCAGCTCACATGGGGATCAGAAGCAGAGAGAGGTCTCCACTTGCCAGATACAATATATACCCCAAACCACACGTCAGTGAACAACTGTCTCCAGCCACACACCACCTTCCTCCAGTTACCACCCAGTTAATCCCATCAGGGATTGATTCACTAAGTAGGTTAAAGCTATAATCCAATAATTTCTCCTCCAAACCTTCTTGTATTGTCTCACACATGAGTTTTTTGGGGACACTTCACATTCAAACAATAACATTGGGATTCATTTTGACATGATTATATAATTCATTGAATATAAAAGCTATTTTTCTGCCCTAGTGACTCCTCTTTCCTTCTCCTCAATTTCCCCAATTACTTTATTGATTTTTCTTCCATGTTTTATACGTTTATTTAAATAAACACTATGATATGTTTACACACACACACGTCTCTCTCTCTCTCTCTCTCTCTCTCTCTCTCTCTCTATATATATATATATATATATATATATATATATATATATGAGAAATTCACTGTGGTACATTCCTACATATGCAAGATTCATACATGTGCAGAACTGGCCATTCCAATATGCTTAGTTCACTCCTGGTTCCTCCTATTTCCTGTCCATCCTTACTCGCCCTTAGTCACCTTCATCCTCTCCACTGATCTCTTGTATTTTCTGGGGATTCTACCTGCCTTTATTTTCCTTAATTATTCTACCTTCCAAATATGAGAGAAAACACTGTACCGTGACTGTCTTGCCCTAATGTTCTCCATCTCCACTCTTCCATCATAATTTCATGCTTTCTAATGACTGAGCAGAGCTGCATTATTGGTATATAACCCACATTTCCTTTATGCATCCATTATTGATGGGCATGTGGGCTGGTTGCATAACCTTGCTCTTGGGAATTGTATTGTGTAAACCCAGAAGTGGCTATGTCACTATAGTTTGCTGACTTTAGGTCTTTTGGATAAATATCAAGTAGCAGGAGAGCTGGGTCACAATGTGGCTTCATCCATCCATGCTATTTTGAGAGACCTTCACCCTGCTTCCCTCAGGGTAGCAGTTCCACCAATGTGAGAGTGTCCCTTTCCCCATGTTTTCTACAGCACATAATTTTATTTGTATTTGATAACTACCATTCTGATTGAAGTGAGAAGGAATCTTATTGTCATTCTCATTGGCATTTCTCTGATTGCTAGAGATACAAATTTTTAAAAAATATTTTTAGTGTGTTGTATTTGTGCTTTTGAAAAGTGTCTGTTATTTGCCCATAAGCTATTGAATTATTTGTTTTTGAAGGTTGAGGCTTTTGAGTTCTTTATATATTCTGGGTACTAATCCCTCTCTGAGGAGTGGAGCAGAGGTGTTCACCCAATCTCTATGCTCGCTCCATGCATATACATTTCTTCTGGGCCGTACAGAATCTTCTGATTGTCGCCATCCGCATTGACTGATCTTGATTTTTTTTGCACTTTATAATGTTGTTGGTTGGTTTATTTTTTAAGACTCTTACCCATGTGTTCACATCATTAGCCAACATACATGGTTAGTTTCATCTTTCCTGACTTGGATGATTTTCAACATTCTCACTGGCTTACTGCTTTGTCAGGGTCCCAGACTTTAGTGGAACAGGAAAGTTGAGGGGGGCTTTCTTGCCCTAGTTCAGTCTCAGGGGAAAGCCCTCACGGTCTCCCACTGAAGCAGGATTCACTTCACTGTTGTGTTCCTCCTGTGAAACTTTCATGTTGCTTTGATCTTAGAAAGTGCTGGATTTCATCCAGTGATGGGTTCTGTGCTTGTGCAGATACTCTCGTAATGTTGGCCTCTGTTGTGCTGAGGAAAGAATCACAGTGAACTGCTCCTTTATCTGCCCAGGCATCCCAGGCCCACCTGACAGGTGTGTCTCACTTACTGTGTGCTGCCCTTCAGTTTGTAGCTTGCCAGGACTTTTCTGAGGAGTTCTAGCACTGAGTTTACCATGGATGTTAAAATGGGTTTGGTTACTCTTCAGTCACATACCTGGAGATTGTAGTGTGGGCAGGCTGACTCACCACCCTGACTAGGGTGAGAACACATGAAAAATCAGACTGGACTTGTGGCTATAGACCTGACCATAATCATTGCACACACACAAAAATACTTTCTCTACCATGGAGCCTGAGGTGCTGAGCAGGTGCGGAATTTGCCTAAAACCATCTCCACATTCACTGCATGCGAAAGGCTTTTCTCCAAAGTTAACTCTTAGATGTGCAATGTGATTGGCATTTCTTCTAAAGATTTTTGACTTTTACTACACCCCTGATATCTTGTTACAGTAGGATCTATCTGGTGTATAAAAGACTGGACTGATGGTGAATATCTTCTCACATTCACTCCTTTCCTAGTTCCTTTCCCCTGTGAGAGGCCCCTGCACTCTCAATGCTCCCTGGAGGCTGCCCTCTGGTGAGTCCCTGGTCCCTGAACACACTTGAGTTGGCTGAACGTCCTTCCCACCTCCCTGCTCTCCAGGCCTCTCTCACAGGTGGTTCTGCAGCTGCTCAAGCCTGGGACCCTGTCCTCCTCTTTTAAGTGTTGCTCCCCAGGGCACAGCATGGGGTGCTGAGGGTTCCCACTTAGCTGTCCTCCTGAGGGTGCCCTCTGCCCAGATGGAGCCTCCACATCCTCTGCTCTGTGCCAACAGCCCTTCACCATCCACAGGGGGTTCTGCAGCCTCAGGAGCCCAGGCCAGGTCCTGCCCCACAGCTGATGACCTCAGACTCTCTCCCTGCTGGTGCTGTCACAGTAGCAACCAGAGGCATCTGGTCTCTGCATGGGTGCTGAGAGCCATTAGCCAAGTAGGTATGACAATTTCCTTGCCTGTGTACCCCATGTTGCTTAGAGGAAGGACTCGTGGAAATGGACTTGTCTTGGACATTTGCAGTGACATTGCATGTATGCTTGAGTAAGGTGACCCTGCTCAAGGACCAGGGTGGATCGGGTTTAAGTAGGATCCTACTGGATTAGGGTGGATCAGGTTTTAGGGAGTATCCTGCTCCTTGGGTTTAGGGCGGTTCCAGGTTTAAGGTGTACCCTGCTGGGAATAGGGCATATCCTGCTGCCTCAGGCATGCCCGCTCCCAGAGTATTTGGGATTCAGAATGTGGATTTTGCAGAGAATGTGATTTTCCCCAGAACGTGTTTGTAGAGGGCAGGTGTGAGTTCGGGAATAAAGAGTTGCTGTTTGAATCTACAAGGTGTGTGGTGGCTCGTGATTTTGTGCCCAGCCAGACTGCGGCAAATGGGAACAAAATTCTCTTCTGTGTTGCCCTCTTGTTCTGGTCACTCTTAGAAGTGTCTTTAAAATATATGATTTTTCAACTCTACCCCTGACTAAACAAATGAGGACATTAAGTATCTCCTGTTTTGTTATGGGCTCTATAAGAAGAGGACAGACTGGAAGAGAGAAATGTAGGAGGCTGACCTTCAGGCCCAGAGTCCTCATGGTGGTGCAGCTGTGCAGGCACAGATACAGGCAGGCCTCAGACGTCCTCTGAGAACTTGAGAATCTCAGGCATCACAGGGGTGTGAGCAGCTTCATCACGAGGCGTTTAAACAGGAGTGCTGCAGAGTACAGTGACCTCACTGATCCTGGGGGAACAAGGACGGGAGCTGACCCTTGACCATGCTGCCCTTGCACCTGCAAGAGCCCCACAAGCACACCACACCACTCATCCAGAACCTTTGTGTGTGGCTGCATCTCACCTCTGCATGGCTGTGCACTCCTGCAGGAATCACCCCCTATTGGTGTGATGCTAGCAATCCCTGCACACTTGGCCTCCCCATTTCTGGATGGCTGGCAGGAGGAGGACCAGCAGGAAGCAGGAAAGAACTCCCCAGCTTCACTCCCAGTGCCTCTGAGCAGCATAAGACAAACACTCTTCCTGGGAAAGATGGTGGCACTGCGTTCTGCTCCCTACTTGTACCCTAGGCCTCCCTCATGCAAAGCAGCTCCCAATCTCAAGCTGAAAGCCCAGCCTTGGCTGAGCAGCCCCCGCCTCCTTCTCATTAGTTCTTCATTGCAGCCTGGAGGTTCTGGTGCTGCTCCTCTGCCTGGTGACACCTCACTTTGAGAATGTACAAGGATTTCCTGAGAAGGTTGTGGTTATGCAGGTGCTACTGTGATTAACAAGAGGTGATGTTTCTTGTACCCAGGTGTCATGTCCCAAGTGCAGCCCAGGAGTTGAGACCTGGCCTGGGGAAGCTCTTGCACACCCTGTCCCTCACCTCTGCTATCATTACTTCCCACCTATGGTCTGAGTTGGATCTGCCAAGATCCTGGGAAGGGCCTGGAGTATGCTAGAAGAACATATAGTGGTGGAAGCAGATACCATTACACACCTGTTCCTGAGCCCCCTGCTGGTCCTGAGGACTCCCTGATGGACCTGAGCATATGCTGGTTCTTTTCCCCAGATGTTCTTCCCAGTTGCACCTTCAGGGGTTGAAATCAATACTGCTGAGTGTCAACATCACCAGGGACACTTCCAAGAGCCAGGTATTGTCAGAACTCAACAGGGTGAAACCTGAGGATATGGCTGTGTATTCCAGTGGGAGACACCCAGTGAGGGAACTCAGTGTAAGCCCAGTCACTCACCTGCCTATAGGGGAAGCTCAAGACCACCATGGGGATCTAAGGACCACCAGGGGGAGCTGAGGACCAGCAGGGGGAGCTGAGGACCAGCAGGGGGAGCTGAGCACCACCAGGGGGAGCTGAGGACCAGCAGGGGGAGCTGAGGACCAGCAGGGGGAGCTGAGCACCACCAGGGGGAGCTGAGGACCAGCAGGGGGAGCTGAGGACCAGCAGGGGCATCTAAGGACCAGCAGGGGGAGCTGAGGACCAGCAGGGGGAGCTGAGGACCAGCAGGGAGCTGAGGACCACCAGGTGGAGCTGAGGACCAGCAGGGAGCTGAGGACCAGCAGGGATCTGAGGACCAGGTGGAGCTGAGGAGCAGCAGGGGGAGCTGAGGACCAGCAGGGGAACTGAGGACCAGCAGGGGGATCTCAGAATCAGCAGGGGACTCAGGGGACTCAGGGAGCTCAGGACAAGGAGGGGGAGCTCAGGGCTATCAAGGGTAGCTCTGCCCCAGGATAAGGTAAAGAACTGTCCAGAGGAGTGTTTGTATTAAGATATTTTGTCTAATTATACAAATTCCAATTTCTCTGTCTGATTGCAGTTCTTAAATGTTAAATGTCATTATCAGTAAGTAATATTCTGTTTTCCTACTCTGGGCCCATGTACTTGTGAGGTTCAACATATTCATGAATTTCAACATTAAATTCTCAGCCTTGATAACTATACCAATAAGGCTAAAGAATTTTAAATATTGTGTGATTCCTTCTCCTTATTTGCTGTGCACACAGAGAAAGAGGCACACCTGAGGATTTGAAGCAGCATCATAGGAACATGAGAACAGGAGGCTTGCCTTGCTGCAGACTTCTAAAGCAAGAGTGTTTCCGCTTTGGAGGCCAAGTCAGACTTGCTCGTCCCTAGGAGCCAGGTCAAACTCACATTCGAAGCTGTTGTAGTTTTGCAGTTTTCCATAACATGAGCTGCCTGAGAAAACATTTCCCACCCACACCCAAATCCCAGGAGGATCCTTCACTGTATCCTGTTTTACTGTCTTCTGTTAAGAACAACATTTCTTCTGACCACATTGGAGGGCCACATTCCCTGCAATGTCTGTGAATTTTGATTTGGTTGTTTGCATTCATCATAAAGAATTTCCCAGGGGCAAGAAGGATGAAATAAGCTGACAAAAAGCAAATGAGTTACAGGAAATTTTTCTTCAGCTATAACTCACAGTGATCTTGGCAATGGATCCTGTCTTAATTAGTCAGCACTCTCAATGTTCACAAACTAGAGTAGAATCATCTGAGCTGAAAAGGAGGCCACTCAGAAAAGTTCCAAAGCAACATGAGTCCTGGCTGCAGAACTCATGGAGGAGAATTGAGAGAGAAGATATAGAATCCATGAACCTTGATCATAACAGAAATGCAGAGCTCAGCCTAAGTGAGACTGGATGGAAATGTTACCTCAAGCAGGGCCATATGAAGCCCTGGCAGGATGGAGCCTACCGTCTCACACCTGGCACAGGTGAAGTGGGAATGAGAATCCTAAAGAAGAGTCCAGATTCCCCAGGTCAGGGCTAAGATCATCTGAAGATGTCTCCCCGTTGGTACGCCTGGAAGAATAGCTTTTTAAGTTAGAAGATTTTCTAGGACATGGGCACTTCACCAGATGGCACTCATGAATTTAGGTGGTAAAATCATGGAGATGAGCAAGGTCTTACCTGAGTCACCCCAGGACCAGGGGTCAGTGTTTTCAGTGAATTTATGATTAACACAAGAGTGAGTACGTAGAGGAGCCTAAATGTCTTATTAATATGTTATGTTCACTCAGGAAGGAGATAAAGTCCTGAATCCTCATCAAGAGATCAGCAACTACACCTGCCCTCTCAGTGACCACACCTCACTAAAGACAGTGTCCACTGTTTTCTCAAAATGCTGGGCTGTGGGCAAGGCAGGTCTCACTGCAGTGATGCTGCACAGGGAAGGGGACCTGGGGCTCCCTCCCTCACCCCAGACTTCCCTGCATGCCTGCTCTGTCTGATGCCAAGCTGTGCTGCTTGAGTGAACTCAGTGGTTCTTAGCCTCAAGCTACAGCTGAGGGCTGCTTCTGCTCCCAGGACTCTCACCTGGCCCAGCACCTCCATACTGTCCTCTCCTGGTCAAGACCAGAGGGCAGGACAGGTGAGGGGAAGAACTCAGGGAAGATTCCTGCCCATTCCTGTCCACAGTAAGGAGAACCAGCAGGGCAGAGGGTGGAGGGCAGTGGGCATAAAGAAAAAAAAAACCCTCCCCTCCTGAGACCCTGCTCCCTCCTCTCCTGCTCAGTCTGTAGCCCCCAAATCTCACAGAGATTAAGAGAAGAACTAGTTCTGAGAACAAAGGGGGGCTCTTCTCCTGGATGTGGGGAACCCCATCCTCAGCCCTGGGCTCTGTTCAGTCATCACTGAGGGCTTCTCCTTCAGGGCTGGGAGGTGAACCTGGGCCTCTTGCATGCTGGGCACGTTCCTGCCACTCTGAGACCCTCCCAGGTGCAGGGAGGAAGGGCTTGGAGGAGGCAGGGCTGGGCTCAGGAGGGTGGGCTCCGCCTCTGACAGCCTTCCAGCACCCCTGAAACCACCTGCTCTCCTCTCACAGGTAAAGCTCCACCTGGGTTCAAGACAGGGACACATCTCAGGGGCACAGAGGACCTGGGCAGCCTGACCTCAGCCTCTCCAGATATCAGAAGAGCCTCACCCACATGCAAATTCCTCCTCCTGCTCTGGGTTCAAATGCCCTCTGGGCTGTGGGAGCTCCCAGCTCTCTGCTCAGACAGGGCTGAGGTCTCTGGGAAGGCAGGTGTGGTCTAGAAGATGAGGCTGCTGGGTATTTTCCTGTGGCTGGTCACAGCTCCCCAAGGTGAGTGTCCCCAGTGTCAGACCTGGGTCCATGGGGAGGTTGTGACTGCAGGTGACTGACAGGGTGTGACTGTCCTTGTCCCCAGGTGTCCTGTGCCAGGTGCAGCTGCAAGAGTCAGGACCTGGCCTGGTGAAGCCCTCGCAGACCCTGTCCCTCACCTGTGCTGTCTCTGGTTACTCCATCACCAGTGGTTATGACTGGAGCTGGATCCGTCAGCCCCCAGGGAAGGGGCTGGAGTACATAGGGTACATAACTAGTGGTGGTAGCACTAACTACAGCCCATCCCTCAAGAGCCGTGTGTCCATCTCCAGAGACACGTCCAAGAACCAGTTCTCCCTGCAGCTGAGCTCCCTGACCACTGAGGACACAGCCACCTATTACTGTGCCAGAGACACAGTGAGGGGACCTCAGTGTGAGCCCAGACACAAACCTCCTGCTGCTCACCCAGGGCCAGCAGGGGGCGCCCAGCACACAGGGTCAGTTCCAGAGCAGGTGCAGAGGGAAGAAAGTGAAGTTCCCCTCGTGTCCTGAGGTTTCTTCCCAGCCAGCACACCCCCTAACACTACCTTGCATAGAGATTATTTACATCTTTCCTGTCTCAGAATCTCAGCAGTTTGTCCTTCTCTAAATCAGGCTTGTATGAAATTCTCTTGCTCAGCACAGGCTACTGAACAATATTTCTTGATGAACATTAATTTTTTAACCTTTATTTTATTTATTTATTTTTATGTGGTGCTGAGCATCGAACCCAAGGCTTCGCATGTGCTAGGTGAGCACTCTACAGCTGAGCCACAACCCCGGCCCCCACCCCGCACATTAATTTTTTAATGATATTTTCTGCCCAGTGTCTGCAACGTAAACTTTATAAACTTATCTTTTCAGTACCAGGGTTTCATATCAGGGGGCCCTACCCTGAGCTCCATCCTAGCCCTGCCTCAGTTTTATTTTAAGACAGGTTCTCTCTAAGAGGCCCAGGCTGGTCTTGAACTAGTTATCTTCCTACCTCATCATCCCGAGTACCTGGGATTAAAGGTGAGCTCTACCACGTCCAGGTTAACTTTATAAACATTTGATGCCATGTCTCCTCCCCTCCATGCTCAGATGGATCCTCTGTTCTCTCCCATGACACCTTCCCATTCCCAATCTGCTCAGTGTGCTTCCTGTTATGGGTCAGGTCATAGAACACATCTTACAGTAGAGCCCACATACTGCCAGAACCTTTCACCCCTGGCACCTTTTGCAATGTCTGGAGTCAGTTTTGTTTTCTCTTCTGTTAAAAAAGAAATTTTCCAAGGCAATTAGTTGTTAGGTACCATTGTAGCTGCCAAACCCCAGCCATCACACAATACTACCCACAGCAAGGCATTATTGGAACCAAATGGCTATGTACGAAACCGAGAAGCAGTGATAGAAAAGCCTAAACCCAGTTAAAATGCACAGAAATATGCATATTCAGAATAAATTTTCATGTATGTGAGCTGTCTATCCTAGTGATGAGGCTCTGTGACACCCAATTCCCAAACCCAGGGCTCCAAGTTCTGTGTGGCCTGTGGACAGGGGTGACCTGAGAAAGGTCTTGAAGAGAAAGGGGCTCCCTTGGCAAAGACCCAGGAGGGAGTGTGGCCAGTTATGCAGGAGACTGTGGGAGCTGTAAGGTGGCTCTGAAACTGGCTCCAGGTCCCTGAAGACATGCTCTGCTCAGGACCATTCTGTTCCCATCTTGGAGTGAGGTGACCCCAAGTCCAAGAAGCTCCAGGACCCCTGCTGGGGAGAGGCAGCTTGGAGCCTGCCTGGGTTTCCAGCCACTGTGGCTGGATGCAGGGTCACAGAGAGGGACACCCTGGGCTCTGTTACTACTCACACCAGTGTCTACCCTGTCCTGAAAGTCCAGCTCCAGTCTGGGTGAAGATGAACAGTGGCAATTTTGATATCCCAGATCATCCTAAGCTACTCCAGGTTCATTCCACAATATTAAATTATTGGGAGTATTTGAAAAATATGGGCCGGTTAACAGCTATGGCATTGATTTTAATGGTTTGCTCTGATCCAGATCTGGGATATAAGGAATAAGGAGGATTAGAGACCCTCAGTTGGCTAATAATGACACAAGGATCAGTAGGATAATGGGCATCAGCTGGATAAACACAGAAAAACCTCCCTCTCCCCTTTTCCTTCTCTTTCATGTCCACTATGTCGATGCTGATGTTGATGGCTATAACCAGCTCGGACATTTGAAAATGAGTGTACACTACCTGAAGGAAATCCACCACCAAAAAATATATTGAACAAGTCTTCTGGAGTTATATCAGCTTCACAGCCTCTATGGAAATTAAATCTGCCATTGTCTTTGTGATTGCATGCTTGTTCTTCACTGCCTGTGAGATACACTGTTTTCGTTTTTCTGGATTGTTTAAAACAGCAGAAGCATTTCCAATCTTTTTAAAAGCATCTGTTGCTCCAGATGCATGTTTTTTGTCTGGATGAAACTTCAAAGCAAGCTTTCTATAAGCTTTTTTCAAATCTTCATCACCAGCATCTTTTGTAACTTCAAGTACTTCATAGTAATTTTTACATTTGTTAATGCTGAGAACTCCATCTACTTGGTCTTTGGTATAGCATTTTCCACTTTTACCACCACGGGATATGCTGTCCTTTGTGCGGTGGGGTTTGCTGGGATCACTAGTACCTGATGGTGTTCCGCAATGAGGACTATTTCCAGCAGTGCTTCATTTTTCATAATTATCTCCCACAGTGCTCTATTCCCAGCTACTCAGGAAGGCTGAGGCAGGAGGACTGCTTGAGCCCAGGAGTTGAAGACCAGACTGAGCAACAGCGGGCCCAGGGCAGAGGGTAGAGCTTCTGAAGGGAGTTCTGGGCCTTCTCACGGTTGCCGGCGATCTGGGCCTCCCTGGGGATCTCTTATTCCGGTTCCCCCCAGGGTGTCAGTTGTTCTCTCTATCTGTGAATGATGTGGACATGCTGAGAAAGACAGGGCAGCAGCAGCATGGGCAGGTAGCTGTGTGCCCAGGAGGATCACAGGACACATGTTCCAGACAGTGAGATGCTGTTTCCACAGGTCTTGCACTGCCCAGGAGCAGGAGGGGAGGAACAGGTCACAGATGGTAGATAGATAGATAGATAGATAGATAGATAGATAGATAGATAGATAGATAGACAGATAGATAGATATACACAGACAGAGGGCAGACAAATAGAGAGATACCTTGTAGACAGATAAGGTATTTCATTGACAGATAACAAGGAAATGATAAAAGATAATATATAAATATAAATAAGTGACCAAATAATGTATCAAAGCTGATATAAATATAAGAAAATGATGATAAATAATATATACATAATAGATGATTGATGATTCACAGAGAAAGATAGATGATAGATAATAGATACATAGAACTATAGAGAGATAGATAGTTAGCTAGCTATCATTGGTCTCAGGCCCCAAATGATACAGGAACACTGCTCCAATTTTCAAGTCTTTCCTGTTTCTTTCACCATGTTCCCTGGACAGGACCAAAAAGATGCTGGGCATGGAAAATGGGAGCCATGGAGAAGTCTGAATTCTCCCAGGGCTGTAGCCTACTTCACTCAGTAGAAGCCCATGGCCAGAGCCTCTCCTTTCCTGTCTCACCCTCAGGTACAGGTCCAGATCATGGCCAAATCACCACGGAGACACAGGGGCAGCCTGGCACTGTCTGCTGTAGGCGTGTGAGTGGCAGGTTCCTTACCCCATTGACACAGCCCTGGGCTTGAGACCCTGTGTGCAGTCCCTGTGCTTGCTCCATGGCCCACTCCTGACTAGTCGCTGCAAGGACAGTTAGCATGGAGAGTGTGCTCAGCTGGGTTTTCCTTGGGGCTGTCTTAAAAGGTAAATAATGGAGAACCAGAGACCCTGAGTGTGTGAGTGGACAGGAGTGAGAGGGAGAGTGGATGAGTGACAGTGTCCTGACCAGGCTGCCTCTGTGTTTGCAGGTGTCCAGTGTGAGGTGCAGCTGGCGGAGTCTGGGGGAGGCCTGGTGCAGCCCTTGGGGGGGAACTGCAACTCTCCTGTGCAGCCTCTAGATTCACCTTGAGCAGCTACTGGATGAACTGGGTCTGCCAGGCTCCAGGGAAGGGCCTGTAATGTTTTGACAATTTAACTAAAATGGTGGTAGCCCCTACTACCCAGACTCAGTGAAGTGACAATTCACCATCTCCAGAAACAACTGCAAGAACATGCAGTACCTGCAAATGAGTAGTCTGCGAGCCGAGGACAAGGATACTTATTACTGTGCCAGAGACACAGTGAGGGGTCCTTAGTGTGAGCCCAGACACAAACCTCCCACATTGTGACCAGGGCCAGCAGGGGGCGCTCAGCACATAAGAATCTCAGGGTCAGGACAGGAGCAGGTGCAGAGAGCAGTTGAGGACTGGTTTCTTGTTGTGTATTGAGGCTTTTTTTCTCTATCCCCCTGGGTCCTAGGCATGTAATACCTTTTTAATTCAGTTTGTATATTTCTCTGATATCTTTGACAAAAATGTTTGTTTCCTTGTTTTTCAGGGTGACAGGAACACCAGGGCCACTTAGAGCCCTATATCACAGGCTCCAACTTAAACTCTTAAAGAGGGAGATTCAAATGGATTCCCACTGGGGCTTCCCCTCAATTCATAGTCTCCCCATGGATCTTTTCTAGATTTACAATCCTGTTCATCTGCTCTCAATTCTACATTCAAAAGTCATCACTGTAAGGGAGCAGAGATTCACCATGCATAAGCACAGGGTGTGGCCACGTCTGCTCCTGTGAGTGACCTCACAGTGGGACACACAATATCCAGAGCCCTCTGCAGAGTTGTTGACAGCACTTCCTGAGACACACAATCAGTCACAGAGTAGACTTGCTACTCTGGATTCAGAGTGAGGCAAAATGGACAGTGGGGTCAGGACCCAGCTCCTACTAGGACACACAAAGGTGACAGCTCAGGCCATCATCAAGGGTTCCCAAGGGAGGGCCTGATTCCAAGTTCTGTCTCTGAAACCAACCAGTCATCAGAATTTCTGCTGTCTTCAGGTTGCAGAGACCCAGGAGAGCTCCACAGTTCAGCACAGGGCAGCCTGGCCCATGTCACAGACAGAGCTTATGGAGCCTGATCCCTCCAGAGAGAAGAGCCTTTAGCAGCCAGAGGAAGAAGAGAAGATAACCAGGGTAAGGGGGCTCCTGGGTACTTTTCTGCTCTCAGCACTGTGGTTGAGCCCTCCTGCACAACCATGAGGGACTTCTCCACAGTGATGTCCAGGCTGGGGGCCTTCCACAGACACAGAGAATTTGAGAGACACTTTGAATCCCCCACAGTGATGCCGAGGGAGTGCTGGACTGGTGCAGCAGGACTCAGCTGTCCTGGGGATAGGGGAGAGCGAGCCCCCACAGTGTCAGGGCCAGCAGGGAAAGTTCCACCTGGATGTTCAAGATTAACCAGCACCAGAGGAAGACATGCTCAGGAGCTTTCTCAGCTCCATGCCCAGAAGTGAGGCCAGTGGGGCCACTGGCTTCAGAACCCTGAAGACACACTGTGCGCAGAACCACCCTGACTCCATCTTGCTATGAGGTGATCTTGAGTCTGAGAAGCCCCAGGCCATCTGGCTGCTGGGCAGAGGCACCTAGGACAGGGCCTGGGTTTCCAGTCACTGGGGCTGGATTTCAGGATCACAGAGAGGGACACATAGGTGCCCACCCTATTGAGAGTCCAGCTCCAGTCTGGGTGAGGATGAGCATCACCAATATTTAGTTCCACAATACTCCCAGGCAACTCCTGCTTCACTTCATAAATTTAAATTATTGTGCTTTTTCAAAAGATTTTATTTTTAATTGTTTTTTTCCCAAAAGATTTTGATTGAGAGTCATAACACTTTTTTGTATATAAAATGTATAAGTTTCTAAGTAACTTAGAGTTTTATATTTAATATCAGTGGAACCCATTTCTTTTTCAATCAACAATAGTTTTATATTTTTAATTATTTGTAATATTTTATATTGAGCGTTATCATCTTCTCAAAGTATAATTTTTTTTCATACCAAATACAAATACAATGATTTTCTTTTGCTGTATATCCCTGCTGTTTTCATGTATACCTAACTAACAATCATACCTTGTACAATATTGTTTTCATTGGTGAACAGAAGTGATTTTGCATTTGATAAACATAGAATTTTTTCATTAATTTTTTTCCTTAGTGGATGAGTTTATGTCTCCTTTGCCTCATTCAGAACTCAGAACTTACTCTGGGAACCTTGCTCAGCTTCTTCCTGAGCCCTGGTAGATGCTGAGATACCATTCCCTAAATATGGTGCCCTTCACTTCCAGACAGTTTGAGTTCGATATCTTAAGCCTGCTTTTCTGAGTAAAATGTTTGGACAAAGTTATATACATGAGACATTTGGGATTTAACAGTGGAATACATATTGAAACCCAAATAAGCATTCATGGTGTATGTTGTTGTGTTTCACACACCTTGCTGAGACTGCTTCATGTCCCTCTTGTCCTCTCTTCTGATCTCAGTGTCCTGTCTTGTTGGGCTTGGTTTGGATTTTATGTTAGCAGACAGGCATTTTGTTGGATTTCATGTGTTTTATTACAATTTATTATAATTTCAGAAAATTACTTTAACCTCCTTTTTTCTTTTTTTCCTTTTTTTTAAAGAGAGAGAGAGAATTTTTAATATTTATTTTCTAGTTATCGGTGGACACAACATCTTTGTCTGTATGTGGTGCTGAGAATCGAACCCGGGCCACACACATGCCAGGCGAGTGTGCTACCGCTTGAGCCACATCCCCAGCCCCAGACCTGCTTTTTTCTAAGTGTTCTATATATATCATCTTGAACCTTGTCCACTCTGTATTTGGAGATTTCTATTGTATGGGGCCCTCACTAGCATTTGGTTTCTGTCTTATGAAAACATTCATTGGAACCACCCTGTGCTTTGATCCCCTCACATCTGGTTCCTGGCTGCTTAGGTGACATCCAGCTCTCCTACTTCTTTCTGCACCTGAAGCTCTGTAACCTGATAAATTTTATTCCAGGCCGGGATTGCCTAAGGGGACTTGCTCTGAGCTTCTCTCCACCCTGGCTTTGGGCTCACGTGAAGGGCCCCTAGGGAGGCCCCTGTCTGTCCCCACTGCAGTGGGGAGGTGGTTCTGGCCCACATTGTCACCTCCCACCCACCACAGAAACCTGCCTCTCCCTGTTGCCACCTCCCTGTGATGCTTCTCCTCTGAGGACTCTTGTTCTGGACTCTTCTCTTCAGCCCAGGGTGCTGTTCCTGAGGACAGGGAGGGGTGGTCTGGGAAGTGTTTCCCCCTTCTGTTCCTACTTTCTGTGAGGTTCCAGAAGAGCCTCTGGTATTGGATTGGCGGGTTGCCCTGACTGTAACTGTCGCATGTGACAACATCTTTCATTACCGCATTTGGTGAGTCTGACTTTTTTCTCCAAGCACGATGTTCCCAATTCAGTCCATTTTCTAGGAAGTGACATTATTTCTCTCTTTCTTATTGCTGTTGGGAGCTCCAGTGGGCACGCAGGTCACATTTTCTCTGTCCACTCTTGTGTGGACAGCACCTGGCTGGTGCTACACCTGGCTCCTGGAGCTATGCTGCTGTAACATTGGTGTGTGTGCATCACTGTTCTCTGCTGATATTAGGTCTGTGGATCAGTACTGAGGAGTGGAAACTGGTCCCATAGTAGCTCGACTCCTAGTCTCCTGGGTCCGTGGGCTCTCCTCATCCAGCAAGGAAGTCCATGGAACAGGGTAGAGAAAAGTATGGCTGCAGAGTCACTAATCAAGACCTTTGGAGACCAAGCAGGAAGCAGTTCTGATTTTATTGCACAGTTACCATGGATATATACTCAGGCAGCAGCTAAGCAGTTTACAGGTAGTCACCAATATAATTTCTGGCCAACTTTCCTCCACAGCCTGGTAGCCAGGTCAAATTTGCAATCAAACCTATAGTATGTTTGCTGTTATCCATGGACATGAACTGCCTGGGAAGGCAATTCCCCCCCAGACAGCCATTCCCAGGAGGTTCCCTCTACCCATCCTCTTGTTTCTGTTTCATACTGTGAACAAATATTTTTCTGACCAGCAATGGAGGACCATGTTCCCTGCAATGTCTCTGCATTATGATTTTATTATTTCCAATGGTCCCCAAGAATTATGTCTTATGAATCCCTGGGCTTCAGATGTGAAAGAACACTGGGATGTGCCTTACACAGAAAGAATGTGAGAAACAGAAACTTTTTTTCAATTGTGACTCAGAAATCTTGGCCAAGGCTCTAGTGTCAAGAGGTCACCAATGTCAATCATCCATGAGTAGGAGGAGAAATCACCTGAACTGAGCATGAGGCCACTCAGGACAGTTCCAAAGCAACCCAGGTTATGGGAGAGGAAGTCAAGGAGCCTGTGAGACCAAAATATTGGATCTATGAAATTTTGATCATAGCAGTAATGAAAGAGAGCCATACGGGAGCATGAAGTTAATGCATGAAATCTCAGGTAGGGCCAAGTAAAACACCTGGTGCTAGAACCCACTGGTTCACACCTGGATGAGGGGAGGAGAAAAGAGTGTCATGCCAAGGGTCCAGGTGCATTGCTGTGATGGTCTAACTTGAAGAATAGCTTTCTAAATCAGATGATTTGCTAGGACTTGGAAACTACATATAATGGCACACCTGGCTTTTTGGATGGTGAAAACCTGGAGACCAGCAGGTCTTACCTGAGCCACCCCAGGACCAGGAGGTGGATGCTGCAGGCTCAGTGTTTGCAGGGAGTTCATGGTCAACACCACAGGGAACAAGGAGAGGAGCCCACATGTCTTATTAGTGTGCTGTGCTCACTCAGTGAGGCAGGAGATCAATTCCTGAACTTCATCAGCAGGTCAGCAACTACACCTGCCCTCTCAGTGACCCCACCTCACTAAAGACAGTGTCCACTGTTCTGTCCAAATGCTGGGCTGTGGGCAAGGCAGGTCTCACTGCAGTGATGCTGCACAGGGAAGGGACCTGGCCTCCTCCCTCACCCAGCCTGCCCTGCATGCCGTCCTGTCTGCTGTCAGCCTGGCTCTGCTGCTCTGGGGACTCAGGGGCTCTCAGCCTCAGGCTGCAGCTGAGAGCTGCCTCTGCTCCCAGGACTCTCACCTGGCCCAGCACCTCCATTCTGTCCTCTCCTGGTGGAGACCAGAGGGCAGGACAGGTGAGGGGAAGAGCTCAGGGCAGATTCCCACCCACTGCTGTCCACAGGCATTGGCTGGACACTCAGGAGGAAAAGCAGGGCAGAGGGTGGGGCAGGGCAGTGGGCACACAGCAGGAAGCCCCTCCCCTCCTGAGTCCCTGCTCCCTCCTCTCCTGCTCAGTCTGTAGCCCCCAAATCTCACAGAGATGAAAGAGAGGAACTAGTCCTGAGAACAAAGGGGGGCTCTTCTCCTGGATGTGGGTAACCCCATCCTTAGCCCTGGGCTCTGTTCAGCCATCACTGAGGGCTTCTCCTTCAGGGCTGGGAGGTGAACCTGGGCCTCTTGCATGCTGGGCACGTTCCTGCCACTCTGAGACCCTCCCAGGTGCAGGGAGGAAGGGCTTGGAGGAGGCAGGGCTGGGCTCAGGAGGGTGGGCTCCCCCGCTGACAGCCTTCCAGCCCCCCTGAAACCACCTGCTCTCCTCTCACAGGTAAAGCTCCACTTGGGCTCAAGACAGGGACACATCTCAGGAGCACAGAGGACCTGGGCAGCCTGACCTCAGCCTCTGCAGATATCAGAAGAGCCTCACCCACATGCAAATCCCTCCTCCTGCTCTGGGTTCAAAGGCCCTCTGGGCTGTGGGAGCTGCCAGCTCTCTGCTCAGACAGGGCTGAGGTCTCTGGGAAGGCAGGTGTGGTCTAGAAGATGAGGCTGCTGGGTCTTGTCCTGTGCCTGGTCACAGCTCCCCAAGGTGAGTGTCCCCAGTGTCAGACCTGGGTCCATGGGGAGGTTGTGGCTGCAGGTGACTGACAGGGTGTGACTGTCCTTGTCCCCAGGTGTCCTGTGCCAGGTGCAGCTGCAGGAGTCAGGACCTGGCCTGGTGAAGCCCTCGCAGACCCTGTCCCTCACATGTGCTGTCTCTGGATTCTCTATCACAACCAGTGGTTACTGCTGGAGCTGGATCCGTCAGCCCCCAGGGAAGGGGCTGGAGTGGATAGGGGAGATATGTAGTAGTGGTAACACTTACTACAGCCCATCCCTCAAGAGCCGAGTGTCCATCTCCAGAGACACATCCAAGAACCAGTTCTCCCTGCAGCTGAGCTCCCTGACCACTGAGGACACAGCCACCTATTACTGTGCCAGAGACACAGTGAGGGGACCTCAGTGTGAGCCCAGACACAAACCTCCTGCAGGACACCCAGGGCCAGTAGGGGGCGCTCAGCACACAGGAGTCAGGTCAGCCCAGGAGCAGGTGCAGAGGAGGTTTGGGGTGGTTTTCTGTGTCTGGGTCCTCTCACGTGCTCACTTCCCAGGGGAGCCTCTGTGTTAGAGTCTGTAAACAAGTCAGGATGGCACCTGGCATTTTGCCAGAGGGAGTGGTTTATGAAGTAACACCAGGGAGCCATTAAGTGTGGAGATTACTTATTGGTTGACTGCTGTATCTAGTTTATGTTAATTAAGATAAGCTGTGTGGAATGTATAAATACCCCTCCTGTCCTACAGTAAACGGCTCCCACTCCTGCTGTATCAATGTATACAAGTTGTTCGTCACCCCCAGTTATTGTGCTATAGCCGGACTGCGGCACCTCTGTATTTGTGGCCTACATTAACTTTGATGGCTTTGAAAATGATTATTTTTTAACTCTAATTTTCCTTTAAAAACAGGTCGTCATAGATATCTTGTTATTCACTGACACCTGGTCATGCACAGTCATTGACTTTAAAGTCTCTTTCTCTCACTGTGCCTCCTCATTCTTTTCCTCTGTTCCCCAATTTCTTTGCCCTACTTATCTTTCTTCCTCTTCTTTACACTTTTCATTAAATCAACACTGTATGTACTGTGTGTCTATATGTACACTGTATTTTATATTATATAGTGAAACTCTATGCTACACTGTACATGTGCAGGATCCATGGGACTGGCCCTTCACATCTGCCCAGTTCTCTCCTGGCTCCCCCTTTCTCTGTCCCTCCTCCCTCATCTTGGTCACCTTCCTCTTTCACTGATCTGTTCTATTATCTTGGGATTCCTGCTGCCTTTATTTTTCTTATTTTCTCTATCTTCCACATGTGAGAGGAAACTCTCAATCCCGATGCTCTGAGCTTTCCTATGCCCCTTGTGCTAATGTTCTCGAGCCCCATCCATTTACCGTACCTTCACTCTTCCTAATGGCTGAAGAGAGCAGCATTATTGGTATATAATCCACATTGTCTTCATTCATTCATTATCGAAGGAGCAGGTGCAGAGGGGGTGGGGCTGCACGCCTGCATCTGGGGCCTCTAATGAACCAGCTTCCCAAGGGAGCGCTACATACATATTTTATGTACTGATCTGTGACTTACATAAAAGAAACAATTTGGATTTTTAAATTTTTACTCGAGCTTTATTACCACATCAAAATTATAAATAGTATCACATTTCAGTTTGCCATAATAAAAAATCATGGGACATAATTTACTTTTTTCAGCAACCTAACATTTCCCTTTCCCTCCCCTCCTCTCTACCCCTCCCTCCTGACCCTCTTCCTCTTCCTTTTCTAAACACATCTTTTTAGTGATCTGTTTACGTTAGTGCTTCCTAGAGCACATAAGGGGAATCCACTGTGGTGTCCTCATGCAGCTGCACAGGTGGTTGGTCAATTTCCTTCCACCTCCCCTCCCATCTCTGTCCCTCTTTCCTCTCCCTTGATCCCCTTCCTCTCCTCCCTCCTCCCTCTTCTATCTCCTTGGGATTCCTCCCAGCCCTTTTTTCTCTGTTTTGTCTGGAATTTGTATTTCAGAGTAAACACTTGACATTTCACACTGTGAATCTGGTTAATTGAAATTAACATGATATTCTCCAGTTCCTTCCATTGACCAGATAATGCCCTATTTTCCCTCTTCCCCGTGGCTGGGTTAGACCCTGTTCTGCACAGACACCAGCTCCCTTTATCCAGTCATCTGTGATGGGCGTCTGGGAACGCTCTGTAGCGTTCCCAGTGAGAAGCCCTGGTACAGACATTGAGGTGCTGTATAGCTGTGGTTTGCTGAATTTACTTCTTAGGGATAAATACCAAGGAGTAGGAGAGCTGGGTCACATTGTGGCTGTATTCCTGGTCTTTCGAGAAATGTGCTTCCTGACTTTCTAGAATGGCTGCACTAAGTTGAAGTCTCACCAACAATACTTCCCTGGATCTCTTCCCACATCTTTGCCAACACATGTTATTATTTGTGTTCTTGATGATGGCCCTCTAATTGGTGTGAGATGAATTCTTATTGTAGTCTCAATTTGCATTTTCTGATTGCTAAGAATTTTTAGTATGATTTCCTATATTTGTTGGCTACTATTATTTTCTATTTTGGGAAGTCTGATCCGTTCTTTGCCATTTACTTATTGGGTTATATTTATCGCATCATAAAGTGCTTTGGGTTGTTCACATGGACTGGATATTAGTTCCCTGTCTGGGGAGCAGGTGACAATGATCTCCGTTTATGAAGCCTCTCTCCCACACTCTTGCTTGTTTCCATTGCTGTGCTGAAGGTTTTAATCTGATACTGTCCTATTTACTGATTCTAGGTTTTGATCCTTGCACTATAGTAACCTGGTTGAGGAAGTCGGTGCCTGTGTCAGTACAGAGGAGCGTCGGTGCAATGTTTGAATCTAGCCTTTGCAGAGTGTCCAGTTTAATTGTGGCCAACTTTGAGTTGGGTTTTGTAGGGTGGGAGACAGTGACCTATCATAATCTTTCACATCTTGATATTCAGTTTCCCAGCTCTATCTATTGATTAGGCTGTCATTTCTCCAACATGATTTTGGAAACATTTTCAAGTGCCATGTAACAGCACTTATGTTGGTTTGTCTCTGTGTCTTCTACTCTGTCCCATTGTTCTCATGTCTGCTTTGATGCCAGCTCCATGCTGGATTTGATGCAGTACCTCTGTAAAATAACTTTTTATTTTATATTTTTTAGCTGTATTTGTACAAAATACCCTTACTTATTTATTTTTATGTGGTGCTGAAGGTCAAACCAAGGGCCTTGCACGTGCTACACAAGTGCTCTACCGCTAAGCCACAACCCCAGCTGCTCTCTCAAATAATTTGAGGTCTGATGTTGTCATATCTCCAGGTTTGCTCTTCCTACTTAGGATTGTTTTGGATGTTGTGTTTGTATTTCTCCACACAAATATTAGGACTCTTTTTTCTCTTAGGAATGTTTTTGGTATTTCTTGGAGATTTTGTGGTATCTGTGTGACACTTGGGTCCATTTGGCCATGTGGTATTATTAATTCTGACTGTTCAAGAACATAGTAGGTCTTCCCATATCAAAGTTCCACAATGTCCCCCTGTGGTGTTCACTGTTTCCATTATACAGATTTTTCACTCCTTTGTTGTATTTTTCCAAGTATTTTTAAGGTTTATTTAATTGATTTTATTTTTTTTAAATATATGACAGTGGAATGCATTCCAATTCTTTTTTTTTAGAGAGAGAGAGAGAGGAGAGAGAGAGAGAGAGAGAGAGAGAGAGAGAGAGAGAGAGAGCGAGAGAGAGAATTTTAATATTTATTTATTTTTTAGTTCTCGGTGGACACAACATCTTTGTATGTGGTGCTGAGGTTCAAACCCGGGCCGCATGCATGCCAGGCTAGCGTGCTACCACTTGAGCCACATCCCCAGCCTCTCCAATTCTTATTACACATATAGAGCACAATTTTTCACATCTTTGTATATAAATTATGTTTACGCCAATTCATGTCTTTATACATGTACTTTTTGCATTACAATTCTTATTACACATGTATACCACAATTTTTCATATTTCTCTTTGTATATAAAGTATGTTGACAACCAATTCATATCTTCATATGTGTACTTTGGATAATGATGTCCATCACATTGCACCATCCTGTCTAATCCCCTGTCCCCTCTCTTTTCCTCCCACCCTTCTTCCCTATCTAGTATTCATCTATTCCTTTGATGCTCCCCCTCGCTACCCCACTATGAATCATCCTCCTTGTATCAGAGAAAATATCCGGCATTTATTTTGGGGGGATTGGCTAACTTCACTTAGCATTATCTTCTTCAATGCCATCCATTCACCTGCAAATGCCTTGATTTTATTCTCTTTTAATTTTCAGTTATATTCCATTGTGTATATATGCCACATTTCTTAATTCATTTGTCTGCTAAAGGGCATCCAGGTTGGCTACACAATTTAGCTATTGTGAACTCTGCTGCTATAAACATTGATGTGGCTGTGTCCCTGTGTATGCTGTTTTTAAGTCTTTTGGGTATTGTCTGAGAAGAGGGATAGCTGGGTCAAAGGGCGGTTCCATTTCCAGATTTCCAAGGAATCTCATACTGATTTCCATATTGGCTGCATCAATTTGCAGTTCCAACAGCAACATATAAGTGTACTTTTTCCCCACATCATCACCATCATTTATTGTTGTTTTTATGCATAATAGCTGCCATTCTGACTGGAGTGAGATGATATCTTAGAGTAGTTTTGATTTGCATTTTTCTAATTGCTAGAGATGATAAACATTTTTTTCATGTATTTGTTGATTGAGTGTATATCCTCTTCTGAGAAGTGTCTGTTCAGGTCCTTGGCCCATTTGTTGATTGGGTTATTTAGGTTTTAGTTTGTTTGTTTGTTTGTTTGTTTGTTGTTTGTTTTTTGGTGCTGACCTTCTTGAGTTCTTTATATACTCTAGAGAGTAGTGCCCCATCTGATGTGTGAGGGGTAAAAATTGTCTCCCAGGATGTAGGCTCTCTGTTCCCCTTAGAGATTGTTTCTTTTGCTGAGTAGAAACTTTTTAGTTTGATTCCACCCCATGTATTGGTTCTTGGTTTTAATTATTGCATTATAGGAGTCTTATTAAGGAAGTTGGTACCTAATCCCACTTGATGAAGATTAAGGCCTACTTTTTCTACTATTAGACACAGAGTCTCTGGTTTCATTCCTTGGTCCTTGATCCATTTTGAGTTTAGTTTTGTGCATGGTGAGAGATAGGTGTTCAATTTCTGTTTTTGCATATGAATTTCTAGTTTTCCTAGCACCATCTGGTTCAGGTCAAGCAGAGTCTGGTACAGCATCCTTTGTGTACAAGGTGCTCCTTGTTGGTGCATTTCAGCTTATCTTCCAAATCATCAGTTGTCTTTTCCAGTTTGGCAAACTCAGCACGGGTCTCTGCCTCCTTGAGTTTATCAGTGAGGATCTTTATTTTTTTTCCTCATATTTGTCTTCTGTTTGAGAATACTCTTCTTCAGCAGCATTCGGACAGTCGGGTTCTGGTCCATCAGTCTGAACTGCTCATCCATCTCTTGGCAACAGGACTCTGCCAGCTCAGCTCATTACTCTGTGCATTCCAAGTCTCCTTCAATGATCACTAACTTATGAGCCACCTCTTCATAGGCCTGCCTACTTCTTGTGCAATGTGCTTAGTTTCTTTGAGTTGGATTTCCTGGAGATCCATCTTTTCTTCATATTTTAGGGCCCAGTTTTCAGTAAGCTTCAAACCTCTCTCACTCTCATCCGCAGCTTTTCTGCTTCCTCCAGCTTTAGCAGGGCAGTAGCGAGGCACTCCTGAGCACGGCCCAGGGCAGTAGTTAGGCGCTCCTGAGCATGGTCCAGGGCAGTAGTGAGGTGCTCCTGAGCATGGCCCAGGGCAGTAGCGAGGCACTCCTGAGCATGGCCCAGGGCAGTAGCGAGGCACTCCTGAGCACGGCCCAGGGCAGTAGTTAGGCGCTCCTGAGCATGGTCCAGGGCAGTAGCAAGGCGCTCCTGAGCATGGCCCAGGGCAGTAGTTAGGCGCTCCTGAGCATGGTCCAGGGCAGTAGTTAGGCGCTCCTGAGCATGGTCCAGGGCAGTAGCGAGGCACTCCTGAGCACGGCCTAGGGCAGTAGTTAGGCGCTCCTGAGCATGGTCCAGGGCAGTAGCAAGGCGCTCCTGAGCATGGCCCAGGGCAATAGTTAGACGCTCCTGAGCATGGTCCAGGGCAGTAGCAAGGCGCTCCTGAGCATGGCCCAGGTCAATAGTTAGACGCTCCTGAGCATGGTCCAGGGCAGTAGTTAGGCGCTCCTGAGCACCTTCCAGCTCCTCTTCAACCAGTTGGATCCTGCAGTTCAAGGAGGCTACCTCAGCCTGTTCCCAGGCTGCCCTTCTCCCTCAACTTCCCACTGGAGGCGCAGAGCCCTCTCCTGGGCATCATCCACTTGCTGCTGCAGAACCTGGATCTTACACTTCACCACCTCGACAGTGGTGATCGCACCATGGTGCCCACCCAGCTGCTTCTGATATCTGCCTTCTGCCTCCTCTGCTCAGCACTGCAGCAGCTTCTCACTTGTAGTGTCCATCTTTATCCCTTTTGATTAACCTTGGCTTGAAGTCTACTTTATTGGATATGAGAATGGGAACCCCTGCTTGCTTCCACAGTCCATGTGATTGGTATGATTTTTCCCAACCTTTCACCTTCAGTCTGTATATGGCCTTTCCTATCAGATGAGTTTCAAATGAGTCTCCTGGAGGCAGCATATTGTTGGGTACTTTTTAATCCAATCTGCTAGCCTATGTCTTGTGATTGGTGAGTTAAGCCAATGATATTTAGGGTTATTATTGAGACATGGTTTGTATTTCCAGCAATATTTGTTTATTTTTGTTATTTAACTTGACTTGTTTTCCTCTTTGATTAGTTTTTCCTTTAGGGTACTACCTCCCTCTGCTGATTTTCATTGTCATTTTTCATTTCCTCTTCATGGAATATCTTTTATAATGCCGGTTTTCTAGATATAAATTCTTCTAACTTTTTTTTATCATGAAAGGTTTTCATTTCATCTTCAAACCTGAAGCTTAATTTTGCTGGATACAAGATTCTTGGTTGGCACCATTTTCTTTCAGAGCCTGATATATGGTGTGGCAGGATCTTCTAGCTTTCAGGGTCTTTGTGGGAAAATCTGCCATTATCCTGATTGGTTTTCCACTATATGTAATCCGATGCCTTTCTCTTGTGGCTTTTAAAATTCTTTTCTTATTCTGTATGTTGGGCATCTTCATTTTTATGTGCTTTGATGTGGATCTGTTGTGATTTTGTACATTTGGCATCCTGTAGGCTTCTTGAATTGAGATTTCCAATTCATTCTTCACGTTTGAAAAGTTTTCTGATATTATTTCATTGAATAAATTTTTCATTTCTTTGGTTTGAACCTCTATGCCTTCCTCTATCCCAATAACTCTTCAATTTGGTCTTTTTATGCTATCCCGTATTTCTTGAATGTTCTGCTCATGGTTTCTTACCATTTTCATGTGTGGTCTATGGTCTATTCAAGATGATTTAGTTTATCTTCATGTCTGATGTCCTGTCTTCCAAGTGGTCTACTCTGTTGGTGATGCTTTAATTTGAGCTTTTAATTTGGTTTATATTTCTTTCATTTCAAGGATTTCTGATTTTTTAAGAACCTCTATCTCTCTGTTGAGTTGATCTTTTTTTTCTTGGATTTTTTTATGTAGCTCATTGTTGAAGTGAACTTTCACTGCGTGTATTTGTTCTATTATGTCTTCTTTTGAGTTTCCAGAACATTTTAATCATGTATATCCTGAAATCTTTCTCTGTCCTTTTTCTGCTCTAGCTGCCAGTGATTCTAATGAAGTGTTGTCTTGACTTGTTTGTGGAAACTTTCTTCCCTTGTCTTTTCATGTTGATCATGTGTCTTCCTTTCAACCTCTGTGGGTCTGGGGTGTTTGTTTTTTACCCTATAGATTTGTAGTGCTCTTGTAGGTTCCAAGAGCCCCCCTTTTGGGGGAAGGACGATGTTAATAGGTCCCAATATCAACAACATTTCACCTATGAACAATTTGTTGTTATTAAGACATTTACAGCTTAGTTTCAATGTCCAGAAATGTTGGATTCAATTATTATTTAAAATATAATCAGTAGTTTCATAAAAAGGTTTATGGTTTCTGGTTGTGGACAGTGAACTGGGGGTCAGGTTTAGGATGATATGCTGCTTGGATGGAGATTTGATCTGAGAACCACACCCTCCAAAAATGGCGAGAAAGCTTTTCCAAGTTGGAGTTGTTCTGCTTCCAGTGCCGGGATGTCTGTTGAGGTGGGGGAGCTGGGCAATGGCCTTGTGCTGTGGATACATAGCAGCCAGGTAACCAGTGTAGGAGCCAAGTGCAGTCTGGAGTTCTGCAAAGGTGCTGATAGGTGGTTCTGCTAAGCCACTTGAGTGTCGTGCGTGAGTTAGAACTGCAGGCTTTTGACCTAGAGTTTGGAGTTCTTCTCAAACACAGAGGCTCTGATTTCTGCATGGGGGTCACATTACTGGTGATTTCTGTGAAAATCTGCTGTTTAGAGATCCTCTCACACACTCTAAGATGTTGTATTCTGACTAGGTGAGACCTGGGTCATGGAGTGTCACAGAATGGTGACTCTTTCTGTCCCACCATCTTGAAGTCAGTCTTAAGGTTATTTTGAATGGGACCATTTTCCTGATTTTTTTCTCAGCAAGCCTATTTTAGTAATATAAGAAAGTGGTTTACTTATGTATGTGTGATGTATTTAACTATATTGCTAAAGTTATTTACCAGATCTGAAAGCATCCGATGAAGACATTGGTTCTTCCATGTATTGGATACCCTGCAAGCAGCATAGTCAGACTTTTGTCTTTCCTCTGTAACCCTTTAATTTCCTTCTCTTGCTTAATTGCTATGTTTAAGAGTTTTTAGAAACTATTTTAACAATGCAAACAATCAAAGAAACAAAGAAATGGTTCCTAGAAAACATAAAGAAGATTGAAAAATCATGAAGGAACTAAACTTAATAAAAAACAGAAGACACAAACCAAAAAAAAATAGACATAAAAGACAAGATATGGCTACTCTGATATCCATAAGATTATTAGAAACTATGTTGAAAAATATCTTCTAATACACTAGAAAAACTGAAGAGATTGAGGAAATTCTAAACACCTGTGACCCACACAAATTGTAGCACAAAAATATCAAAATCTAAAACAGAAAAAAATCAAGCAATGAAATTGAAAAGACATTAAAGTTATTCCAAGAGCCAAAAGCTCAGAAGAAGATTCTTAGTTAATTCTAAGAGAACTTTAAAGAGAGATAAGGACAACCTCCTCCTAATATTCTGTGAAATGGAAAAGGAGAAACACTGGAGAAATCATCCTAAAAAGCCAGTAATACCCTGATACCAAAACCAAATAAAGACACATCCATAAAAGAAGACTTCAGACAAATAGAATTGATCAACATAGATGTGCAGTTCCTTAATAAAATATTGACAAAATACATTCAAAAACATATAAGAAGATGGTGTAAATGAGTAGGTGGTCACCACCACAGGGTTGGGAGTTTGGCTCAACATAGACAGATCCATAATGTCATATCCATCTGTGATTCACCACATAAATAGAGGTGAGGACAAGAGAACACCATCACATCAACAGGTACAGAAAAGGCATTGGACATACTTCAGCACCCCATCATGGTTAAAGCACTGGAGAAGCTAGAGGTATGAGGGCCTCATCTTGACCTTCTAAAAACTACATATGACAAACCCAAGGCCACCACCATACTGAATGAAAAAAAAAGAGTTCCTTTCAGCTCAGGACAGGGACAAGTATGCCCACTCTCCCACTCTGATTCTGCTGGGTCCCTGCACTGCACACTCTGACACAGGAGCAGTTTCACATGAACAACACACAGAACAGCATTATTGAAGTGGAAGTGACTGCACTGTGGTCACCAGGGACAGATGCTGAGGAAGCTCAGAGGACACTGGGGAGTCTTTTCCATCATCTCAGGGGAGAGTCTTCCATGGGATTCCCTGATCAGGGCTGTCCTTGGGATTCTCTGTACAGCAAACAGGGAGCTAAGCCAACCCCCACACAGGGTTGGTGCCCTGGTCATTTGGTGAACCTCAGTCTCATGGTCCTCCTGGATCCCAAGGAGTCCCTGAGACTCAGCACAAGATTCAGACAATTTTGCTGCTTGTAGATGGAAGGGAAGAGGCTGAGGATAAGGTTAGATTCCTGCAGGGGGACAGGAAGCTAGCCTGGGTTATCACAGCAGCTGAGCCCTAGTGAGTGGCAGGGGGCGCTCTGATCAGCCAACTCAGTAAACCCTTTTCTTGACAAAGTCTGCCCACCCCAGACCTGGCACCTGAGAACGGGAGCCTGGCTGCCCGGGTCCTGCCTGAGACAATAGGTGGCCCTGAACCTGACTGTCCACACAGTACTGGAAAAGGCAGAGGGGAGGCCTGATGGACATCCAGGGAGGGAGTGTGATGACCCCTGTGCCAGGAGCTGCTGAGACAGTAACTCAGATGTCCTCCATCACTGCCCTGCTGGACTCTGACCCAGAAAACAGCCACCACCATGACCAGAACAGCCAAGAGCTCTCTGCTGTGGAAGCCCTCACCAGGACAATCAGGACACAGCCTAAGTGACTCTAGACACCAGGGGCCATTAGGGCCAGTCAACTCCTCTCCTTGGCCCTGTGTCCATAGTCTCTGTCCTAATTAGTCCTCCTGAGACAATTTGCTGTTACTATTTCTACAACTCCCAGGGAAGTGAACAGGACCCACCTACTTCCACACTCAAGTGGAGGCCAGACGTAGGGCACACATGGCCCCCTCCATATGAACACATAAGTAGGACTGGGGGGAGGATAGCAGGCCCCCCAAGGCAGAGCCAGCATGGACTCCCATCACTTGCCCATGTTGGGAAGGGTCTGCCTCCTTCGTGGGTCATTCTGGGCACTTGGAAGTAACCCAAGGCCCTCACCATGAGCTCTGGCTCATGAATGCAGGAGCAGGGCTGCTGGCCCTGCAGCTGGGGCTGTGTCCGCCAGACTTCCTTCTGTAATGGTCCTAAGTTTTACTTCCTTATAGTTAAACATAACATTAGGTTTCCTTTACACATAATTATTCATATTTGGAAGATAATTTGTTGCTTTTTAGTCCCGGTTCTCCTTCCACAGACACACAGGATTTTGGGGACACTTTGAGTCCCCCACAGGGACACATAGGGAGAGCTGGGCTGGTGCAGCAGTGAAGCCAGAATCAGGCAGATAGGCAAAGGTGGGATCCAGAGAATGGAAGGATTGGAATCCCAGTGCCTTCAGAGCCCTTTCCCACCCTAATCAAGATAACCTGGTCCTGCTCCAACCTGTTGCTAAGGTAACCTGCCCCAGGGATTTTCCCACAGAGAGTCGCCAGCCAATCTGCTTCTCACCTTTTGGTCATCCCACTGAGCTACTCCAGGGCCTAGTCACTTGTGGAGGAAGGAGAGAGAGGAGGGGAAGAGAGCAGGGGAACAAAGGAAGCCTAAGACCCATGAAAAAGGAGGAACAGCCTCACATCCGGGGAACCAGGTTACCAGTGATGGGGATGCCTCCAGTTATGGTGACGATTCTGCTTCCTCACCTGTTGGAGTATGAACTAGAGAAGCACACCGACACAGGCCTTATTAAAGCAGGGCTTATTTAAAAGGGTGACATAGACTTCTCCTGAAGGGAGAAGGGGCCATAGCTGGTTTCCTGGTATCCCCAGAATAAAAGGGGTTCTGCCACTTTTATATGCCCTAGGCTGTCTTTGCTCCCCTGCCCTCTTCCCCTTGTCTCTCACTGAGCCCAGAAGTGGGGCCAGAGGGGCAGGGGAGAGGGCTAGGCAGGCTCTGTGGACCTGGTGACGATGGCCTCACCCAGTGCATATGGAGGTCTACCATCCACAGTTTAGATATGAGGTTCTCAGGGGCTCATCTGTGAATCAAAGCAAGAGCATTTGAGGGGGAAAGGTTGGATAGGAGAGCCTCAACCTAACCAGAGCCTTACCCCAGTACCCCATAAGGGATTAGCTGGGTGGTGACTGTGGGTGGGAGGGCTGTGGCTGGAGGAGGGGGTCATTGTGGTGAGCCTGTGGGGGTTGTATTTCGTCTGTGATAGGGGAGGGTCTCTGTCCTTCCATGTTGGTGTCCAGGGCTGCTCCCCCCCCCCACGCAGTGCTCTACCCTGATCCTACCTCACCTTTGGCCTGGGGAATGGAATAGACTGCCCATGGACTGAGACCTTGGAGTCTCCAGGTAGCAGCATCACAGAGAGGGATGCCCTGGGCTCTGGACAGGCTCCTGCTGCGACAGCCCCTGCCTGTGAGGGGTCTGCTGAGACTTGCCTCAAAGAAGAGAAGCTGCTGTCCTCACCCACAGCCTCTGGCTTTTCCTTCAAGGGCACCTGCCCAAGGTCACCATGAGGGTGTCTGGCCCTGAGCTGGAGCACCCACCATGACCGCAGGCTGACCTGCTCCTTCTCTAGGTCCTCACTTGTATCTACTAAGAGGGGAGTGGACTGGTTGAGTCACCCAGGGAAGGCCCTGGAGGAACTGGCAAGTGTTTGGTCCATCCAGCCCTGAGGAGCAGGCTCGAAAACTCCTAGGACCCCTGCAACAACCAGGAGGCCTTCACCATGACCAGACTGGACCCTGCAGACACAGCCCCCATGACTGTGACCACCCTGGACCCTGCAGACGCAGCCCCCATGACTGTGACCAGCCTGGACACTGCAGACGCAGCCCCCATGACTGTGACCAGCCTGGACACTGCAGACGCAGCCCCCATGACTGTGACCAGCCTGGACCCTGCAGACGCAGCCCCCATGACTGTGCTCTGGGTACAAAAGGCACATCCTGGGGCTTCGTGCACAAGGTCTCAGGTTGCCTCAGCTCTGAAGTGCCCCTCTTCCTATGGGGACAGTGTGGAGAAAGGGCCTTCCTGCCAGCCTCCGTGGCACCATCTCCACCCAGAGCCTCAGAGCCCTGGAATCCTGTTTCTCCTCTAATTCTCTGGCAACGTCCCTTGGACTGCACAAGCAGGTGCCCTCTTGTGCTCTGCTTCATGATGGCAGCATGCAGGGTGCCTGGCCCCTGGTCACACAGATGCCCAGGCCACCTGCTACAGGGGCTCCAATCCCACCCAGTGGCAGAACACCACTGAGCACAGCTGTGCCTTCATTAACTGCTGTGTAGGAGCTGCAGTGGCACTGGGGGTCAGAGCCCATGCAAGAAGGCAGGACAGACACCACTTCCTGCAGTGAAGAAGAGACATGTGTCCCTAGGGGCACTGAGGACATAACCCATGAGGTGGTGGCAGGTCCCAGGTCTCCCCACTGTGCAGGCCTGGTGCAGACTCTGTGCAAACCTGACTCCACAGATCCCTGGGATCTGCTCCTGATGGGGCTTGTGGCCAGGAGAGAAGTGGGTGCTCAGAGAAGGGGACAGCCTGAGAGCTGAAGCAGAATATGTGTCCTCCATGTCAGATGCCCATCTAACCAGCCACATTAGCAAGTTATAAAGAACTTAATAAAACAGAAACTGAAACACTGGCTAATTGTCAGAAAGTTACTAAAGCAGGAATGTGGAAACACATCATGAGAATCTCTAGGTACAAATTTAGGCATGAAAACAGAATTGCCCACAACTTTAGGAGAACCTTCCTGCTATTCCACAGTGGGCTGGGTTCACAGAGTGACCAGGTCAGCATGAGGAGGGACCAGGTAAATCAAGGTTTGTATGTGGAATGTGGCACCAGGAAATTATTATCAGGAGGCAGAGGTCATCCTAAGGGACCTTCTGGTCAGGAGAAGAGAGGATCCCTGTGGTCCACCAACTTGAAAACCACCTCACCCCATGTGGCTGTGAAGAAGTCAGACTCTGGAAACATCTGCATCACACACCAACAGCCCGTGCAGGGCAGGGGTAGGGCCTCACCACTGAGCAGCAGAAGAGGTTCACACCTGCACATGCTGGGGGAGAGTGCCCGAGAGGACACTGCAGCTCCTGAGCAGAAGCTCTCCTTCATCTGCCCCCAGGACAGTCCAAATCCACACCCATGAGATTCCTCCCAGGGTGGAATTGCTCAGAGCACCAGGAAAACCTGACAGAGAGGTGCTGGTGGAGGCAGGGCCTGGAGCTGGGCAGAGCTGTGGGAGAGCAGAGTGGACTCCACCTCTCCTCCAAGGGGAACTTCACTCAGGCCTGGGAGATGCCCTCCTGGACACTTGATATGGAGGAGGGAGACGCCAGGCTCACAGGACATCCTGCGGATGGCAGCCACCTGTGTGTCCTAAGAAGAAGCAGCCCACAGCCCTCCACTGTGGAAAGGACAGGTGGACTTGGAAATCCCATGGCAGGAGCACATGTCAGCAAGAAAACCAACCAGGGACACCTGACTGTAGGGACCCCAGGGCCCTGGGAGTTCCCAGCTCCATGCCACAGGCCCTCACCTGGGCCTCACACTCACTCTGGTGACAGGACCTGAACTGGCGCTGGCTCTCCAGACAGGCCCAGGTGAGAAGCTGCACAACATAAAGACAGAAGGTCCTCTGCTCAGCAGTGCTCTCCTGAGGGACCTGGGCCCAGCTGGACCCCAGGGGAAGCTCACTGAGGGGGTCTGACACCTGCCACCACCTGGAGTTTGTCCTTCAGGCCCAGCCTCTTCTCCTAAAAAAGTACCTAAAACTCTGCTCCTCAGCTTTGCATCCCTGAAGGAGGTACCTGAGACCATCAGCACATAAACAGGATCTTTATTATGGATGAAGACATTAAAGCTCCAGTCCATGGTCAGCTGAGTCCTTTGCATTTACACCTTTCCTGGATGTGCCAGGGTCAATGCAGAGAGCCCCCTGTGGGGAAATCACTCTCCATGTTGCTAGGAATCAAAGGGAGGGAGGAAGAGAGGGGGTCTGGAAATCCCCTTGCATGGCATGTCCATGGTGATTGACATAAATTCCACTAGTCCACATGTCCTAAGGGATCCATAATTCCTGACACCCCAAGGGCTGCAGAACAACCTTAGCACATGGAATTTTGGGAGAATAATTATACACACCCAATTATCCTATCCCTGGACACAAAGATTTCACGTCCATCTCATAATGGAGAACACATTCAGTCCTTAAGGTTGAGATCCTAAAGGCATAAATACTTCAGCTGAGCTCAGAAGTCCAGTGCAAAGATCCAGAAGGTTCAGGAAAACTTGACTGTGTGCCATAAAATCAAAGAGGGGTCACACACTCCTAAGCTCTAGGGCAGGAGTGAATATTCCCATTTCAAAAGGAAAAGACAGAGACATTGAAGGGGACTGAAGCCCAGCAGCACTGACATTAAACCCACTGCTCCAATTCTGTCCTCAAGGTCACCGTAGGGGGAGAGGGGTGCTGGATCTGGGCAGGCCCAGCCCAGAGCCCACCTGGGCACAGTCCCCTGGCCTCATTCTCAGTGAGCTTCACCTACAGCCTGCAGCCTCCTGGGCAAGTGCTACTGACTGTTGCCTTCTCTGCTCCTAAGGTCTCCTCCGCAGCCCTGGCCTCATCTCACAGCCCCATGCATAACCTTTCAGGGCTGCCAGCAGGGTGTCTGACCCTGACCCCCCATCTGACCTCCCAGCCCTTCCTTTCAAGTATTCATGTAAGCCTCCCTGACCTGGTAGCTCTCACAGTCTGCCACCTGCAAAGCCAGCATGCTGTGGCTGAGGACAAGGTCACCCTCAGCAGGGAGCAGGTCCTGGCCTCTCTTGAACCAGGGCTGGGAACCTCTGAGCCCCTTGCTGGCTGAACAGGGGAAACCATGCCCTGGGCAGTCCTGGGTCAGGAGCCCAGAGCTCTCTCCCACAGGCCCTGCCCTGGAGGGTCTTTCAGATCTTCATCTCTGCCTCTGAGCTGGGGAAGCTGGGCCTTGTTGATCCCTGGGGTCCTGAAAACATCCTCCATCCTCTGGGTGCAAAGCCCTGGGCTGCTCCCAGTGGAGCTGCTGGCCTCACCCTCCCAGCTCAGCCCACTCAGGGATCAGGACTGAACACAGCTGCTCACCATGGAGACTGTGCTGAGCTGGGTTTTCCTGGTGGCTGTTTTCAAAGGTAATGAATGGAGAACAGAGATCCTGAGTGTGTGAGGGGACAGGAGTGAGAGGGAGAGTGGATGAGTGCCAGTGTCCTGACCAGGCTGCCTCTGTGTTTGCAGGTGTCCAGTGTGAGGTGCAGCTGGTGGAGTCTGGGGGAGGCCTGGTGCAGCCTGGGGGTTCCCTGCGACTCTCCTGTGCAGCCTCTGGATTCACCTTCAGTAACTACTGGATGGACTGGGTCCGCCAGGCTCCAGGGAAGGGGCTGGAGTGGGTTGGAGAAATTAACCAAAATGGTGGTACAACAAACTATGCCAACTTTGTGAAGGGCCGATTCACCTTCTCCAGAGACAACTCCAAGAACACGCTGTACCTGCAAATGAGCAGTCTGAGAACCGAGGACACGGCCACCTATTACTGTACCAGAGACACAGTGAGGGGACCTCAGTGTGAGCCCAGACACAAACCTCCTGCAGGACACCCATGGCCAGAAGGGGGCGCTCAGCACACAGGAGCTCAGGGTCACCCAGGAGCAGGTGCAGAGGGAGGAGAGAGCAGCTCAGCTCAGCTCAGGCCCTGAGGTCCCTGCCCACCCAGCACCTCCTGACTCCACCCTGCCTGCAGATTCTCGAGGTCCCTCCTCTGCCGGACCCTCTGTGAGTGATTCTTCTCTAGGTCTTGCTTGTCTGGGATTCTCTCAGCACAGACCAGGCAATTTTGCAGATGATGATTAATTTTCAGGGACATTTCCTGAACAGCATCTTTAAAGTGAACTCTATGGATTTTTCTTTTCCTCATTGGGGATTGAATCCAGAGTGCTCCACCCTTGACGTCCATTCTAGGCTTATTTTTGTCTTATTTTGAGACAGTTTCTCCTTAAGGTGCCCAGGCTGACCTTGAAGTTATGATTCTCCTGCCTCAACCCGCAGTGTCCCAGGGGCTACAGGTGAGTTCCCCACACCTGTGAACTTTACACACTCCTGACGCCATGTCACTCCCTGTCTGTTCAGGTGATTCCTAGTCCCCTTTCCATGACTCCTTCCCTTTCCCCCTTTACCCAGTGACCTTTCTGAGATGGATCATGGTCACAGAACGCAGTTCTCACTGGAGCCCACCTACTGCCAGAACTTTCCACCCCTGGGGACCATTTGCGAAGTCTGGAGGGATAGTCCTGTCTTCTAGATTTTAGAGACCAATGAGGCTGCCATACATCCAGCCATCACAGAACAGCTCCCACAGTGAGGAATTATCTGACACAAATGTCCATGGAGTAACCAGAAAAATGGTGACAGAAAACCCTAAATTTTAATAAAACGTACAAAAATGTGTGTATTCAGAGTGAACCTTGGTGTGTATGGGCTGTCTTTCGCTCATGATGACGCCTTGTGACACCCAAACCTCATACCCAGGGCTCCAAATCGTGGACACACCCACTCCTTATGTAGCTGTGCATGACCTGTGCACAGAGGTGACCTAAGCAAGGTCTTTAGAGAAAGGGGCTCCCTGGGAAAGGACCCAGGAGGGAGAGTGGTCAGCTATTCAGGTTGGCTCTGCCACTTTAGGGCCTCAGAACCCTGAAGACACACTGTGACCAGAACCACACTGACCCCATCTCACTATGAGCTGACCCTGAGCCTGAGAAGCCCCAGGACAGCTGGCTCCTGAGGAGAGGCAGCGTGGAGCCTGCCTGGGTTTCCAGCCACTGTGGCTGCATTGCAGGGTCACAGACAGGGGCACCTGGGTCTGTCCCTGTTCACATCAGTGCCCAGCCTGTCCTGAGGGTCTGGCTCCAGTCTGGGTGAGGATGATCAGTGGCAATGTTTATGTCCCAGATTGTCCTAAGCTAGTCCTGGATCAATCCAGAAAATTAAAACATTTGTGTATTTACAAAATGTGATTTTAGAGCTATAGCATTGGATTTTGTGTAACAAATTTGCAAATTGCCAAGTTAGAGTGTTATGTTTTATAACAACTTGTGCCACTAATATGTCTGTCAGTAATACTTCCAAGTTTTTCTACATTTTAATATTTTGTTTGTGAATATAACTGTGCAAAATGCATGTTTCATTTGGTCATATTTACATAAACATAAAAAAATTTTATACCAGAGCAATTGCTTCCTGCCTGTATTTCCTACCTGACATTTTCCTGCCTATTACCATCTCTTCTATTTACTCCCTATTTTTCTTCATATTAAATACAAATACACTGATGTCCCTTTATTGTATACCTCTGGTAGCCTGAGACATACCTGGATAATAGATCAGCCTTGTAAATTTATTGTAATTTCATGAAAAATAGGGATATTTCATCTAAATAAAGACAGAAGTTTCCCCATATCCGTCTTCCCCAGTGCTCTAATTTCTGTCTGCTTTGCCTCATTGAAACCTTAGGACTAGCTCTGGGGACTTTGCTCAGCTAATTCCCAAGGCTGATAGGTGCTAGGGTCACCTTCCATAAACATGATGCCCCTCACTTGCAGAGACTCTGAGTTTGATTGCTGAAGCTCCCATTTCTGATTACAACAATTGTACAAAGTTAAGTAAGTTAGATTTAGGTATTCACAGTTGAATATACTTTCAAAAACCTGAATAAGCAATGACATGTTGTATATTGTGGCCTTTCTCATGTAAGGGTGCTTAATCATTAGTGTCACTAAGAATGTCAGCATCTCTCTCCATCAGACACACAGCTGGCCATTCCAGCTGTATTTTCACACTTACACTGAAACCTAGCTCTAGTGAGGCAGAGGACAGCACCCTGATGCAGAGGTGCCAGGCGCCATGATGGGTCCCAGGCTGTGCACACCCAGCTGTCCATCACCTGTCCCTCCTGGGTGTGGGGAGCCCACCAGCTGCTCTGCCCCAGTCACTGTGAAGCACAGCCTGGCTGTGGGCCACAGGTGCCCTGTGAGCTGCAGAGCCCCAGGACAAGGCCCTCTCTGCACTTGGCCCTCACCACCCACCCTCACCCTCACCCTCCCTGCACCTTCCCATCTCCAGGGGCCACTGTCCTCTCTCTTTCCAGGACCTGATGCAGTAGCTTCCTCACATGAGGGATGGTGTGGTGGAGGTCTCCCTCTGCCTGACCCATTTCAGCTAGGTCCATGTGCTCCAGAGCCATGCCCATAGCCATATGGGACAGGATGACATTCTTCTTGGGTAACTGACATTCTTTCCTGCTGGACAGCATATTATCCATACCTCCATTAAGGGACAACATGGTGATCATGAAAAGTACTTTAACACCTCAGTGCGCACTGGGCAGAGGTCCTATCCAGCATCACTGCCTGCTACTCTAGGCAGTTCCTGAGGCTGAGGGTTCACAAGGAGAGAGCTGTGCTGCAGCAGGTTCTGGAGACCAGGTGCAAACACCCAGGTGCTGCTCCTGACCAGGGCCCTGAGGCTGCAGCACCACATGGCAGAAGGCAGGAGGCAAAGAGAGGCAGATGGGGCTGGAACTCTGAGTGTTGCTGGGGTCCCACTGGGGCTCAGGGTGCCAGGAAGGCTCTACCAGCCCTGGGGAGTCTCCCATTAAATTGTCATTGATCCACACCTGCAGCATCACCAGTGAACCCCATCATCTGCTAGATTCCTAATTATCTGCATTGATAATGTCATCAAATTTCACAAGGGACACAGTTCAACTGTGGCCTCCATGACACACATCAATAGTTAAAGGGTACTAAAAACTCCTGGTAATAGGATGCTCCTCTGTTGGGTCTGAGAGAGCAGGAGATCACAGCCCTGTGACCTTAATGCCCAACTGTGCTGCTGCTCCTCCCACAGTGACCTCTGTGACATGCCAAGCATCTCCACCATGACCATGAAGGACACACAGGGCTGCCTCCTCAAGGTGACCTCCCTTCTCCTGTGACTGCCTGAGCTGAAGGACCCACTGTACATCTGTGGTCAAGCAGAGCCACCCTGGAGCTGACCCACCAGAGACAGGGACTCACTTGATTAATCCTCCTAGAACCCAGGACCTTAAGAAGAGGACCTGTCCTCTCCTGGTTGACCCAGTGTGACCCATGGCTCTGCCCCCAGATCCACAGGCCAAGGAGCCCAGTGTCTGATCACACTTGAGATCCTGCCCAGGTGATAAGAGATGAAGACATCTGCTGACTTTGAGGAACAGCAGCAGTGACCCTGGAAGAGCAGCCTGAGTTACACTTGCTCTGCCCCAGTCAGATGTCCCCAGAGGCAGAGAGGACCAGAGACCAGGGAGGGCAGGACAGGAGCTCACAGGTGGTGAGGGGAGGGCTGCACAGTGTCCATGCACTTTGTTCCAGGAGGAAGGAGAAGCCCAAATCCAGGGGCACTGCAGGGATGCTCCTGGCATCTGGGACGCTGTAGCTGCTGCAGACAGTGGGGACCTGCTGCCTGGGGACACAGCACATGGGTCCGCAGAGCAGGGGGGAGAGGTGGACAAGCTGAGCCCTCCACATCTGTGGTCCCAGCAGAAGGACTTCCCTCATCTGCACCATCACAGACTGAGGCTGAGAGGACGAGGGTCCAGGGACCTGTGCTCCACCCTGCACTCACTGCTGCCCTGGTGGGGACGATGGCACAGCTGTGCTCACACTCTTATGTATCAGTACAGCTGCTTCAAGTCAGCCAAAGGTGCAGAGGGGAGTGGGAAGCCAGAGGCAGACCCAGTGAGCTGACAGGGGCCTAGAATTCTGAAGATGGAGAGTCATCCACCAGGACCATCATGGTCCTTAGATGGACACTGGGTGCAAAAAATTCACACCCTGTTTTTTGTTTTATCCAAGAAGGGACCCACAGAACCCACAAGCCCTGTCCTGTACTGTCCTTGAGATGCTTCATGGAGCAGAGGGATTGAGGAGAGAAGCACATACCTAGATGCTGGGCTAGGATGTCACTTACATCTTCCTGGACAGTGTGAGCAACATGTTTAATATTATGAGTTAATCTTTCTTGAATAAAATGTCACCAATCATCTCTAACATGTTCAAATTTGCTCTGAGCAGACCTATCTCTGAGGCCTCCACCCAGAGCTGCTATATAGCAGGAGGACATGCAAATAGGGCCTCCCTCTGCCCATGAAAACCAGCCCACCTGACCCTGCAGCTCTGAACAGGAGCCCAGCCCTGGACTCCCAGCTCAGCCCACTCAGGGATCAGGACTGAACACAGCTGCTCACCATGGAGAGTGTGCTCAGCTGGGTTTTCCTGGTGGCTGTTTTCAAAGGTAATGAATGGAGAACCAGAGATCCTGAGTGTGTGAGTGGACAGGAGTGAGAGGAAGAGTGGATGAGTGCCAGTGTCCTGACCAGGCTGCCTCTGTGTTTGCAGGTGTCCAGTGTGAGGTGCAGCTGGCGGAGTCTGGGGGAGGCCTGGTGCAGCCTGGGGGTTCCCTGCGACTCTCCTGTGCAGCCTCTGGATTCACCTTCAGTAGCTACTGGATGCACTGGGTCCGCCAGGCTCCAGGGAAGGGGCTGGAGTGGGTTGGCCAAATTAACCCAAGTGGTGGTAGCACCTACTACCCGGACTCTGTGAAGGGCCGATTCACCATCTCCAGAGACAACTCCAAGAACACCTTGTACCTGCAAATGAGCAGTCTGAGAGTCGAAGACACAGCCACCTATTACTGTGCCAGAGACACAGTGAGGGGACCTCAGTGTGAGCCCAGACAAAAAGTTCCTGCAGGGCGTCCAGGGCCAGCAGGGGGCGCTCAGCACAAAGGGCGCTCAGGTCACCCAGGAGCAGATGCAGAGGGGGGTTGAGGGCTGGTTTCCATATTCTGGGGACCTCTCATTGTCCAGCTTCCCAGGGAGCTCTATGTACATATTTATTGTACTAGTCTGTGATGTCACTGAATGAAACAATTTGGTTTTTAATTTGCATTTCCATGTTTATTAGTGGATCCTAATTGTAAATAATATTGCATTTCAATTGGACATAACTAATGGTCATGGAATATGTTTTCCTTCCCTGCAGCACCCTGCCATTTCCCTTTTCTTCCCTTCTCTTCCTCCTTCCTCCTTACCCATTGCCTCTACTTTCCCCACAGATGTTTTTATAACATTGTTTACTTTAGTGCTTCTTAGAGGACACAGATGGAATATCCCCTGTGGTATCCTCACCCAGGTGCACAGGACAGTTTTGTCAATTTCCTTCCCCCTCTCCTCCCATTGCAATTCCTCCTTCCTCACCTTGACCCCCTTCCTCTCCTCCTCGTCCCTCTCCTGTCTCCATGGGATTCCTCCCAGCACTTCTTCTGTTTTTGGATTGGAATTGGCATTTGGGAGTGAACACTTGAAATGTCCCCCTCTGAATCTGGATTATTAAACTTACCTTGATTCTCCAGCTCCATAGATTGACCAGCAAAGGCTGCATCTGCACTCTTCCTTCTGGCTGAGGGAGACACTGTTCTGTCTACCCACCCCTGTCCCTCTATCCACCATCTGTTGGTGGCATCTGGGAACATTCCGTATTACAGCTGCTGTGAGAAGCCCTGGTGGAAACACTCATGTGGCTCTACAGCTGTGGTGTGTGACTTCTGTTCTTTGGGATAAATCTGGGGAGGGAAGAGCTGGGTCATATCATGGCTCCATTCCTGGTCTCTCATGGAGTGTCCATTCTGCTTCCTACAATGGCAGCACTGATTTGAAGTCCCACCAACAATACATCTGTTCATCTCTTTCCCACATTTGCCAACATTAGTTATTATTTGTGTTCTTGATGATTGCCTTCTAATTAGAGTGAGATGAATTCTCAATGTAGTTTCAATGTTCATATCTCAACGGCCAGAATTGTTAAGTATGTTTTCCTATATTTGTTGGCCACCTGTGTTTCTTGCCTTGAGTAGTCAGTTGTGTTCTTTCCCATTTACTCATTGGATTATTGGTTCTGGTCATTAACTGTTTGGGGATCTTTATGTACACAGCATGTCAGTGCCCTACTTCAGATCAGGTGACCACAGTCTCCCATTCCCAAGCTCGCTCCTCACCCTCTTGCTGTTCCTTTGCTGTGCTGAAGCTTTTCATGTGATACTGTCCAACTCACCGATTCTTAGTTTCTTTCTTGCACTTGAGTAACCTGGTTGAGGAAGTGGGCGCCTGAGTCAGTACAGAGGAGGGTTGGTGCAATATTGGATTCTTAACACTTGCAGAGTGTCTAGGCTAATTCTTCAATTTCTGATCAACATTGAGGTGACTTTTTCTAAGGTGAAAGACAGGGACCTATTATATTCTTTTACATATTTATGTTGAGGTTTTTCAACTCCACCTGTTGAAAAGACTGTCATTTCTTCAACATGACTTTGGAATCTTTGTCCAGTGCCAGATGACTGCACTTAGGTTGGATTGTCCTGTACCTTCTACTCTATCCCATGGGTCTTCTGCTTTGGTGCCAGTGCCATGCTGGTTTTGTTACTGCAGCTCTGTCACGTAATTTGGGGTCAGATATTGTCATCTCCAGGTTTGCTCTCTCTGCTTAGGATTGCTTTGGCTATTGTGTGCTTGAAATTTCTCCACACAAATATAAAGACATTTTTTTCTGATTCTTTTAAGAAAGTTTTTGGTATTTGTTGGAGATCTCATTGACTCTGGTGACATTTGGGTTGGTTTGGTCATTTGATCATATTCATTCTGACTGTACAAGAGCATGGTGGGTCTTTCCTTATCTAAGGTCTTCAGTTTCTCCCTGTGATGTTCTTTTTTTTTCCAATATATAAATCTTTCTCATCCTTGGTTGAATTTTTTCCAACTACTTTTAAGATCATTTAGAATGGGATCATTTTCCTGATTTCTTTCTCAGCAGGCCCATTCCAATAGTATAGAAAAGTGGTTTACTTATGTGTGCATGATATATTCAGCTGCAGTAATAAAGATGCTTATCAAATCTTGAAGCATTATTTGTCTAACATGAAAATTAGTTGCTTTTATTTACTGTTAGAAACAATTTTATGAAAATGTTTTGTATCCCTTTATGTGGTAATTGCATTAAGTAGCTAAGAAAATAAGCAATGTATGAAAAACTTACGTAAGTAGCTGCCTACAGACCAGTTTCTTCCTATTGATCTCAGGTGGCAAGAGAGAAAAGCAATAACATCTTCTGTATAATAAACAGGAGCAAATCCTGCAATGAAAATGTGATTAAAGCTAAATTGTTCAATTCACTGATTCTACATCTTTCCAAAATCATCTGTCTGTGCAATCCTACTTCCTAAGGAATAAACACATAGCAAAGTGGTTCTAAAAAAACCTACTGAGATAATTCAACAGAACTTCTGGCATTAGAGGGAATGGGAAGTCTAATATCCAAATGATGAAACCAAGACTTTCCAGTCTCAGGACTGAAATTAAGCATCAACATCCGTATGACTTCTCTAAAAGTGATCCTAGGGAAGAAGTAAGCTGCTCCTCTTCTTGGTCTTCCTTGTGTTCGAGTTCACCTAACTCAGTCTGGACCCTGTCCTTGGGAGCCAGGTTCCACGTCCACGATGAGGTCCTCTTGTCGTCTGCTCTGTCCTGGGTCTCTTGGGCTCCCCTCTCATGTTGTCGGGCTGTTTCTATTCCCACAACCCATGACGGTTCCTTCATGTCCTTGGTGTTGTTCATGTGATTCTCTCAGCCTGTCCTGTGGCTGTCCCTCCTGGTCTTCTTCAGTGTCTGTGATTCTCACATCTCCTTCACCTTGACGTTGGGTCCCATCTGCACCCTCACTGCTGCTGAGACCACGACTCTCTCTCGAAGCTCATCAGGCTCCAAGGAGTCATGGGCCTGTCTGTGGCCAGACGTTCCTGGAGACAGACAGCAAGGCCTTGATTTTCCCTCTCTTTGTTTCATGTTCAGCAATTTCTTCCCAGGAAGAAACTGGTTGTAGGCAGCTGTTTACCTGATTTTCACACAGTACCCATTTTCCCTGAGGACTGACAGCTTCAGCTTCAGCTTCTGTGGCTGTGAAGAAGTCAGACTCTGGAAACATCTGCATCACACACCAACAGCCCGTGCAGGGCAGGGGTAGGGCCTCACCACTGAGCAGCAGAAGAGGTTCACACCTGCACATGCTGGGGGACAGTGCCCGAGAGGACACTGCAGCTCCTGAGCAGAAGCTCTCCTTCATCTGCCCCCAGGACAGTCCAAATCCACACCCCATGGAATTCCTCCCAGGGTGGAATTGCTCAGAGCACCAGGAAAACCTGACAGAGAGGTACTGGTGGAGGCAGGGCATGGAGCTGGGCAGAGCTGTGGGAGGGCAGAGTGGACTCCACCTCTCCTCCAAGGGGAACTTCACTCAGGCCTGGGAGATGCCCTCCTGGGCACTTGATATGGAGGAGGGAGACGCCAGGCTCACAGGACATCCTGCGGATGGCAGCCACCTGTGTCCTAAGAAGAAGCAGCCCACAGCCCTCCACTGTGGAAAGGACAGGTGGATTTGGAAATCCCTGGCAGGAGCACATGTCAGCAAGAAAACCAACCAGGGACGCCTGACTGTAGGGACCCCAGCTCCATGCCACAGGCCCTCACCTGGGCCTCACACTCACTCTGGTGACAGGACCTGAACTGGCGCTGGCTCTCCAGACAGGCCCAGGTGAGAAGCTGCACAACATAAAGACAGAAGGTCCTCTGCTCAGCAGTGCTCTCCTGAGGGACTTGGGCCCAGCTGGACCCCAGGGGAAGCTCACTGAGGGGGTCTGACATAGGCCACCACCTGCAGTTTGTCCTTCAGGCCCAGCCTCTTCTCCTAACCTAGTACCTAAAACTCTGCTCCTCAGCTTTGCATCCCTGAAGCAGGTACCTGAGACCATCAGCACATAAACAGGATCTTTATTATGGATGAAGACATTAAAGCTCCAGTGCATGCTCAGCTGAGTCCTTTGCATTTACACCTTTCCTGGATGTGCCAGGGCCAATGCAAAGAGTCTCCTGTGGGGAAGTCACTCTCCATGTTGCTAGGAATCAAAAGGAGGGAGGAAGAGAGGGGGTCTGTCAATCCCCTTGCATGGCATGTCCATGGTGATTGACATAAATTCCCCGAGTCCACATGTCCTAAGGGATCCCCAATTCCTAATACCCCAAAGGGCTGCAGAACAACCTTATCACATGGAATTTTGGGGTACAATGATGCACACTAATCATTCTATCCCTGGACACAAAGATTTCATGTCCATCTCATAATGGAGAACACATTCAGTCCTCATCCTTGAGACCCTAAAGGCACAAATACTTCAGCAGAGCTCAGAAATCCAGTGCAAAGATCCAAAAGATTCAGGGAAAACTTGACTCTGTGCCATAAAATCAAAGAGGGGTCACACACTCCTAAGCTCTATGGCAGGAGTGAATATCCCCATTTCAAAAGGAAAAGACAGAGACATTGAAGGGGACTGAAGCCCAGCAGGGAGCAGGAAGGAGCCCCCAGTTCCCCCCACCCCAGCCCCCAGTGCCTCTGAGCAGCAGGAGACAAACACCTCTCTAGGAAGGGTGGGGTCCAGCCCTGTGCTCCCCACTTTATCCTGGTCTTCAGTCTCAGGATGAAAGCCCAGCCCTGACTGAGCAGCCCTGTCTCCTCCTCATGGGGCCTTCATTGTAGCATTGACACTGCTCCTCGGCCTGGTGACAGCACCCTGTGTGAATGTCCAGGGATTTCAGGAGCAGGGTGTGGAGGTGCAGTTCTGGTGTGATTGACTGAAAGTGAGGCTGCTCTTCCCCTCATGTCCCCACCCAGGTGTAGATCCAGAAGTTGGGGCCAGGCCTGGTGAAGCCCCTGCCCACCCTGTCCCTCACCTGTGCTGACTCTGATTCTCTCTACCCAGCCATGGTGTGAGCTGGATCCACCAGGCTTCAGGGAGGGGCCTGGAGTGGGTTAGAGGGACGGATGGTGGTGGAACAGATACCATTCCACACGTGGTCCTGAGTCCCTGCTGGTCCTCAGTGTTCCTTGATGGAGTTGGGCACATGCTGGTCCTTTCCCCCAGGTGTCCTTGGCCTACTGCAGCTGCAGCGGTTGGGACCTGCCTGGTAGATAGTCAGATTCACCAGGGACACTTCCAAGAGCCAGGTTTCATTAGCACTCAACTGGGTGATACCTGAGGATATGGCTGTGTGTTCCAGTGGGAGACACCCAGTGAGGGAACTCAGTGTGAGCCCAGTCACTCACCTGCCTGCAGGGGGCGCTGAGGACCAGCAGGGAGTGAAGACCAGCAGGGGGAGCTGAGGACCAGCAGGGAGCTGAGGCCCAGCAGGGCGCTGAGGTCCAGCAGGGGGAAGTGAGTACCAGCAGGGGGAGCTGAGGACCAGCAAGGAGTTGAGGTCCAGCAGGAAAAGTTCAAGACCAGCAGTGGAATCAGGATCACCAGCATCACATCTCAGCCCCAGGAGAAGATAGAGAAGTGTCCTGGGTGGGATTGTTTTATGTATTGTAGTTTCCGTATAAAACTCGGCAATTCTTCCATCATTCTTTCCAATTCCACTTCTTAATTTTTTTCAATTATATTTTCACTTAATAATATTCAGTTTTTTCTACTCTAGATATAAATTCTTACAATGCTTAATGTACTTCTGAATATTGACCTTAAGTCCTGAGCCTTGATGACTATCCCAGTAAGGCTGATAAATTTAACCATAGTTAAAACTGTGTGACTTCTTCTCCTTATTTGCTCTACACACAGAGTTGTAGCCACATATCTGTGTTTGAAGCAGCATCACAGGAACATGGAACAGAACCTGAAGCTTGTCCTGCTGCAGACGTGTACAACAAGAGTGCCCCAGCTCTGGAGGCCACATCAGACCCCCTCATCCCTGGGAGCCAGGTCAAACTCCAGTTCAAAGCTGTTGTATTTTTGCAGTTGACTATGGACACGTAGTTCCTGGGAAGACAATTCCCACCCAGGGCCTCATTCCCAGGAGGTTCCCTGTGACCAGTCCTCTTGTTCCTGTCTCATGCTGTGAACAAATGTTCTTCTAACCAGCAATGGAGGGCCATTGTCCCTGTAATGTCTGTACACTGTGATTTTATTGTTTCCAATGGTCCCCAAGAATTCTGCTCTAGAATCCTGGGCTTCAGATGAGAAAGAACACTGGAATGTGCCTTACACAGAAAGCATGTGGGGAACAGTAACTTTTATCAAGTGTGACTCAGAAATCTTGGATATGGTGCCAATATCAACAGTTCTGCAATGTCAGTCATCCATGAGTGGGAGGAAGAATCACCTGAACTGAGCATGAGGCCACTCAGGAAATTTCCAACCAACAAAAGTGACAAGAGAGGAAGTCATGAACGAGCATGGAGGGACCCAGATGTTGGATCCATGAAATCTTCGACATACAGTAATGCAGGGCATAGACTAGAGTGAGGCTGTTGTCAATGCAGTGAATGGCCAAGTGACCTCAGGTAGAGCCATGGAAAGCAGTGGGTGCTGGAGCCCACTGACCCACCCCTGGAAGAGGGGTACAGAGATCAGTGTCATGACAGGGGTCTAGGTTCACAGATCCGATGAAAGAACAGCTTTCTAATCAGATGATTTGCTATGATTTGGAAATTTTACCCAGGGGAACACTTGGCTTTGCAGGTGGTGAAAACATGGAGACCAGCAGTTCTTACCTGAGCCACCCCAGGTCCAGGAGGTGGGTGCTGCAGGCTCAGTGCTTGCAGGGAGTTCATGGTCAACACCACAGGGAACAAGGAGAGGAGCCCACATGTCTTATTAGTGTGCTGTGCTCACTCAGTTAGGCAGGAGGTCAATTCCTGAACCTCATCAGGAGGTCAGCAACTACACCTGCCCTCTCAGTGACCCCACCTCACTAAAGACAGTGTCCACTGTTCTCTCCAAATGCTGGGCTGTGGGCAAGGCAGGTCTCACTGCAGTGATGCTGCACAGGGAAGGGACCTGGGCCTCCTCCCTCACCCAGCCTGCCCTGCATGCCGTCCTGTCTGCTGTCAGCCTCAGGCTGCAGCTGAGAGCTGCCTCTGCTCCTAGGACTCTCACCTGGCCCAGCACCTCCATCCTGTCCTCTCCTGGTGGAGACCAGAGGGCAGGACAGGTGAGGGGAAAAGCTCAGGGCAGATTCCCACCCACTGCTGTCCACAGGCATTGGCTGGACAGTCAGTAGGACAAGCAGAGCAGAGGGTGGTGGGGGCAGTGGGCACACAGCAGGAAGCCCCTGCCCTCCTGAGACCCTGCTCCCTCCTCTCCTGCTCAGTTTGCAGCCCAAAAATCTCACAGAGATGACAGAGAAGAACTAGTCCTGAGAACAAAGAGGGGCTCTTCTCCTGGATGTGGGGAACCCCATCCTCAGCCCTGGGCTCTGTTCAGTCATCACTGAGGGCTTCTCCTTCAGGGCTGGGAGGTGAACCTGGGCCTCTTGCATGCTGGGCACGTTCCTGCCACTCTGAGACCCTCCCAGGTGCAGGGAGGAAGGGCTTGGAGGAGGCAGGGCTGGGCTCAGGAGGGTGGGCTCCCCCTCTGACAGCCTTCCAGCCCCCTGAAACCACCTGCTCTCCTCGCACAGGTAAAGCTCCACTTGGGTTCAAGACAGGGACACATCTCAGGAGCACAGAGGACCTGGGCAGCATGACCTCAGCCTCTCCAGATATCAGAAGAGCCTCACCCACATGCAAATCCCTCCTCCTGCTCTGGGTTCAAATGCCCTCTGGGCTGTGGGAGCTCCCAGCTCTCTGCTCAGACAGGGCTGAGGTCTCTGGGAAGGCAGGTGTGGTCTAGAAGATGAGGCTGCTGGGTCTTGTCCTGTGCCTGGTCACAGTTCCTGAAGGTGAGTGTCCCCAGTGTCAGATCTGGGTCCATGGGGAGGTTGTGACTGCAGGTGACTGACAGGGTGTGACTTTCCTTGTCCCCAGGTGTCCTGTGCCAGGTGCAGCTACAGGAGTCAGGACCTGGCCTGGTGAAGCCCTCACAGACCCTGTCCCTCACCTGTGCTGTCTCTGGTTACTCCATCACCAGTGGTTCCTGCTGGGACTGGATTCGTCAGTCCCCACGGAAGGGGCTGGAGTGGATAGGGGAGATATGTAGTAGTGGTAACACTTACTACAGCCCATCCCTCAAGAGCCGAGTGTCTATCTCCAGAGACACGTCCAAGAACCAGTTCTCCCTGCAGCTGAGCTCCCTGACCACTGAGGACACAGCCACCTATTACTGTGCCAGAGCCACAGTGAGGGGACCTCAGTGTGAGCCCAGACACAAACCTCCTGCAGGACGCCCAGGGCCAGCAGGGGGCGCTCAGCACACAGGAGTCAGGTCAGCCCAGGAGCAGGTGCAGAGGAGGTGGGAACTTGTCCCCAGTCCTGAGCCTCCTCACCAAGCAGCTCCTCCTGAGAGCCCCAGCTATGGGGGTCCTGGAGAAGCCTCTTCCCCTTGGACACCCTCATTTCTCTCCAGGTGAGGTGTGTCAGGAGTGCTCCTCTTCAGCAGCGGCTGCACAGTCTCCTCTCCAGCTGAGGCTTTCTGTGCAATGACAGGCACTGCTCAGGGCCGTCACGTGAGCTGTGGGGACACTTCATGGCTTGGGGAGCTCCCTCCACTCTCAGAAGGGCCTGGATGTTCTCCTGCCCAGTGTCCCTCCCAATCCAGTGTTCCCTGTGACCTTCCTGTGACTGCTCTGTGCACTTGGCACATGTAGAGGTCACAGCCCACATTGTACCTGAGCCATCCAGCCACAGGGGACCTTTGACAATGACAAGGCACAGTCTGTCTTGTCACAGGTTAATGAACAGACGGTTGTGCCACCACGTAGGTGATAGAGGCCATAGATGCACCTGATAGTGTAAAGCCACCGTCAGCAGGCACAACAAGGTGTCCTCTGTCCCCAAACATAAGCAGGACTGAGCTGAGGAATGCCGGCATGAAGCCCTAAACCTGGTCTAAATGCACAGAACGTGTGTATTCAGAGTGAACTTTGGTGTACGTGAGCTCTAACCTCATGATGAGGCTCTGTGACACCAAAACCCCAACCCATGGCCCCAAAGGGCAGAGGTGCCCACTCCTCATGCAGCTGTGTGGCCTGTGGACAGGGGTGACCTGAGGAAGGTCTTGGAGGGAAAGGGGCTCCCTTGGCACAGACCCAGAGGGGAGGGTAGTCAGCTCTGCATGGACTGTGAGAGCTGTAGTATGGCTCTGCCACTGGCCTCAGGACCCCGAGACATGCTGTGCCCAGGACCACACTGACCCCATCTCGCTATGAGCTGACCCTGAGCCTGAGAATCCCCAGGACACCTGGCTGCTGGGAAGAGGCAGCTTGGAGTATGCCTGGGTTTCCAGCCCCTGTGGCTGGACTGCAGGTCACAGCCAGGGAGACCCTGGACCCTGTTCCTGCTCACATCAGTGCCCACCCTGTCCTAGAACACAGCTCCAGTCTGGGTGAGGTTGAGAATCATCAATGTTTACATCCAGATTGTCCTAAGCTTGTCTTGGAACATGCCATTAAGTAGAATCACTTTATGAATTTTCAAATTATGGTTCGAGAGCTACAGCACTGATTTTGTGTAAAACATCTATAATTTCCTAAGTTAAAGTTTTATGTTCTGTATCACCATAAGCCTCTTTTTTTTATTGGTTGTTCACAACATTACAAAGCTCTTGACATATCATATTTCATACATTAGATTGAAGTGGGTTATGAACCCCCAATTTTACCCCAAATGCAGATTGCAGAATCACATCGGTTACACATCCACAATTTTACATAATGCCCTATCAGTAATTGTTGTATTCTGCTACCTTTCCTATCCCCTACTATCCCCCTCCCCTCCCCTCCCATCTTCTCTCTCTACCCCATCTACTGTAATTCATTTCTCTCCTTGTTTATTTTCCCATTCCCCTCACAACCTCTTATATGTAATTGTGCATAGCAATGAGGGTCTCCCTTCATTTCCATGCAATTTCCCTTTTCTCTCCCTTTCCCTCCCATCTCATGTCTCTGTTTAATGTTAATCTTTTCTTCCTGCTCTTCCTCCCTGCTCTGTTCATAGTGGCTCTCATTATATCAAAGAAGACATTTGGTATTTGTTTTTTAGGGATTGGCTAGCTTCAGTAAGCATAATCTGCTCTAGTGCCATCCATTTCCCTGCAAATTCTATGATTTTGTCATTTTTTATTGCTGCATAATACTCCATTGTGTATAGATGCCACATTTTTTAATCCATTCATCTATTGAAGGGCCACTGGGTTGGTTCCACAGTCTAGCTATTGTGAATTGTGCTGCTATGAACATCGATGTGGCAGTATCCCTGTAGCATGCTCTTTTAAGGTCTTCAGGGAATAGTCCGAGAAGGGCAATAGCAGGGTCAAATGGTGGTTCCATTCCCAGCTTTCTGAGGTATCTCCAAACTGCTTTCCAAATTGGCCGCACCAATTTGCAGTCCCACCAGCAATGTACAAGTGTACGCTTTTCTCCACATCCTCGCCAGCACTTGTTGTTGTTTGACTTCATCATGGCTGCCAATCTTACTGGGGTGAGGTGGTATCTTAGGGTGGTTTTGATTTGCATTTCTCTGACTGCTAGCGATGGTGAGCATTTTTTCATGTACTTGTTGATTGATTGTATGTCCTCCTCTGTGAAGTGTCTGTTCAGGTCCTTGGCCCATTTGTTGATTGGGTTATTTGTTATCTTATTGTTTAATTTTTTGAGTTCTTTGTACATTCTGGATATTAGGGCTCTATCTGAAGTGTGAGGAGTAAAAATTTGTTCCCAGGATGTAGGCTCCCTATTTACCTCTCTTATTGTTTCTCTTGCTGAGAAAAAACTTTTCAGTTTAAGTAAGTCCCATTTGTTGATTCTTGTTATTAACTCTTGTGCTATCGGTGTCCTATTAAGGAATTTGGAGCCCGACCCCACAATATGTAGATCGGAGCCAACTTTTTCTTCTATCAGATGCAGAGTCTCTGATTTGATATCAAGCTCCTTGATCCATTTTGAGTTAACTTTTGTGCATGGCAAGAGAAAGGGATTCAGTTTCATTTTGTTGCATATGGATTTCCAGTTTTCCCAACACCATTTGTTGAAGATGCTATCCTTCCTCCATTGCATGCTTTTAGCCCCTTTATCAAATATAAGATAGTTGTAACTATGTGGATTAGTCTCTGTGTCCTCTATTCTATACCATTGGTCCACCCGCCTGTTTTGGTACCAGTACCATGCTGTTTTTGTCACTATTGCTCTGTAATATAGTTTGAAATCTGGTATCGCTATACCACCTGATTCACACTTCCTGCTTAGAATTGCTTTTGCTATTCTGGGTCTTTTATTTTTCCATATGAATTTCACGATTGCTTTATCTATTTCTACAAGAAATGCCATTGGGATTTTGATTGGCATTGCATTAAACCTATAGAGAACTTTTGGTAATATCGCCATTTTGATGATGTTAGTTCTGCCTATCCATGAACAGGGTATATTTTTCCATCTTCTAAGATCTTCTTCTACTTCTCTCTTTAGGTTCTGTAGTTTTCATTGTATAAATCTTTCACCTCTTTTGTTAGGTTGATTCCCAAGTATTTTATTTTTTTGAGAATATTGTGAATGGAGTGTTTTTCCTCATTTCCGTTTCAGAAGTTTTGTCGCTGATATACAGAATTGCCTTTGATTTATGCGTGTTGATTTTATATTCTGCCACTTTGCTGAATTCATTTATTAGTTCTAGTAGTTATTTGTAGACCCTTTTGGGTCTTCTAGGTATAGAATCATGTCATCTGCAAATAGTGATAATTTAAGTTCTTCTTTTAGTATTTTTATGCCTTTAATTTCTTTCGTCTGTCTAATTGCTCTGGCCAGTGTTTCGAGAACTATGTTGAATAGAAGTGGTGATAGGGGGCATCCCTGTCTTGTTCCAGATTTTAGAGGGAATGCCTTTAACTTTTTCCATTCAGAATGATGCTAGCCTGAGGCTTAGCATAGATAGCTTTTACAATGTCAAGGTAAGTTCCTGTTATCCCAAGTTTTTCTAATGTTTTGAACATAAAGGCATGCTGTACTTTGTCGAATGCTTTCTCTGCGTCTATCGAGATAATCATATGGTTCTTATCTTTAAGTCTATTGATGTGGTGAATAACATTTATTGATTTCTGTATATTGAACCATCCTTGCATCCCAGGGATGAATCCTACTTGATCATGGTGCACAATTTTTTTGATGTGTTTTTGTATTCGATTCACCAGAATTTTATTGAGGATTTTTGCATCTAGGTTCATTAGAGATATTGATCTGTAGTTTTCTTTCTTTGAGGTGTCTTTGTCTGGTTTCAGAATCAGGGTGATGTTGGCCTCATAGAATGAATTTGGAAGAGCTCCCTCTTTTTCTATTTCCTGAAATAACTTGAAAAGTATTGGTATTAATTCTTCTTTAAAGGTTTTGTAAAACTCCGCTGTATACCCATCCGGTCCTGGGCTTTTCTTGGTTGGTAGTGTTTTGATGGCTTCTTCAATTTCATCCATTGATATTGGTCTGTTCAAATTGTGTATATCCTTCTGACTCAGTCTGGGCAAATCATATGACTTAAGAAATTTATCAATGTCTTCACTATCTTCTATTTTATTGGAATATAGGTTTTCAAAATAATTTCTAATTGTCTTCTGTATTTCTGTAGCATCTGTTGTGATATTGCCTTTTTCATCTTGTATGTTAGTAATTTGAGTTCTCTCTCTTCTTCTCTTCGTTAGCATGGCTAAAGGTCTGTCAATCTTATTTATTTTTTCAAAGAGCCAACTTTTAGTTTTGTTAATTTTTTCAATAGTTTCTTTTGTTTCAATTTCATTGATTTCCGCTCTGATTTTAATTATTTCTTGCCTTCTGCTACATTTGCTGTTGTTTTGCTCTTCCTTTTCTAGGGCTTTGAGATGAAGTGTGAGCTCATTTATTTGTTGTTTTTTTCGTTTTTTTTGAGGAATGACCTCCAGGCGATGAATTTTCCTCTTAAAACTGCTTTCATTGTGTCCCATAGATTCCGATATGTTGTGTCTGTATTTTCATTTATCTCTAAGAATTTTTTGATTTCCTCCTTTATGTCTTCTGTAACCCATTGATCATTCAGTAACGTATTGTTCATTGTCCATGTGACGTAGGATTTTTCCTTCCTTCTTTTATCATTGATTTCCATTTTCATTCCATTATGATCAGATAAAATGCATGGTATTATCTCCACCCCTTTATATTTACTGAGGGTTGCCTTATGGCATAATATATGGTCTATTTTTGAGAAGGATCCATGTGCTGCTGAGAAAAAAGTATATCCATTTGATGATGGTTGATATATTCTATATATGTCAGTTAAGTCTAGGTTATTGATTGTGATATTGAGTTCTATAGTTTCTTTATTCAACTTTTGTTTGGAGGATCTGTCCAATGGTGAGAGAGGTGTGTTGAAGTCACCCATAATTATTGTGTTGTGGTCTATTTGATTCTTGAACTTGAGGAGAATTTGTTTTATGAATGTCGCAGCACCATTATTTGGTGCATAAATATTGATAATTGTTATGTCTTGTTGGTGAATGGTTCCTTTTAACAGTATATAATGACCTTCTTTATCCCTTTTGATTAACTTAGTCTTGAAGTCGATTTTATTCGATATGAGGATGGCCACCCCTGCTTGCTTATGAGGACCATGTGTGTGGTATATTTTTTCCCATCCTTTCACCTTCAGCCTGTGTATGTCTTTTCCAATCAGATGTGTCTCCTGGAGGCAGCATATTGTTGGATTTGTTTTTTTAATCCATGATACCAGCCTATGTCACTTTATTGGAGAGTTTAAGCCATTAACATTCAGAGTTACTATTGATATATGGTTTGTGCTTCCATCCATGTTTGATTGTTTATCCTTTTTTTAAAAAAAATTTAGTTTGTTTCTCCATGATTATCTTTCCCCTCGCCCTCTGTCTTTACTGAGGCACTTCCCACTGATGGTTTTGGTTATTGTTTTTCATTTATTCCTCGTGTAGTGTTTTGCTCAAAATGCTTTGCAATGCTGGTTTTCTGGCTGCAAATTCTTTTAACTTTTGTTTATCATGAAATATTTTTTTTCGTTGTCATACCTGAAGCTTAATTTTGCTGGATACAGAATTCTTGGTTGGCATCCATTGTCTTTCAGTGTTTGAAATACATTGTTCCATGACCTTCTTGCTTTCAGTGTCTGTGATGAAAAATCCATTGTTAACTTTATTGGTTTACCGCTGAATGTAATCTGTCTCCTTTCTCTTGTAGCTTTTAATATTTTCTCTTTGTTCTGTATATTGGATATCTTCATAACAATGTGTCTTGTTGTTGGTCTACTGTGATTTTGTGTGCTCGGTGTCCTGTATGCATCTTCAATTTGTATATCTGTTTCCTTTTTTATTTCTGGAAAGTTTTCTGTAATTATTTCATTCAGCAGGTTATTCATTCCCTTGGTTTGAATATCTGTACCTTCTTCTATCCCGATGACTCGTAAGTTTGGTTTTTTTATGTTATCCCATAACTCTTGGATGTTTTTCTCGTTATTTTTTACCAGCCTTTCTGAGTTGGCTAGACTCTTTTCAAGATGATATATTTTGTCTTCATTATCTGACGTTCTGGCTTCTACTTGCTCCACTCTGTTAGTGATACTCTTGATTGAGTTTTTAATTTGGTTTATCGTTTCCTTCATTTCTAGAATTATTGTTTGATTATTTTTTATCATCTCTGTCTCCTGATAAAGATGCTTAACTTCTTCTTTTATCTGTTTATGAAATTCATTCTCAATGTGTTCTTTCACTGTTTGAATTTGCTGTCTTGTATCCTCTTTAAGGTTCCATTCCATCTGTCTAAGGTGTTCCTTGAGTTCTTTATATGACCATTTTTCTGATGACTCTAGGTCCTCCTGAATATTTAGGCTGTCCTGCATTGTTTGTACTCCTTTTCTTCCTTGCTTTTTGAAGCTGCTCATGTTACTTCTTGTTCTGTTTGACTGCTGAGTTACTGTTTACTCCTATAAATTTATTTGATGCTTGGGATGAAAGGTATTAGAAGGGAAGGGAAGAAGTGACTAAAGAGAATGAGAGTAAGCAGGTAGAATTCAAGGAAGGGGGAATAAGAAAAATAAAAAGACAAAAGAAGAAAAAAATAGTTAATAAAAAAAGAAAAAAATTTAAAAAAATAATAATAATTTAAAAAATTAAAATTAAAATTAGAAGAAAAAAATTTAAAAAAAATTTGTAAAAAAATTTAAAAAAACAACAAGAAAGAAAAATGAAAATGAAAGAAAAACCCAAATCAAAAAAAAAGAGAAAAGAAAAAAAGAAAAAAAAAAACTAATAAATGCAGTCTTAGAGTTTGATTAACTTCTCTTCCAGTAGGTGGCGCTGTACCCACCAGGTCAAGTTTCTCCTGTCAATACGCAGGAACCAATCACTGTGCAGCAGCTCCTCCCAGACTGGGCGAGTCTCCAATCCTGAGTGTCTAGGGCCTCCTCTTGTGTCTAGTCACTTGCCACTTTTCCTCTAGCCAGGACCCTCTCACAGGTGCCGCTCATCACAATACTGGCTACACGCCAGGTCTGCTGCTCCAGGGAGCCCTGTTTTCATGAACGACTGGGCACACTCTTCCAGTTTGCCATTCCCTCAGACCCTAAGTTTGTAGAGCTTGGGGCTGAGAATCCTCAGCGAATTTTACTTGCCCTCCGGTAGCCACGCCCCTGGTAGCTGGTGCAATAGACCTTAGCAGTCAGCCCTGGTGGGAGCGGTAGTCCCGCGCCGCGGGTCCCGCGCCACCTCTGATTCCCTTGGGCTGGCTGTAGCACTCACAGGAGAGCTGGGAGGGGCCCTTAAGATTTCCCCGATGTGTAGAGAGGGAAGGCTAGGGGATTACACACCTGTAGCCACAGGTTTCAATGAAGTTATCTCCTCCGCCGCAGGAGGGAGTTTTTATAGCCCAAATCTAATGGGGCCTCTGGGTCTGCAAGCTGCCTTGTTGGCCCAAAGGGGGATTAACTGTTCAGCCTTGAGCAGGGTTGAATGTTCAGACTTGAGGCAAACAGGTGATAAAGGTCCAGATAGATGGGGGGGTTTGAGTGCCTGGGCTATCTTGCAGCCAACATCTGTTCAGCCTGCCCTGCAGACAACACAGTTCAGCCTACTCTGAACCAAACACAGCTGATGCTCAGTCACAGACCTGGAGGTCATGATTTGAACAGGTGGAATCATGTGTCACAGAGATTATATTGAATTGTGAATCCAGGTAAATATGCACGAATTAAATAAAATTACAAACCAATATCCCCAACACAATTTCCTCAACTCCCTGACTGGGATCAATGTTATGATTTTAAAAATACAAAGAAAATGCTAGTACCAGCTTTGAGATTCTAGGAGGTGTTTGGTGTCATAGGGAATCACCTGCCCTGGGAGTGAGGCATCAGAGAAATCTTGGAATAGATGAGGTGGTTCTCTTTTACTTGGGGAATTTCTGGGTTAAATCATGGCTATGAAGCCAGGCCATCTTCATGGGAGAAAGCTCATTTGCAACAAATGTAAGGGTAAAATTTCTAAGCTGTTTCTAAACTGCAAAGCCTGAGTTAAAGTGTAAAAGACCGGGCATTGTAAAGTTTCTAAGCTGCAAGGCCTGAGTTAAAGTGTAAAAGACCGAGCATTGTAAAGTTTCTAAGCTGCAAGGCCTGAGTTAAAAAGTAAAATACCAGGTATTGTTAAAATTCCTCTGCTACCCCAAAAACCTGTAATCCCTATAGCTGTTAGGACAATACTGAAACTGCCCAGTAAATATTCCCACTGACTCCCTGATTGTCTAATAACCTGGGACTCCGTATAGTTTGTCACGTAGTTATTTAAGCCCTAAAACCAATCAGTTTGAATGTGTGCCCCGCTTAGAAGTGACCAATCACCCTGTCAAGCCTGTTCCCACCAATGAATGTACTAATCATGTCTCAGAGTTGTTGTTCAATTTTCCCGTGCCTCATGATGATTTGTTCTGATGTATGCAAAGCCCCCTGCCCTCCCCAAAAAGTGTACTTAAGCTCTGCATGACGTCTGCTCTGGGCTCTGGGCTGTTTTCCCTTCCTGACTGAGCCTAGAGCCTCAGCGCGCTGAATTAGGATCCTCTGGAATAAAAATCCCCTTCTGCCAATTGCATGAAGCTGGTCTCTTGTCGTCTCTTTCTCCGATGTTTCGCTGGACCCTTACACAAATAGTGGCACTTTTAAGTCTTAAATCCTGATTTTGAGGAAAGGCAGTGAAGGCCTGATCACAGGCCCAGCAGCTTTTACTCTCTTACTGCTTCCCAGGACTCCCTGGGCCTCCCTGGCAGCAGCACAGATGGGGAGGACATGGGAAATGGAGTTTCCTAACAGCCTCCAGAACAGAGAAGGGAGGATGGGGAGGGAGGGGAGAAGTGCACACCTGGGGGCCATGATCACAGAACAAGAGACACCACCACACACTGGCTCCCCCTGAAGCTGGGCACCAGGCCTGGTCACTGCTCAACAGGCTCACACACCCTCACCAGGTCTGAAGTGGGCTCAGGACTTCAGGTGGTTGAGAATGACAGGGGTGGTGAGCTTGTCCACCCCACAGGAAGTGACCCTCCATGGCTTCTAGAAGTTGCCCACCTACTCCTGTGTGTCCTTTTAACTTTTCTCTTTCCTCCTCATGACAAGTCGAGGAGGTTTGGACTGGGCAGCAGGTCCTCAAAATAACTATATGCACTCAGGAAAAGATGATCGGCCAGATACTTTCTTTTCTGTGACACTTGATGAATCACCCTCATCCTGACCTGATTATAGGTAGCTCTGTAGCTCACTTATCATCTCAGAGTGGACTACACCTCCTGGTTCTTAAGAACTGACCTGGATCTCAGGGAGCAATGAAATCTGAGGCCCCCCAGCTCCCAGCAGCTGACAGACCCTGTCTAGAGGTGGTCAGAGGTCACTGCCAGGGTCAGCTAGAATTCAGGCCAGGACACCCAGAGGAGGTGCCTTCCACTTCCCAGAACCATGACCCTTTCCTGTCCTCCCTTCTCCACACCAGGTGAGGACACATTAGGAAAGGGCTTCTCAGCTACTGTGTGACATTGTAGTGCCATCCCCTCTCCACAGAACATCTTAATGAAGTTGCTCCAGAGACCTCCCCATGACTGTTCTTAGACCATCAGCAAGAACTTCTTCACAGAGATTTCAGGCTGAGGTGAGGAGCAGAAGCAGGATGTGATCACAAAGTAACCCAGGGCCTTCACAGAGGCTTTGCATTTCCATGGACACTAGTCAGGTCCTGTGGAGCTAGCAGGCTGGAGGGAAGGGAAGGGGACTCTCCCTGTCCTGGACACTGATATTGCAGAGTGTCCTTGATTTTGCATACAGGACTGGGTTCTACTGTTCTGGAAAAAGCTGTTTCTGCATGGACTTCTGCAGATGGTGAGCCCCTCAGCCCCTGCCCTACACACTGGGTATAAAGTCCTGAAACTTTCTGAACTTGGGTTTCAGAGGGATTGATGGACTGTGGTGAAAGTCCCCCTTTTGAACCTGGCTGCAGCCAATAAACCTGCTTCCTGCTAATGTCTGGGTGACCAGCCTCCTCTGTCCCATAGCAATACCAAAACTGACCACTCAGGATCCCACCACCCCTGCTGAGGCAGAAAAGGCAGCCATCCACATTGTTACTGGTGTTGACTGGGGAGAAGTCCTTGCTTCCCCAATTTTGAAGAATAACACCAGAAAAGCACGCCGAGGCAAGGTCAGAGTAGAAATTAGAAGTTTATTAAAAAGATTTCTCCCAGAGGAAGAAGGGGACACAAGAAGTAGAATCTGTGGAAGTGTGGTTGTCTGCCAATGTCTTGGCTGGGCACAAGATCACGAGCCACCACACACCTTGTAGATTCAAACAGCAATTCTTTATTCCCAAACTCACACCGGCCTCTACACACACGTTCTGGGGAAATCCAGTTCTGCCACCCAATTCACCTACTCCACGAGGCTTTTTTTCAAATCTCATTTGAATCTCACAAGAACTCAAGGGGAACAAACAGCAGGAACACCCTAATCCCAGCAGCAATAATCTTCAACCTCCAACTTCCCTAAAACCCCTATTGTCTTAAACCGGGAATGCCTTAAAACCAAATTATCTTAAACCCGGATACTTCCTAAAACCTGGATCCACCCTGGTCATTGAGCAGGGTCACCTTTCTCAAACACACATGCAAGGTCACAGCAAATTTCCAAGGCAAGTCCATTTAACATGGAGTACGCTGGCAAGGAAATTTTGATGCGTCATTCCTACTTGGCAATGGCCCTCAGCAGTTGTCTCCCCTTTTTATAGTTTTGGTGATGGAATGTAGGGGGAAGGGTTGGGACACAGGTGGGCCAAACATGTAATCTGGGCAGGAAGGACTTCATTATCACTTCTTTGGGATGGGCTACTTCTTTGGGATGGGCTATCTCCAAATCTGTTGGGGGCTGTTTCCTGGGTTCCATTAACATTCCTTTTGGGTGGACTTTGGCCTAGGGCCTTTCTGGGGACTTCATTAACATTCCATGAGTTGTCCTGCTTTTCCTGAAATCATTTTCAGCATGGCCTCCATTTTAGATTTCACTGATATTAGACCCGATTTTCCTAACTACACTGACTACCTAACTTTAAATCTGGCTTCATTCCCCCCCTCTAATTTGGAGAACAGCTTACTGCTGTAAGGAAAGGGGATGAAGATCCTTTTGGCTTCTTCAGGCTGAAAAGGGGACGATGAGGGGCAAGCAGTTTGGAGTCCCCTTTAAAAATTGGGTCTATTGAATGGTCCATGATAAAAGTACGATTGAGAAGTAATAGGCTGGAGGGCCATTTGAATGATGGGTTGTCTATAAGAGAAACAAGAATTTATTAGTACTGGAACCATATTGATGCATCAATAAATGCCATAGCACAGGAATATACCAATGAATATGATAACAAAGACAAAGACTAACAATGTTTTTCACCAGGAAGTACCAGAGAACCAGGAGCTAAGATATTGTTTCCATGACAAAGTTGCTGAGGACATGGCTTCTATCTGAGCATGTAAATCTTTAAGGATATTTGTCACATTGTCAGAATTGTTGGGATGTAAAAACAACATTTAACTTTTAGGGTTACAGCTGTCCTTCCCTTAAGATACAGTTTAATAATTTAATGTCATCTGATCTTGCAAACTCCTTTTACTAGTATGACCTCTGTGTCTAATAGAGAAATCTTTAATTCTGTTACTTAGGGATGGATAACCATACTACTAAGCACTAAGCCTACCTGTGTAGGTTAGAAATAGCTGTAGGCTTTAAACTAAAAACTACTCTGGGAATTCTTTTTGATAGATATCAGGCATTCCTGTCTGAGAATCTCTTTTGCAGCCTCAAGTTTACTTATTTTTGGAAGTTACATTTAACTATTATTATCATTTAAAATGCCCAGGAATAGCTGTGTTTTGGCTTTGACTGTCTTTGCTAAGTGTTTAAGATGAAGCAGTCAAACTGACTTTGGTTTCTATCTATTGTTAACAGTCAGCTGAGTTTCCCTGAGAGTCCTGGGGGAACTTTACAGCAGCTTCTCAGTTCTGCTAGTGCCATTTATGCTAGGATGGGTCTAGGCCTTGCTTGACCATGTGGCTTCCCTTGGAAGCATCAGGGATGTCTCCCTTCTTTGATGACCCTCCTCTTCACAGCAAATGCACTGATTGGCTTTCTGTTCTCCAGTGGTCTCATTAACCTCCCTGATCGGGAGGTTATGTGGCCCAGAGTTGCAAAGCTCTTTGGAGATATCCCCTGTTCCCTGGATTCAGACTGACTCAGAGGGCAAGAACAAAATATTGGTTTTCTTGGCCCTTTTAATTTAACTTTAATTTTAAAACTTAATCTTAAACATCCAGCAAATATGTTTCAACAGCCTTATATTAAGAGTACTGGGCTTTAGTGCCCATCTCTCTCCCTCCTGTAGGTGAAAACTCCTAATGTTAAATTAACCCAGGTTGTGTGTTCTCTGCAAAACATTAACAGGCAATCTTTAGACCATTTATAAGAAAACTACAAAATAAAATTATCAAGAGAAAAACATATTTAGTTCATATAATAGCTACCTTGAATTTTGCTGGAGTTATACATTTTAATCCCCTGTTTGAGATCCTAGTAATCTTGACAAAAAACAACTTTGGACACAACTTTAAATGTACTGAAATCTGGCCTACTTCTTTCATAGTCACTTTCACATGCAGTGAGATGGGACATAGAATCTTATCTCAGGTAAGGTGGGGTTCTTCATAAATCTTAAGTACTGTACTTCTGAAACTGATCTTTGCTTTTTAAACATCATTTTACAAAGCCTACGTAAATTGTTGCTCAAGTTCACATGAATATTAACTAACACAATATAATATCCCATCTAAAACATGAATTAAAGAAAAGCTGAGGGCTGGGGATGTGGCTCAAGCGGTAGTGCGCTCGCCTGGCATGCGTGCGACCCGGGTTCGATCCTCAGCACCACATACAAAGATGTTGTGTCCGCCGAGAACTAAAAAAAAAATAATAAATATTAAAAATTCTCTCTCTCTCTCTCTCTCTCTCTCTCTCTCTCTCTCTCTCTCCTCTCTCACTCTCTCTTAAAAAAAAGAAAAGCTGAAAGCTTTTAACATTTTGTAGAAAAGTAGCAAATTATTTTTGTGTTTTACAATAAAACCTTCACACAGATTAGGCTCTCATTAACTTAAAAATACATTTAAATTGTATCTCAGTGTAAAAAGTAACATAGAACTTTATATATCTTATTGATAACAAGTCCAGTTATAGAACATAAATGATATAAATAAATCTCCAACATGTTTTTTTAAGCCTAAAATTACCATACAATTTTAGAACACCAGCTTGATATAATGCTCTTTTTTCTTACAGACTTGTATACCTGGAAGATATGAACACATTAATAGCACCACAATTACATTGATATTTTTATATTAACCAAGTTTAGCTTTTAAAGAAATAACATAGCACAATTCTCTAAAACAACAGCACTTGTTTATACAGCTGTTTAATTTCTTTAAGATTACTTGCTCAAAAATGTACACATATAACCAACTTACACAGACCTTTTTAATCACTTACTTAAACCCTCTTATTAACTTAATCACATAGAATCTTATCCAGAAACACATTTTCCCTCTATGAAATCCAACCTTTTAGTTTCTCTTTTCCATCTGTTAACCTTCTTTTCTGTTCACAATTTGAAACACTACTTATAAATTTCTGAGTTTAAGCAGATTATTTCATAGACATCAATATTTTATTAGTGTCTTTGGTTTTTGAACACGTATAAAAACTTAAAGACATCTTTACTTTTATTTGTTTACCCAATTTAATTTGCATCATGTGAATCAAAGCTATTTGGATCCATTTTTTTAATTTTTTATGAGTGCTCCTCATATATCTGCCAGTCTTTATATCATGTGCATTACATATGGACATATGCACATATAGACATACAACACATAACACAAGTGTAACACATAACACGATAGTAATAGTAATAGTAAGGCCTTGTAGCTTTTTTTTTTCAGGTGAAATCTCCATTGCAATGTTTAAAAAAAGTCCACATTTGATCAAAAATAGAACTTATCAGAAAAACATTAACTTGTCTGTAGGATCAAAATCATGAGCTCAAAAAAATACAGAATTAAGAAAAAGCAAAAGTCCTAGAATAAAATTGACTGGCCAGTAATTAGTAAATGTCATACAATTTACTTTTTGGTTTAATCTAGTTTGAGTTCAGGTAAAAGACACTTTTACTCTTTTTTTTTCCCTTGGGCCTCAGCTCAATCTCCTACTGAGCTCCAGGCTTTTTCTATTTGCATTTCAACTTAAATCCTGCCTGAGGTCTGGAAGGAGCAAGAAAAACTGGAATTCCAAGGAGAAGCCTCATGCCTAAGACATTTTAACCATAAGTCACAATTTTCAGGTTTGGATGTTGAAAATTATGATACAAGTTTAAGATAAAATTCTCAAAATTTCATACATTTACATCTTCCTACACTAGAAAAACTTGCTCACACAAAACTGAAAATAGGATCTTATTTAATTTCCTAATGGTGGCTGAAGAGTCCCCTAGGCTCCTTGTTCTTTTCCACCTGAGGAGTGCATTCACAGCACCTTGGTATGGTGTTCTTGGAGCAGCTGGGCCTCACAGTTCTGGGGGCTGCATGGTGCTGGGGCCACTCTGGCAGCCTGGAAAGCTGAGGGGCTCCTGGCAGAGCAGCAGAGGTGCAGCCAATCTGATCCCAAGGGCTGCCTGGGGTGGCCCTCCAGCAGGCCCAGGTCAGCAGTGCAGCAGGCCCCATGAGTGGAGAGGTGGCTGTCAGAATAGAGGAGAGCACAGGGCAGGCAGCACCTGGGGACAAAAGCGAGATGCCCTCATCACCCAGGGCTGGCTTTGCACCTCCACAGGGACTCTGTTCAGTGGCTGCTCAGGACTTGCTCAGCTGCCCTGGGGACATTGTTAGGGGTTACAGAATCCTGCAATGCCCCCTGGGGTCCTCGTAAAGGTGTGTGGCCCTTACAGCTGGCCCTCCTCTCATCAGCCCTGCCACTCAGAGAGGGCCCAAAGCTCTTCCCTCCTTTGTACAAGTGTGGACTTATGGCCAGCTGTGTCCTGTGTCTGCAGGTTGATGGGCAGTTCCTCCCTGACCAGCACACAGCTGGGTAGGGAGGCTGAAGGGAGCAGCCAGCCAGCTGCTTCCCAGGATTCTGGGTGGGGTCTCTGCATGGCTCTGTGCAGTGGAGCCTGGTGTGGAGCCCAGGCTGGCTCTGCTCTGTCCCCACCACTGCTGGGGCCAGTTTCCCAGAAGTTCCCAAACTGTGCTGAGGTCTGGGGGCTCAGTGGCTCCAGCAGCACAGGTGCCCCCTGTCAGGGGTGAAGGATGATTGACAGCTGCATGTGTGGCAGGAGCAGAGGCAGCACCTGCACAAGGGGCCCCACTGAGGGTGGCTTAAGCAGAGGTCCTGCCTGTCACCCATGTGCTCTGTGTGGTGGGGGCAGGATGAGCCCTCCTTCCCTCCACAGTGCTCTGTCCTGCACCAGTGGCCATAGACTGACCCAGGCCTATGGGCAGGGAGAAGAGCAGGGGCCTCTGCAGCTCCCTCATCCACTACAGCAGCCTTCAGGGACCTGGCCATGTAAAATAAAGTGCAAATTTCACATGTGCTAAGTGTGTGGACGTTTTTGGTTCAAGAACACACAAACACACAGCAAGCATCCTTTGTAAACATCTTGAAAGTAACTGGATTACAGGTTTACATTTGAAGCACAAGTCCACAGCTTTTCAGAAAAAAAAATAAATTTTTGATTACTCAGTCTGACAGTGAAATTTCAGGTGTATGTCAAGATACAGAGGATGGGTCCCTGAAATTAATGTCTAACCTGCTGGAGCTTGGGCTACTCAGAGGCGAGAGAGAATGTAGATGCCCTGGTTCTCCCCATGGGCACTGGGTGCTCAGGTCCTGGCCTGTCCACAGCTCTGTGCTTCATAGCACCAAGGTGAGCCCAGCCAGTGTGCCTGCTCCCCTGACATAGGGCTTGTACCCTTGGTCCTGGCCACAGGCAAGGCTTCTCCTGCAGTCCTGAGCTTCAGGACTTGGAAAGGCTCTTCTGCAGACTTGGATGTTCACCTCACAGGGCAGTATGACTGGGCACAGTGTGCATGACACCAACCACTGCCATGGGAGACCCTCACCTACCACAGGACCTTGGTGTTGGCTCTTACTTGCCACAGATGACTAGTTTTATTATGTAGTCACAGCAGCTATGGCTCAGTGTGTCCAGGGGCAGTGGGGGCCTCTGTGGCTGCCCCTACAGAGGTCCAGTGCATGCATAGAGATGGTGTCCATGTGCTTCTCACAGTGACAGGGACAGAGTCCAAGATCTGTGAGGCATGGCAACATGACACAGTCCTCAGAAAACACTGAAACTCCAAGGACAGGAAAGGAGCCCTGCAGGAGCGAGTCCCTGCAGAGGCCTCCACAAGGTCATCCTCAAAGGACTGAGGCCCTAGGGACACTGCAGTGCCCCCAAGGAGGAGTGCAGAATGCAGCCAAGGACATGGCCAACTCCTACTGTGCAGAGTCACTCAGGGGACCTCAGTGTGAGCCAGACACAAACCTCCCTCAGGAGGCACCTGTGGCCAGCAGGGGGTGCTCAGGAGCAAGGAGTTGCTGATTGACTACTAGATTCTTTTCTAGCTGTGGTTTTCATTTTTCTGTAAACATGACACACTTCCTGAGAAAGGCTCCACAGCTATGCCTCTGGGCCTTCAATAGATGTCCATCAATTTAAAAAATAATGATTAACTGGTTGATGGTGTAACCTTGAATTTCTTGGTCCTCAAATGAATGTTCAGAGAGCAATATCTTCATGTCCCCTGTCCCTAAATTCTAAATTTATAAAGGTCCCTGAACATACAATATACTTCCTCAAAGAGTAATTTGAAATCATTAAGGCACAATTATTGGCATTTATAGCCAGAGATTAATTGATGGGCCAGAACATCTGGGACACTTTGCACAACCACACAGAGACCCACAGTTTCATGTGCAAGCTCCGAGTCTCAGGCTACCTGTTCCTGGGTAATTCTTCTCCCATCCAACACATCAACATGGTCCTGCCCGTGAAGTCTTCCCATCCTCTGTGCCCTGTGTCTGTGTGGACACAGGAGATGCATTCTGCACGCTCCACATGAGACCACAGGCTTGGCAGACACGGTGCTGGTGCTGGACAGCAACAGCCTAGACACGCCTCACCCCTACCTGCACATGAGCCTCTCACACAGTTGGTTATTTCCATGGGATCTTTATGTCAATGTGAAATCCCCTGGAAACTGACCAGGTGCAAGGATTACCAGGACCAGGAACTCGCTGTCATGGTTCACATATGAGGTGGCCCACAAGCTCACGTGTGAGACAAAGGAGAGAGGACTAGATTATCAGAGCTCAAACCTACAGTGGGTTAATCCACTAACATGGATTGAGTTACAACAACTGTAGGAATGTGGTGGGGTGTCTTGAATACTTGGATCACTGGGGTGTGCGTTTGGGGGACACTCTGTGGAGCTCGCCTGATTCCTGGTGGCCATGTCCAGAACTGGTTTCCTCCTCCACGCCCTTCTGTCATGGTGTTCTCCCTCCCTGGCCAGAGCTAAGGACTTGCCTCCATGCACTCCAGCCTCCAAAGTCATGACCCAAGGGAAGCTTTTCCTACTCTGTGTTCTCAGAATTTTGGTCAGGTCACAAATCAATGTCAAATATTGGTATATTTTTAGGAGGTTTCCTTATGGTCACATCTTACCTCCAATAAGTTTTCTTATTTCTATGAACACTTTGTGCTGAATGTTGAAAGCAAACTAAAGCCCTGCAACAGGTGAGGTGTTGAAGACTGTCACATGGAGGGCTCCAGGATCCCCAGGTCAGGAGGGGGGGTCATCTTAGGATGATTCCTAGTCAGATGCCTGGAAGAAGAGCTTTCTAATCAGATGATTTTCTAGGACATGGAAACTTCACCCAGTGCCTCACATGGATTTGCATGAGGTGTAAACATGGAGACCAGCAGGTCTCACCTGAGCCACCCCAGGACCAGGAGGTGGGTGGTGCAGGCTCAGTGTTTGCAGGGAGTTCATGGTCAACACCACAGGGAACAAGGAGAGGAGCCACATGTCTTATTAGTGTGCTGTGCTCACTCAGTCAGGCAGAAGGTCAATTCCTGAACCTCATCAGGAGGTCAGCAACTACACCTGCCCTCACAGTGACCCCACCTCACTAAAGACAGTGTCCACTGTTCTCTCCAAATGCTGGGCTGTGGGCAAGGCAGGTCTCACTGCAGTGATGCTGCACAGGGAAGGGACCTGGGCCTCCTCCCTCACCCAGCCTGCCCTGCATGACATCCTGTCTGCTGTCAGCCTGGCTCTGCTGCTCTGGGGACTCAGGGGCTCTCAGCCTCAGGCTGCAGCTGAGAGCTGCCTCTGCTCCCAGGACTCTCACCTGGCCCAGCACCTCCATCCTGTCCTCTCCTGGTGGAGACCAGAGGGCAGGACAGGTGAGGGGAAGAGCTCAGGGCAGATTCCCACCCACTGCTGTCCACAGACATTGGCTGGACAGTCAGGAGGACAAGCAGGGCAGAGGGTGGGTGCAGGGCAGTGGGCACACAGCAGGAAGCCCCTGACTCCTGAGACCCTGATCCCTTCTCTTCTACTCTGTCTGTAGTCCCCAAATCTCACAGAGATGAAAGAGGAGAACTATTCCTGAGAACAAAGGGGAGCTCTTCTCCTGGATGTGGGGAACCTCATCCTCAGCCCTGGGCTCTGTTCAGTCATCACTGAGGGCTTCTCCTTCAGGGCTGGGAGGTGAACCTGGGTCTCTTGCATGCTGTGCACATTCCTGCCACTCTGAGACCCTCCCAGGTGCAGGGAGGAAGGGCTTGGAGGAGGCAGGGCTTTGCTCAGGAGGCTGGGCTCCCCCTCTGACAGCCTTCCAGCCCCCCTGAAACCACCTGCTCTCCTCTCACAGGCAAAGCTCCACTTGGGATTGCTGTTGCTGGAGAGGATGTGGAGAGAAAGGAACACTTCTGTACTCTTGGGAGAATTGTAAATTAGTGTGACCATTATGGAAGTCAGTGTGGAGTTTCCTCAAAAAACTAGGAATGGAACCAACATATGACAAAGCTATATTTGTGAATGGAGTCGTGCCCCTCCACCCTGCCCTCGCTCCATGATGTTCTTCCTCACCTTGGTCCCAGATGCTGGAGATGCTCACCATGGACTAAACCTCTGAAACCTTGAGCCAAAATAAAGTCTTCCTCCTTTAAGTTGTTTGTGTTGGGTATTTTGGTCACAGCAATGAAAAGTCAACTAACAGTGCGGATAAAGAAGGCGGCGGGAAGTGAGTAAGCCGCTCTGTGCTCCACGCCGCCACGCCCGCAGCGTATGTTGCTGAGTCTTGAAAGAAGAAGTAAAGATCATTAAAGGAGATCTGTCAACAAAGACTAAGCTCCGTGTCAAGAAAGGGGCCTAGGTGGAGTGAATCCTCCACGACTCCAGCCAAGGTGGAGTGAGTCCATCATGACTTCAGCGCGAGCAGTAAGGCTGCAGCCCCCGAGCTGCCCGGCTCCCTCGGCCCCTTCTCCTTCTCCTCTCTACCTTTCCGCTTTGCTTCTCCCCCGCTGTCTCTCCTCCCACGCTCAGTCCCTAAATCTAGATCTCAATTTCTTTTCCCCACCCCGCCCGCTCTCCCACGTGTCCAGTACCCGGCCTGCACGGGCCCCGAGGCGCTGCCTCCCCTCCCCCAGCCCACACCGCCTCCCCGGGGGTCCCGAAGGCCACAGCTGGGCCGCCACCGCCGTGGCCGCCGCCGCCGCTTCCCGCGGAGCACCATAGAGCAGACTCTTCAACTCGTGAGTGAGCTGCCGAGTAAAATGGAACAGCTGGTAAGATGAGTGACAATTTAAAATCTAAGTGATCCAACATGGCAGCGGATGTGGAGAGATCAAGTCTCTAACCCCTTCAGCTTCGCGAGCATAGGGAGAAGTAAACTGTCAAAATACTGTCCGCTCAGGACCACTAGGCACTGTTGAGCTGAAGGGGATCCCGGGTGAACAGCCTGCCCCTCTCAGAACACACTGAGCCCGGATTGGGCTGCATTCTAGTTCTGGTTCGCCTGCTTCTCGTGACTCGGCACTAATGATCCCGCTGAAATAACTAATTGGCCCACCTGAACTCACAGAGGTAAAAGCCAACTGAGCATGATAGTCAGACCCAGGGTATCCCTCTGCTGACAACAGAGGTCCCTTGCACCAGCTACCAGGGGAGTTGCTACCTGAGGGCAAACAAATTCTCTGGGGGTCCTCAGCCCCAAGCCCTACAAACTTAGGTTCTGAGGGAGGCAAACAGAAAGGGTGTGCCCAGGCATCCATGGAAACAGGGCTCCCAGGAGCAACAGACCCGGTGTGTAGCCAGTATTGTGGTGAGCATCACAGGTGAGTGGGGCCTGGCTTGAGGAACCACAAGAGAAGGCCCTAGGCACTCAGGATTGGAGAACCGCACAGTCAGGGAAGAAGAGCTGAGGCACAGTGATAGGTTCCCACCCATCAAGAAGAGAAGCCTGGGAGACCGGAAGATGGCGGCCAAGGGAGTACAGCACACCAGTACGCTGCGCCACTGTGTGGGAGAAACACGAGGTGAAATGGCTGAAGGCTACCTTGGTGGGAATCCCCAGTGAAATTGAAGTGCTCCAGAATCTAGAGGTCAAAATTCCAGCGCGCGGGATTCGGCTGCAGGGGCTTGGTAGCGGGCGATCTTTCCACACGGAGCGAAGCAGTACTTGGTCGGCGGACCACCCCGTGGATGGAGTCTGGGACGCGCCCGAGTTAATTAGCCGCGAGTTACCAGAGAGGGATTACAGCGAAGCGGATTCTGCAGGCTCCTGCCAGTGGCACACTAGCCGCGCTGAGTGCTGAATTCCAGCTTTGAAATACAGGAGAGAATCGGTCCAGTTCGTTTCCCGACACCGGTCGGAACACGCAGGAGAACTGCAGCCGCCATCATGGAGAGCTGACGCAATCATCCCTGTTTTCTACTGATCTCAGCTCATTCAACTACAGAACAGGTGATTCCAGGCCGGTATTTGCCTGCGTCGCGCAGACAGATCGCTCAGGCTCGGGATTGGAAGCTCTGAGGAGAATACTCTTCAGGCCTCACCCCTGGCAAGGCGGGCGCCGGGCTTTGAGCGGCCAGATTCTAGTTCCCCGGGTTGCTTTGGCCCAGGGCGGGAGATCCTTCTTGGCCCGGGGCTACGGAACCCGCGGCGACTGTGTCTTTGACCCTGCCCCTGTCTGAGCGTACACTGAGCTGGGAGAGGTTGGAGCTGCCAGGTCCGGGCGGGGGCCGCCTGGGCCTGAGGTTGGGGTACCTCTGTGGACCCTGCTCCGAGCAGAGTGTGGCAGGGATCGGAGAGGCTGGGTTCTGGCCCTCGTGGCTGCTTGAGCCCAGGGCCGCGGAGCCTGTGGGGACCGCGAGCTGAGGCCACCCACAAGTGAAACTTGCGACGAGGGGCAGCGGGACTCTGTCTCCTGGAACAGTTTTGACCCGGAGCTGGAGAGCCCGCGGGAAGTGCGTCTTAGACTCTGCTCCAAGGGGAGCGTACACCGAGCAGGGAGAGTTTGGTGCGGCCAGGCTTGGGCACCTAGCAGGGAGAGTCTGGTGCAGCTAGGCTTGGGTTCCCGGGGCGGCTCTGGCCTGGGTTTGGGGAACCCGCGGCGGTTGCCCTGAGGAGCCTGCTCCTAGCAGAAAGTGGTGGGGATCCGAGAGACCGGCTCCTGGCTCCCGAAGCGGCTCTGGCTCAGGGTTGGGGATCCTACAGGGACTGCTTCTTGGTCCGGGTCCTGCTGGGTACTGCGGGGGCCTGGAGGGCAGAGTGGAGCTGCCTCCTGTGCCCAGAGCAGGCTAAGGGTCCCGCCGGTGTGGTATCGCGACACCCCAACTGCAGCTGGGGCCGAGGAGAGTAGCCGCCCACGCCTGGAACAGGACCAGCGACCCGACGGCAGGGTAGCCAAGTCAACCCACTTGGAGTAGAGGCCGTGAAGAGCTGCCGTCTGACCCTGCAAGGTAGGCAGTCCTGCGTCCCACTGGCAGGACAGGCTCGGCAGCCGGCCAGTGTAGTGGACGAGTAGCATCGAGGCAGTCACGTCACACTGGTTGGAGTGGGGGTTGAACAGAGCCGCCGCCAGCATCCGGAAGGAGCCCAGAGACCCGTTGGAGAGGCAGTTAGGTACCCCCACTGGGAGTGGGGGTTGAGCAGAACTGCAGCCCAGGCCCGCAGGGTGGGCAGATCTGAGACCCACCGGCGGAACAGGCTTGGAGGCCGACCAGCGTGGTAGACACGTCACATCAATTGGAGTAGGGGTGGAGAAGAGCTGCTGCCCACGTCCGGATCAGGACCAACGATCCGAGGACGTGGCAGGAACGTCACCGCAATTGGAGTGGGGGCAGAGTAGAGCAGCCACCCGTGCCCGCGGGGCGGGCAGACCTACGACCAACCAGCGTAGTATATAGATCACCCTGATTAGAGGAGGATCACAGCCACTACCCACCCTACAAGAGAGATATCCTAAATATACAAGAGCAACAAAAATAAACAGGGGGAAAAATTTCAAAAACACAACAGTTTCACGAAGCAGAAAGAAACGCAAGCAACATGAAAAGACAAGGAAAGAAAGGACCACAAGCAATGCAGGTCAACTCAACCCTAGAAGAGGTAATAGCTGCAACAGATGGAATGTCAGATAAAGAGTTCAGGATATACATGCTTCAGATGATCTGGACTCTCAAGGAAGACATGAGACAGCAAAATCAGACAATGAAAGATCACATTGACAAGGAACTACAGAAACAAATCCAGGAAGTAAAAGATCAATTTCACAGGGAGCTAGAAGTAATAAAGAACAAACAAATAGAAATCCTAGAAATGCAGGAAGCAATAAACCAACTTAAAACCTCAATTGACAATACTACCAGCAGAATAGATCACTTAGAAGATAGAACATCAGACAATGAAGACAAAGTATTTCAACTTGAGAAGAACATAGACAGTTCAGCAAGACTGCTAAGAAACCATGAGCAGAACATCCAAGAGATATGGGATAACATAAAGAGACCAAACTTAAGAGTCATTGGGATACAGGAGGGCACAGAGCTCCAAACCAGAGGAATGAACAATCTATTCAATGAAATAATACGAGAAAACTTCCCAGACTTGAAGAATGAAACAGAATCCCATATCCTAGAAGCCTACAGGACGCCAAAAGTGCAAAATCATAAGAGATCCACACCTAGACACATTATAATGAAGATGCCCAACATACAGAATAAGGAGAGAATTTTAAAAGCTACAAGAGAAAGAAAGCAGATTACATTTAGGGGCAAACCAATCAGAATAACAGCTGATCTCTCAACACAGACTCTGAAAGCTAGAAGATCCTGGAATAACATATTTCAAACACTGAAAGAAAATGGGCTCCAACCAAGAATCGTGTATCCGGCGAAATTAAGCTTCAGGATGGAAGATGAAATTAAAACCTTTCATGATAAACAAAAGTTAAAAGAATTCGCAGCTAGAAAAACCATCTCTTCAAAAAATCCTTGGCAAAACATTACAGGAAGAGGAAACTGAAAATAACATTGAAAACCATCAGTGGGAGATAGGACAGTAAAGGGGGGAAAGTAACCAAAGAGGAAAACTAATCAGGTTTAGTAACATAAATAAACAAATATGACTGGAGGAACAAACCTAATCTCAATAATAACCCTAAATGTTAATGGCTTAAACTCACCAATTAAGAGACACAGGCTAGTCGAATGGATCACAAAACAAGATCCAACAATATGTTGCCTACAGGAGACGCATTTGATAGGAAAAGATATACATAGACTGAAGGTGAAAGGCTGGGAAAAATCATTCCACTCATATGGACTGCGGAAACAAGCAGGAGTGTCCATACTCATATCAAACAAAATAGATTTCAAGCCAAAATTAATCAAAAAGGATAAAGAGGGACACTGCATACTGCTCAAGGGAACCATACACCAACAAGACATAACAATCATAAATATATATGCCCCAAACAATGGTGCACCTACGTTCATCAAGCAAACTCTTCTCAAGTACAAGAGTCTAATAGACCACCATACAATAATCATGGGAGACTTCAACACACCTCTCTCACCACTGGACAGATCTTCCAAACAAAAGTTAAATAAGGAAACTATAGAACTCAACAACACAATTAACAACCTAGACTTAATTGACATATATAGAATATACCACCCAACATCAAGTAGTTACACATTTTTCTCAGCAGCACATGGATCCTTCACAAAAATAGATCATATATTATGTCACAGGGCAACTCTTAGACAATATAAAGGAGTAGAAATAATACCATGCATCCTATCTGATCATAATGGAATGAAACTGAAAATCAATGATAAAAGAAGGAAGGAAAAATCAGGCACCACGTGGAGAATGAACAATAGGTTACTGAATGACCAATGGGTCATAGAAGACATCAAGGAGGAAATTAAAAAATTCTTAGAGATAAATGAAAACACTGACACAACATATCGGAATCTATGGGACACATTGAAAGCAGTTTTAAGAGGAAAATTCATTGCTTGGAGTTCATTCCTTAAAAAAAGAAAAAACCAACAAATAAATGATCTCATACTTCATCTCAAAATCCTAGAAAAAGAAGAGCAAAATAACAGCAAAGGAAGTAGAAGGCAAGAAATAATTAAAATCAGAGCTGAAATTAATGAAATTGAAACAAAAGAAACAATTGAAAAAATTGACAAAACCAAAAGTTGGTTCTTTGAAAAAATAAATAAAATTGACAGACCCTTAGCCATGCTAACGAAGAGAAGAAGAGAGAGAACCCAAATTACTAGCATACGGGATGAAAAAGGCAATATCACAACAGACACTTCAGAAATACAGAAGATAATCAGAAATTACTTTGAATCCTTATACTCCAATAAAATAGAAGATAGTGAAGGCATCGATAAATTTCTTAAGTCATATGATCTGCCCAGATTGAGTCAGGAAGATATAGACAATCTAAACAGACCAATAACAATAGAGGAAATAGAAGAAACCATCAAAAGACTACCAACTAAGAAAAGCCCAGGACCGGATGGGTATACAGCAGAATTTTACAAAACCTTTAAAGAGGAACTAACACCAATACTTTTCAAGTTATTTCAGGAAATAGAAAAAGAGGAAGAACTTCCAAATACATTCTACGAGGCCAACATCACCCTGATTCCTAAACCAGACAAAGACACTTCAAAGAAAGAAAACTACAGACCAATATCTCTAATGAACCTAGATGCAAAAATCCTCAATAAAATTCTGGCGAATCGGATTCAAAAACATATCAAAAAAATTATACACCATGATCAAGTAGGATTCATCCCTGGGATGCAAGGCTGGTTCAATATACGGAAATCAATAAATGTTATTCACCACATCAATAGACTTAAAAATAAGAACCATATGATCATCTCGATAGATGCAGAAAAGGCATTTGACAAAGTACAGCATCCCTTTATGTTCAAAACTCTAGAAAAATTAGGGATAACAGGATCATTCCTCAACATTGTTAAAGCAATCTATGATAAGCCACAGGCCAGCATCATCCTAAATGGAGAAAAATTGAAGGCATTCCCTCTAAGATCTGGTACAAGACAGGGATGCCCTCTCTCACCACTTCTGTTCAACATAGTCCTCGAAACACTGGCCAGAGCAATTAGACAGACGAAAGAAATTAAAGGCATAAAAATAGGAAAAGAAGAACTTAAATTATCACTATTTGCAGACGATATGATTCTATACCTAACAGACCCAAAAGGGTCTACAAAGAAACTATTAGAGTTAATAAATGAATTCAGCAAAGTGGCGGGATATAAAATCAACACGCATAAATCAAATGCATTCCTGTATATCAGCGACAAATCCTCTGAAACAGAAATGAGGACAACTACTCCATTCACAATATCCCCCAAAAAAATAAAATACCTGGGAATCAATCTAACAAAAGAGGTGAAAGACCTATACAATGAAAACTACAGAACCCTAAAAAGAGACATAGAAGAAGACCTCAGAAGATGGAAAAATATACCCTGCTCATGGATAGGCAGAACTAACATCATCAAAATGGCGATATTACCAAAAGTTCTCTATAAGTTCAATGCTATCCCAATCAAAATCCCAACAGCATTTCTTGTAGAAATAGATAAAACAATCAGGAAATTCATATGGAATAATAAAAGACCCAGAATAGCAAAAACAATGCTAAGCAGGAAGTGTGAATCAGGCGGTATAGCGATACCAGACTTCAAACTATACTACAGAGCAATAGTAACAAAAACAGCATGGTACTGGTACCAAAACAGGCGAGCAGACCAATGGTACAGAATAGAAGACACAGTAACCAATCCGCAAAACTACAACTATCTTATATTTGATAAAGGGGCTAAAAGCATGCAATGGAGGAAAGATAGCATCTTCAACAAATGGTGCTGGGAAAACTGGAAATCCATTTGCATCAAAATGAAACTGAATCCCTTTCTCTCGCCATGCACAAAAGTTAACTCAAAATGGATCAAGGAGCTCGATATTAAATCAGAGACACGGCGTCTGATAGAAGAAAAAGTCGGCTATGATCTACATACTGTGGGGTCAGGCCCCAAATTCCTCAATAGGACACCCATAGCGCAAGAGTTAACAACCAGAATCAACAAATGGGACTTACTCAAACTAAGAAGTTTTCTCTCAACAAAAGAAACAATAAGAGAGATAAACAGGGAGCCTACATCCTGGGAACAAATCTTTACCCCACACACTTCAGACAGAGCCCTAATATCCAGAGTATACAAAGAACTCAAAAAATTAGATAATAAGATAACAAATAACCCAATCAACAAATGGGCCAAGGACCTGAACAGACACTTCTCAGAGGAGGACATACAATCAATTAACAAGTACATGAAAAAATGCTCAACATCGCTAGCAGTCAGAGAAATGCAAATCAAAACCACCCTAGGATACCATCTCACTCCAGTAAGATTGGCAGCCATTAAAAAATCCAACAACAACAAGTGCTGGCGAGGATGTGGGGAAATGGGTACACTTGTTCATTGTTGGTGGGACTGCAAAATGGTGCAGCCAATTTGGAAAGCAGTATGGAGATTTCTTGGAAAGTTGGGAATGGAACCACCATTTGACCCAGCTATTCCCCTCCTCGGTCTATTCCCTAAAGACCTAACAAGAGCATGCTACAGGGACACTGCTATATCGATGTTCATAGCAGCACAATTCACGATAGCAAGACTGTGGAACCAACCTAGAAGCCCTTCAATAGATGAATGGATTAAAAAAATGTGGCATTTATACACAATGGAGTATTACTCTGCAATAAGAAATGACAAAATCATAGAATTTGGAGGGAAATGGATGGCATTAGAGCAGATTATGCTAAGTGAAGCTAGCCAATCCTTAAAAAACAAATGTCAAATGTCTTCTTTGATATAAGGGGAGTAACCAAGGACAGGGTAGAGACGAAGAGCTTGAGGAAGATTAACATTAAACAGGGATGATAGGCGGGAGGGAAAGTGAGAGTTAAGGGAAATTGCATGGAACTGGAAGGTGAGCCTCAGGGTTATACACAATTACATATAAGAGGAAAGGAGGAGTAGGAGGAAAATTATATAAGTGGAAGAAACGATTTATAGTAGAGGGGGTGGAGAGAGAGTAGGGGAGGGGAGGGGAGGGGAGGGGTGAGGGGACAGTGGAGAATGGGATAGACAGCAGAATACATCAGTCACTAGAAAGGCAATTTGTAAATCAATGGAAATGTAACCGATGTGACACAGCAATCTGTATACGGGGTAAAAATGGGAGTTCATAACCCACTTGAATCAATCTGTGAAATATGGTATGTTAAGAACTATGTAATGTTATGAACAACCAACAATAAAATAATTAAAAAAAAAAAAAAAAAAAAAAAAAAGAAGAGAAGCCTGGCCCAGTGGGCATAGCTCCACCTACTGGAAGAGAAGTTAATTGAGCTCTATGACTGCATTTATTATTATTATTATTATTATTATTATTATTATTATTATTAATGATTATTATTGGTATTTTTTATTTTATTTTCACTTTTTGTTGTTGATGTTGTTGTTGTTCTTCAACTTCCTTATTAATGGTTTCAATTTTTTAAATTCTTTTTATTCTATTATTATTACTATTATTTTTTAAACTTTAATTTCCATTTGTTTATTATCATTATAATTTTTTTCTTTTGGTTTTAAATTTTTATATTTTCGTTTTTTCTTTCTTTCTTTTCACTTTTTTTCTTTTGTCTTTTCATTTCTTTTCAATTTTCTTATTCCCCTTTTCTTCAATTCTACCGGCCTACACTCACTCTCTTTAGTGACTTCTTCCCTTCCCTTCTAATACCTCTCCTCCCAAGCATCAAATAAATTTATAAGAGTAAACAGTAACTCAGCAGTCAAACAGAACAAGAAGTATCATGAGCATAAAAAAGCAAGGAAGAAAAGGAGTACAAACAATGAAGGACAGCCTAAATATTCAGGAGGACCTGGAGTCATCAGAAAAATGGCCATATAAAGAACTCAAGGAACACCTTAGACAGACGGAAAAGAACCTTAAAGATCACATTGAAAATGAATTACATAAACAGATAAAAGAAGAAATTAAGCATCTTTATCAGGAGATAGAGATTATAAAAAAAATCAAACAATAATTCTAGAAATGAAGGAAACGATAAACCAAATTAAAAACTCAATCGAGAGTATCACTAACAGAGTGGAGCAAGTAGAAGCCAGAACGTCAGATAATGAAGACGAAATATATCATTTTGAAAAGAGTCTAGCCAACTCAGATAGGCTGGTAAAAAATCACGAGAAAAACATCCAAGAGATTTGGGATAGCTTAAAAAAACCAAACTTACGAGTCATCAGGATAGAGGAAGGCACAGAGATTCATCCCAAGGGAATGAGTAACTTGCTGAATGAAATAATTACAGAAAACTTTCCAGAAATAAAAAAGGAAACAGATATACAAATTGTAGATGCATACAGGACACCGAGCACACAAAATCACAGTAGACCAACACCAAGACACATTGTTATGAAGATATCCAATATACAGAACAAAGAGAAAATATTAAAAGCTACAAGAGAAAGGAGACAGATTACATTCAGGGGTAAACCAATAAGGTTAACAACGGATTTTTCATCACAGACACTGAAAGCAAGAAGGTCATGGAACAATGTATTTCAAACTCTGAAAGACAATGGATGCCAACCAAGAATTCTGTATCCAGCAAAACTAAGCTTCAGATACGACAACGAAATAAAAATATTTCATGATAAACAAAAGCTAAAAGAATCTGTAGCCAGAAAACCAGCATTGCAAAGCATCTTAAGCAAAACTCTACAGGAGGAAGAAATGAAAAACAATAACCAAAACCATCAGCGGGAAGTGCCTCAGTAAAGACAGAGGACGGGGGGAAAGCTAATCATGGAGAAACAAACTAAATTAGAAAGAAAAAGAGATAAATAATCAAACATGGCAGGAAGTACAAACCATATATCAATAGTAACTCTAAATGGTAATGGCTTAAACTCTCCAATAAAGTGACATAGGCTGGTAACATGGATTAAAAAAACAAATCCAACAATATGCTGCCACCAGGAGACACATCTGATTGGAAAAGACATACACAGGCTCAAGGTAAAAGGTTGGGAAAAAATATACCACGCACACGGTCCTCGTAAGCAAGCAGGGGTGGCCATTCTCATATCGAATAAAATCGACTTCAAGACTAAGTGAATCAAAAGGGATAATGAAGGACATTATGTACTGTTAAAAGGAACCATTCACCAACAAGACATAACAATTATCAATATTTATGCACCAAATAATGTCGCTGCAACATTCATAAAATAAACTCTCCTCAAGTTCAAGAATCAAATAGACCACAACACAATAATCATGGGTGATTTCAACACACCTCTCTCACCATTGGACAGATCCTCCAAACAAAAGTTGAATAAAGAAACTATTGACCTCAATATCACAATCAATAACCTAGACTTAACTGACATATATAGAATATATCAAACATCATCAAGTGGATATACTTTTTTCTCAGCAGCACATGGATCCTTCTCAAAAATAGACCATATATTATGCCATAGGGCAACCCTCAGTAAATATAAAGGGGTGGAGATAATACCATGCATCTTATCTGATCATAAGGGAATGAAACTGAAAATCAACGATAAAAGAAGGAAGGAAAAATCATGCATCACATGGACAATGAACAATACGTTACTGAATGATCAATGGGTTACAGAAGACATAAAGGAGGAAATCAAAAAATTCTTAGAGATAAATGAAAATACAGACACAACATATCGGAATCTATGGGACACAATGAAAGCAGTTTTAAGAGGAAAATTCATCGCCTGGAGGTCATTCCTCAAAAAAAGGAAAAACCAACAAATAAATGAGCTCACAATTCATCAAAAGCCCTAGAAAAGGAAGGGCAAAACAACAGCAAATGTAGCAGAAGGCAAGAATTAATTAAAATCAGAGCAGAAATCAATGAAATTGAAACAAAAGAAACTATTGAAAACATTAACAAAACAAAAAGTTGGTTCTTTGAAAAAATAAACAAGATCAACAGACCCTTAGCCATGCTAACGAAGAGAAGAAGAGAGAGAACTCAAATTACTAACATACAAGATGAAAAAGGCAATATCACAACAGATGCTACAGAAATACAGAAGACAATTAGCAATTACTTTGAAAACCTATATTCCAATAAAATAGAAGATAGTGAAGAGATTGATAAATTTCTTAGATCATATGATTTGCCCAGACTGAGTCAGGAGGATACACACAATTTAAACAGACCAATATCAATGGATGAAATAGAAGAAGCAATCAAAAGACTACCAACCAAGAAAAGCCCAGGACCAGATGGGTACACAGCGGAGTTTTACAAAACCTTTAAAGAAGAATTAATACCAATACTTTTCAAATTATTTCAGCAAATAGAAAAAGAGGAAGCTCTACCAAATTCATTCTATGAGGCCAACATCACCCTGATTCTGAAACCAGACAAAGACACCTCAAAGAAAGAAAACTACAGACCAATATCTCTGATGAACCTAGATGCAAAAATCCTCAATAAATTTCTGGCCAATCGGATACAAAGGCACATCAAAAAAATTGTGCACCATGATCAAGTAGGATTCATCCCTGGGGTGCAAGGATGGTTCAATATATGGAAATCAATAAATGTTATTCACCACATCAATAGACTTAAAGATAAGAACCATATGATCATCTCGATGGACGCAGAGAAAGCATTCGACAAAGTACAGCATCCCTTTATGTTCAAAACATTAGAAAAACTTGGGATAACAGGAACGTACCTTGACATTGTAAAAGCTATCTATGCTAAGCCTCAGGCTAGCATCATTCTGAATGGAGAAAAATTGAAGGCATTCCCTCTAAAGTCTGGAACAAGACAGGGATGCCCCCTATCACCACTTCTATTCAATATAGTTCTCGAAACACTGGCCAGAGCAATTAGACAGACGAAAGAAATTAAAGGCATAAAAATAGGAAAAGAAGAACTTAAATTATCACTATTTGCAGATGACATGATTCTATACCTAGAAGACCCAAAAGGGTCTACAAAAAAACTACTAGAACTAATAAATGAATTCAGCAAAGTGTCAGGATATACAATCAACACACATAAATCAAAGGCATTTCTGTATATCAGCGACAAAACTTCTGAAACAGAAATGAGGAAAAACACTCCATTCACAATATCCTCAAAAAATAAAATAAAATACTTGGGAATCAACCTAACAAAAGAGGTGAAAGACCTATACAATGAAAACTACAGAACCCTAAAGTGAGAAATAGAAGAGGATCTTAGAAGATGGAAAAAATATACCTTGTTCATGGATAGGCAGAACTAACATCATCAAAATGGCGATATTACCAAAAGTTCTCTATAGGTTTAATGCAATGCCAATCAAAATCCCAATGGCATTTCTTGTAGAAATAGATAAAGCAATCGTGAAATTCATATGGAAAAATAAAAGACCCAGAATAGCAAAAGCAATTCTAAGCAGGAAGTGTGAATCAGGTGGTATAGCGATACCAGATTTCAAACTATATTACAGAGAAATAGTAATAAAAACAGCATGGTACTGGTACCAGAACAGGCAGGTGGACCAATGGTACAGAATAGAGGACACAGAGACTAATCCACAAAGCTACAACCATATTATATTTGATAAAGGAGCTAAAAACATGCAATGGAGGAAGGATAGCATCTTCAACAAATGGTGCATTGAAAACTGGAAATCCATATGCAACAAAATGAAACTGAATCCCTTTCTCTCGCCATGCACAAAAGTCAAAACAAAGTAGATCAAGGAGCTAGATATCAAATCAGAGACTCTCCGTCTGATAGAAGAAAAAGTTGGCTCCAATCTACATATTGTGTGGTCGGGCTTCAAATTCCTTAATAGGACACCCATAGCACAAGAGTTAATAACAAGAATCAACAAATGGGACTTACTTAAACTGAAAAGTTTTTTCTCAGCAAGAGAAACAATAAGAGAGGTAAATAGGGAGCCTACATCCTGGGAACAAATTTTTACTCCTCACACTTCAGATAGAGCCCTAATATCCAGAGTATACGAAGAACTCAAAAAATTAGACAATAAGAAAACAAATAACCCAATCAACAAATGGGCCAAGGATATGAACAAACACTTCACAGAGGAGGACATACAATCAATCAACAAGTACATGAAAAAATGCTCACCATCTCTAGCAGTCAAGGAAATGCAAATCAAAACCACCCTAAGACACCACCTCACCCCAGTAAGATTGGCAGCCATGATGAAGTCAAACAACAATGAGTGCTGGCAAGGATGTGGGGAAAAGGGTACACTTGTACACTGCTGGTGGGACTGCAAATGGGTGTGGACAATTTGGAAAGCAGTATGAAGATTCCTGGGAAAGCTGGGAATGGAACCACCATTTGACCCAGCTTTTGCCCTTCTCGGACTATTTCCTGAAGACCTTAAAAGAGCACACTACAGGGATACTGCCACATCGATGTTCATAGCAGCACAATTCACAATTGCTAGACTGTGGAACCAACCCAGATGCCCTTCAATAGATGAATGGATAAAAAAATGTGGCATTTATACACCATGGAGTATTACGCAGCACTAAAAAATGACAAAATCACGGAATTTGCAGGGAAATGGATGGCACTAGAGCAGATTATGCTTAGTGAAGCTAGCCAATCCCTAAAAAACAAATACCAAATGTCTTCTTTGATATAATGAGAGCAACTAAGAACAGAAGAGGGAGGATGAGCAGGAGGAAAAGATTAACATTAAACAGAGACATGAGGTGGGAGGGAAAGGGAGAGAAAAAGGGAAATTGCATGGAAATGGAGGGAGACCCTCATTATTATACAAAATTACACATAAGAGGTTGTGAGGGGAACGGGAAAATAAACAAGGAGAGAAATGAATTATGGTAGATGGTGTAGAGAGAGAAGATGGGAGGGGAGGGGAGGGGGGATAGTAGAGGATAGGAAAGGTAGCAGAATACAACAGTTACTAATAGGGCATTATGTAAAAATGTGGATATGTAACCGATGTGATTCAGCAATCTGTATATGGGTTAAAATTGGGAGTTCATAACCCACTTGATTCTAATGTATGAAATATGATATGTCAAGAGCTTTGTAATGTTGTGAACAACCAATAAAAAAAAAGCTCCACTTGGGTTCAAGACAGGGACACATCTCAGGAGCACAGAGGACCTGGGCAGCATGACCTCAGCCTCTCCAGATATCAGAAGAGCCTCACCCACATGCAAATCCCTTCTCCTGCTCTGGGTTCAAATGCCCTCTGGGCTGTGGGAGCTCCCAGCTCTCTGCTCAGACAGGGCTGAGGTCTCTGGGAAGGCAGGTGTGGTCTAGAAGATGAGGCTGCTGGGTCTTGTCCTGTGCCTGGTCACAGCTCCCCAAGGTGAGTGTCCCCAGTGTCAGACCTGAGTCCATGGGGAGGTTGTGACTGCAGGTGACTGACAAGGTGTGACTGTCCTTGTCCCCAGGTGTCCTGTGCCAGGTGCAGCTGCAGGAGTCAGGACCTGGCCTGGTGAAGCCCTCACAGACCCTGTCCCTCACTGTGTTGTCTCTGGATTCTCCATCACCAGTGGTTACTGCTGGCACTGGATCCGTCAGTCCCCAGGGAAGGAGATGGAGTACATAGGGTACAAATGGAGAGATGGTAGCACTAACTATAGCCCATCCCTCAAGAGCCGAGTGTCCATCTCCAGAGACACGTCCAAGAACAAGTTCTCCCTGCAGCTGAGCTCACTGACCACCCAGGACACGGCCACTTATTACTGTGCCCAGGGCCAACAGGGGGTGCTCAGCACACAGGAGCTCAGGTGCCACCTTCAGAGCAGCAGAGGAGAGTGGAGGGTTTCTCTCCAGGTGATCAGCGTCTCCCTGGATCCCATCATGGAGAATCTGGAGGTCTCTTCTGCCTCAGATCATCCCATGCTGTTCTCTTATGGAGTCAGGAGTGTCTCTCTCCACCTGTCTCAGCTCAGGGTGCACAGTACACGTGTGAGTCTGTGTGTCCATGTTTGTAAATATGTGTGTGTGTTTGTGTGTCTGTGCAGGAGTGTTGTGTGTGTGTGTGTCTGTGTGACACTGTATGGGTGAGACCCCTGGAAGGCAGACTCTGCTACCTTGTCACATGGCTGTCCCTGAGCTCCAGGCCTGCCCCCTGCTCCATTAGCCAGTCCCTGGGCAGCTGCAGAGGACTCACATGGGGAAGGCTCAGCAGGCTCTCAGACACCTCCACCCATCACAGCCATGAACCTGACCCTGCCAGGTGCTCTTCACACACTGACCTGGTCACCCTCCCCAGGGCAGGCAGCTGTCAGTTCACACCAAGGCTGCAGCCTCCTCTTCCAGACCAGAGCACGGGATCCCAGAGTCCTCAGCCCACGAGGACACACACACACACACACACACACACACTCACACACACACACTCACTGACTCACACACACACTCACGCTCACAAATACACACAGAGTCATACACACACACACTCACACACACACACACTCACACACTCACTCACACACTCACTCACACACAGACACACACTCACACTCACCCACTCACACACATTAATACACACTGACACACACTCACTCACACACACACACCCACTCACACACATTAACACACAGTCACACACACACACTCACCCACTCACACACATTAATACACACTGACACACACTCACACACACACACACACACACACACAGACACTCACACTACTCAGCCTACCACACAGTGTCCTTCGCTGTCATAGAAACGTCCTTTGACACAGTGGTTCTCCTGGTGACTGCACAGCTGCCCTCCACCCTTGGCCACATCTCCTCCTCATCTCTCCCTGGTGACCTCTCCACCCTGGTTCATGGGTTGCCTGAGCCTTTCCCTGGGCAGATGGAATGTGGATGTGGTGTCCATGGGTCCTGCTGCTGCTGGGCTCCACCCCAGGGACCATGGCAGTGTCTGGGGTCAGTCTGGGTGTCTGAGGGCAGTGGGCCTCTCCTGGGCCTGGGTGTAGAGAGCTCCCTGCTGCCTCCCACCTCACAATCCCAGAGCCCAAATGCCAGCTCTGCCAGGCTCAGGAACCTGTGCCCACCTTAAGCCTCATCTCAGTTCATCCCACAAAGTGACTTGGCTGTGACTCACTGACCTGGACACCCTCAGCTCACCTGGTCTCAGTGTGCACAGAGGGCACTGGCTCCACTCCTCACCCCTGTGTCCCTGGAGTGTGGGGTGAGTGACCTGAGTGTGCACCTAGGAAGGAGCAGGGTGCCCACAGCAGACACAGGTGCAGGACAGGGCAAGGCCACACACCTGTGGGAGCTGGAGCCCACTCTGCCCATCCTGAGGTCCTTCAAGACCTCCTTCAGAGGTCTCAGTGCACAGTGAGCTGACTGCACAGCTCTGGTCCTAGGTGAGGGAGACCATCATGGCAGAAGGGTAACCAGCTCAGGATATGGTAACAAGGAAGCTTAGAGAGAGCTCTGCTCACCAGGGACACAATCACAACTCCATAAGCACACCTGCAGAATCTGCACCACGGGGTTGGCTCCCAGGTCTGCCACCATCTCCAGCAGTGACCAGGCCTCCTGGGACCATGGCCACAGTGGCCTCTGCCTGCCTGAGTGGCTGAGAATGGTGAAATGACTTCCTACTCCCCCTGTGCAAGCAGGGTGTCCCCATGGTGTCTTCTCACCTTGAGGCTGAGATGTGGGTGGTCCTGCCAATTTCTGAGGTGCTGCAAAGCCATCTTTTATATTGTTTCCAGGGAAGTATTTAGCATTTCTCTAGTGACAGTGTTGTCTTGAACAATCCCAGTTTCTTTAGCCTCAGTTACACTCACACATTTCTAACTGTACTGCAGGATTTCCACACCTTTCTGCTCTGCTCCTCCTCCTCATTATCACACTAAAACCAGGCAGCCTTATCCATGCCTCTGCCTGAAGGCTGTGCTGTCCTGAAAGTTCCTCTGCTATTTTAAGAAATTAATCATGGTTAAACCCAGCTTCACCGAAAAATTAGGACATTGGGAAAAAGTAGGCAAATTTCTGTCAGAATTATGGTCTCCTTAGCTCCCACAAGATCCCCCCCCCCCCCATGAAACTCATATACAATAGTCTAAAACTTTTCTGGAATGTGTTTCTAAATATTTCTATAATCTTCCACAAACTACAAAAAGCTCCAAAAGCTAAGGAACCACACAGTCATGTTAGTTGCAAAGACCCCTCATGTGCCTACCTATTCCTATTTTAGTCAATATTTGTATTGTTGTGGTCAAAACGCCTGTCATGAACACTGTGTGGGATAAAAATGACTCAGTGCACCACCATCCGACTCCATTGGTCAGGACACAGTTAATGCAGAACTTCATGTCAGAGGTGTTTGGAGAAGGAAAGCTGCTCAGGACAGATTCATGAGGAGAGAGAGAGAGAGAGAGAGAGAGAGAGAGAGAGAGAGAGAGAGAGAGAGAGAGAGAGGAGAGAGAGAAAGACTGACTCCACTCATCAGGCACAAAAATAAACCCCAAAATATAAACACCTCCAGAGACCTGTATCCTACAGACACACCCTAACTGTCTACATTTACCAAACCCAGTTAATCCCTTTGGTGATTAATCCACTGATTTATCCCAACCTTCAGAATCTGACCCTGTCACCTCTGCAAATTCTTCCAATGTCTCACAAAAGAGGGTTGGAGCACCTCACATCTAAACTAAAGCTGATACTCACCTTCCAACATGGCTCATGGAAAGAAGTGACAGGAAGGGGATCTTCAGAGAATCCTGGACCTATATCAGTAGATGCATGTGAGAGGGCACAGGCTGGGCTTCTGTCACCTGCCCAAATGACAGCTGTGACATGTCAGGGCAACAGCAGGGCAGGTGACCTTGTGGGCTCCAGGATGGGGGTCAAAGAGACAATTTAAGTGTCCAAAAGAGAATCATGGCACTAAAAGTAGATGACAATATTGTATCCCTAAGGTCCCTGCTATAGAGATCACACACAGAGTTCCTGCTACAATCCCCAATGTGTGCCTTTCCAGACTGGAGGTCACATGTGCAGTCCACCTCCTCAGGGTCTCATGGTAAGGAGGGCTGGGCTGGGCTCTGTATGCCACACCACTCTCAGGAGATCTCACCACAGTCCCAGACTCAGTGACACATGATCATGGAGGGCAAGTAACAGGGTGTTGTTTACAGAGACCTGAGTCTGGGCACAGGTAGCCCCTCGGGCACATGAACTTGAGGGGCCATTTACAGAGACCTGCCATGACACCAGTAGCCTATGGATCCAGGTGAGCTTGCTCCTTCTGAGAAGCTTTGGCTGTGCAGATGGACTGAGCCACCAGGAAGGTCCTCTCTCCAACATGGTGGGGACACTGCAGTGATGGAGAAAGAGATAGAGAACAAGTCTGCCCCACCTGGGGAGTTGGGAGGGCTCCTGCAGGACACTGAGCCCACATCCCTGAGCTGAGGGTCTCTCACCAGATGCCTCTGCTTCCCTCCTGAGTAGGGCCTTCCTTCTCAGTGCTCTCCACCAAGGGCAGAATCCACAGGACCAGCTGCCCCTGCAGGACCTCGTCTCTCCACAGGAAAAGGCAAGAACCAGGGCCTGAGTGCTCTGCCAACAGTCTAGGAGTGGACCCAGGTGAGCAGGGTCTACACCCCACTGAACCACAGTGTGTGCAGCTTGTGAGCACCAACCCTCCCAGGGACATCCTTGTCAACACACAGTTCAGAGAAAGGTCCATGGAGAAATGTGAAGCTCAGTCATGAGTCACCCAAAGTCCTCCAGCACCTGATGAGCTTTGGGTCTAAGGGAATCTGCTCTGAATGACATAGATTGCCACATTCAGATGTTCCATCAAACTCTGGAACCCCAAAGCTGAACATGAGCTTATAGTGACTGCACATGTATTAGAATCATGATTCTGTAACTTAGGGTAAGATATAGGTGTGTATAGCCTGCATTTCTGTGATCTGTTCACACACACACACACACACACACACACACACACAGCCATTAGGCCTATGTCCTCTGGGAGTTGAGCCTCGTCACCAGTTCCCAAAGCCCTCTGTCATGTGTGGATACATCCTGCTCCCTGAAAGTCTCACCACATGTCCCATCCTGGAATGAGGGCTCACTGGGCTTTGTGACATGCACCCCAGGCAGGTGATGGACCTTCCTGAGGGCACAGCCAGCAGCCTACCTCAGAGCAAGGTGTCTGTACCTCTCTCCACATCCTGGATACAGCCTCCCCACAGCAGATGCACAATGAGGCCCTAGGTTGAACCACAGACCTGCTCACTCACATTCAGGGTCTTCTCCAGTTGGAAGTGGTTTTCTAGGATGGGAACCTGCTCTGGGGAATGTGGGGACATCCTGGTTCTTCTTTCTTTTGCTGGAGGCTCCCAGATATGGGTCTCTTAGGCAGAAAAATACGGGCAGCTGCATTTAAGCTCAAGACTCACTCTAGTTCTCTGTCTCATCCAGGTGCAGCTGCAGGAGTCAGGTACCAAGTGATGTAGAACTCACAGACATTGTCCATATCCTGACATGTCGCTGGATTGTCCATCACCAGTGGTTAATTCAGGAGCTGAATCCATCAGCCTCCTGGGTCGAGGCTGTAGTGAATGGGGCTCACTGATGGTAATGAAGTCACAACTTGTAACCCCTCCCTGGAGAGTGGACTCACCATGAACAGAGACCACGTAAGGACCAGTTCTTCCTACAGTTGTGCTCTGTGACCAGTGAGGATGCAGCTGTGTATTACTAAGCCAAACCCACCAGGGGAAATTCAGGGGGAGCCCAGGCACAAGTCTCCCTGCATGATAGCTAAGAACAAACAGGGGCATTGGGACCAGCAGGTGCACTGGGGAACCATGAGGGACAGGAAAGGACCAAGGAGCAGGTGCAGAGAGGAAGCTGGGAGTGAGGGGCTTCCTGTAGGCCTGTGGGGTTTCCTCTCCTTCTCTACCTTATAGAACCTCAGAGACCCTGCAATGCACCTGCTGTAGAGGACCTGGGGAATGTCCAAGCCCCTGGCATGGAGCAGACTCTTTGTTAAATTTTCCTGCATTCATAGGTACCTGTTTTCTTCATCTCATTCTTATGAATCTCTCTGAGAGGCAAACACCCCTTGTACACAACTGAAAGTAGACTGCAGTCTGCACAACTCAAGGGCCTTTGGAGAATGGAAGCATCATTACCCTCATCTGAAGGTCCGTCTGATGTGTTGTCATCAAGAAGGACAGCTGCATGCTGGACTCAGTGTCTCTGATTAAGAATGAGGGCTTCATGCCTGTCCTCATGGTCTGAGGGCTTCCAGTCCTTCTGCTGCATCATTGAACAGTCCTGGTCCCCTGTCCTCTCCCCAGCACCATGGACAGCCCCTCTGCCTGGAGGGAGCAGGGAGGGGAGCCTGACTGGACTCAGGGCAGCGTCCAGGATCCTCAGCCCCAAGAAGCCTTGCTCAGGGGAGGTGTGGGCAGCAGCATCCCTCTCCTCAGCTCTCCTCTGCTGGACTTGTAAAATTTCCTCTTTGAATTTGCTCAGGTAACTCCCAGGGACACGGTCACTGACTGATTTGTGACGGCTGTGTGAAGCCAAGATCTAGTGAGTCAGAGGACACATGGGTGCCAGGTGGCATGATGGATCCCAGGCTGTGCACACAGCTCTACTCCTGCAGTGATGGAGAGCACTGGCCCAGACACGAGGGAAAAGGCTCAGAAAGAATGAGCTCTGCACACCGAACACAACCATTTATGACTCAGTCTGCACTTTTCCATTAAACAATGGGCAGCACAATAGAGCTTCCATCAGGTAATGTGTGCACATGTGGCAAATGAAATATCAGGAAGGGTTCTCTAGACTTAAGACCACTGTAATGGTAGGGCATCCTATTGAAGGGAATGTGATGGCTGCCACCAGCTAAGAAGCAAGCTCATGTCTGCTGGGGCTGAGCTCTATTAGAGGCTTCCAAATACAGATTGCTGTAACCCTCTTGCCAGACATGAGCTATTGGACCAGTGAACCAGCACTCATGCTTCTGTGTATGACTTCACATTTGCATCATGGAGCTACCATCTCAAATATATATTTTAGAGGTATGTAAGAATAAATTCATAATTGAAAAGAGAATAGATCACAGAAGGAATTCTCCCTTCCTGAAAGCTAATGTATACACCATGCTGCCCATGACACTCCCATCTGCTTTCAAAGCTGCTCTACCTGGGCCTCCACCCAGAGCTGCTATATAGCAGGAGGACATGCAAATAGGGCCTCCCTCTGCTCATGAAAACCAGCCCACCTGACCCTGCAGCTCTGAACAGGAGCCAAGCCCTGGACTCCCAGCTCAGCCCACTCAGTGATCAGGACTGAACACAGCTGCTCACCATGGAGAGTGTGCTCAGCTGGGTTTTCCTGGTGGCTGTTTTCAAAGGTAATGAATGGAGAACAGAGATCCTGAGTGTGTGAGTGGACAGGAGTGAGAGGGAGAGTGGATGAGTGACAGTGTCCTGACCAGGCTGCCTCTGTGTTTGCAGGTGTCCAGTGTGAGGTGCAGCTGGTGGAGTCTGGGGGAGGCCTGGTGCAGCCTGGGGGTTCCCTGCGACTCTCCTGTGCAGCCTCTGGATTCACCTTCAGTAACTACTGTATGCATTGGTTCTGCCAGGCTCCAGGGAAGGGGCTGGAGTGGGTCTCATACATTAGTGGTGATAGCAGTGACATAAATTATGCTGACTCTGTGAAGGGCCGATTCACCATCTCCAGAGACAACTCCAAGAACACTCTGTACCTGCAAATGAGCAGTCTGAGAGTCGAGGACACCGCCACCTATTACTGTGCTACAGACACAGTGAGGGGACCTCAGTGTGAGCCCAGACACAAACCTCCTTCAGGCTTCCCAGGGCCAGCAGGGGGCGCTCAGCACACAGGAGCTCAGGTCACCCAGGAGCAGGTGCAGAGGGAGGAGAGAGCAGCTCAGCTCAGGCCCTGAGGTCCCTGCCCACCCAGCACCTCCCGACTCCAACTTGCCTGCAGATTCTCGAGGTCCCTCCTCTGCCAGACCCTCTGTGAGGTGTTTCTTCTCTAGGTCTTGCTTGTCTGGAATTCTCTCAGCACAGACCAGGCAATTTTGCAGATGGAGGTTACTTTTCAGGGACATTTTCTGAACAGCACTTTTAAAGTGAAGTTTGTCTACTATCAAACCTGTAAGCCCTTTTGCAAACCTACTGATTGTAGATAATAATAGAATTCACCATTTCTGTACATTCTGACCAAACTATTAACATCATAATAGCAACAATTTGAGGCTGTATACAACTTAAAATTATGTACTATTTGTAATGGGATCTGTTAACATTGCCCTTCCCCTTAAACAAGAGATATTGGAATCCTGAAGGAGCACTATAACCCAATAGGGTTAAAATGTTAATGCCATAGATCCACAGTGTTAGAAGGGAAGACACTCAATCAACATAAAAAGACCAGGGAAGAAAGTAACCCAAACAAATCAAGATATGGCATTATTAAAATCCATGCCCAGCACCACAGAAGAATCACAGTGAGGGAGTTCAGGATGCACATAATTAAAATGTTCTGTGGATTAATGGATAATATAAGAGAGCCACTGCAGGAGCATAAGATCATTTTGATAGAGAGTTACATAAGCAAATACAGGAATAAAATATTACTTCAATAGGGAGATAGAGATTCTAAAAATTACCAAACAGAAATCCTTGAAATGAAAGAAATGATAAACCAAATTAAACCTCCAATTCAAAGCATCACCAACAGATTAGACCACTTGGAAGACAGGATGTCAGACAATGAAGACAAAATATATAATCTTGTAAATAATGTAGACCACACAGTGAAAATGGTAAGAAACCATGAGCAGAACATTCCAGAATTATGGATAGTATAAAAAGTCTGAATTTAAAAGTTATTGGATAGAGGTAGGCATAGAGTTCCCCAAAAAAAGGAATGATCAATCTATTCAATAAAATAATAAGAGAAAATTTTCCAAACATGAAGAATGCATTGGAAAACCAAATACAAGAGACTCACAGAAAGCCAAATGTACAAATCACAACAGATCCATGCAAAACACATTATAATAAAAATGCCTCATGTAAAGAATGAGAAGAGAATTTTAAAAGCTACAAGAGAAAGGAATCAGAATATGTACAGAGAAAAATCAATTAGGTTATGTACAGATTTTTCAACCCTGACTCTGAAAGCTAGAAGATCCTGGAAAAAAAATACATCAAGCTATGAAAGAAAATAGATGTCAAACAAAAATCTTGTATCCAGCAAAATTAATCTTTAGAACTGATGATGAAATAAAAACCTTTCATAAAAACAAAAGTTAAAAGAACTTCCAGCTAGAAACCCTGCATTATAAAACATGCTCGGCAAAATATTCCATGCAGAGAAAATGAAAACAACCAAGGAAGATCAACAGAGGGTGTATTGCATGAAAGGAAAAACCAACTCAAGTTAAATACCAAAAATAAACAAAATGCCTGGGAATAGAAATCATATCTCAATAATAACCATGAATGCTAAAGGTTTAACTCACCAATCAAAAGACATAGGCTAGCAGATTGGATAAAAAAAAACAATAATATGCTGCCTTCATTAGTCTCATCTCAGAGGATGAGATATACACAGACTAAAGGTGAAATGTTGGGAAAAATCATACCACTCACATGGACTGTGGAAGCAAGCAGGGGTTTCCATCCTCATATCAAATAAAGTAGACTTCAGTCCTAAGTCAATCAAAAGGGATAAAGAGGGACATTTCATACTGCTTAAGGGAACCATTTATCAACAAGACATAATGATTATAAATATATATGCCCTCCAAAATGAGAATCTACATTTATCAAACAAACTCTTGTCAAGTTCAGGAATCAAATAGACCACAACACAATAATTCTGAGTGGCTTTAACATACCTCTTTCACCAATGGATAGATCTTCCAAACAAAATCTGAACAAAGAAACTATAGAACTCAATAATACAATCAATAACTTACACTCAAATGACATATATAGAATAGTTGATCCATCAATGAATGAATACACTTTCTTCTCAGCAGCACATGGAATCTTCTCTAAAATAGAAACTTATATTATGCCTCAAAGGAACTCTTAGCAAATATAAAAATATAGAGATACTACCCTGCATTCTATCAGATCATAAATAAATAAAATTAGAAATCAATAATAAAATAAAAAATAAAAGCAACTCCAACCCCTGGAGACTGAATAATATGCTACTAACTGAACAATGTGTTGCAAAAATATCAAGAAGGAGATTTAAAAATTTCTTAGAGATAAATAAGAACACTGATACAACATATCAAAATCTCTGAAACATGTTAAGACATTTCTAAGAGAAAAGTTTATTGCATGGAATTTATTTCTTAAAAGAAGAAAAAGTCAACAAATAAATGACCCAACTTTACATCTCAAAGCCCTAAAAAAAGAAGAACAAATCAACTCCAAAAGCAGTAGAAGACAGGAAATAATTAAAATCAAAGCTGAAATCGATGAAATTGAAACAAAAGAAACAATTGAAAAGACTGACAAAACAAAAAGTTGATTCTTTGAGAAAATTAATAAAATTGACAGACTCCTAGCCATACAAATGAAGAAAAGGAGGGAGAAAACTCAAGTTACTAACATACCTGATGAAAAAGAAAACATCACCACAGACACTACAGAAATAAAGAAGATAATTTGAAATTATTGTAAAACTTGTACTCCAATAAAATAGAAAATATCAAAGTCACTGACAAATTAGATTCTAGAGTCATATGATTTGCCCAAATTGAATAAAGATGCTATACACAGTTTAAACAGATCAATTTCAAGTGATGAAATATAAGATTCTATCAGAAGCCATCCAAGCAAGAAAAGCCGAGAACCAGAAAGATAGAGAACTGAGTTATACAAGACCTTTAAAAAGAACTTATATCAGTACTCTTCAAATTATTGTATAAATTAGAAAAGGAGGAGCACTTCCAAATTTTGCTATGAGGCGAATATCACCCTGATTCCAAAGCCAGACAAAGACACATAAAAGAAAGAAAATTTTAGACTAATATCTCTAATAAAGATACATGCAAAAATTCTCAATAAAATTGTGGCAAATCAAATACAAAAACATATCAAAAAGATAGTACACTACAACCAAGTGGGGTGCATCCCAGGAATGCAAGGATGGTTAAATATATAGAAATCAAAAAATGTAACTCATCACACCAATAGACTTAAAGACAAGAATCATATGACCATCTCAAGAGATGCAGAAATATCATTTGGCAAAATACAGCACCGCTTCATGTTCAAAACATTAGAAAAACTAGGGATATCAGGAACATTTCTCAACATCACAAAAACTATCTATGCTAACCCCAGGCCAACATTGTTCTCAATGGAGAAAAATTGAAAGCATTCCCTCTAAAAACTGGAACAAGAAAGGAATGCCCTCTTTCACCACTTCTATAAAACATAGTTTTTGAAACACTGGACAGAGCAATTAGACAGAGAAAGGAAATTAAAGGAACATGGATAGGATAAGAAGAACTCAAAGTAACACTCTTTGCTGGTGATATGATTCTGTACTTAGAAGACTAAAAAAAAAAATTCCAACAGAAAACTTCTAGAATGAGTGCTTCAATTCAGCAAAGTAGCAGAATATAGAACCAACACCCATAAGACAAAGGCATTTTGGTATATTAGTGACAAATCCTCTGAAAGAGAAACAAGGAAAACTAACCTCATTTACAACATCCTCAAAAAAATAAAAAATAAAGTCACTTGCGTATCAACTGAATGAAAGAGGTGAAAGACCTCTACAACAGAAACTACAGAATGCTAAAAAATAAAATTAAAGAAAACCTTAGAAGATGGAAGATCTCCCTTGTCCTTGAATAGGCAAAATTAATATTGTCAAAATGATCATAATATCAAAAGCACTATACAGATTTAATGCAAATACAACTAAAACCCCAATGACATTCCTTGAGAAATAGAAAATGCAGACATGAAATTCATCTAGAAAAATACAAGATCCAGATTAGCTAAAGCAATCCTTAGCAGAAGAGTGTAGCAGGTGACAGCACTATACCAGACCTTAAACTCTACTACAGAGCAATAGTAACAAAAACAGCATGGCATTGTTACCAAAATGGACCTGTAGATCAATGGTACAGAGTAGATGACACAGAGACTAACCCACATAATTGCAGTTATCTAATATTAGACAATGGCACAGAAACATACATTGGAGAAAAGATAATGTCTTCAACAAATGGTGCTGGAAAAACTGGAAAACACTATGCAACAAATGAAATGAACCCTATCTCTCAGTATTCACAAAACTCCACTCAAAGTGTATCAAGGACCTAGGAATTAAACCAGAGACACTGCATCTAATAAAATGAAAAGTAAGCCCAAATCTCCCAAATATCCATCATGACTGATTAGGCCCCAAATTCCTTAATAAGACTCTTATAGTGCAAGAATTAAAATCAAGAATCAATAAAAGGGGTGGATTCAAACTAAAAATCTCCTTCCTACCAAAAGAAACAATCAATGCAGAGAATAGAGTGCCTACATTTGGGGAGCAAATTTTTACCACACACACATCAGGTAGAGCGCTAATCTCTTGGATACATGAAGAACCCAAAACTCTAAACACCAAAGAAACAAATAACCCAATCAATAAAGGGGCTCAGGAACTGAACAGACATTTCTCAGGAGAGGATATGCAATCAATCAACAAACATGGAAAAATGTTCCACATCTCTAGCTAGTAGAGAAATGCAAATTGAAACTACTCTAAGATTTCATCTCACTCCAGTCAGAGTGGCAGTTTTCAAGAATACAAACAACAATAAGTGTTGGGGAGCATGTGGGGGAAAAGGCACACTCATACATTGCTAGTGGGACTACAAATTGGTGCAGCCAATATGGAAAGCAGTATGGAAATTCCTTGGAAATCTGGGAATGGAACCACCATTTGACCCAGCTATCCCTCTCCTTGGACTATACCCAAAGGATTTAAAAATGTCATAATACAGAGACTCAGCCACATCATTGTTTATAGCAGCACAATTCACAATAGCTAAATGGTGGAATCAATCTACATACACTTCAATATGTGAATGAAAAAAGAAAATATGATATATATATATATACACAATGGAATATTATTCAGCATTAAAAAGAATAGAATCATAGCATTTTGCAGGTAAATGGATGGAGTTGGACAATACTATGTTACATGAAGTTAGACTATCCCAAAATACTGAAAGCTGAATGTTTTCTGTGATATAATGATGCTGACTCATAATTGCATTGGGGGGAGTGGAGGATGGGAGGGACTCTAGACAGAGCAAATGGGTGGGAGGAGAAGTGACGGGTATGGGGGTAGAAAAGGCGGTCGAATGAGATGGACATCATTATCCTAAGTACATGTATAAGGACATGAATGGTGTGAATATACTTCGTGTACAACCAGAGATATGAAAAACTTGTGTTCTCTATCTGTAATATAAATTGTCATGCATTTTAGTGTCATATATAACAAATTAGAAGAAAAACAAATAAATAAAAGTTTTCCAACTGTCAAATCTCTGAATTTAATTTATATAACTAAGTCCAAATATTACACTCATAGAAGGAGGCATACGCAGGGTGCAATGGCACACAGCTGTACTCCCAGTGGCATGGGAGGCTGAGGCAGGAGGATTGTAAATTCAAAGCCAGCCTCAGAAAAGGCAAGGCACTAAGAATCTCAATAAGTTCCAACCTCAAAATAAAGTAGAAAACAGTGAGGGATGTGTCCCAGTGCTCGAGAACCACTGAAACCCACCCCTAGAAATAAAGCAGGCCTAAGCAATCAAATACAGATTGTGGGCAAGTGAGGGATCATGTTTAGGGAAAGAGATCCCACATCCAACTGGGCTCTGGAGCTGAGTGAGGCCCCCAGAGCAAGTCCCGAGGTTTCAGTGAGGCACAGGAGACAGAAACTAATCCATTGGGAAAGTAAGCAACTGGGAAAATTCTGTTTATTAGTTGCAATATCATGTTTGTTCACTTATGAAAATGTATTGTACAAAATATGATTATTAATTAGACATATAATGATATTAGAGACATAAGACAAAGGAAAATTACTGTATTTGTATTTGGTATGAAGATCAGGTAATAATTTGAGAAGGTTATGACAGAGAAATTTTATATAGAAAATACAGGCAGGAAGAAATGACTCCTATGACATTTTGTTTATGCATTTTTTATTTTTAATATGCCAAATAATTATATATAATTGAGCTGATCAAATAAAATATTAAAAATATAGAAGTATTGTTGACATAAAGTGGACATAAATGAAACAGAATAAAACCAATGGTACAAAATATCAATGAAAAAAGCTTGGTCATTTTAAAGATCAATAAAATGGACAAATCTTTGGTGAGACTAATAAAGAAAACACACAGGTAAGAGGAAAAATGTGGGGTGTCAATCTACCTCAAAGCAAGCACCCGCAGCAGGCACAGGAAAGGGGTAATAATCTACTTCACAGCCAGCAACCCCACAGCTGCAGGAGGGAGAGAGGCAGGACATGGTGCTGCTGGCCTTCATGTGCAGGAAGAGGTGGCCACAAATGTGCAGGTGCACTTTCTACTGACAGGCAAAGGTTATATCCTTCCCTGAGTCCATGGAAACTGCCTCCTTATGAGGCAATGCCCAAGCCAGCAAGACTATGGCAGCTTAGAAATGACCAGGCCATCAGGCAGGCCCAAGCCATGGTCTCCCAGGAACCCATTCCAGGAAGCAGAGATCCTTTTCAAGATCAATAAGCACTGTGACCAGGTGGGCTCTGTGCTCTGAGAGCCTGGGGAAGTCACCAGCTGGGGCAGGTACTGTCCCTACACAGGGCTTAAGGCAGAGAGCCACAGAGGACTTGACAGTTTATTGAGAGAGTAAACAAGGTGTAGAAGGGAAGGTTTCTCATGAAGGACCTAGGGCAGCACTAGCCAAGGAGTTGATCTGGGATGGACTAAAGAAGGAACACAGGGCAGGAGTGGCACGAGCATGTAATGGCACACTGGATGACTGAATTTTGGTCACCCAGGATACAGGGACACAAGCAGCTCAAGCCTCTCTGTTGGCCTCAGCCATGGAAGTTACATGAAAGCAGGACTAAGGAGGCTTGCAGACAGCTAGTCAGAGACTGCAAAAAATGTGCACCTTTTCTCCCCATTGGCCCTTTACAACCTGCTGGAGTGAATCCCTGAGGGTTAACATATAGTGCTTTATGGCAAATGGATGTCACTCATTATGCACCTGTGAAAATTAAAAATATATCTGTATAATCATTGATAGCTATTCAGGCTGTGTAATGGCCACAGCCTCCACAGGAGAAATCAAAAAAGGGTCCTCACCCACCTACTTCAATGTTTTGGAATCACAAAAGTTCCCATTTCTATTAAAGCTGACAATGGGCTAGCCTGCATTAGCAAGCCATTTCAGGCAGTTTTCAATTATTGGCATATAGAGCACTTAACTTGGATCCCCTATAACCCTTAGGCTCAAGGCATCATAGAAAGAACACACAAGGAATTAAAGACATGCTACAAAACAGAGGGAGAAGCTATACGAAGTCCCTCATGATGCCTTGAAAAGAATGTTACTTGCTTCAAATTTTCTTTCAATGTCAAATGTTCTACAGACACAGCAGCCTATAAACATGGGCCCCCCACATGAGGCCCTCCCTCTACCTATGGTCTCATGGAGGGATCCCATAACAAGTGCATTGGATGGTCTGGGGTCCCTCCTAACCACGGGTGGAGAGTTTGCATATGTTAACAGGAGCCTCCCCCAGCTGGGTGCCTGTCAGAAAGTCAAGCCCTGGACCCCCAGAACCACCAAGCAAGGAGATGAAGGAACTAACTCTGGAGGAAAAATCTCACAGGCAAAGACCTCAACAACACAAACAGACCTCACATAAAGTGACTGGGGTGACCTTAAAGGTCTTGTTGACCAAGCCACCAGATTGGCCCCTTTGCCTGATGCAACCCCATCACTGGGCCTGTGATGGTGGTCCTAATATGTGCAATGCTCACTGATAACAGTGAAGCCTCCCATCAGGTAAATTGGGCCCTGACCACTAGACCACCCCTTCTGGCTATTGCTAATTGGGACGGGCTTTACCCAAGCTCTGTTCCAATAATTCCAACCTTATTGACCCTGATCTATCTATCCAGGAGGTAACTGTCCCTTAGAATGCCAGCATTTCTATACCCTCTCAGCCTATTTTTTCCTCTGTAGTAGACAATGAAGTCCATAATTCAGACAGTCCCCTCTGTTTTGGTCTTGCCAATGAAACTATTGCAGATAACTATAATAAGTCATATGTTGGGTTGTTTTTCACTGACCTTAGAGGTATAGTTAATACTACCTATAGCCACAGACTCCCCCATGGTAATGCAAGAAACCCCTGCTACCAACATGCCCAACAATGCTTTTTGGAAAGCCCCCCTCAGATAATAATATCATCCCATGGAATAATGTGTCACTGCCATTCCTTATCTCCTTGATAAGAGGAATTTCTCTGGGGAAGAATAATACCTATGTGCCTAGGTGGGCACAGCTCCCTGTAATGTACCTGTTGTGACCAAAAACCACATGGGCCACTGCACTTCCTGCTACACAGGACAAGCCATTACCAACCGGTATGCAGGAAATCAGTATGGATGATGGATATCACCCTCCAATATTGCTGGTGGCTAGGCCCATCAAATGGGCAGCAGCTGGCTGGATGAATGGGTCAATATTGAGTCCAGACCCTGACCATGGATTTGCCCTTGTCCCAAATTATGCCCATACCCACTAGGCACAAGCTTATGTTACGCCACCCTTTGCCATGCTAATAATCAATGATACTGATGGCATAAATAGCACTCATACAGAGGCCACTTGAGCAGTCACCACATCCTGCTGGCTCACAAATTGTCTAACCCCTGCTATGAAAGCTAAATGTATTTTTTACCCTTAAACGGCCCCCAGCAATCTGGCTTCCAGTGAACTTTTCCAGAGAGTGGAAGAGACCTTGGGACAGGGAGATGAAGAGACTTGTGAATGACATCCTGCACTAGACAAGGTGTGCAATTAGCCTCATCGTTGCTAGAATAATCGACCTGGTAGCCACCATCAACTCCATAGCCACTGCCACTTCTTTACTCACTAAGAGTACCCATGTAAGGGTAAAATTTCTAAGCTGATTCTAAACTGCAAAATTAAAATGTAAAAGACCCAGGCATCGCAAAGTTCCTCTGCTACACCCAGATTCCTGAGATAGTTAAGACAATGCCCTACTGGCCATTTAGCCTAGGGCCCTGTGCAGTTTGTCACAGGGCCCAAACCAATCAGTTTGAATGTGTAACTCGCTTAGGAATGACCAATCACCCACGCCCAACCTGTTCCCGCCAATGAATGTGCTAATCATGTCTCAGAGTTGTTGTTCAATTTTCCTGAGCCTCATGATGATTTGTTCTGATGTATGCAAAGCCCACCGCCCTCTCCAGAAAGTGTACTTAAGCTCTGCTTGACCTCTGCTCTGGGCTCCAGGCTGCTCTCCCTTCTTGAGTGAGCACTGGACCCCAGTGCGCTGGAATGGATCCCCAATAAATCCCCTTTTGCCAATTGCATGGAGCCAGTCTCTTGTGTGGTCTCTTTCTCCGACGCTCCACCGGACCCTTACACCCAGACTGCTCAGACTGTGAACAATGTGTCTACTGCCACAGCAGAAGCCTTTGTAACTCAAAATGACTTAAGTGAAATGTTCTGAGGTGCTATTTAAGTCATTCAGCAAGAAACAGACCTCCACCAGGAACAACTAGATATTCTGTTTATGTTGCAAGGCTCACTGTGACTCTGGGTTTCATGGTATTTTTGTCACCCAATATGCTGTATCTTAAAATGTAACCTTACACTTCTCCAGTTTTTCTCAGTATATTAAGGGCACTTGGGAAGCTAACTGTATTATGGTTATGCAAAATCTTACTAAGACATTGTCAAAATCAGTGAGACTAATGTGTTTATTTTGACAACCTCTTCTTTCTTCCAGGGATTAACTGATAGCCAAATTAACTAATCCTTATAATGCTATTACCCTGGCCCTACTGTTTATAATAGTGATAATTTTTTCTTGTGTTTTGAGATGTTTATGTAACCATGTAAGGGTAACCAAATGAAAAACATTAATGCTGGCTGAAGTCCTTGTGGCACTGAAGCCAGATTTAAAGTTAGGTAGTCAGTGTAGTTAGGTAAATCGGGTCTAATATCCAGTGAAATCTAAAATGGAGGCCATGCTGAGAATGACTCAGGGAAACGCAGGACAACTCATGGAATGTTAATGAAGTCCGAAAAGGCCCTAGGCCAAAGTCCATCCCAAAGAAGTGATAATGAAGTCCTTCCTGCCCAGATTACTTGTTTGGCCCACCTGTGTCCCAACCCTTCCCCCCTACATTCCATCACCAAATCTATAAAAAGGGGAAACAACCGCACTTCCATGGATTCCACCTCTTGGGTCCCCTTCTTCCTCTGGGAGAAGTCTTTTCTGCTGTCCTTTAATAAACTTCTAATTTCTACTCTGACCTTGCCTCAGCATGTGCTTTTCTGGTGTTATTCTTCAACATTGGGGAAGCAAGGACTCCTCACCAGTCAACAGCGGTAACAGCACAGTCAGAGGGGGGAGATGTGGGGACAGGAGCATGGACTACTGCATATGTGGCATATGTTGAGGGTGTCTGAGTGGCAGGCCACTCCCCTTGTGCTAGGCATGTGGGCAGCAGATGGCTTACTCCATAGGCACAGCCCGGGGCTTGAGACCATGTTTGCAGTCCCTGTGCTTGCTCCATGGCCCACTCCTCCATTGGTCGCTGCAAGGACAGTTAGCAGAAACTGCATTGGTGGCTGCCTGCAATCTGCTAAGGTACTGCCTGAGTATATACACACAGTAACTGCACAATAAAATCAGACCTACTTCCTGCTTGGTGTCCTGAGGTCTTAATTAGGGACTCTACAGACACACTCTCCTCTTCCCCAGTCCATGGACCTCCTCGCTGGACAAGAGAAAGCCCACACAATCAAACACACAGCTGGCCATTCCAGTTGAACTTCCATGCTTTCAGTGAAGCCTAGATGTTCTACAGCAGAGGACAGCACCCTGACACAGGGTGCCAGGCACCGTGATGGATCCCAAGCTGTACAGACACAGCTGTAGATCCCCTGCCTCTCCTTGGTGTGGGGAACCCACCAGTTGCTCTGCCCCAGTCACTGTGAATACAGCCTGGCTGTGGGCCGCAGGTGCCCTGAGAGCTGCAGAGCCCCAGGACAGGGCCCTCTCTGCACATGGCCCTCACCACCCACCCTCACCCTCGCCCTCCCTGAACCTTCCCATCTCCATGGCCACTGTCCTCTCTCTTTCCAGGACCTGATGCAGTAGCTTCCCCACCTGAGTGATAATGTGGTGATGTCTACCTCTGCCTGACTCATTTCACCTAGGTCCATGTGCTCCAGAGCCATGCCCAGGGCCAGGAATGACAGCATATTCCTCAGTGGACAGCATATTTTCCACATATACATGTATACCAGGGACAAAATGGGGGCCATGAAAAGTGCTTCAACAACCAAGTCACTAGAGTTAATGAAAGGATGCTTAGACTCTCAACTGCTATGCACAACAAAGAGAGGTCCAGTCCCCAAGCCTCTGGCTGTCCCACCCCATGTCTTTGCTGGCCTCAGGACATGCTATACAGGGTGAGCTGTCTTGCCTGCTGTCCTGCTGAGAGCCATAGCCAAGTAGGAATGATTCATGGCATTTTTGGTTGAAAGGTGACTCCAGCAAGCCATTGAGATGATAATGATTATGTTAAGATGTGCATTCAATTGGAGATTAGACCCCTGATGTCCACCTTGGCCTGCTACTTTGGAGCTCTCCAGGGATTCCCAGAGAGTTCCCATTGGTTGGGGAAGTGCAGTAGGAGGGAATTCCGGAGGAGGGATTTACTGATGGTGTAGTGTGTCCCCGGAGAAGGCCTCATGCATGGAAATACAGTTTGTTCCTACTTGAGTGGCTCGTGGTTTTGTGCCTAGCCAGACTGCAGCACTGTCCTACAAGCTGGCCCTGGAGCTGGTAGAACTAGAGTACTGGGACCTTAGGGGACACTGCTCCCAGTATTCTAGTTTTGCCTGTGCCCCAGGGCTACCCAGTGAATCCTCTCAATCAGGGTGGGGAAGACCCACCTCCACACTAGGGAACCCTGTGTGCCTGCAGAGTTAGCCCCATGGGAGCTGCCAGGTTGGCAGTTGGGTGTTGATCTCCAGACCAGAGCTGGCACAGACCAACACTTACTCATTCCCAAGGCTGGATCCACATCCTTGGAAGTTTAGTGTGCCCACATCAGACCCCAGCCTGTGTGAGCTGAGTCCAGTCTGTGCTGCCAGAGCTGCTCCTCCTCAGCTCTCCTCTGCTGGACTTCTGGAGTTTTGATACCGCTGTTGACTGGTGACAAGTCCTTGCTTCCCTGATGTTGAAGAATAACACCAAAGAAGCACGCCGAGGCAAGGTCAGAGTAGAAATTAGAAGTTTATTAAAGGACAGCAGAAAAGACTTCTCCCGGAGGAAGAAGGGGACCCAAGAGGTGGAATCCGTGGAAGTGCAGTTGTCTCCCCTTTTTATAGTTTTGCTGATGAAGGGGGAAGGGTTGGGACACAGGTGGGCCAAACAAGTAATCTGGGCAGGAAGGACTTCATTATCACTTCTTTGGGATGGGCTATCTCCAAATCTGTTGGGGGCTGTTATAGGGTGGACTTTGGCCTAGGGCCTTTCCGGGACTTCATTAACATTCCATGAGTTGTCCTGGGTTTCCCCGGAATCATTCTCAGCATGACCTCCATTTTAGATTTCACTCTGTATTAGACCCGATTTACCTAACTACACTGACTACCTAACTTTAATTCTGGCTTCATTCCCCCCTCTAATTTGGGAACTCCTTACTGCTGTAAGGAAAGGGGGCGAAGAAGATCTTTCTGGCTTCTTCAGGCTGACAAAAGGGGCGATGTTGGGGCAAGCAGTTTGGAGTCCCCCTTAAAAATATCGGGTCTATCGAGTGGTCCATGCTAAAAGTCCAATTGAGAAGTAATAGGCTGGAGGGCCATTCGAGTGATAGGTGGTCTATAAGAGAAATAAGAGTTCATTAGTACTGGAACCAGATTGATACAGCAAGAAATGCCAAAGCACAGAAATATGCCAATGAGTATAATGGCCAAGACAAAGATCAACAATGTTTTCTATCAGGCAGTACCAGGAACTAAGAGTTAAGATACTGTTTCCACGAAAATATTGCTGAGGACATGGCTTCTATCTGAGCATGTAAATCTTTAAGGATATTTGCCACATTGCCAGAAATGTCAGGGATGTCAACACAACATTTAGGGTTACAGATGTCTTTTCCTTTAAGATATAGTCTAATAATTTAATGCCATCTGATCCTGCAAAATCCTTTTACTAGTACGACCTCTGTGTCTAATAGAAAAATCTTTAATTCTGCTACACAGGGCTGGATAACCATACTAGCAAACATCAAGCCTACCTGCGTTGGTTAGAAATAAAGGCCTTAGACTAAAACTACTCTAACAGTCCCTTTGACAGTTATCAGGCATTTCTGTCTAAGAATCTCTTTTGTAGCCTCCAGTCTACTTATTTATGGAAGTTACATTTAACTATCATTATTATTAAAATGTCCAGGAATAGCTGTGTTTTGGCTTTGACTGTCTTTGCTAAGTGTTTAAGATGAAGCAAGTCAAACTGACTTTTGTTTCAATCTATTGTTAACAGTCAGCTGAGTTATGGGAGTCCTCGGGAACTTCACAGCAGCTTCTCACTTCTGCTAGTGCCATTTGCGCTAGGATGGGTCCAGGCCTTGCTTGACCATGTGGCTTCCCTCGGAAGCATCAGGGATGTCTCCCTTTTTGATGACCCTCCTCTTCACAGCAAATGCACTGACTGGCTTCCTGTCCTCCACTGGTCTCATTAATCTCCCTGATCAGGAGGTTATGTGGCCTAGAGTTACAGAGCCCTTTGGAGAAGTCCCCTATTCCCTGATTCAGACTGACTCAGAGGGCAAGAGCCAAATATTGGTTTTCTTGGCCCTTTTAATTTAACTTTAATTTTAAAACTTAATCTTAAACATCCAGTAAATAAGTTTCAACAGCCTTATACTAAGAGTACTGGACTTTAATGTCTATCTCTCTATCCTGTAGGTGATAACTTCTTGTCTTAAATTAACCCAGGTAGTGAGCTCTTAAATCAGTACCTCTGCAAAACATTAACAGGCAATCTTAAATCATTTATAAGAAAACGACAAGATAAAATTATCAAGAGTAAAAACATTTAGTTCATATAATAGCTACCTTGAATTTTGGTGGAGTATATCCCCTGTTTGAGATCCTGGCAATCATGACAAAAACCAACTTTTGGACACAACTTTAAGTGTACTGAAATCTAGCCTACTTCTTTCATAGTCACTTTCACATGAGATGGGACATAGAGCCTTATCTCAAGTAAGGTGGGGCTCTTCATAAATCTTAAATACTATAGTTCTGAAGCTGATCTTTGTTTTTTTTTAAACATCATTTTACAAAGCCTACATAAATTGTTGCTTAAGTTCACATGAATATTAGCTAACACAACATAATATCACATCTAAAACATGAATTAAAGGAAGGCTGGAAGCTTCTAACCTCTTGTTGGAAATTAGCAAAGTATTTCTGTGTCTCACAATAAAACCTTCACCCAGATTAGGCTCTCATTGACTTAAAAAATACATTTAAATTGTATCTCAGTGTAAAAAGTAACATGGAACTTTACATAACTTATTGATAATAAGTACAGTTATAGAACACAAGTGATATAAATAAATTTCCAACATGATTTTCTTTTAAGCCTAAAATTACCATACACTTTTAGAATACCAGCTTGATATAATGCTCTTTCTAAAGCTTCTACCTTACAGACTTGCATACCTGGAAGATATGAACACATTAATGGCACCAATTACATTGATGTTTTTATATTAACCAAGTTTAGCTTTTAAAGAAATAACATAGCACAATTCTCTAAAACAACAGCACTTGTTTAACCAGCTGTTTAATGTCTTTAAGATTACTTGCTCAAAAACTTACTTATAACCAACTTGCACAGACCTTCTTCATCACTTACTTAAACCTCTTAATTACTTAAACTCTTAACCAGAAACACACTTTCCCTCTATTAAATCCATACCTAGAACCTTCTAGTTTCTCTTTTTATCTGTTAACCTCTTTCTGTTCACATTTTGAAACAATACTTGTAAATTTTTGAATTTAAGCAGATTATTTCATAGACATCAACATTTTATTAGGGCCTTTTTTGAACACCTAGAAAAACTTATAAGCTTAATTTTGAAGACATCTTTACTTTCATCTGTTTACCCAACTTAAATTGAGCCATTTGAATCACGTGAATTAAAGATATTTGGATCCATTTTTAATTTTTCATGAGGGCTCCTCATCTGTCAATTGTCATATCACTGCATGACATATGGACATACACACAGACATACGGACATACAACACGTAACACAAGTGTAACACATAACACAAAAGGCCTTTGCAGCTTTCTCAGGTGAAATCTCATTGCAATGTTTAAAAAAAACTCCAGTTGATCAAAAATAGAACTTATCAGAAAAACATTAGCTTGTCTGTAGAATAAAAATCATGAGCTCAAAAATAAAAACATAGAATCTAAGAAAAGGCAAAAGTCCTAGAAAAAATTGACCGGCCAGTAATTAGTAAATGCCATACAATTTACTCTTTGGTTTAATCTAGTTTGAGTTCAGGTAAGACACCTTTACTTTTTTTTCCTTTGGGCCTCAGATCTGTCTCCTACTGGTGCTCCAGGCTTCTTCTATTTGCATATCAACTTAAGTCCTGGCTGAGGTCTGGAAGGAACTGGGAAAACTGGAATTTTGAGCAGAAACTTCACGTCTAAGGCATTTTAACCATAAGTCACAATTTTCAGGTTTGGAAGTTGAAAATATGGTACAATTTACAAAATTTCATCCTTATATCTTCCTACACTAGAAAAACTTGCTCACACAAAACTGAAAATAGGATCTTTCTTGATAGTATAAAAGCCACCATCAGAAGAAGTTCCTTCAGGATCATTAAGCTACTTTCTTTGTTCTGAAGTTCCTAAAGTAGTATTAAGTTACATTAAATCACCTGGAAAAAATCCACACACTACCATGTATATCTAAAATTAAGCTTTGAAAATTCGCAAGACTGTTGCTAATTAATGTCATTTCAATAAGCCAGACCAACATTTTAATTCAACACTTTTTCCTAAATCTTACACACTGAGAGAAACAGATACCAAATCATAATTTACTATCCTTGCCCAAATCAATGCACTGTACACCTAGTGAAATCTCCTTAGGCTACCCAGTTCAAAAATTGATGAAAAAATAAAACTGAATGATTGGGAGTTACTTGCCAACTTAGAAGTAGAGTTCTTTTAATTTTCTATCCTAAGTATTTAATTTCTCCGGCATGAATTATCTGAAATCAAACTAATCAATTACCTAACCGTAACTTTTAACTGCAAGATTACGCAATGCTTCAAACTCATTTAGATACCAGATGTTACAATGAAACATCTTTTAGACACACATTTAGCCTAGATTATCCCCAAGAAACAATCTATAATAACCTTTAAAACAGACCAGATAAGAAAATATCTCTCCAGGTTTTGAACTTCCATTTAATTATGACTCTTATCAGTGGCACCTTAGATTTCCCATGAGTGGACCAGATGTTCTCACATAGGGGCAACTATAGGTGTAAAATCAAGGGTCTCAGTGTGACTGACTTTACTGCATTTAGGTGGAGTAATCCTTACAGTGCAGGGAAATTATGAGGAAATTTCCCCAAAGCGAAAATGGCTCTGGCAGCTGCTGGGAATTCCTCAGTTTCCCTTTCACTTGCAAGATTAGCTCCTTTGGATAGATCCAATCCCAGGCAATCTGGCATATCTCCTAACTTTCCAGTAGAGTCAGTTTTTATCTGCCTTAGGTCTTGAAGGGGGACGGGGGTATGTACTTTGATCGGCCCAAATTTTTCTCTTGATTCTTTTTCCTCAGTGAGTTCAAGATTTTCTCTCTTCATGGCAGATATCATAGCTAAGTCTACTTTACACTGTTGGCATAATTTAGGATTTTCCCTGAGAGCAAAGAAAATCTGAACATACGGCATCTCACACCATTTCCTTTTTTGTAAATTTTATCAAACTGTAAAATTGTATTAAAATTGATATTTTCCTCTGGTGGCCAGGTTTCTCGTATTTGAGGCCAGGCCAAGAAAATGAGGCACTTTTTCTTTAGCATCTGAGGTTCAAATCTATCCCAATTTTTCAATACGCAGGCTAGTGGTCCACCTGGCGTATTGGAGAGAGAGAAGCTCCCGACTGAGTGAGAAGAAAACAGGACTCAGGTGCCCACGCTACACCGGAGAAAACTGTTCTCATTAGGGACGTCTCCCTAAGTTTGAGCTTCCTAAACGGTCCAGAAAACCCATCTCTCACCTTGCTTTGCCAAGGGGTTTCTGGTCCCCTTTAGCAAAGTGCTAGGGTCTCAGTTTGCCCTGTGCCAGAGACCCTGGGAGGATTCAGACTTAAGGGCCTTACTGCTTTCCTCCCGACCACTAAAAACCCATTGCAAAAGAGAATCGTGTGCTCTTTTGTTGTTGTCTTTGCTCTGTAGACTAAAGGAGCCGCCTAAGTGTTAAGGGATATCTACTGGTTGTAAGGTAGCAGATTACCTTAGAGTTGATAAAATTAAGGAGTTGATTCTAAAAATGCCTCTCTAGTAGCTTAAGGAACACAGAACATTTTAAACATTGGGGCGGTAAAACAGACTAGTAAAAGTTACCTATGCATCTTAGGGAACCTGGGCAGATTTTACTAATTATCTCATGCCTTTCTCAGTCCTGCAACCTGAATTGCTAACATTTCTGACCTGCTAACATTTCTGACCTGCGAAGGAAGGGAAGCATCCAGGAGGAATGGATGCGGAGTTGGGAGTGTTGCGCGTAGCCCATACGGAGGCAAATGTGATTGGGGCTTTCCCTCAGTGCCATTCATCTACCGATCACCCTAGATACCCCTGAGGGCTGTCGGAAGGGGGCTCAAGAGAAAGGAACCTTAAGAATCCTCTGAGAGTAGCCCAGACCGGAATTCCGCAGTTGTTCCAAACTCCTTCCTCGACCTCCACGCATCCGAGGCAGATCGGGATTAGGGACACTGTGTACTCACGCCAATTGCTCTCCGGGCCCAGACAGAAAAGTTGGAAGCGGCTTTGACAGAACCCAACATGCCTGTTCTGTACCGAACAGGTGATTGAGAGCTGCTTAGGCCGGGAAACCTCTCACCCGAGTCTTGAAGAGTGGCAGCTGCACTAATTGCGTTTAAGTAGCCGTCGGGTGCCCACCTTACCTCCAGAAAGAAAGAGAGAGAAAGATGCACCTCAAACAGACATGGGGTGCGTAGAGAGGCGCTTACCTCGGTGTAGATCTCGGTATGGGACCTCCAATATGATACCGCTGTTGACTGGTGACAAGTCCTTGCTTCCCCGATGTTGAAGAATAACACCAAAGAAGCACGCCGAGGCAAGGTCAGAGTAGAAATTAGAAGTTTATTAAAGGACAGCAGAAAAGACTTCTCCCGGAGGAAGAAGGGGACCCAAGAGGTGGAATCCGTGGAAGTGCAGTTGTCTCCCCTTTTTATAGTTTTGCTGATGAAGGGGGAAGGGTTGGGACACAGGTGGGCCAAACAAGTAATCTGGGCAGGAAGGACTTCATTATCACTTCTTTGGGATGGGCTATCTCCAAATCTGTTGGGGGCTGTTATAGGGTGGACTTTGGCCTAGGGCCTTTCTGGGACTTCATTAACATTCCATGAGTTGTCCTGGGTTTCCCCGGAATCATTCTCAGCATGACCTCCATTTTAGATTTCACTCGGTATTAGACCCGATTTACCTAACTACACTGACTACCTAACTTTAAATCTGGCTTCAGTTTCCTCTTGGAATTTGTTCAGGTAACTCCCAGGCACACGGTCACTGATTGATTCTTGGTGGCTGAGTGGAAACTGCTCGGGACCTGCTCCCTGTCCTGGTGCACCTGATACTCACTGTGCCCCTCTGGTGCTTCCCTGTGCTACATTTATGTTTTCTTCTGTCTCTCAGTGTTACCACTGTTGACCAGCGAGGAGTCCTTGCTTCCCCAATGTTGAAGTATAACACCAGAGAGCATGCCAAGGCAAGGTCAGAGTAGAAATTAGAAGTTTATTAAAGGACAGCAGAAAAGACATCTCCTGGAGGAAGAAGGGGACCCAAGAGGTGGAATCTGTGGAAGTGCTGTTGTCTCCCCTTTTTATAGTTTTGGTGATGGAATGTAAGGGGGAAGGGTTGGGACACAGGTGGGCCAAACAAGTAATCTGGGCAGGAAGGACTTCATTAACACTTCTTTGGGATGGGCTATCTCCAAATCTGTTGGGGGCTGTTTCCTGGGTTCCATTAACATTTCTTTGGGGTGGACTTTGGCCTAGGCCTTTCTGGGACTTCATTAACATTCCATGAGTTGTCCTGCATTTCCCAGAATCATTGTCAGCATGGCCTCCATTTTAGATCTTACTGGATATTAGACCCAATTTACCTAACTACGCTGACTACCTAACTTTAAATCTGGCTTCATCAGTTTTCATCTCTAGCCTCTGCTAAATTCCTGATCCTGGGGTCTAGGGACATCTTCCTTGCAGATCTCAACATCATAATCAAATGACTTTATTATCTTTGGGATTCTCTGTGGACTCCAGAGCCCTGTGCAAGGTGGAGCCTGCTCTCCTGTGGCCACACCCCAGGGCTGTCATTTCAGTTTGTGAAAACTGGCTGCACATCCTGCAGAGGTAGGAGCAGAGGTCCAAGTGCTGGAGCATGGCCTGTTGGTCAGCTCAGGACACGTGGTCCACCCATCACCCCACACTCTCCCTCCTGGGAGGAGAGCCCTCCTGATCCCTCCTGCTGGCTCTGCTGGGTCTGCAGGGTGAGCATGCTGCCCACAGCCACCCTCTGGGTGAGGACAGACAAGTGCTCCTGTGTCAGCCATGGCCATGTGCCTCTTGTCTCAGCCCCTCCCTCTCCTGACCTTGCTCACCACCACAGCCACTGTCCAGCTCTGCCCCTGTGAGGCCAGCTTCTTACATGGACAGGAGAATGAGGCCAGGAAGAGGCTGTCCTTGAGGCCTGGCCTTTTCTCCTAGCACTGTAACCTAAATTGTGTCCTCAGCTGTGCACCCCTGTGGCAAGTGCCTGAGGCCATCAGCACATGAAGAGGAGCTTTCCTTTGGCTCCTGACTTCCAGTGCTCTAGTCCATGAAGAGAGGAGTCCACTGCATTCACACCTTTCCTGGGTGTGCCAGGGGCAATGCAGAGATCCCCTGTGGGGAAATCACTCTCCATGTTGCTAAGAATCAAAGGGAGGGAGGAAGAGATGGGGTCTGCCAATCCCCTTGTGTGGAATGTCCATGGTGATTGACATAAATTCCCCAAGTCCACATGTCCCAAGGGATCCTTCATTCCTAACAATGGGGGCTACAGAACAACCTTATCACATGTTATTTGGGGTTGACAATGATGCACACTAATCATTCTCTCCCTAAACACAAAGCTTTCCCATTCACCTCATAATGCAGAACACATTCAGTCCGCATCCTTGAGACCCTAAAGGCATAAATATTTCAGCTGAATTCAGAAATCCAGTGCAAAGATCCAGAAGGTTCAGGAAAACTTGACCGTGTGCCTTAAAATCAAAGAGGGGTCACAGAATCCTAAGCTCTATGGCAGGAGTGAATATTCCCATTTCAAAAGGAAAAGACAGAGACATTGAAGGGGACTGAAGCCCAGCAGCACTGACATTAAACCCACTGCTCCAAATCTGTCCTCAAGGTCACCGTAGGGGTAGAAGGGTGAGGGCTCTGGGCAGCCCCAGCACACAGTCCAGCTGGACATAGTCCTCAGGTCTCACTCTCAGTGAGCTTGGCCTACAGCATGCAGCCTCCTGGGCAAGTGCTGCCCACTGCTGGCTCCTCTGCTCCTAGGGTCTCCTCAGAAGCCCTGGCCTCATCTCACAGCCCCATGCATCACCTTCCAGGGCTGCCAGCAGGGAATCTTACCCTGGCACCATCTGACCTCCCAGGCCTTCCTTTCAAGTATTAATATAAGCCTCCCTGACCCTGGAGCTCTCACAGTCTGCCACCTGCAAAGCCAGCATGGTGTGGCTGAGGACAAGGTCACCCTCAGCAGGGAGCAGGTCCTGGCCTCCCTTGAACCAGGGCTGGGAACCTCTGGGACCCTTGCTGGCTGAACAGGGGAAACCATGCCCTGGGCAGTCCTGGGTCAGGAGCCCAGAGCTCTCTCCCACAGGCCCTGCCCTGGAGGGTCTTTCAGATCCTCATCTCTGCCTCTGAGCTGGGGAAGCTGGGCCTTGTTGATCCCTGGGATCCTGAAACCACCCTCCATCCTCTGGGTGCAAAGCCTTGGGCTGCTCCCAGTGGAGCTGCTGGCCTCACCCTCCCAGCTCAGCCCACTCAGTGATCAGGACTGAACACAGCTGCTCACCATGGAGAGTGTGCTCAGCTGGGTTTTCCTGGTGGCTGTTTTCAAAGGTAATGAATGGAGAACCAGAGATCCTGAGTGTGAGTGGACAGGAGTGAGAGGGAGAGTGGATGAGTGACAGTGTCCTGACCAGGCTGCCTCTGTGTTTGCAGGTGTCCAGTGTGAGGTGCAGCTGGCGGAGTCTGGGGGAGGCCTGGTGCAGCCTGGGGGTTCCCCGAGACTCGCCTGTGGAGCCTCTGGATTCACCTTCAGTAGCTATGGGATGCACTGGGTCCACCAGGCTGCAGGGAAGGGGCTGGAGGGATCTCATTTGTTAGTACTGATGGCAGTAATACTATTCCAACTCTGTCAAGGGCTGATTCACAATCTCCAGTGACAACTCCAAGAACACACTGTACCTGCAACTGAGAAGTCTCAGAGTCTAGGACACAGCCACCTATTACTGTGCCAAACACATGGTGAGAAGACCTCAGTGTGAGGCCAGATGCAAACCTCTCTGCAGGGTGCCCAGGTCCTTCAGGGGATGCTTAGCACACAGGGAGCCCAGAATCAGCCCAGGTGCAGGTGCAGAGGGAGGTTGAGAGCTGGTTTCCTGCATCTGGTTTCCTCTCTATGAACCAGCTTCCCAGGGAGCCACCTGGACTTCTTGTCTGTGCTAAAATTTGGTTAGTCTGAAATTATGAATCCTGGTTTTTTTATGTAGATTTCCTTTTTAATATGAGTGTATCATAGTTATCCTTATTATTGCTTTTCCATTAACCTATTGATAGACATCCATTGAGTATCAAAGCAATTCCTCCCTGTGGTCACTGTGCCATGTGCAAGACTGTGGTCCAGTCCTGACTCCGCCATGAAGGTGACTCTCGGAACTTGACAGTTGAGTCAGGTCCCACCTCGGGCCTCTCTGCCGCATGGACATCCTGGTGTGCAACAGGGGGCCCCACTGGCTGAGGCCTCTGTCCACTCACTGCCCTCCCAGGGCCTGTTCAGGCTGTGACATTTGTGCAGCTGAGTCAGAGCAGGGCAGTGGTTAGTCTTCTCCACACTCACTGCTCTCTCAATGCCTGTGAGCTCCTGTCCTCTCCAGGTTGTGAAAAGGTGGTGGGTGTGGTGAAGGACTTCCCAGATATGAAGCATATGGACGTTTCTCTCCTGTGGACTCTGCTGCTGGATGAAGGTCAGTGCTGGCTGAGGGGTCTCCCACATCACTGCACTCACAGGCCTCTCTCCCCCATGGAGCCTGTGGTGCTGAGCAGGTGTGGGATTTGCTGAAACCCTCCCCACATTCACTGCATGGGAAAGGCTGGGCTCCAGTGTGAACACTTAGGTGTGCAATGTGATTGGCATTTCTGCTGAAGACTTTCCACATTCACTACACCTGGGTGTCCTGTCCAGTGGGCTCTATCTGGAGTGTGAAAGGCTGGACTGATGGTGAGCAGCTGCCCACATGCTCCATTCCTGGTGCCTTTCCCCTGTGAGAGGCCCCTGCACTCTCAGTGATCGCTGGAGGCTGCCCTCTGGTGGGTCCCCTGGTCCCTGAACTCACTTGAGCTGGCTGAATGTCCTTCCCACCTCCCTGCTCTCCTGACCTCTCCCACAGGTTGTTCTGCAGCTGCTCAAGGCTGGGACCCCTTCCTCTCTTTTAAGTGTTGCTCCCCAGGGCACAGCATGGGGTGCTGAGGGTTCCCACTTAGCTCTCCTCCTGTGGGTTTCTCTGCCCAGATGGAGCCTCCACAGCCTCTGCTCTGTGCCAACAGCCCTTCACCATCCACAGGGGGTTCTGCAGCCTCAGGAGCCCAGGCCAGGTCCTGCCCCACAGCTGATGACCTCAGACTCTCTCCCTGCTGGTGCTGTCATGGCAGCCAACACAGACATCTGGGCTCTGCATGGGGACAAAGTCCTGCCCAGTGCTGCCCTCCTGTCCTGGCCACCTCAGCAGAGCCAGCTCTCCCCTGGTCATTCTGAAGAGCATCTAAAATCCCTGATTTCCACGTTACCCCTGACTGAGCACATGAGGACTTTAAGTAACTCCTGCTGTGTTAAGTGCTCTGGGAGAGAGGGAGAGAGACAGGGGGAGAGAAAGTAGGAGGTGACCCCAGGCCCAGAGTCCCTGTGGTGCAGCTGTGCAGGCACAGACACAGGCAGACCTCAGACGTCCTCTGAAAACTTGGGAATCTCAGGGATCCCAGGGGTGTGAGCAGCTTCATCACGAGGGGTTTATTTTATAATTGCTTTTATTTTTAAATACATGACAGCAGAATGCATCACAATTATTATTACACACATAGAACACAATATTTCCTCTCTCTGGTTGTGTATAATGTATGGTCACAACAATTCCTGTCTTCATACATGTACTTTGTATAGTGATGCACATCACATTCCACAATTATTTATAACCCCCTTCCCCCTTCCTTCCCCTTCCACCCCTCTGCCCTATCTAGAGTTCATCTGTTCCTCCCATGCTCCCTCTCCCTACCCCACTATGAGTCAGTCAACTTATATCAGAGAAAACATTCACCATTTGTTTTTTGTGGATGGCTAACTTCACTTAGCATAATCTTCTTCAACTGCATCCATTTACCTGCAAATGCCATGATTTTATTCTTTTATTGCTTAGTAATATTCCATTGTGTATATATGCACACTTTTTAATCCATTAACCAACTGAAGGGCATTTAGTTTGGCTCCAAAGTTTAGCTATTGTGAATTGTGCAGCTATAAATATTGATATGGCTGTGTCCCTGTAGTGTGTTGTTTTTAGGTCCTTTGGGGATAGACCAAGGAGAGGGATTGCTGGGTCAAATGGTGGTTCCATTCCCAGCCTTCCAAGGAATCTCCATACTGCTTTCCATATCGGCTGCACCAATTTGCAGTCCCACCAGCAATGTATGAGTGTGCCATTTCCCCACATCCTATCACGAGGGGGTTTAAACAGGAGTGCTGCATAACACAGTGACCCCACTGGCCTTGGGGAACAGGATGGGAGCTGTCCCTGGAACATGCTGTCCCCAGCACCTGCAGCAGCCCCAGAAGCACACCACACCACCCATCCAGAACCTTCCTGTGTGGCTGACAGAGCAGAGTAAAGGCCCTCAGGAGGCCACCCCCTGTGTCCTCTCTCTGCATGGCCTTGCACTTCTGCAGGGAACACCCTCTCTGTGTGCTGCAGCCAAACCTGACCACTGGGCCTCCCCATTCCTGGATGGCTGGCAGGAGGAGGACCAGCAGGAAGGAGCCCCCAGTTCCCCCCACCCCAGCCCCCAGTGCCTCTGAGCAGCAGGAGACAAACACCTCTCTAGAAAGGGTGGGGTCCTGCCCTGTGCTCCCCACTTTATCCTCCTCTTCAGTCTCAGTCTGAAAGCCCAGCCCTGACTGACCAGCCCTGTCTCCTCCTCATGGGGCCTTCATTGTAGCATTGAGGTCCTGACACTGCTCCTCGGCCTGGTGACAGCACCCTGTGTGAATGTCCAGGGATTTCAGGAGCAGGGTGTGGAGGTGCAGTTCTGGTGTGATTGACTGAATGTGAGGCTGCTCTTCCCTCATGTCCTCACGCAGGTGTAGGTCCAGAAGTTGGGGCCAGGCCTGGTGAAGCCCCTGCCCACCCTGTCCCTCACCTGTGCTGACTCTGATTCTCTCTACCCAGTTGTGGTGTGAGCTGGATCCACCAGGCTTCAGGGAGGGGCCTGGAGTGGGTTAGAGGGATGGATGGTGGTGGAACAGATCCCATTCCACACGTGGTCCTGAGTCCCTGCTGGTCCTCAGTGCTCCTTGATGGAGTTGTGCACATGCTGGTCCTTTCCCCCAGGTGTCCTTGGCCCACTGCAGCTGCAGCGGTTGGGACCTGCCTGGTAGATAGTCAGATTCACCAGGGACACTTCCAAGAGCCAGGTTTCATTAAGCACTCAACAGGGTGAAACCTGAGGATATGGCTGTGGATTCCAGTGGGAGACACCCAGTGAGGGAACTCAGTGTGAGCCCAGTCACTCACCTGCCTGCAGGGGGCACTAAGGACCAGCAGGGAGCTGAGGACCAGCAGGGGGAGCTGAGGACCAGCAGGGAGCTGAGGACCAGCAGGGGGAGCTGAGGACCAGCAGGGAGCTGAGGACCAGCAGGGGGAGCTGAAGACCAGCAGGGGGAGCTGAGGACCAGCAGGGAGCTGAGGACCAGCAGGGGGAGCTGAGGACCAGCAGGGAGCTGAGGACCAGCAGGGGGAGCTCAAGACCAGCAGGGGGAGCTGAGGACCAGCAGGGGGAGCTGAGGACCAGCAGGGGGAGCTGAGGACCAGCAGGGGGAGCTCAAGACCAGCAGGGGGAGCTGAGGACCAACAGGGAGCTGAGGACCAGCAGGGGGAGCTGAGGACCAGCAGGGAGCTGAGGACCAGCAGGGGGAGCTCAAGACCAGCAGGGGGAGCTGAGGACCAACAGGGAGCTGATGTCCAGCAGGGGGAGGTGAGGTCCAGCAGGGAGCTGAGGTCCAGCAGGGAGAGCTCAAGACCAGCAGTGGGATCAGGACCACCAGGGCCCCTTAGGGTCAGGAGGGAGCTCAGGCTCAGCACATAGAGTGAGGACCAGCAGAGACATTTAGGATCAGCAGGGGAAGCCCAGGACCACCAGCTTCACATCTCAGCCCCAGGAGAAGATAGAGCAGTGTCCTGGTGAGACTGTTTTATTATTGTAGTTTCCCTATAAAACTCAGTAATTCTTCCAGCAGTCTGCCTTAATTTTTTCTCAATTATATTTTCAGTAAATAATATTCTGTTTTTCTACTCTAGATTCAAATTCTTGGGATGCTTAATGTATTTCTGAATATTGACCTTAAGTCCTGAGCCTTGATGACTATCCAATAAGGCTGAGGAATTTAAATACTGTGTGACTCCTTCTTCTTATTTGCTGTGCACACAGAGGAGGAGCCACACATGTGTGTTTGAAACAGCATCACAGGAACATGGAAAAAAGGTGAGCTTGTCCTGCCCGTGACTTTGACAGCAAGTGTCCCAGCTCTGGAGGCCATGTCACACCTCCTCAGCCCTAGGAGCCAGTTCAAAATCAAGTTCAAAGCTGTTGTAGTTTTGCAGTTGTTCATGGACATGAGCTGCCTGGGAAGGAAATTGCCCCAGGGACCATCCCCAGGAGGCTCCCTCCACCCACTCTCTTGTTTGTGTCCCATGCTGTGAACAAATGTTCTTCTGACCAGCAATGATGGAGACCACATTCCCTGCAATGTCTGTGCATTGTGATGGTGGTGTTTGCTTTGGCACCAAGAGTTCTGCTCCACTGCTCTCTGGGTTTCCAAAGGGGAAAGATGGAATAAGTCTTAGAGAGAAAGCAGGTGAGACACAGGGAATTTTCAAGTGGAAATCACAGAAATCCTGGCCACGACTCCATGTCAATCAGGGTAACAAATGTCAATCATCCATGAACTGGAAAAGGAATCATCAGAACTGAGAAGACGGCCACTCAAGAAAGTTCCAAACTAATACAAATCATGGGTGAGAAAGTCCTGGAGGAGACTGAGGAGACCAAGGTGTGGGATCAATGAAATCTTGATCTACGAGTAATGGAGATCACAGCATCCAGTGAGGATGATGGTCAATACATTCAGTGGACATGTGACCTCAGGTAGACTATGGGAAATTCTCACTTCTGGAGCTCACTAGCTGACACCTGGCACAGGTGAGGTGGAAAATTCTGTCACTTAGACAGCAACAGTTTCCTCAGATCAGAAAGTGAGATCATTTGCAGATGTCTTCTGTTTGATATGCCTGGAAGAAGAGCTTTTTAAATCAAATGATTTGCTAGGAAATTGAAAATTCACTCAAAGGCTTTGCAGAAGGTGAAAACATGGAGACCATCAGGTCTTACCTGAGCCACCCCAGGACCAGGAAATGGGTGCTGCAGGCTCAGTGTTTGCAGGGAGTTCATGGTCAACACCACAGGGAACAAGGAGAGGAGCCACATGTCTTATTAGTGTGCTGTGCTCACTCAGTTAGGCAGGAGGTCAATTCCTGAACCTCATCAGGAGGTCAGCAACTACACCTGCCCTCTCAGTGTCCCACCTCACTAAAGACAGTGTCCACTGTTCTGTCCAAATGCTGGGCTGTGGGCAAGGCAGGTCTCACTGCAGTGATGCTGCACAGGGAAGGGACCTGGCCTCCTCCCTCACCCAGCCTGCCCTGCATGCCGTCCTGTCTGCTGTCAGCCTGGCTCTGCTGCTCTGGGGACTCAGGGGCTCTCAGCCTCAGGCTGCAGCTGAGAGCTGCCTCTGCTCCCAGGACTCTCACCTGGCCCAGCACCTCCATCCTGTCCTCTCCTGGTGGAGACCAGAGGGCAGGACAGGTGAGGGGAAGAGCTCAGGGCAGATTCCCACCCACTGCTGTCCACAGGCATTGGCTGGACAGTCAGGAGGACAAGCAGGGCAGAGGGTGGGGGAGGGCAGTGGGCACACAGCAGGAAGCCACACTGCAAAGCCCCAGCTCTGCCTGCACTGCCCCTCTCTGCCCCTCCCTGTCCTGCACATGGCCTGACATCAGTCAGGGGGTCACACGCCAGGACCTCACCCGTGCCCTTGAGATTGTCCAGCCCACAGTCTGCTCCAGCCTGAGTGAGCCCAGCTCCCACCAAGTGTGAGGTCATACACAAAACAGGTTCTGATAATGTAACTAAGTTTGCCACCTGTGAGTTGTAGGAGGTTCAGGGGACCACACCTGTCCAGGGTAAGAGCAGAAGCCTAAATACTCAACTTGCTCTTGCCAGATATGAGCTGTTGGGCACAGTGGATTACCACTCAAGCTTCTGTGTGATTTCAGAACTTCATCATGGAATTGACCCTGATCCCTCTGTCATGATTCTGTAGATTTGGAAAACACATTAATGGATGATGTAGGCAGAAGAGAAAAATACACAAAAGCAGTTTTACTATCTTAAATGCTGCTGTGTGCTCCTAACTGCACATGATGCTCACCTCTACTCTAAATGCTCCTCTCGGAGGCCTCCACCCAGAGCTGCTATATAGCAGGAGGACATGCAAATAGGGCCTCCCTCTGCCCATGAAAACCAGCCTACCTGACCCTGCAGCTCTGAACAGGAGCCCAGCCCTGGACTCCCAGCTCAGCCCACTCAGGGATCAGGACTGAACACAGCTGCTCACCATGGAGAGTGTGCTCAGCTGGGTTTTCCTGGTGGCTGTTTTCAAAGGTAATGAATGGAGAACCAGAGACCCTGAGTGTGTGAGTGGACAGGAGTGAGAGGAAGAGTGGATGAGTGTCAGTGTCCTGACCAGGCTGCCTCTGTGTTTGCAGGTGTCCAGTGTGAGGTGCAGCTGGTGGAGTCTGGGGGAGGCCTGGTGCAGCCTGGGGGTTCCCTGCGACTCTCCTGTGCAGCCTCTGGATTCACCTTCAGTGATTACTACATGGACTGGGTCCGCCAGGCTCCAGGGAAGGGGCTGGAGTGGGTTGCTCATATAAAAGACAAAGCTAATAGTTACAGCACAGCATACGCTGCATCTGTAAAAGACCGATTCACCATCTCCAGAGAGGATGCCAAGAACACCCTGTACCTGCAAATGAGCAGTCTGAGAACCGAGGACACAGCCACCTATTACTGTACCAGAGACACAGTGAGGGGACCTCAGTGTGAGCCCAGACACAAAACTCCCTGCAGGGTGCCCAGGGCCAGCAGGGGGCGCTCAGCACACAGGGAGCCCAGGGTCACCCAGGAGGAGGTGCAGAGGAGGTGATGGTAGATTTCCTTCATCTGGGGGCCTCTCCTCTCCATGATCCAGCTTACTAAGAGAGCTCTCTGGACCTATTTTTCCTGCTAATCTCTTATATCTCTGAAAAGAACAATCTGGGTTTTTAATTTGTACTTTCTTTTTTCATTGTTGCATCATATTTATAAATAATACTGCATTTCACTTGGACACAGCTACACAATTATGGGATATAATCTCTCCATTTCTGTCCCCTGCCATCTCCCTTTCCCTCCCTCCTCTTTACCCCTCCCTCCTGACCCTTGTCACTTTCTTTTCTCGACAGATCTTTTCTATAATTTGGTTTCATTAGTTCCTCTTAGAGCACATAAAGGGGACATTCACTGTGCCATCCTCACACAGGACACAGGAATGCTTCGTCAGTGTCATTCCACTGCTTGTCCCATTTCTGTTCCCTCACCTCCCCCTTGATCCCCTTCCTCTCCTCCTGCTCCCTCTTCTGTTTCCAGGGGACTCCTCCCAGGAGTTTCCCCTTTTGTGATCTGCAATTCGCATTTGAGATTAAACACTTGACATTTCTCCCTCTGATTCTGGCTGAATAAACTTGATATTCTCCAGATCCATCCATTGACCAGGAAATGCCATATTTTCCCTCTTCCCTGTGGCTGAGTGAAACACTGTCCTGTGTATACGCCACCTTCCCTTTATCCACTCATCTGTTGATGGGCACCTGGGAAAGTTATGTAATATGGTTGTTTTCAGGCCCACTGGTGTAAACACTGATGTGGCTGGATAGCTGTGCTGTGCTGATCTTGGGTCTTTTGGATAAACACCGAGGAGGGTAGCTGGGTCACATCGTGGCTCCATTCCTGGTCTTCATGAAATGTCCATTCTGCTTTCTAGAATGGCAGCACTAATTTGAAGTCCCAGCAATAACACATCCGTACACCTCTTTCCCACATCTTTGCTGACATTTGTTATTATCTGTGTTCTTGATGGTCGCATTCTGATTGGACTGAGATGAATTCTCAATGCAGTTTCAATTTGCATTTCTTGATTTCTACGACTATTGAGAATGTTTTCCTATATTTGTTGGCCACTTAGATTTCCTCTCTTGAGGAATATCCCATTAGCTCTTTCCCATTTATTTATTGGGTTATTTGGTCTGTTCATTAAGTATTTGGGGTTCAGTATATATTCTGTGTATTTGTGCCCGATCTGGGGAGCACATGACAATAAAGTCCCATTCCCCAGGCTCTCGCCTCACACTGTGGCTGGATCCCATTGCTGTGCAGAAGGTTTTAATTTGATACTGTCCCACGCACTGATTTCTGGTTTTGATCCTTGCACTTTAGTAACCTGGTTGAAGAAGTCAGTGTCTGTGTCAGTCCAGAGGAGGGTTGGTGCAATATTTGATTCTAACCATTGCAGAATGTCCAGTCTAATTAGTTGATTTTTTATTAATTTTGAGTTGACATTTTACAGGGTGAGGGATAGTGACCTATTATATTCTTTTACATGTTGATATTAATTTTCCCAGCACTCTCTCTTGAAAAACCTGTAATTTCTGCAACATGGTTTTGGAAACTCTGTCAAGTGCCAGATAAGTGCACTTAGGTTGGTCTGTCTCTGTACCTTCTACTCTGTCCCTTTGGTCTCCATGCCTGCTTTGGTGACAGTGCCATGCTGGTTTAGTTACTGCAGCTCTGTCAAGTAATTGGAGGTCACATGTTGTCATCTCCAGGTTCACTCTTCCTGCCTAATCACTTTGCCTACTGTGTTTGTGATTTCTCCACACAAATACTAGGACACTTGTCTGGTTCTTCTAAGAAGGTTCTTGGTATTTGTTGGAGATTTCATTGAATCTGTGTGACACTTGAGGTAGTTTGGCCATTTGATATTATTGATTCTGATGATAGCAGAACATGGGAGGCCTTTCCATCTCTAAATTCTTCAAAGTCTCCCTGAGTTATTCACTATTTCCATTGTAGAGATCTTCCACCTCCCCAGTTAAATTTTTTATAAGTTCTTTTAAGATCATTTAGGATGGGACCAATTTCTTGATTTCTTTCTCAGATGAGTCATTTTGGAAATATAGGAAAGTGGAATATTTATCTGTGCATGATGTATTTAGCTCTATTGCTACAGGTGTTTATCAGACCTAGAAGCCTTCTGATGGAGATTTTGGTTCTCCTAGATATTGGATCACATCACCAGCAAGCAGCATATTGAGACTTCTTTCCTTCCTCTGTAACACTTTAATTTCTTTGTCTTGCCTTATTGCTCTGGATAGAGTTATATGGGACTATGGACACAATACAAAGTTTAAAATAAAAAAGAGACGTTTCCTAGAAAACATAAAGTACATTGAAAGCCCTTGACTAACTTAGAAAACAAAAAGCAAAAGACCCAATCGACAAAATTAGAAATAAAACAAGATATTGCTACTGAAATCAAGAATATTAGAAACTATTTTTAAAAAAGATATCCACCAGTAAATAAAAAGCAGTGAAGAGATTGACAAAAATTCAAAATTCATGTGATCTAGACATATTGAAGCACAAGAATCTACAAACCTAAAAAAAATCAATCAATGAAGCTGAACAGCCATAAAATCTTCCACAAGAGGAGAGCCCAGAAGCAGAATGATTTGCAGTTGATTCTAAGAGACTTTAGCAAAGAGATGAGGCCCACCTCCTCATGTTGTTCCATGAAATGAAAAAGAAGGAAGCACTGAAAATAATCCTTCTGTAAAGTGAGTAAAACCCGGATACCGAAACCAGACACAGAGACACCCAGAGAGAAGACTTGAGACCAAAATCACTGGTGAACAGAGATGAGAGACTCCTTAATAAAATATTGGCACCCTGCACTCAAGGACACACGAGAAGGTGGGGACCATGATCAGTGGGTTTCTCCACAGGGTCGGGAGGTTGGCTCAACATACCAATCAATAATGTCATATCCATCTGTGAGTCACCACATGAATAGAGGTGGGGACAACAGTCACACTGTCACATCAACAGAGGCAGAAAAATAGTTTGACAAAGTCCAGTACCTCATCGTGTTTAAAGCACTGGAGAAGCTAGAGGTACATGCCTGATCTCAACCTCATGAAGGCTACATGTGACAACCCAGGGCACCACCATACTGAAGTGACACATCCTGGAAACAGTTCCTCTCAGCGCAGGACAGAACAAGGGTGTCCACTCTCCCACTCTGATTCCCCAGAGTCCCTGCACTGCACACTTGGATGCAGGAGCATTGTCCCAGGAACAACATGCAGAGCAGCATTATTGAGGCTCAAGTAACTGCTCTGTGGTCACCAGGGTCAGAGGTGAGGAAGCTCAGAGGACCCTGGGGAGTCTTCCAACAACTCAGAGGGATTTCATGGGGATTCACTGATTAGGACGACCCTCAGGATTCTGTGTAGAGCAAGCATCGAGATGGCCCATGGTTGGTGCCCTGGACACCTGGTGAAGCTGAGGCTTATGGTCCTCCTGGCTCCCAAGGAGTCCCTGAGACTCAGCACTGTCGTCTACACTTTTGCTGATGGTAAATGGAAGGTGTGGTGCTGAGAATCAGGTGAGGTTCCTGCAGGGAGACAGATAGCTAGACTGGGTCTGCACAGCAGCTGAACTCTAGTGAGTGCCGGGGACCTCTGACCACACAATTCAGTAAGCCCTGTCCTACCCAAAGTCTTCCCACCCCAGACCTGGCACCTGAGAACAGGAGCCTGACTGCCCAGGTCCTGCCTGAGACTCCAGGTGGCCCTGCACCTGAATTGTCCAAAGCAGTCCTGAGAGCGGCAGGGGGGACACCTGATGGACATCCAGGGAGAGATTGTGATGACTCCTGTGCCAGGAGCTGCTGAGAGGGTGACTCAGATGTCCTCCATCACTGCCCTGCTGGACTGTGGCCCAGAAAACAGCCACCACCATGACCAGCACAGCCAAGAGCTCTCTGCTGTGGAAGCCCTCACCAGGGCAATCAGGACACAGTCTAGAGGACTCCAGACTCCAGGGGCCATTAGGGCCAGTCAAGTTCTCTCCTTGGCCCTGTGGCCATAGTCTCCCTCCTAATCAATCCTCCTGAACCAATTTGCTGTTGCTATTTGTCCAACTGCCAGGGAAGGGAACAGGACCTACCTGCTTCCCCACTCAAGTGGAGGCCAGACGTGGGGCACACATGGCCCCCTCCATGTCAATACATCAGAAGGACAGAGGGTAACAGGTCCCCCAAGCTGAGGCAGCAGGGACCCCACCACTTGTCCATGTTGACAAGGGTCATCCTCCTTCCCGGTCACCCTCCTTCCTGGTCATCCTCCTTCCTGGTCATCCTCCTTCCTGGTCATCCTCCTTCCTGGTCACCCCCCTTCCTGGTCATCCTCCTTCCTGGTCATCCTCCTTCCTGGTCACCCTCCTTCCTGGTCATCCTCCTTCCTGGTCATCCACCTTCTAGGTCATCCTCCTTCCTGGTCATCCTCCTTCCTGGTCATCCTCCTTCCTGGTCATCCTCAGCACTTGAAAGAGGCCCAGGCTCTCACCATGACCTCTGGCACATGAAGCAGGAGCAGGGCTGCTGGCCCCACAGCTGTGGCTGTGTCCTCTGACTCTCTCCTGTGGTATTGATAACTGTGGGTGCATTGGAGGGAAACAGAGCACTGGAGTTGGTTTCCATAGTGATTCAGACCTGGATCAGGACCCCCATTTCTGTGGGCAGCCCTTCCCCTTCCTGCTCTTCTCCCTCCCTGCTCCCCTCCTGGGCTCTGCTGGTCTTTCTTCTATGTGTTACACATGTCTGAGTTGGAGGTTCAAGGATGTTCATGAAGGTGGCGTTCACTGTGCTCCTTCACATCAGCTCACAGCATAGATGGTGAGTTCCCTTCTGCTCTCCTCCCTTCACCCCTCTGCCCACCCGCAGGCCCTTCCTGGACCCACTGATCCCCTTCTCTGTCCACATCACCCTCCTCTTCTCTCCCTCTTCTCCAGCTTCCTCAATTGGGAGAGAAGATGGGCCCTGGGCTTCTGCGTCTGGCCTCCTTCATCAGCTTGATGGTCCCAGTTCCACCTGTTTCCCAGCAAATGCTGTCACTCCATTGTCTTCCTGGCTGAAGACCCCACTGTGCGCAGACTCCAAGCTTTCTTCATCTACCCCAGCCCCTGTAGGGTGCAGCCCGTCAGCTTCTGCTGGAAAGTTGACCATTTCATCTTCTTCATGAAGAGCCAGTGTTGCTTCTCTCCTGGAAAATCCTTCAAGACCTTGTTTTCCCATGAGATCTTGGGCCCAGGAGATGCCAGCCCTGGAAGATGTCCACAGATCCTCCCTGGACAAGGGCATAACCACCTGGGCTCTGCTAGGATGGTTCAGAGGATTCCTAGACAACTGCCCAATCTCTGCAAGTTACTCCATCCCCATGTTGAACCTGTCCCCAGGGGTTGATGTCTGACCAGTCACTCCATCCCCATGTTGAACTTGTCCCAAGGGATGATATCTGACCAGTCACTCCATCCCCTTGGTGACCCTGTCCCCAGTGGACAATATCTGACATGATACTGTATCCCCCTGTTGGCCTTGTCCCCAGGGGACAACATTCAACCTGTTACCCCTCCCATACTTACTGCATTCCCAGTGGATAATATCTAACATGTTGTCACATCCACATGCTAATCCTGCCCACAGGGGATGATATCTGATCTCTTACCCCATCCCAACACTGGCCTGTCCACAGGGGATAATATCAGACATGTCACCACATCCCCATGCTCACTGTCCCAGTGGACAACATGTGACCTGTTATTCCATCCTAATACTGTCCCTGTCCCTGAGGATAATTTCTGACCTGTTACTCCATTCTGATGGTTGACTGTCCCCAGGGGATAATATCAGAACAGTTACTCCATCCCCATGGTAGTCAGTCCACAGTAGGTAATATCTGACCTGTGCCCAGTGGATATTGTCAGAGATATTACTCCATTCCCACTCTTAGTACATTACCTAGGGCGTGTCCCCTTGGTCCTGGCCACAGACAAGGCTTTTCCTCCAGTGCAAAACTTCAGGACTTGGCAATGTTCTCAGGCAGACTCGGATGTTCACCTCACAGGGCAGTATGGCTGGGCAAAGTGTGCATGGCACTGACCACTCTCCATGGGAGACCACCACCTACCACAAGTCCTTGTCATTGCTATTCTCTTGCCACAGATGAGGAGCTTTATTATGTAGTCATAGCAGCTGGGACTCAGTGTGTCCAGGGGCAGTGTGGTCCTCAGTGGCTGTCCCTCCAGAGAGCCAGTGCATGCATAATGATAGTGTCCCTGTGCTGCTCACAGTGACAGGCATAGAGTCCAAGACCCATGGGGCATGGCAGCATGACAGAGTCTTCAAAGGAAACCCAGAATTCTCCAAGCACAGATCAAGCAGTCCTGCAGAGGGGAGTCCCTGCAGGAGGCCTGCACAAGGTCATGCTCAACAGGACTGAGGCCTAGGGACAGTGCAGTGTCCCCAGGAGGAGGGCAGAGGGGAGCTGTGAGGAGGCCCTTCCCACACTCCAGCCTGCAGAGCCACAAGCACACAGAGCCAGGCTGCAGGAGCTGAAGGGAGGAGATCACAGGCAGGAGGGACCTCCTTGGCTGCCCCAGAAAGGCACAGGGTAAGGCTGCTGGAGTCTGCACCCTGCACCTGCCCAGTGAGGAAGGGCGGCCAGCGTCACATCAGCAGGGCCTTCTGGGGCTCTGAGGTTGATGCTGGTCCAGCTGCCATTGGACGGCCTGGTCCAATCTCCACGGTGGTAATGGAGTGTGACCTGTGCCAGGTCCAGCACGGTGTCCGCAGCACATGACGTGTGTGATTCCCAGCTCCAACCTGAGGAGCATGACCCCAGGGGATACCCACACCTGACCACATGGGGGATAGGTGACACTGTGGACCATACTCCAAACTTGGAGCTGGAGTGAGTGAAGACCCTGTGGCCCTGGGGAGGAATTGGAGCATTTAGACATTGGGATGGGTGTCCTGGAATCCACAGGGCTTGATGGCAGGGACCTCTTCTCCTTCATGTGCTGGCACTTGAACCCCCCTGGTACCACTAAGAGGTGCTCACCTGGGTCAGACTGTACCTGGGAGGGCTGTCACCCCTGTATAAGATGATGTGCACAGTGAGGGCCTTGAGGGAAGGACATTGACATTGCCTTTGCCATCTCAGGAATCCATGGCCATCTTCTGTCCTGGGAGCTTGCAGCCACCGAGCACTGTGGGCTGTGGGAGCTGGCCCTTGGCACACACCTCACCTGCCCAGGGGCTCAGCCTGCTCACCTCAGAGACTGAGAACAACAGGGGACATGAACATGTGCCCACTCTGGGGGTTTGTGCTACATACAAGACAGGACTGAGACTCTGACCTGTGACCACTCATCCAGATCCTGCTGCTTCAGGACTCTGGGTGTCTGCTCATACCCTGAGTCAGCTTTAGGTCACTGTCATGAAAAGACCTGACAGAAAAACTTGAGCACAAAACCTTCTGTGCTTCTCCTTCCTTTTGCTGGAGGCTCCCAGATGTGAGGTCTCAGGGACTCAGGGAGGAAGACCTGGGGCAGCTGCATCTGAGTTCAAGACTCAATCTGCTTCTCTGTCCCAGGGTCCTCTCTAGTCCACATGTCCTAAGGTATCCCCCACTTCCCAAGGAGCTCAGAATATCCTTATCACATGGAATTTTGGGAGGATAATTATACACATCCAATTATCCTATCCCTGGACACAAATATTTCACGTCCATCTCATAATACAGAACACATTCAGTCCTTAAGGTTGAGACCCTAAAGGCACAAATACTTCAGCAGAGCTCAGAAGTCCAGTGCAAAGATCCAGAAGGTTCAGGGAAAACTTGACTGTGTGCCATAAAATCAAAGAGGGGTCACACACTCCTAAGCTCTAGGGCAGGAGTGAATATTCCCATTTCAAAAGGAAAAGACAGAGACATTGAAGGCTACTGAAGCCCAGCAGGACTGACATTAAACCCACTGCTCCAATTCTGTCCTCAAGGTCACCATAGGGGGAGAGGCAGGCCCAGCCCAGAGAGCACCTGGACGCAATCGCCTGGCCTCACTCTCAGTGAGCTTCACCTACAGCCTGCAGCCTCCTGGGAAAGTGCTACTGACTGTTGCCTTCTCTGCTCCTAAGGTCTCCTCAGTAGCCCTGGCCCCATGCATAACCTTTCAGGGCTGCCAGCAGGGACTCTGACCCCTGACCCCCATCTGACCTCCCAGCCCTTCCTTTCAAGTATTCATGTAAGCCTCCCTGACCTGGTAGTTTTCACAGTCTGCCACCTGCAAAGCCAGCATGGTGTGGCTGAGGACAAGGTCACCCTCAGCAGGGAGCAGGTCCTGGCCTCCCTTGAACCAGGGCTGGGAACCTCTGGGCCCCTTGCTGGCTGAACAGGGGAGACCATGCCCTGGGCAGTCCTGGGTCAGGAGCCCAGAGCTCTCTCCCACAGGCCCTGCCTTGGAGGGTCTTTCAGATCTTCATCTCTGCCTCTGAGCTGGGGAAGCTGGGCCTTGTTGATCCCTGGGATCCTGAAACCACCCTCCATCCTCTGGGTGCAAAGCCCTGGGCTGCTCCCAGTGGAGCTGCTGGCCTCACCCTCCTGGCCACAGCTCCTGGGCAGCACCACAGTGTGCTGCTCTCCTGGCCAAACTGCAAAGCCCCAGCTCTGCCTGCACTGCCCCTCTCTGCCCCTCCCTGTCCTGCACATGGACTCACATCAGTCAGGGGGTCACACGCCAGGGCCTCACCTGTGCCCTTGAGATTGTCCAGCCCACAGTCTGCTCCAGCCTGAATGAGACAAGCTCCCACCGAGTGTGGGATCATCCACAAAATGGGGCTCTGAGGTTGTCACCAGGTGTGTCTGCCTAGGAGTTTGATGCAGCTCTGTGGGGCAGTCATGTCCAAGGTGAGAGCAACAGCACAAACACTCCTCTAACTCTTGCCAGATACGTGCTGTTGGACACAGTGACCACGACTCATGCTGCTGTGTGTGATTTTACATTTGCACCATGGAGTTAACACTGTCTTGGATCATGATTTTGTACATGTGTATAAGAAATTAAAGGGTGGTAAATGCCAACATAAAAATCGACAAAGTTAATCATATTCTCTTAACCCTACTATTTACACGGTTCTAACCCATGACACTCCCACCTGCTCTCACAACTGTTCTACCTGGGCCTCCACCCAGAGCTGCTATATAGCAGGAGGACATGCAAATAGGGCCTCCCTCTGCTCATGAAAACCAGCCCACCTGACCCTGCAGCTCTGCACAGGAGCCCAGCCCTGGACGCCCAGCTCAGCCCACTCAGTGACCAGGACTGAACACAGCTGCTCACCATGGAGAGTGTGCTCAGCTGGGTTTTCCTGGTGGCTGTTTTCAAAGGTGATGAATGGAGAACCAGAGACCCTGAGTGTGTGAGTGGACAGGAGTGAGAGGAAGAGTGGATGAGTGCCAGTGTCCTGACCAGGCTGCCTCTGTGTTTGCAGGTGTCCAGTGTGAGGTGCAGCTGGTGGAGTCTGGGGGAGGCCTGGTGCAGCCTGGGGGTTCCCTGCGACTCTCCTGTGCAGCCTCTGGATTCACCTTCAGTAACTACTGGATGGACTGGGTCCGCCAGGCTCCAGGGAAGGGGCTGGAGTGGGTTGGAGAAATTAACCAAAATGGTGGTACAACAAACTATGCCAACTCTGTGAAGGGCCGATTCACCATCTCCAGAGACAACTCCAAGAACACCCTGTACCTGCAAATGAGCAGTCTGAGAACCGAGGACACGGCCACCTATTACTGTACCAGAGACACAGTGAGGGAACCTCAGTGTGACCCCAGACACAAACCTCTTGCAGGGTGCCCAGGGCCAGCAGGGGGCGCTCAGCACACAGGAGCTCAGGTGCCACCTTCAGAGCAGCAGAGGGGAGTGGATGGTTTCTCTCCAGGTGATCAGTGTCTCCCTGGATCCCATCATGGAGAACCTGGAGGTCTCTTCTGCCTCAGATCATCCCATGCTCTTCTCTTAACGGAGTCAGGAATGTCTCTCTCTCCACTTATCTCAGGTCAGGCTGCACAGTACACATGTTAATCTTTGTGTCCCTGTGTGTATCTATATATATTTTTCAATTTGTTTTATTTTTAAATATATGCCAAAAAATGCATCACAATTTTCATACACATATGGAACAATTTTTCATACCTCTGTTTGTATGTAAAGTATATTCACACCAGTTCATGTCTTCATACATGTACTTTGGATAACATTGACTATCACAGTCCACCATCCTTGCTAATCCATGCCCCCTCCCTTTCCCTCCCACCCCCTTGCCTAATTAGAATTCATCCATTTCTCCCATGCTCCCACTCCCTACCTCACTACGAGGCAGCCTTCTTATATTAGAGAAAACATTCAGCATTTATTTTTCTGGGATTGGTTCACTTAGCATTGTCTTCTCCAAAGCCATCCATTTACCTTCAAACTGCATGGCTTATTTCTCTTTTATTGAAGAGTAAAATTCCATTCTGTGTATATGTCACATTTTTTTAATCCATTCATCCACTGAAGGACATCTAGGATGGCTCCACCATTTAGCTATTGTGAATTGTGCTACTATAAACATTGATGTGGCTGTGTCCCTGTAGTATGCTGTTTTTTAAGTCCTTTGGGTATAGACGCAGGAGATTGATAGCTGGGTCAAATGGTGGTTTCATTCCCAGCTTTCCAAGGAATCTCCATACTGCTTTCCAAATTGGATGTACCAATTTACAGTCCCACCAGCAACATATGAGTGTACCTTTCCCCACATCCTCCCCAACACTTGTTTGTCTTCATAACAGCTGCCATTCTGACTGGAATGAGATGAAATCTTAGAGTAATTTTGATTTACATTTCTCTATTTTCTAGAGATGATGAACATTTTTTCATATATTTGTTGATTGATTGAATATCCTCTTCTGAGAAGTGTCTGTTCAGGTCCTTGGCCCATTTATTTACTGGGTTATTTGTTTTTTTGGTGTTTAGCTTTTTATGTTCTTTATATACCCTAAAGATTAGTGCTCTGTCTGATGTGTGAGGGGTAAAAATTTGCTCCCAGGATATAGGCTCTCTATTCACCTCACAGATTGTTTCTTTTGCTTAGAAGAAACTTTTAGTTTGGTTTCATCCCATTTATTGGTTCTTGGTTTTAATTCTTGTGCTATAGGATTCTTATTAAGGAAGTTGGGGCTTAATCTTGCATGATGGAGATTAAGGCCTACTTTTTTTCTATTAGATGTAGGGTTTCTGGTTTAATTACTAGGTCCTTGATCCATTTTGAGTTAACTTTTGTGCATGGTGAGAGATAGGGGCTTAATTTAATTTTGTTGCATATGAATTTCCAGTTTTACCAGCACCATTTGTTGAAGAGGCTATCTTTTCTCCAATGCATGTTTTGGCACCTTTGTCTAAGATAATTGTAGTTTCTCTGTGTCCTCTATTCTGTACCATTGGTCTACCAGTCTGTTTTGGTGCCTATATCATGCTGGGGTTTTTTTTGTTTGTTTGTTGGTTGGTTGGTTTTTACTATTGCTCTGTAGTATAGTTTAAGTTCTGGTATAGTGAGGCCACCTGCTTCACACTTCCTGCTAAGGATTGCTTTAGCTGTTCTGGGTCTTTTATTTTTCCAGAGGAATTTCATGATTGCTTTTTCTTTTCTATGAGGAATGCCATTGGTATTTTAATCGGAATTTCATTGAATCTATATAGTGCTTTTGGAAACATGGTCATTTTGATAATATTAATTCTGCCTACCCAAGAGCAAGATAGATCTTTTCATATTCTAAGGTATTCTTTGATTTCTCTCTTTAGGGTGCTGTAGTTTTTATTGAATGGATCTTTCAGTGCTTTCAGTAAGTTGATTCCCAAGTATTTTATGTTTTTGAGGCTATTGTAAATGGCATAATTTTCCTTTTTTCTTTCTCAGAGTATGTGTCACTGATATACAGAAATGCCTTTGATGTATGGGTGTTGATTTTATAACCTGCTACTTTGCTGAATTTGTTTACTAGTTCTAGAAGTTTTCTGGTGGAGATTTTTGGGTCTTCTGGGTATAGAATCATATCATCAGCAAATAGTGTTAATTTAAGTTCTTATTTTCCTATACATATCTATTTAATTTCTCTCATCTGTCTAATTTCTCTGGCCAGTGTTTCAAGGACTATGTTAAATAGAAATGGTGAGAGAAGGCTTCCCTGTCTTGTTCCAGTTTTTAGAGGGAATGACTTCAATTTTCCTTCATTTAGAATGATGCTGGCCTGGGGCTTAGCATAGATAGCCTTTACGATGTTGAGTTATTTTCCTGTTATCCCTAGTTTTTATAGTGTTTTGAACAGAGTGCTGTATTTTGTCAAATGCTTTTTCTGCATCTTTTGAGATGATAATATGATTCTTATATTTAAATCTATTGATGTCATAAATTATATTTGTTGATTTCCATATGTTGAACCAACCTTGCAACCCTGGAATGAATGCCACATGATTATGTTGCATGATCTTTTTGATATGTTTTTGTATTTGATTTGCCAGAATTTTATTGAGAATTTTTGCATCTATGTTCAGTAGAGATATTGGTTTGAAGTTTTCTTTCTTTGATGTGACTTTGCCTGGTTTTGGAATCAGGGTGATATTGGCCTCATAGAGTGAGTTTGGCAGTACTTCTTCTTTTTTATTTCCTGAAATAAATTCAAGAGTGTTGGTATTAGTTCTTCTTTAAAGGTCTTGTAGAACTTGGCTGTGTAACCATCCAGTTCTGGGCTTTTCTTGGTTGGTACTCTTTTGATGGGATCTTCTTTTTCATCACTTGATATTGGTCTGTTTAAATTGTGTGTATCTTCATGTGTGTATGTAATGTCCATCATTATGATTAACTTTGGCTTGAAGTCAATCTGGGCAAGTCGTATGACTTAAGAAATTCATTGATACCTTCACTATCTTTTATTTTATTGGAGTATAAGTTTTCAAAATAATTTCTAATTATCCCCTGTATTTCTGTAGTGTCTGTTGTGATATTAACTTTTTCATAATTTATGCTGATAATTTGAGTTTTCTCTCTCCTTCTCTTCATTAGCATAGCTAAGGGTCTTTCAATTTGACTTATTTTTTTTAAAAACCAACTTTTTGTTTTGTCAATTTTTTCAATTGTTTGTTATGTTTTGATTTCATGATTTCAGCTCTAATTTTAGTTATTCCTTGCCTTCTACTGCTTTTGATGTAGATTTGTTCTTCTTTTTCTAGGGCTTTGAGATGTAGTGTGAGGTCATTTATTTGTTGGCTTTTTCTTCTTTTAAGGAATGAACTCCATGCAATGAATTTTCCTCTTAGTACTGCTTTCATAGTGTCCAGATATTTTGATATGTTGTGTCTATGTTCTCATTCACCTCTAGAATTTTTTAATATTCTCTTTGATGTAACCTCTGTAACCCAATGTTCATTCAGTAGCATATTGTTTAGTCTCCAGGTAATGGAGAAAATTTTATTATTTTTTATTGTTTATTTTCAGTTTCACTCCATTATGATCTGATAAAGTGCATGGTAGTATCTCTACCTTTTTGTATTTGCTAAGAGTTGCTTTGTGGCATAATATATGGTCTATTTTAGAGAAGAATCCATGTGCTGCTGAGAAGAAAGTGTATCCACTTGATGCAGGTTGAAAAATTCTATATATGTCAGTTAAGTCTAAGTTATTGATTGTATTATTGAGTTCTATAGATTCTTTATTCAACTTTTGTTTTGAAGATCTATCCAGTGGTGAGAGAAGTGTGTTAAAGTCACCCAAGATCATTTTGTTGTGGTCAATTTGACTCTTGAACTTGAGAAGAAATTGTTTGATGAACAGCTGCTTCAATGTTTGGGGCATATATATTGATGATTGTTTTGTCTTGTTGGTGTATGGTTTCCTTGAGCAGTACGTAATGTCCATTGTTATGATTAACTTTGGCTTGAAGTCTGCTTTATTTGATATGAGGATGGAAACCCCTGCTTGCTTCCTCAGTCCTTGTGAGTGGTATGATTTTTCCCAACCTTTCAGCTTCAGTCTGTGTATGTCTTTTCCAATCAGATGAATCTCCTATAGGCAGCATATAGGTGGGTGTTTTTTTAATCCAGTCTGCTAGCTGTGTCTTCTGATTGGTGAGTATAAGCCATTAACATTCAGGGTTATTATTGAGACATGGTTTGTATTTCCAGGCATATTTATTTATTATTGTTATTTAACTTGACTTGATTTTTTTTTGATTGGTTTTTCCTTTAGGGTACTACCTCCCTCTGCTGATTTTCATTGTTGTATTAATTTCCTCTTAAAGGAATATTTTGTCAAAGATGTTTTGTAGTGCCAATTTTCTAGCTATAAATTATTTTAACTTTTGTTTATTGTGGAAGGTTTTTATTTCATCTTCAAATCTAAACCTTAATTTTGCTGGATATAAGATTCTTGGTTGCCACTCATTTTATTTCAGAGCTTGATATATGTTGTTCCAGGATCTTCTAACTTTCAGGGTCTGTGTTGAAAAATCAGCTGTTATCCTAATTTGTTTTCCCCTATATGTAATCTGATTTATTTCTCTAGTTACTTTTACAATTCTCTCCTTATTCTGTATGTTGGGCATTTTTATCATAATGTGTCTTGGTGTGGATCTGTTGGGATTTTGTACATTTGGCTTCTTGAATTTGAATTTCCAATTCATTCTTTAAGTTTCATTGAATAGATTGTTCATTCCTTTGTTTTGGACCTCTATGCCTTCCTCTATCTCAATACATCCTAACTTTGGTCTCTTTATGGTATCCCATATTTCTTGAATGCTCTGCTCTGGTTTCTTATCATTATCTCTGTGTGGTCTATGTTCTTTTCAAGATTACATATTTTATCTTCATTATCTGATGTCCTATCTTCTAAGTGGTCTACTCTGTTTGTGATGCTTTTATTTGAGATTTTAATTTGGTTTATTTTTTTTTATTTCAAGGACTTCTGTTTTTTCTTTTTCTTTTTCTTTTTTTTAGAACCTCTATCTCCTTGTTGATGTTATCTTTTGCTTCTTGGATTTGTTTATGTAGCTCCTTGTCAAAGTGATCTTTCGCTGCTTGTATTTGCTCTCTTATATCTTCTTTGAGTTCACAGAATATTTAAACCATGTATATCCTGAACTCTTTTTTGTCATTTTTTTCTTCTGTGGCTGCCAATGATTCTAATGATGTGGTGTCTTGATTTGTTTGTGTTATTTCTTCCCTTATCTTTCATGTTGCTCATGTGTCTTCCTTTCCAGCTCTGCAAGTCTGGGGTGTTATTACTCTATAGGTTTGTAGTGCTCTTATAGGGTTTCAAGATACCTCTTTTGTGGGGAAGGACAATATTAACTATTCCCAATATCCACAATATATCACTATGTACAATTTGTTGTTATTAAGAAATTTATAGTTTAGTCTCAATGTACAGAAATTTTGGATTCAATTATTATCTAAAATATAATCAGTAGTTTCATAAAAAGGATTATAGTTTCTGACATTGGACAATGAACTGGGGGTGAGGAGTAGGACAATATGCTGAGGAGAAAGGATGTGAGGATATAGAGTTAATATATCTTAGGAAGTGTGAAAGAGAAATCTAATGAAGAGGGTTAGTAGCAAGAAAATAGACAGGAAGTAATTTAGGGTAGAAAACTATGTGGGATGAGAGTAGAATACATAAAAAACCACATATATGTATTTAGAGAAATACAGGGTGTTACAATAGTAAAATTTAGAGATAAGGAAAAATTAAAAAAAAGAAAAAATGACATATTCAACACCTCTATATTACATTATTCAGATGACTCAGTGCTCGAATTCATATTTCATGTGAAGTTCTTGGTTTCACATCTGTTGGGAGTGTGAGGGCTGGAGGATAGAGGGGGTAAAAGAGATAGAAGCAAAAAATACTCAAAAGAAGAAACCAGTGTTGTTGCTAGTTTTAGAGATCCACATCTTTCCTGCTTCTCTTCTTATGAAATAGATGGGGCTGTGTGTTTTAAGCTGGTGTCTCTGCCCTCAGGATTGTGTAGGTAACCAGGGTGGCAGGACTGATCCTGGTGTAGGGCATCTGGAAGAGGTGAGTGCCTCCAGTCTCTTCAGGGAGGGTGCACCTCACAGGTCTCTCTTTGGGACTGCTCCTCTGACATTGCACCTGGTTTTGTCTCTCTCTCTTGACTGGAGCTTTCCCAGCTCCTGGTCTCTCTGTTAGGCTCCAAACTTTGGTCCCATTTCCCTCTCACTTAGCAGTTTCCACGTGCAGGACCTCTCACAGCCAGGCTCACATCAGGTGAGTGGTGCCCTGGTCTCACTGCACACCTGCCCAACTGGGAGCTGCTTTTGTGTTGAGTGTTCATTGTACCGAGTTATTGCCACTTGGGAGGGGGTGGATAACAGGTACCTGGCCAGATGGAGATCTGATCTGAAAGCTGCCCCCACCCAATATAGTAAGAAAGGTTATCAAAGATGGAGTCAGTCTCTGTCCAGCACTGGGGAATCTAGTAGGATGGGGGGAGCCAGGCGATGGCATTGTCCTCTGGATAGCTAGTTGCCAAGTGACCTGTAAGGGAGCAGTACCAGAGAACATTCTGGAATTCTGCAGAGTTGCTGATAGGTGATTCTGCAAGGCCACTTGAGAGCCAAACATGAGTTAAAACTGCGAGCTTTGGGTTTGAGCACCAATGGTCCAGAGCCCTGCTTGAATGCTGAGGCTCTGAGCCCTGCGTGGGGGTCACAGTGGTGGTGATTTCTGAGGAATTCAGCTGTATATGGGTCTCTCACACTCTCTGAGATGCAGTATTCTTACTAGATGAGACCTGAGTCACAGAGTGGCTCAGGAATCTGGCGGCCTCTGGCCCACCATCTCGAGATCCCACACAGAATTGCAATGAAAACCTGTGTCTGCTACTCAGCCTACCACACAGTGCCCTTAGCTGTCATCATAGAAACATCCTTTGACACAGTGGTTCTCCTGGTGACAGCACAGCTGCCCTCCACCCTTGGCCACATCTCCTCCTCATCTCTCCCTGGTGACCTCTCCACCCTGGTTCATGGGTTGCCTGAGCCTTTCCCTGGGCAGGTGGCGTCCTGCATGAGGATGTGGTGTCCACGGGTCCTGCTGCTGGGGTCAGTCTGGGTGTCTGCAGGGCAGTGGGCCTCTCCTGGCCCTGGGTGATAGAGAGCTCCCTGCTAGCTCCCACCTCACAATCTCAGAGCCCAAATGCCAGCTCTGCCAGGCTCAGAAACCCTGTGCCCACCTTAAGCCTCATCTCAGTTCACCCCACAAAGTGACTTGGCTGTGACTCACTGACCTGGACACCCTCAGATCACCTTGTCTCAGTGTGCACAGAGGGTAATGGGTCCACTCCTCACCCCTGTGTCCCTGGAGTGTGGGGTGAGTGACCTGAGTGTGCACCTAGGAAAGAGCAGGGTGCCCACAGCAGACACAGGTGCAGGACAGGACAAGGCTACTCACCTGTGGGAACTGGAGCCCACTCTGCCCATCCTGAGGTCCTTGAATATGAGGCTGGGCCAGGCCTGGCCTGTGTCCACCCAGCTGGGCACTGATGGGAGCCTTGGAGCCTGGGGTTTCAGGACGTGGGAACATTACAACTGTGATTCCCTCTGCATGTTTTGCAGGACCATCCCAAGGTCCCCTGTCCTGGCTCTGCTCCTTCACTCATTGTTAGTCACCATCAGTCCCTCCTGCCATGTCTCTGTGCCTGCTGTTTACTTCTCCCAGGTGCAGTCCTGGCAGACCTGGTGGGACCTGGGCCATCCCCCTGTCCTGTAGTTGGCTGTGACATCATGGCTGTGGGCAGAGGGGCAGAAGGGAAGCCATGGGCAGGGTGAGCTCTCTGGGGAAAGGCAGGTGAGGACGTGGACTGGACCTGAGTGGTGCTGGGCAGGCTGTCTGCATGGCCACCCTGACACACTCAGGCAAGAGTGGGGGCAGGGCCTCAGGATTGTGTCCTCTGCAGTTCTCCTCTGACTGAAGCTGCCCAGCCAGGCCGTGCCCCTGAGCCCCATCACAGCCCTGAAAACTTCTTATTTTGAGGCAGATTCTCCCTAAGAAGCCCAGTGTCACCCTGAACTAGTTGTCCTCCTGCCTCAGCCTCCTCAGGGCCTGGGGATATAGGTGAGCCCCACCACGCCCAGCTGGACTTCATGAACTCTGAGGCCACGTCTCATCCCCTCATGTTCAGATAGGTCCCCTCTCCCCTTCCCGTGACTCCTTCCCATTCCCAGTCCCTCCAGTGCTCTTCCAGTTATGGATCAGGTCACATACTCACCTGAATACTGACACCCACATAATATCAGAACTGTCCACCCCTGGGCACCCTTGGCAATGACTGGAGGCAGTTCTTGTTCTCCTATGATAAGGGGGATTGTCCTAGGCAACCAGTTGTTGGAGACCATTGAGGCTGCCAAACCTCTAGCCATCACAGCACAGCACCACAGTGACATATTGTCTCACCCACGTGCCCATGGACTGAGCTCAGAAATGCTGAGAGAAGTCCCAACCTTGTCAGAATCCACAGAGCTCTGTGTAGTCAGAGTGAGCTTTGGTGGATGTGAGCTGTCTACCCCTCATGATGAGGCTGTGTGAGAGCCACACCACACTCCCAGGGCTCCAATGGCAGAGGTGTCCACTCCTCATGCAGCTCTGTGTGGCCTGTGGGCAGGGGTGGCCTGAGCTAGATCTTGGAGGGAAAGGGGCTCCCTTGGCAAAGACCAGGAGGGAGGGTGGTCAGCTCTGCATGGACTGTGGGAGCTGCAGGTCAGCTCTGCCATTGGTCTAAGGGCCCAGAAGACACAAGATGTCCAGGACAACTCTGACCCCATCTTGCTGTGAGGTGACCATGACCCTGGAAGCCCCAGGACACCTGGCTGCTGGGGAGAGGCAGCTTGGAGCCTGCCTGGGTTTCAGCCCCTGAGGCTGGACTGCAGGGTCACAGACGGGGACACCTGGGCTCTGTCCCTGCTCCTGTCCTGAGAGTCCAGGTCCAGCAGGGTGACCATGAGTGTAGGCAATGTTTATACCCAGATTGTCCTAAGGTACTTCTGGCCCATTCCATGGGATCAGATCATTGGTGTATTTTCAAAGCACGTGATTAGAGCTGTAGTGTAGATTGTTGTGCGTGATCAATTTGTAAGTTTCAAGTAAGAGTGTCATGCTGTCTAACAACTGCGGCCCCTTACATTTCTGTCAGTAATCCTTCCAGGTTTGTCCACAGTTTAGTATGTTATTTGTGAATATAATTGTGCAAAATGTGTGGTTCATTTGACATATTTATAGATACATGAGCAATATTTTAAAGATTTTAATATTTGTTTCTTTTTGCCCATATTTCTACTTGAATTTCCTTGTCTGTTATCATCTCTGCATTTACTATGTATTTTTTTTTCATATTAAATACAATACCTTGGGCTGGGGTTGTGGCTTAGTGGTAGAGTGCACGTCTAGCATGCGCAAGGCCGTGGGTTCAATCCACAGCACCACATAAAAGTAAATAACTAAAGTAAAGGAATTGTGTCCAACTACTTCTAAAAACAATGTTAAGGAAATAATAAATAAATATAGTACCTTGATGTTCTTTTGATGTATACCTCTGGTAGCCTGAGACATACCTGAATGATAATTTGGCACTGTAAATTTTATTGTAATTTCATAAACAATAGGGATATTACACCTAAATAAAGACGCAATTTTCCCCGTATCCATCTTCCTCGGTGTCTAGTTTCTGTCTGCTTCTCCTCATTGAGACCTCAGGACTTGCTCTGGGGGCCTCGCTCAGCTTATAACCAAGCCTGGTGGGTGCTGGGGTCACCTCCCATAAAGATGACGCCCCTCACTTGCAGAGACTCTGTGTTTGATTAAGCTCACATTTGTGACTATAACAATGGTACACAGTTAAGTAAATTAGATTTAGGTATTCACAGTTGAATATATTTTGAAAAACATGATTATGAATTGATGTGTTCTACGCAGTTGTCTTTCTCACGGGAGGGTGCTTGATCATCCACATCACTAAGAATGTCGGCATCTCTCTCCATCAGACACAGCTGGCCATTCCTGCTGTATTTTCACACTTACACTGAAACCTAGCCCTAGTGAGGCAGAGGACAGCACCCTGACACAGGGGTGCCAGGTGCCATGATGGGTCCCAGGCTGTGCACACCCAGCTGTCCATCACCTGTCCCTCCTGGGTGTGGGGAGCCCCCTGCTGCTCTGCCCCAGTCACTGTGAAGCACAGCCTGGCTGTGGGCCACAGGTGCCCTGTGAGCTGCAGAGCCCCAGGACAAGGCCCTCTCTGCAGGGGCCCTCACCACCCACCCTCCCCCTCGCCCTCCCTGCACCTTCCCATCTCCAGGGCCACTGTCCTCTCTCTTTCCAGGACCTGATGCAGTAGCTTCCCCACATGAGGGATGGTGTGGTGATGGTGTTCCTCTGCCTGACCCATTTCAGCAATGTCCATGTGCTCCAGGGCCGTGCCCAGGGCCAGCAGCGACAGGATGCCATTCTTGTTCGCTAACTTTATTCTTCCCCTGTGGACAGCATATTACTCACATCTCCTTTAAAGGACAACGTGGTGATTGTGAAAAGGTCCTCAACACTCATGGAACTTTAGTTAAGGACAGGCCTCATGAACTCCACTTCCCACCTGATGTGCACACTGGGCAGAGGTCCTGTCCCCAAGCCTCAGGCTGTCCCACACCATGTCTCTGCTGGCCTCAGGCCACACTGCACAGGGTGGGCAGCCTGACTGCTGCTCTCCACACTGGCCCTGCAACTGGCAGACCACCACTGCTGGGCCTTAAAGGTCATGCTCCCAGGCTGCACTAGCATGGCATATGGGGACTGTAGGGGCCACACCTACAAAGCTCTGCCTGAGCCGAGGCCTACCCAGGGCACCCCTGTAAGGCAGGTGGAGATGACCCCCCTCCACACTCTGGCACCTGTGTGCCTGCTGAGTGAGCTTCCTGGGTGCTGCCAGGTTGGCTCCTTGTGACTAATCCAGCTCCCAAATGAGAGTTGGCACAGACCAACACTTTACGCAGTCCCACGACTGTGTCCACCTCTTTAGATGCTCACTATGACCACCTCAGGCCCCAGCACCAGTGTGGCTGAGTCCAGTCTGTGCTGCTCTGAGCAGCTCCTGAGGCTGAGGGTTCACAAGGAGAGAGCTGTGCTGCAGTAGGTTCTGGAGACCAGGGTGCAAACACCCAGGTACTGCTCCTGACCAGGGCTCCTGAGGCTGCAGCACCACATGGCAGGAGGCGGGAGGCCAAGAGAGGCAGACGGGGCTGGACTCCTGAGTGGTGTTGGGGTCCCACTTGGGCTCAGGGTGCCAGGAAGGCTCTACCAGCCCTGGGGGAATCCAGGTGACCAGGACCAGGGTGTCAGGTGTCTTCTACATTCTGGGACCATGTGGACATGTGAAGAGTGACAGGGCAGCAGTGCTGAGGGCATGTGGCTGTGCCTCCAGGATTCCAAGACACTTGATCCACACAGAGAGTCCCTGCTTCCCCCAGGTCTTCAGGGCACAGGAGAGGATGGGAGGTCTAGATGACAGGTGATAGATTAGATAGATTGATAGATAGATACCATATAAATATTGAAACAGAATAAATTAGTCTGACCTTTGACACAGCATCAAGCCCATGAGGATGAGGACTGGTCCTTCTCCCAGGCCCCTTACAAGAGGTGGATACATGTGGCCCCCTGTGGACTCAACTCATCCAAGTGAAAGTGAGGACAGAGCCTGGGTTTCTCCCTGCCCACACTTGTGCCCTTGCCCACCACAGATGGAGCAGCATGTGCACCTGAGGGCTCTGTGCCAACTGGATGCTCCTGAGCTGAAGGAGGCCCTCACAGGGAGGCACAGCCTTCCCCCTACAAGGAGCCTCTGAGGCCCTCAGCTGGACGCCTCCCTGGAGAGCAGGTGGCAGCAGAGGGGAGAAGACACACAGCACATTTCCAATGCAGGACGGTTCTGAGGACCTCACCAGGTGTTTGCACCTGGGAGCTGGAGGAGGGTCAGGGCAGCAGTCATGTCCAGGGTGAGAGCAAAGACCAGGTAACCAGTCACTCTTGCCACACAGGAGCTGTTGGACAGTGAACCAGCACTCAGGCTTCTAAGTGTGATTTTTATGTCTGCACCAGGGAGTTAGCACAGACACCTCCACCATATGATTATGTGTTTATATTAAATAAACTAAATAGTGGACTCTAAAATCAAATTAGAAAAATTCTCCCCTCCTGAATGCTCCTCTGTCCCCCATGCTGCCCATGACACTCCCGTCTGCTCTCAGAGCTGCTCTACCTGGGCCTCCACCCAGAGCTGCTATATAGCAGGAGGACATGCAAATAGGGCCTCCCTCTGCTCATGAAAACCAGCCCACCTGACCCTGCAGCTCTGCACAGGAGCCCAGCCCTGGACTCCCAGCTCAGCCCACTCAGTGATCAGGACTGAACACAGCTGCTCACCATGGAGAGTGTGCTCAGCTGGGTTTTCCTGGTGGCTGTTTTCAAAGGTAATGAATGGAGAACAGAGATCCGGAGTGTGTGAGGGGACAGGAGTGAGAGGAAGAGTGGGTGTCAGTGTCCTGACCAGGCTGCCTCTGTGTTTGCAGGTGTCCAGTGTGAGGTGCAGCTGGTGGAGCCTGGGGGAGGCCTGGTTCAGCCTGGGGGTTCCCTGAGACTCTCCTGTGCAGCCTCGGATTCACCTTCAGTAGCTATGGGATGAGCTGTGTCCACCAGGCTCCAGGGAAGTGGCTGGAGTGGATCTCACGCATTATTGATGGTAGTAGTTACAAATACTATGCCGACTCTGTGAAGGGCCGATTCACCATCTCCAGAGACAACTCCAAGAACACTCTGTACCTGCAAATGAGCAGTGAGAGATTCAAGGAGACAGCCACCTATTACTGTACCAGAGACACAGTGAGGGGACCTCAGTGTGAGCCCAGACACAAACCTCCTGCAGGGTGCTCATAGCCAGCAGGGGGCGCTCAGCACACAGGAGCTCAGGGTCACCCAGGAGCAGGTGCAGAGGGAGGAGAGAGCAGCTCAGCTCAGGCCCTGAGGTCCCTGCCCACCCAGCACCTCCTGACTCCACCTTGCCTGCAGATTCTCGAGGTCCCTCCTCTGCCAGACCCTCTGTGAGGTGTTTCTTCTCTAGGTCTTGCTTGTCTGGAATTCTCTCAGCACAGACCAGGCAATTTTGCAGATGGAGAATAAATTTCAGGGACGTTTCCTGAACAGTACCTTTAAAGTGAGCTGTATTGATCTTTCTTTTCCTCATTGGGGATTGAATCCAGGGTGCTTCACCTTGACGTCCATTCCTGGCTTACTTGCGTCTTATTTGGAGACAGGTTCTCCCAAAGATGCCCAGGCTGACCTTGAAGTTATGATTCTCCTGCCTCAACCTGCAGTGTCCCTGGGGCTACAGGTGAGCTCCCCACACCTGTGAACTTTACACACTCCTGATGCCATGTCTCACTCCCTGTCTGTTCAGGTGACTCTCAGTCCCCTTCCCATGACTCCTTCCCTTTCCCCCTCCACCCAGTGACCTTCCTGTGCTGGATCAGGTCACAGAACACAGTTCTCCCTGGAGCCCACCTACTGCCAGAACTTTCCACCCCTGGGGACCATTTGCAATGTCTGGAGGGAGTTGTTTTCACATGTGAAGGAGGGATTTTCCTGGCTTCTAGTTTTTATTGACAAATGAGGCTGCCACACCTCCAACCATCACAGGACAGCACCCACAGTGAGGAATTATCTGACATGAATATCTATGGACTAAACAGAAAGAGGGTGACAGAAAACCATAAACTTTATTGAAATGCACAGAAATGTGTGTATTCAGAGTGAACCTTGGTGTGTGTGAGCTGTCTGTCCCTCATGATGAGGCTCTGTGACACCCACACCTCAAACCCAGGGCTCCATATGGTGGACACACCCACTCCTCATGCAGCTGTGCAGGGCCTGTGGACAGGGGTGACCTAAGCAAGGTCTTCAAGAGAAAGGGGCTCCCTGGGCAAGGAGCCAGTGGGAAGGATGGTCAGCTATTCAGGTTAGCTCAGCCACTGGCCTCAGGCCCCAGAGGAAATACTGTGCCCAGAACCACACTGACCCCATCTCACTATGAGCTGACCCTGAGCTTGAGATGCCCCAGGACACCTGGCTGCTGGGGAGAGGCAGCATGGAGCCTGCCTGGGTTTCCGGCCACTGTGGCTGCATTGCAGGGTCACAGACAAAGACACCTGGGCTCTGTCCCTGTTCACAAGAGTGCCCACCCTGTCCTGAGGGTCTGTTCCAGTCTGGGTGAGGATGAGCAGTGGCAATGTTTACATCCCAGATGGTCCTAAGAACACAGCAGCTGTGGGAAGACATGAAACCACCAGTCTCCTCTTACTTCAGCACTGACACCATCAGTCAGCACACTGCTGTTTTACTTTCATTTTGATACACTTTTGGCTGTCGGTGGGCACAATGCCTTATTTTACTGGTTTGTCTCCCGGGTGCTGAGGATCAGACCACGCCTCCCACAAGGGCTCTGCACTGGGCCTCAACCCAGCCCCACACACTCCTACTGCTGTGGTGATACATTGGTTTTTCTGGACACTCCCTGGGTCTCTTCCTGATGACTCCCAGTGCCAATGGTCACAGGGGACAGTGGGGCTCCTCTGACATGGTCACAGCAGGTGGGACATGGTGGCTGCACTCTGTCCCCAGTGATTCCTCCTTCCTCCCCCCTCCCCTCGCCTACCCCTCCCTCTTCTCTCCTAGTTTTCTGGTATTTATTTATTTATCTTCTCTATTTAGTGCCACTCAGGTTCTGAGTTGGTCCACACACAGCTGGATCCCCTTGTCTGACCACCTGTCCTGGAGGGTGGGGACCTGCCTTTCTCCTTCACAGGGCTCTCCTGCACCAGGTGAGACTGTGGGTCTGTGAGGGCAGCTGACCACCACCTGCACCTGTGTCCTGTGTAGAGATGTGGCTTGAACCCCCTCTTTCTGGGGGTCCCTGTCTCTGTGCTGTGCTTTGGGGCCGAGTGCTGGGACATCACTCCCTCCAATCCTCCTGAGACCCAGTCCCCAGACCTGTCCATCACACTCTGTCTCCCACAGGGCAGTCTGTCCATTCAGATGGAAGTTCCCTTGATCTCATCCACACATAGACCTCCAGCCAGCACCCAGTGCCTCTCCTACTCCCAGAAAGGGGCTGGGGCTGGCCTCCGAGGACCCAGTGAAGAGGGCACCTAAGTGGCTGTCCAGTCTGGACACTCAAAAGCACGTCCTCCTGTGCAGGAGAAATAATGAGAAGGGGAGAGTGGAGGGGATTCTGAAGTGACGTGTGTGAGCAGAGGTGCCCTGGAGGGTGTCCATGCCTGCCCACTGAGTCCCTACAACTCCAGCCCCTCCCAGCTCTGGCACCTCTGCTGGGAAGGTCAAGTCCTGCATGGGGGTTGCAGACCCTCTCCACCCAGGACCCTGGGCTTTCCCTGGTCAGCACAGCCCAGCTCCCCTGAGGTCACTGTCTGCTGAGCTGAGGTCTGATACTTACCCTGCTTCTCCAGGCCTGGTGGGAAGGTGCCCTCCTCCTCTGAGGGAGGGCTTGTCCTCCCCGCGGTCCATGCACCCCAGACCAGCTGCAGTCTGTCTCCTGAACCAACCTTCTTTACTCTGGGAGCCAGTGCGTTCAGCTTTCTCTGAACATTAGCTCACCGAGATGCCACCTGCCTTTCCTGTGGCCCTGCCTCAGTTCCTGCTGCTCAACTGCTGAGCTCCTTCTCCCCTGGGACCTGCTGCAGCACCGTGGGATGCCCTCAGCTGCCTTCCCCATTCCTGATACCTCATTTTCAAGTCCAACTTATTTTCTGGGAAAGACTTAGTTCCCTGTTCTCTGTGTTTGCATTTTACAGAGGAGCTGTCCATATGATTAACTGACCATGTTCTCATCAAGTGCTTCACATTAAAACATGGTGATTGACACCTACATAAGAAGGCCCTGGGAATTCCAAATTGTGTGCAAACCCCTTCCTTTGCTTTACACGTGCAAGAAGAGTGCATAGCCACCATGGATTAGTGCAACTGTGCAAAGGTAACATGAAGTCTAAATACCAGTTTCAGATTTCTAATGCAATAGTGCCCAACCCTGGGGGCAGTAGTTCCTGATGCCACAGATTCGGTATTTGAAATTTCCATTCTGGCTCAGTGTGGTGAGGAGAAGGTAATACTGACTCCATAGTTCACATATGAATGATGGGTGAACTTGCTGATGCTCTTGGCACACCCTGGGAAGGCTTGAGGCCCGGAGTGTGCACAGCGAGCTGAGGTCACCCACTCCTCTCTCAGCTTTCTTCCTGCCCTTCAGGGACAATTTAGTGTAGGAATTCCACATTTTTTTCTACGTTGGCAGTTGACACATTAGATCCAGGGATGTTGGTATAGTGCCCGTTGTCCTTCCTCAGTGTTAGAAGGAGGGAAGATTCTAAGAGGGTAAATAAGTGAGTAAAAGTGGTTTTCTGGTATTGCATGTTGGCCATGAGCTCAGGGTGAATGAATCACAAATTTGATGTTACAGAAAGAGGCAGAGAAATCAGCTGATCTGAGGTTGCTCTGGGAACTGGTCCCTGACCCTAACTGGGCATGTGACCCTGGTGACATCTGGAATGACCAGATTATTGGATTCCTCAGGTGAAAATACAGAAGTGCCACCAACGGTGTCTCTTGGAGTTGAGGCTGGAGTGTGCAGGGCCAGGCTGCTCAGGGTGAGGAGATGAGAAACCTCCCCTGGATGGAGCTGCTGGTCTCACACATGCCAGGAGGTGAGGCAGGTGTGATGGCTGAGCCTGGGGTCAAGCACCTTCTGGGGACAGGAGAATGTGGCAGGATTTTCTCTAATGTCTTGCAAGTGCTGCATAGGAGGTGGTAGGTGACGGAGCAGGTTGTGAGTTTACATGGAACTGACCAGTTTACAAGGACCCCTATGACCCAAGTTGTGGCTTCAGGGGATGAACATGTTACCAGAGGCCAGCAGGAACCAGGCCTGTGTGTCCCTGGGAGCAGCAGGTCAGCACCCAGTAACTGAATGTCTGCAGTGGCCTGGAGGATTGGAAGTCCCCACATAAGGGGTTGGACTGCACAGTGTTGTGGGTGTTACACTCACACAAGAGGCAGAAACCATCTCTGTCTTCCTTCATTTTACCATGAAATACACACAGAAGTCTATGGATCTCTCTCAGAACTCATGTGTCCCCATCCTGCTGATGGACAGCTCAGTGGTTTTCTCTGAAGGACACTTTCCTGGTGCCTGGGTGGACAGCTCAGGACGTGTCCTCTCCTGCACACATCTGTGGATGCACTATTCAGGTGGACAGGCCACATCAGGGAGTGGAGGGAGGGGAGTGTGCACAGAGCAGGCAGCTGTGTCCTCCTGAGGCCCCTGACTCTCCTCTCTGCTGTGTCATCCCAGGACTTGCTCTGACCCCGACTCTCAGCAAGGTGAGCACCTGAGCTGTGCTTGAGAAACCATCAGTACTCACTGGTCCAGGATGTGATGGACAAGGGCCTCAGCTCTGCCACCTGGTTCCATCATTGGGAGGAGCAATCCTGACCTCCACCCCCTGCTGAGGGCACCACGCTTCACCACAGCAGGATACAGCACCCACCTGTGCCCTCAGCAGGAGCAGGGGAGCCTGAGTAATCATGGAATACTACTCAGACAGGAACAATGGAGGGCTCTCATTTGGGACAACACAGGGGACCGGAGGACACTGCACTCATTGACATAAGCCAGGCACAGAAAGACAGGAACCGCTGCCTCACTTACAACTCTGAACTAAAGTTTCCCAGAGGTGCACAGAGGAGAAGGAGGCTAGCAGGGCCTGGGGCAGTAGACCTGGGAGAGGCTGGTCAGAGTGGAGGTCATTTCTGATAAGCAGGAGGAGAACCTCCAAGACAGCTGCTCTGCAGGAGGCTCTGGTGAGTCACCACCTACTGTGCACCTGCAGCAGTGCTGAGAGAGCAGGCTTTGATTCCTCACCATGGAATGGTGGAAGTCAGAGCTGCAGCACCTGCTAATACCTGGATCAGCCTTTCCACCACGGGTGCCCATCGGGAACCTTCATCCTAGGTAAAGGGTCTCCAGGGGCCTTGCCCTGCCCTCTGTGGGCTTTATTAGAATCGCATTTAAATAGTGATGGCAGCAGACACTGAGACCCAGAGGTTCAGTGCCCTCCTTGTTTGCAGTGTTCTCTTTGGAGCTTGGTGAATGCATTAACTCAGAGAACACGGCCTCAGGTCAGAAGATTGAGCTTCATAAGATTGTGGAGTTAATAGTTGACAGAAGGAGGCACATGAGGTCCATTAGCATGATGGGCTTCTCCCACCTGTCAAGTGGAGCACTGAAGTGTCCCTGCTGCTGTGGAGACAGAGTGGGCACAGAGGGCCTGAGCTAAGGAGCTGTCCAGGCCACCCCTCCACAGGGCTCTGACCTGCCCCTCAAGGTCATGACTCACAGTGTCCTAGTAATACAACCAGGAAGCACTGAGGTGGGGCCTGGGTTGTGGGGCGCTGTGGGAACTGATGAGGGGAACAGACACAGCACCTCAGGGCCCTGGCTCAGTCTCTGCACTGAGCACATGAGGTCTGGTTTCCCTTGATGGCCCTGACCTCACAGGGGAGCAACAGAGGGCAGCACCTGGGGCTCATGAGAGGACAGACCCCAGGTGGGTGCCCACCTGCAGGAGGACCCTCCTCAGGCAGCACACTGAGCTCTGCCCAGGAACGGGCTGGGCACCAGGAGCATGGCTCATGCTGCTCAGGAAAGGACCCCACAGGGACCATGGAGATGTGCAGAGATAAGGCAAAAACTGGGCACTGCGGCTGGTCAGACGTTCCCTTACTCCAAAGAGCAGGGTCTTCTCCTAAGCCCACTGCTGAAAGGGACCCTCGGTTTTGTTGGCAGCATTTTGACTGCTCAGCTCTGCACCCCATCTTCCCTGGGGAAGGAGTCCCCAAGATTCCCTCCCCCCTCCCCCCTGAGGATGATGGAGAATTGGCACTGCTCCTGGGACCAGAGCAGGGCTGGCCCCTGGGTCTGCAGACACATTTCCAAGTGAGACGTGTGGGGAGGATGGGGCTGGAACCTGACAGGCAGGTGGTGTCACTGCTGAGGGTTCAGACAGCAGCATCCTGGGCCTGGGCTGCTGTACATTGCCACCCCCGTCCAGCACAGGCAGCTGAATTGAAGTCACTGTGTGAATTTGGGGTGACACAGTGTACCACACAGACACAGAATACCTTTTATAAGCTTCATGATGGCATTCTCCATCTCCCAGCCTCAGGAACCCAAAAGGGGGACAAGAGAAGGTCAGAGAGACTGAAAGGAGAGAGGGAGCACGTTCAGAAGTGGGCTTTCATTTTGGGTGATGCTGTTTCTTAGAATTTTCTATCTGAAAAAGGCAGAAGGGTAGGATTACAAAGGAACAGGTGAGTGTGACTCAACCCCAGCAGGTGACACCTACTTCTGGAGCCACACCCTGTTGTCCCAGCTGGGGGAGCACCCGAGTTACTGGACCTGGCACTACCCTGCCCGACTGAATGCAATAACTGTTCAGACCCTGGAGCATCAGGACTTAAGGAGGTTCATGGAGGGCGACTTCCCTCACTAATGGCTCTCCTCACCTGGGACCTAAGCTGAGCTGATCCCTTGGAATCCAGGGAAACCTCTGCAGATGAAGAGGGAGCTGGACATAGAGAGGAAGTCACATGTCAGTGCACAGCTCCTCTGGGGACAGCCACTTAGACAGTCTGTCTCCTCCTCTTCCCAAATGCTCTCCATCGCATGTTGCATCAGTCTCCCTGCTGGTGCTGATGTGTCCTGGATTATAGGACGTTTAGAAGATGAGGAAGGCTGTAATTATGTCACACAACCAACATGACAGTGTCACAAGTTCTCCAGGAGCAGAAGGACCATGACACAGTAGCAGGTGTCCTGTGCCAGGTGCAGCTGCAGGAGTCAGGACCTGGCCTGGTGAAGCTCTCACAGACCCTGTCCCTCACCTGTGCTGTCTCTGGATTCTCCATCACAACCAGTGGTTATGACTGGAGCTGGATCCGTCAGGCGCCAGGCAAGGGGCTGGAGTGGATTGGACGTATAACTTATGATGGTAGCACTCATTACAGCCCATCCCTCTAGAGCCGAGTGTCCATCTCCAGAGTCACGTCCAAGAACCAGAGAGAAGACTTGAGACCAACATCACTGGTGACCAGAGATGAGAGACTCCTTAATAAAATATTGGCACCCTGCACTCAAGTACACACGAGAAGGTGGGGACCATGATCAGTGGGTTTCTCCACAGGGTCAGGAGGTTGGCTCAACATACAGATCCATAATGTCATATCCATCTGTGAGTCACCACATGAATAGAGGTGGGGACAAGAGTCACACCATGACATCAACAGAGGCAGAAAAATAATTTGACATAGTCCAGTACCTCATCGTGTTTAAAAGACTGGAGAAACTAGAGGTACAAGGGCCTTTTCTCAACCTCATCAAGGGTACATGTGACAAACCCCAGGCCACTACCATACTAAATGGACGTGACGTCAAAACAGTTCCTCCAAGCTCAGGACAGGACAAGGATGTCCACTCTCCCACTCTGACTCTGCGGGATCCCTGCACTGCACACATTGACACAGGAGCATTGTCACAGGAACAACATGCAGAGCAGCATTATTGAGGCTCAAGTGACTACTCTGTGGTCACCAGGGTCAGAGGTGAGGAAGTTCAGAGGACCCTGGGGAGTCTTTCAACAACTCAGAGAGATTTCAGGGGGATTCACTGATTAGGACCACCCTCAGGATTCTGTGTGGAGGAAGCACTGAGATAGTCCAGGGTTCATATGATGGACATTGGGTGACACTCAGGCCCATGGTCCTCCTGGATCCCAAGGAGTCCCTGAGACTCAGCACTGTCCTCTGGCACTTTCGCTTCTTGTAAATAGAAGGTGAGGGGCTGAGGATCAGGTGAGGTTCCTGCAGGGGGACAGGTAGCTCATCTGGGTCACAACAGCAGCTGAGCACTGGTGAGTGGCAGGGGAACCTCTGACCAGCCTGCTCACTAGGTCCTGTCCTCACCAAAGTCTGCCCACCCCAGACCTGGCACCTGAGAACAGGGGCCTGACTGCCCAGGTCCTGCCTGAGACTCCAGGTGGCCCTGCCCTGAATTGTCCACAGCAGCCCTCTGTGGGGCAGAGAGGAGGCCTCATGACATCCAGGGAGCAAGTGTGACGAACCTTGTGCCAGGAGCTGCTGAGAGGGTGACTCAGATGTCCTCCACTGCTGCCCTGCTGGACTGTGGCCTAGAAAACAGCCACCACCATGACCAGCACAGCCAAGAGCTCTCTGCTGTGGAAGCTCTCACCAGGGCAATCAGGACAAGTCTAGGGGACTCCAGACCCCAGGGGCCATTAGAATCAGAGTCAAGGCCTCTCCTTGGTCCTGTGGCCATAGTCTTCCTCCTAATCAATCCTTCTGATTAAATTTGCTGTTGCTATTTGTACAACTTCCAGGGAAGTGAACAGGACCCACCTGCTTCCACACTCAAGTAGAGGCCAGACGTAGGACACACATGGCCCCCTCCATGTCAATACATCAGAAGGACAGAGGGTGACAGGTCCCCCAAGCTGAGCCAGCAGGGACCCCACCACGTGTCCATGTTGAGAAGGGTCATCCTCCTTCCTGGTCATCCTCCTTCCTGGTCATCCTCCTTCCTGGTCACCCCCCTTCCTGGTCATCCTCCTTCCTGGTCATCCTCCTTCCTGGTCATCCTCAGCACTTGGAAGAGGCCCAGGCCCTCACCATGACCTCTGGCCCATGAAGCAGGAGCAGGGCTGCTGGCCCACAGCTGTGGCTGTGTCCTCTGACTCTCTCCTGTGGTATTGATAACTGTGGGTGCATTGGAGGGAAACAGAGCACTGGAGTTGGTTTCCCATAGTGATTCAGACCTGGATCAGGACCCCATTTCTGTGGGCAGCCTTCCCCTTCCTGCCCTCTCCCTCCCTGCTCCCCTCCTGGGCTCTGCTGGTCTTTCTTCTATGTGTCACACATGTCTGAGTTGGAGGTTCATGGATGTTCATGAAGGTGAAGTTCACTGTGCTCCTTCACATCAGCTCACAGCATAGATGGTGAGTTCCCTTCTGCTCTCCTCCCTTCACCCCTCTGCCCACCCGCAGGCCCTTCCTGGACCCACTGACCTCCTTCTCTGTCCACATCACCCTCCTCTCCTCTCCCTCTTCTCCAGCTTCCTCAATTGGGAGAGAAGATGGGCCCTGGGCTTCTGCGTCTGGCCTCCTTCATCAGCTTGATGGTCCCAGTTCCACCTGTTTCCCAGCAAATGCTGTCACTCCATTGTCTTCCTGGCTGAAGACCCACTGTGCACAGACTCCAAGCTTTCTTCATCTACACCAGCCCCTGTAGGGTGCAGCCCGTCAGAGCTCCTGCTGGAAAGTTGACCATTTCATCTTCTTCATGAAGAGCCAGTGTTGCTTCTCTCCTGGAAAATCCTTCAGGACCTTGTTTTCCCATGAGATCTTGGGCCCAGGAGATGCCAGCCCTGCCAGATGTCCACAGACCTTCCCTGGACAAGGGCATAACCACCTGGGCACTGCTAGGATGGTTCAGGGGATTCCTAGACAACTGCCCAATCCCTGTATTACAGGTTACTCCATCCCCATGTTGAACCAGTCCCCAGGGGATAATATCTGACCAGTCACTCCATCCCCATGGTGGCCTAGACCCCAGGGGACAACATTTGACAGGTTACTTTATCTACATGTTCTCTCTGTCCCCTGTTGATTCTATGTGACCTGTTACCCCGCCCCATGCTCACTCTATCTCAAGTGGATAATATATAACATATTGCTGCCTCTGCAAGCTAAACCTGTCCACAGGGCATGATATCAGAGCTGTCACACTATCTGACACTTGACTGTCCCCAATGGATAATATCTACCTGTTACTCTATGAACATGCTGCCCTGTCCCCAGTGGATAATATCTGGCATGTCCCTCCATCCCTGTACTGGTAAGTCCACAGTAGATGACACCTGACCTGTTATCCCATGCTGGCCTGTACCCAGTGGATATTTTCTGAACAATTACTCCTTCCCCGCACTGGTCCTGTCCACAGTGGATACTATCTGGCCTCATAACCCATCTACACACTGGCCCTGTCCCCAGTGGATACTATCTGATGAATTCCCTGATCCCCAAGCTTGTCTTTCTACAGTGGTAATCCCTGATAAGTTACAGCATCCCCATCTGGGCTGTCCCAGTGGATAACATCTGCATGTATAAAACTAACCCTACCTGATTCAGTTAGAGTGGCATTGGCTGTCCTTAATCATTCATATGCTCCTCTGGTGAAGCCATCTGCCCTTGGCCTTGTCTTTCCTGGGTTTTGACTCATGATGTGACCTGTGTGTCTGTCCCTGCTCTGCTCAGGCTGCCTGCTACTCCTAGGCTCAGCTGGGCAGGGTCTACACTTCTGGAAATGCATGCATCTGCTCCTGCATGTCATCGGGGAAGTACGTACAGGTGGCCTCATGACCAGTTGTATTCCTAAGGCCTCAGAAACACCTAGTTGAGCAGGTATTATGTCTTTCATTCTCCCCCCCCCCCGTGTCACCCATAACATAAATAATTCTTTCCTAAATGGTGTCTGAAGAGTCCCATGGGCTCCTTGTTCTTTCCACCTGAGGAGTGTATTCACTACACCTTGGTCAGGTGTTCCTGGAGCAGCTGTGCCTCCCAGTCCTGGGGGCTTCATGGTGCTGGGGCCACTCTGGCAGCCTGGACAGCTGAGGGGCTGCTGTCAGAGCAGCAGAGGTGCAGCCCATCTGTCCCCAAGGGCTGCCTGGGGTGGGCCTCCAGCAGGCCCAGGTCAGCAGTGCAGCAGGCCCCATGAGTGGAGAGGCAGCTGTCAGATTAGAGGACAGCACAGGGCAGGCAGCACCTGGGGACAAGGGCGCGATGCTCTCAGCACCCAGGGCTGGCTTTGCACCTCCACAGGGACTCTGTGCAGTGGCTGCTCAGGGCCTGTTCAGCTGCCCTGGGGACCTTGTTAGGGGTTACAGGTTCCTGCAGTGCCACCTGGGGTCCTGGGAAAGGTGTGTGTCCCTTACAACTGGCCCTGCTCTCAGCATGTCCTGCCACTCACGGAGGGCCCAAGGCTCTTCCCCCCTTTGTACAAGTGTGGACTTATGGGCATCTGTGTCCTGTGTCTGCAGGTGGATGGACAGCTCCTCCCTGACCAGCACACAGCTGGGTAGGGAGGCTGAAGGGAGCAGCCAGCCAGCTGCTTCCCAGGACCCTGGTGGGGTCCCTGCATGGCTCTGTGCAGTGGAGCCTGTTGTGGGGCCCAGGCTGGCTCTGCTCTGTCCCCACCACTGCTGGGGCCTGTTTCCCAGAAGGTCCCAAACTGTGCTGAGGGCTGGGGGCTCAGTGGCTCCAGCAGCACAGGTGCCCCCTGTCAGGGGTGAAGGATGATTGACAGCTGCGTGTGTGGCAGGGGCAGAGGCAGCACCTGCACAAGGGGCCCCACTGAGGGTGGCTTCAGCAGAGGTCCTGCCTGTCACCCATGTGCTCTGTGTGGTGGGGCAGGATGAGCCCTCCCTCCCTCCACAGTGCTCTGTCCTGCACCAGTGGCCACAGACTGACCCAGGCCTATGGGCAGGGAGAAGAGCAGGGGCCTCTGCAGCTCCCTCATCCACTAAGGCAGCCTCCAGGGACCTGGCCGTGTAAAGTATAGTGCAAATTTCACATGTGCTAAGTGTGTGGACGTGTTTGGTTCAAGAACATGCAAACACACAGAAAGCATCCTTTGTAAACATCTTGAAAGTAACTGGATTACACTTTACATTTGAAGCACAAGTCCACAGCTTTTCAGATAAAAAGAAAAAATTTTTGATGGCTCAGTCTGACAGGGAACTTTCAGGTGTACGTCAAGATACAGAGGATGGGTCCCTGAAATTAATGTCTAACCTGCGGGAGCTTCGGCCACTCAGAGGTGAGGGAGAACATGGATGCCCTGGTTCTCCCAGTGGGCACTGGGTGCTCAGGTCATGGCCTGTCCTCAGCTCTGTGCTACATAGCACCAAGGTGAGCCCAGCCAGTGTGCCTGCTCCCCTTCCATAGGGCTTGTCCCCTTGGTCCTGGCCACAGGCAAGGCTTCTCCTGCAGTCCTGAGCTTAGGACTTGGAGAGGCTCTTCTGCAGACTCGGATGTTCACCTCACAGGGCAGTATGACTGGGCACAGTGTGCATGACACCAACCACTGCCATGGGAGACCCTCACCTACCACAGGACCTTGGTGCTGGCTCTTACTTGCCACAGATGACTAGTTTTATTATGTAGTCACAGCAGCTGTGGCTCAGTGTGTCCAGGGGCAGTGTGGGCCTCTGTGGCTGCCCCTACAGAGGTCCAGTGCATGTATAGAGATGGTGTCCATGTGCTTCTCACAGTGACAGGGACAGAGTCCAAGATCTGTGGGGCATGGCAGCGTGACACAGTCCTCAGAAAACACAGAAACCCCAAGGACAGGAACGGAGCCCTGCAGGAGCGAGTCCCTGCAGAGGCCTCCACAAGGTCATCCTCAAAGGACTGAGGCCCTAGGGACACTGCAGTGCCCCCAAGGAGGAGTGCAGAATGCAGCCAAGGACATGGCCAACTCCTACTGTGCAGAGTCACTCAGGGGACCTCAGTGTGAGCCAGACACAAACCTCCCTCAGGAGGCACCTGTGGCCAGCAGGGGGCGCTCAGGAGCAAGGAGTTGCTGATTGACTAGTGGATTTCTTCCAGTTGTGGTTTTCATTTTTCTGTAAACGTGACACACTTCCTGAGATAGGCCTCCACACTTACGCCTCTGGGCCTTCAACAGATGTTTATCAATTTAAAAAATAATGATTAACTGGTTGATGGTGTAACCTTGAATTCCTTGGTCCTCAAATGAATGTTCAGAGAGCAATATCTTCATGTCTCATGTCCCTAAATTCTAAATTTATAAAGGTCCCTGAACATGCAATATACTTCCTCAAAGAGTAATTTGAAATCATTAAGGCATTACAATTATTGGCATTTCTAGCAGGAGATAAATTGATGCGTCAGAACATCTGGGCCACTTTGCGCAACCACACAGAGACCCACAGTTTCATGTGCAAGCTCCCAGTCTCAGGCTATGTGTTCCTGGGTAATTCTTTTCCCACCTGACACATCAACATGGTCCTCCCTGTGACGTCTTCCCATCCTCTGTGCCCTGCATCTGTGTGGACACAGGAGGTGCATTCTGCAACCTCCAAATGACACCACAGGCTTGGCAGACACAGTGCTGGTGATGGACAGCAACAGCCTGGACACGACTCGCCCCTACCTGCACATGGGCCTCTCACACAGTCGGTTATTTCCCTGGGATCTTTATGTCAATATGAAATGGGGAGATTAAATTCCCTGGAAACTGACCAGGTGGAGGGATTACCAGCATCAGGAATTTGCTGTCATGGTTCACATATGAGGTGTCCCACAAGCTCACGTGTGAGACAAATGAGAGAGGACTAGATTATCAGAGCTCAAACCTAAAGTGGATTAATCCACTAACATGGATTGACTTGCAGCAACTGTAGGTAGTTGAGTGTGACTGGAATACTTGGATCACTGGGGTGTGCCTTTGGGGGACACTCTGTGCAGTTCACCTGCTTCCTGGTGGCCATGTCCTGAACTGGTTTCCTCCTCCACGCCCTTCTGCCATGGTGTTCTCCCTCCCTGGCCAGAGCTAAGGACTTGCCACCATGCAATCCAGCCTCCTAAGTTATGACCCAAAGGAAACTTTTCCTCTTCTCTGTTCTCAGAACTTTGCTCAGGTGACAAAATGCTGTCAAATATTGGTATATTTTTAGGAGGTTTTCTTATGGCTACATAATACATCCACTAAGTTTTTCTTATTTTCATGAACACTTTGTGCTGAATGTTGAAAGCAAATTGAAGCCCTGGCACAGGTGAGGTGTTGAAGACCTCACACCTGGCACGGGTGAGGTGGGTATGAATATAATTTGGCTCCGGAATCCCTAGGGCAGGAGGTGGGGTCATCTTAAGATGCCTCCTACTTAGATGCCTGGAAGAACAGCTTTCTAATCAGATGATTTGCTAGGACTTGGAAACTTCACCCAGTGGCTAACCTGGATTTGCAGGTGGTGAAAACATGGAGACCAGCAGGTCTTACCTGAGCCACCCCAGGACCAGGAGGTGGGTACTGCAGGCTCAGTGTTTGCAGGGAGTTCATGGTCAACACCACAGGGAACAAGGAGAGGAGCCCACGTGTCTTATTAGTGTGCTGTGCTCACTCAGTTAGGCAGGAGGTCAATTCCTGAACCTCATCAGGAGGTCAGCAACTACACCTGCCCTCTCAGTGACACCACCTCACTAAAGAGAGTGTCCACTGTTCTCTCCAAATGCTGGGCTGTGGGCAAGGCAGGTCTCACTGCAGTGATGCTGCACACGGAAGGGATCTGGGCCTCCTCCCTCACCCAGCCTGCCCTGCATGCCGTCCTGTCTGCTGTCAGCCTGGCTCTGCTGCTCTGGGGGACTCAGGGGCTCTCAGCCTCAGGCTGCAGCTGAGAGCTGCCTCTGCTCCCAGGACTCTCTCATGGCCCAGCACCTCCATCCTGTCCTCTCCTGGTGGAGACCAGAGGGCAGGACAGGTGAGGGGAAGAGCTCAGGGCAGATTTCCACCCACTGCTGTCCACAGGCATTTGCTGGACAGTCAGGAGGACAAGCAGGGCAGAGGGTGGGAGAGAGCAGTGGGCACACAGGATGAAGCCCCTCCTCTCCTGAGACCCTGCTCCCTCTTCTCCTGCTCAGTCTGTAGCCCCCAAATCTCACAGAGATGAAAGAGAAGAACTAGTCCTGAGAACAAAGGGGGGTCTTCTCCTGGATGTGGGGAACCCCATCCTCAGCCCTGGGCTCTGTTCAGTCATCACTGAGGGCTTCTCCTTCAGGGCTGGGAGGTGAACCTGGGCCTCTTGCATGCTGGGCACGTTCCTGCCACTCTGAGACCCTCCCAGGTGCAGGGAGGAAGGGCTTGGAGGAGGCAGGGCTGGGCTCAGGAGGGTGGGCTCCCCCTCTGACAGCCTTCCAGCCCCCTGAAACCACCTGCTCTCCTCTCACAGGTAAAGCTCCACTTGGGTTCAAGACAGGGACACATCTCAGGAGCACAGAGGACCTGGGCATCCTGACCTCAGCCTCCCCAGATATCAGAAGAGCCTCACCCACATGCAAATCCCCCCTCCTGCTCTGGGTTCAAAGGCCCTCTGGGCTGTGGGAGCTCCCAGCTCTCTGCTCAGACAGAGCTGAGGTCTCTGGGAAGGCAGGTGTGGTCTAGAAGATGAGGCTGCTGGGTCTTGTCCTGTGCCTGGTCACAGCTCCCCAAGGTGAGTGTCCCCAGTGTCAGACCTGGGTCCATGGGGAGGTTGTGACTGCAGGTGACTGACAGGGTGTGACTGTCCTTGTCCCCAGGTGTCCTGTGCCAGGTGCAGCTGCAGGAGTCAGGACCTGGCCTGGTGAAGCCCTCGCAGACCCTGTCCCTCACCTGTGCTGTCTCTGGATTTTCCATCACCAGTGCTTACTGGTGGAGCTGGATCCGTCAGCCCCCAGGGAAGGGGCTGGAGTGGATAGGGAGCATAAGTTATGGTGGTAGCACTAACTACAGCCCATCCCTCAAGAGCCGAGTGTCCATCTCCAGAGACACGTCCAAGAACCAGTTCTCCCTGCAGCTGAGCTCCCTGACCACTGAGGACACAGCCACCTATTACTGTGCCAGAGACACAGTGAGGGGACCTCAGTGTGAGCCCAGACACAAACCTCCTGCTGCTCACCCAGGGCCAGCAGGGGGCGCTCAGCACACATGAGTCAGGTCACCCAGGAGCAGGTGCAGAGGAGGAGAGAGCTGTCACCTCAGACCCTGAGGTACCTGCCCAGTTAGCACCTGCCCTGGGTCCACCTTGCATGGAGATTCTCTAGATCTTTCTTTTCTCACAATCTCAGAGCCTTTTCCTTCTCTAGATCAGGCTTGTCTGGAATTCCCTTACTCAGCACAGGCTCTCTCCAATCTTTCCTGAAGAACATTAATTTTTAATGGAATTTGCTGCCTGGTATTTGTAATGTGAACCTTATCTGTTCAGTACCAGGGAGGGATACGAGAGGGCCCTACCCCTGAGCTCCATCCCAGGCCTCTTTGAGTTTTAATTTAAGACAGAGTCTCCCTAAGAAGTTCAGGCTGGCCTTGAACGAGTTGTCCTCCGACCTCAGCATCCTGAGTACTGGAGGTTACAGGTGAGCTCCACCTCGCCCAGGTGAACTCTGTAAACTTTTGATACCATGTCTCATCCCCTGAATGCTCACTGGGGTCCTGGGTCCTCTTCCTACGACCTCTTCCCATTCCCAATCTGCTCAGTGTGCTTCCTGTCAAGCCTCAGGTCATAGAACACACTAGACAATGGAGCCCACATAGTGCCCAGAACCTTCCACCCCTGGAGACCTCTGACAATATCTGGAGTCATTTTTATTTTCTCTTATGTTAGCAAAGGGATTTTACAAGGCAGCCAGTTGTTAGACACCATTGTAGCTGCCAAACCTCCAGCCATCACACAACACCACCCATAGCAAGGGATTATCTGAACCAAATGTCTACAGACTGAACTGAGAAGCAGTGACAGAAAGCCCTGAACCTGGACAAAATGCACAGAAATGTGCATATTCAGAGTGAACCTTGGTGTATGTGAGCTGTCTGTCCCTCATGATGAGGCTCTGTGACACCCACACCCCACCCTCATGGCTCCATGCTGTGTGTGGCTGTAAATGGGGGAAGAAGGTCTTGGAGAGAAAGGGGCTCCCTGGCAAAGACCCAGGAGGAAGGGTGGTCAGCTCTGCATGGGCTGTGGGAGCTGCAGGTCAGCTCTGCCACTGGCCTCAGGCACCAGAAGAAATACTGTGCCCAGAACCTCTCTGACCCCAGCTCTATGAGGTGACCTTGAGGCTGAGAAGCCCCAGGACAGCTGGCTGCTGGGGAGAGGGAGCTTGGAGCCAGCCTGGGTTTCTGGCCACTGTGGCTGGGTTTCAGGATCACAGACAGGGGCACCTGGGCTCATTTCCCGCTCACATCAGTGCCCACCCTGGGCTGAGAGTCCAGCTCCAGTCTGGGTGAGGAAGAGCAGCAGCAATTTTCCTATCGCAGGTCGTCTAAGATACTCCTGGTTCATTCCAGAAGGTTACATCCCTTTTTGTAATTTCTAAAAGATGGTGATTGAGCATTATAACACTGATTTTGTATACGAACCTCATAAGTCGCTAAGTTAGAGTTTTATGTTTTATATCAATGCAGGCCACTATTGTTTCAATCTATTATACTTTCATATTTTAAATTATTTTTAATATTTCATTCAAGTGGTTTAAGTAGACATAATTATGTTATTTTGGAATATTATTTTGGAATATTTATAGATGCATAAACAAAATGTATTGATCAGTCATTTCTTCCTGCCTGTATTTTCTATAAGAACTGTCTCTATCTGTCATCATCTTCTGAAATTATCATCTATTTTTTCTTCATACGAAGTACACATACAATGATTTTCCTTTGCTTTATGTCTCTGATGACCTTATATACACCTAACTAATCATCATATTTTATCCAATGCTTTTCTCACTAGTGAACAAAGGTGATATTTAATGTGATACACATAGACTTTTTTCCATGGCTCATTTTCCCAGTGGGTTAGTTTCTGTCTCCTGTGCCTCACTGAACCCTCAGGACTTGCTCTGGGGGCCTTCCTCAGCTCCTTCCTGAGCCCTGGTGGAAGCTGGGATCACTTTCCCTGAACAGGGTGCCCCTCACTTTGCATTTCTAAAGGAAACACTTGAGACCACCAACACCTAATGAGCCAGATTTATTTTGGCTTCTGACTTCAAAAGCTTCAGATCTACCGCGCGGCCTGCGCAGTGGTTTCATTAATGAGGTTCTAGGCATAAAGTTAGTTGGAAGAGATCGAAATAAAACACACAGACAGTTACCTTATTTATATTGCTAGGTCCGAGACAGCTCACCTCTCTGGTTCCCACCTCTAGCCGCCCAGCAGGGCGGCGAGGATTACTCAGGGCTAGCAGGAGAGAGAGAGTGAACACGCGGGGGAGTACCCTTTTATTGGGGAACAAGAGATTCAGGGGAGAATTCCATCCAATGAAGGTTGAGGGGGGGCTGCACTCCAAGGTCAGGGTCAGTGATTGGGTCCCCGGGGTCAGTGGTCAGGCACACCCCCACACGGATGGGCTCTCTCATCAGGAAAGGGTCGGGAAAGCTTCGACAGAGCCAAAGCGCCTCAGGCCCTTAACAGGAGTCACCCAATCACGTTTTAGAATGGCTTCCCACATTCAGACACTGCTCAGATGAGTCCACTGCATTTACACCTTTCCTGGCTGTGCAGGGGGCAATGCAGAGAGCCCCCTGTGGGGAAGCACTCTCCTCACTGCTAGGAATCAAAAGGGAGGGAGGAAGAGACAGGTCTGACTACACCCTTGCAGCGCTTGTCCCCATGTCCTGTGGGATCCTCTACTGCCCCATAGCTCAAGGGGCTTCAGAACAACCTTAGCAAATGGAATCTGGGAGGATAATTATGCGCACCTAATCATTCTATCCCTGAACACAAAGCTTTCACATCCATCTCATAATGCAGAACACTTCACTCTTCATCCTTGAATCCCTAAATTTGTAAATGCTCCAACAAAGCTCAGAAGTTCAGTGCAAAGACTTCAAAGATTCAAGGAAAACTCTACTGTACCCTTAAGATCAAAGAAGGGTTCCATAATTTTAAGTCCCATGGCAGGGGTGAATATTCCCATTTGAAAAAGGAAGAGACAGAGAAGGTGAAGGGGACTGAATCCCAGCAGGACTGACACTTAATGCAGTGCTCCATCCAGTCCTCGGGGCTGTTGCAGGGACAGAGGAGGCAAGACAGATAGTAACAGAAGCAGGTTTACTTGGCGCTAGCCAGGCTCAGAGGGCACAGCTTTCGCTGTATTCAGTCAGTGCCCCTGAACTCTGAGTTCAGGCTGTTTCAGCCTAAACCAGGGAGCTGTTACCATGGAGCCCAATTAGTCATCTCTTATCTTTGAAATGTAAACTTCTCTGCGAAGCTCAGGCCCAAGGCCAGAGGCCAGCTTAAAAAATCTTTTCTTGTCACAATCTGCAATTGTGAGCACACTTCTACAAACTATTGCATGTGTTGTTATTTATATGAGATAGTCCATATGTGTTTGTGAAAACCAGCAAAGGGATGTCCAGCACCTGTGGACACTGGTGCTGATGTCTTCCGGGGCCAAGTAGGATACAGCAACAGGAAATAAGATGTTTACCTACATTGAGCTTGTTTTGGAGGTTCTTGTGCTGATGGTCCTAATATCAATCATCGTGAACATTTCTGGAGAAGATTAATGAGATTTTCTGTGGAAGAGGGGTGCCACTACAGGGCCAGTGTGTGGGAGAGGGTTCAGGGCTCTAGGCAGCCACAGCATGCAGCCAAGCTGGATCTGCTGATGCCCAAGCCTGTTCCTGTGCAGAGACCACCGTGGTGACTGGGGAGGGTTCTCCAGCAGGTAATCAACCTGGGTCATGAAATCCCAGAGCCCCAGGTGCTACCCTCTGTTGGCTTCCCAGCCTGAGGGGGTCACTGAGATCCAGCAGGGAGCTGAGGACCAGCAGGGGGCTGAGGACCAGCAGGGGGAGATGAGGACCAGCAAGGAGCTGAGGACAAGCAGGGGGCAGAGCACCAGCAGGGATCTGAGGACCAACAGGGAGGTGAGAACCAGCAGGGACCTGAGGATCAGAAGGGGGCTGAGGATCAGAAGGGGGCTGAGGACCAGCGGGTGGAGCTGAGGACCAGCGGGTGGAGCTGAGGACCAGCTTGGGGGGTCTCAGAACAGACAGTGGAGCTCAGTACAACCAGGACTCAGGACCCACCCTGGGTCAGGACAAGCAAGGAAAGCTCATGATCTAGGTCCACCTGGAGGCTCAAGGTCACCAGGGGCTCAGGACGTGTAAGGAGAGACCTCAGGAGCAGGAAGGAGTTCAGGGCCATTGAGGAGAGCTCTGTCCCAGAGAAGGTGAAGAAATGTCCTGGGGATCCTTTATTTGAAGAAGTTGTGGTTAATCTTTGAAATCAGGAAAAGTTCTCTCTGTGCATTTAATTTTCAAATGCCACTATCAATAAATAATATTCTTTATCTCTACTGTGAGTCCATGTTCTTGGGAGGTTTATCATATTCCCGAATTTCAACCTTAAGTTCTGATCCTCGCTGACTCTCCCCATGAGGCTAACAAATTTTAACTATTGAGTGACTCCATCTCCTTATGTGCTGTGCACACAGAGGGGGAGCCACACCTGTGTGTTTGAAGAAGCATCACAGGAACATGGAAAAGAATGTGAACCTTGCCCTGCTCCAGACTTCAACAGCAAGAGGGTCCCATCTCTGGAGGCCAAGTCAGAACTCCTCAGCCCTGGGATCCAGGTCAAATTCAAGATCACAGTTGTTCTATTTTTGTAATTTTCCACAGATATGAGCTTCCTGGGAAGGAATTTCCCACCCACGGCCCCATTCCCAGAGGTTTCCCTCCACCCATCCTCTTGTTTCTGTCTCATCCTCTGAACAAATGTTCTTCTGACCAGCGATGGAGGCCACGTTCCCTGCAAGGACTGTGCACTGTGACTGTGCTGTTTGCATTGGTCCCAAGAGCTCTGCTCCACTGCTGTCTGGGTTTCCAATGGGAAAACTGGAATAGGCCTTAGAGAGAAAGCAGGTGAGTTAACAGGGACAATTTTCAAGTGGAAGTCACAGCAATCCTGGCCATGGCTGCAGTGGTAATTGGTTGCCATGCCCGTCATCATGAACTGGGGGAGAAATCATCTGAAGTGAGGAGGAGGCCACGGAGGAAAGTTCCGCAGCAAGGTGGGTCATAGCTGAGGAAGGAGATGTTGGAGCCACACAGTCTTGATCCAGCAGTAATGCAGGGCACAGCTTCACATGAGGCTGACAGTCAGTGCATGGACATGTGACCTCAGTTCAGGCCATGTGAAGCCCTGGCTGCTGGAGCCCATGGCTCACACCTGGCACAGGTGAGGTGGGTAGTTAGGCACACAGGTATCTAAGTCCACATTGTACCTGAAAGTATCCAGCCACAAGAGACTGTTGGAAATGACAGGGGACAGTTTGTCTTGTTACATGTGAAATGAAAAGACCTTTGTGCCACCACCTAAGTGTTTGGAACCATGGATGCAGCTGATCTTCTAAAGCCACCATCAGCAGGCACAATAAGGTGTCCTCTGTCCCCAAACATACACAGAACTGAGCTAAGGAATGCCAACAGATAGCCCTAAACCAGTCTAAATCCTCAGAAATGTGTGTATTAGGGGTAAACCTGGGTGGGGCACAGTGGCACACACCTCTAATCTCAGCTGCTCAGGAGGCTGAGGCAGGAGAATCACAATTCAAAACCAGCCTCAGCAACAGTGAGGCACTTAGCAACTCAGTGAGATCCTGACTCTAAATAAAATACAAAATAGGGCTGGAGATGGGAATTTGAGTGCCCCTGAGTTCAATTCCTGTTTCCCCACCCCAAAAATGTGAACTTTGGCATGTCAGCCCTCTATCCCTCTTGATGGGCTCTGTGACACCCAGGCACCACACCCAGGGCTCTGAGGGCAGAGGTTCCCTCCTCATGCAGCTTTGTATGGCCTTGAACAGGGGTGAGCTGAGCAAGGTCTTGGAGAGAAAGGGGCTCCCTGGACAAAGACCCATGGGAGAGGGTGGTCAGCTCTGCATTAACTGTGGAAGCTGCAGGTCAGCTCGGCCACTGGCCTCAGAACCCTGAAGACATGCTCTGTCCAGAACCACACTGACCCCATCTCGCTATGAGCTGACCCTGAGCCTGAGAAGCCCCAGGACACCTGGCTTCTGGGGAGAGGCAGTGTGGAGCCTGTCTGGGTTTCCAGCCCCTGAGGCTGCATTGCAGGGTCTCAGACAGGGTCACCTGGGCTTTGTCCCTGCTCATGTCAGTGCCCACCCTGTCCTGAGGGTCTGGCTCCAGTCTAGGTGAGGACGCACATGCAAAATTGTTATATCCCAGATTGTCCTAAGGTACTCCTGGTTCATTCCAGAAAATTAAATGATTTTTGCATTTTCAGAAATACATGCTTGTTAATAATAAATATATCATTAATTTTGCATAAAATAATAATTTACAAAGTTAGAGAATTATGTTTTATAACAACTGATGACATTTTGGTTTCTATCAATACTACTTCAAAATTTTAATCTTTTTTACATTTTGTAGGAGCATCATAATTTTACAGAATGGTGGCTTTTGACATATTCATAAATGAAAAAACAAAATTTTATGAGAGAAAAGTTACTTCCTGTGCATTTGGAATATGTGAAATTTCTTTACATAGTAAGACTTTCTCAAACTACTATCAATTACTCTTTATGAAAAACACAAATACCATCATTTTTAATGATTGTATGTCTCTGATGGCCTTACACACACCTCACTAATCATCATGCATTATACAATTCTTCTTTGCATTATAAAAGAAAGGTGAAATTCCATCTGCATTCAGAGGGCATTTTCCCAAATAATTTTTCCCCAGAGGTTTAGTTTCTGTCTCCTTTGTCTCAATGAACTGCTCAGGACTTGCTTCAGGGCGTCACTCAGCCCCTTCCTGAGCCCGGGTGGATGCTAGGATATATTTCCCTAAGCATGATGCCTCTAACATGCAGAACCTCGGTATTTCATTGCCTAAGCCTATATTTATGAGCATATTTGGTTTTAGGTATGTAAATTAGATTTAGAAATTTTAAAGTGGAATATATTTTGAAAGACCTGAAGAACCAAACAGTGAGGTGTTATATGTTGTTATCTTTCTCAGTTGATGGTATTTGATCATTGACATCACTAAGAATGTCAGCATCTCTCTCCATCAGACAACAGCTGGCTATTCCAGCTGTATTTTCACACTTACACTGAAACCTAGTCCTAGTGAGGAGAGGACAGCACCCTGACACAGGGGTGCCAGGCGCCATGATGGGTCCCAGGCTGTGCACACCCAGCTGTGCATCACCTGTCCCTCCTGGGTGTGGGGAGCCCACCAGCTGCTCTGCCCCAGTCACTATGAAGCACAGCCTGGCTGTGGGCCACAGGTGCCCTGTGAGCTGCAGAGCCCCAGGACAAGGCCCTCTCTGCACATGGCCCTCACCACCCACCCTCACCCTCACCCTCCCTGCACCTTCCCATCTCCAGGGCCACTGTCCTCTCTCTTTCCAGGACCTGATGCAGTAGCTTCCCCACATGAATGACGGTGTGGTGAAGGTCTCCCTCTGCCTGACCCATTTCAGCTGGGTCCATGTGCTCCAGGGCCATGCCCAGAGCCAGGAGGGAGAGGATGACATTCTTCTCGGGTAAATGACATTCTTCCCTGCTGGACAGCATATTATCCATACCTCCATTAAGGGACAACATGGTGATCATGAAAAGTACTTTGACACCTCAGTGCACACTGGGCAGAGGTCCTATCCAGAATCACTCCCTGCTACGCTAGGCAGTTCCTGAGGCTGAGGGTTCACAAGGAGAGAGCTGTGCTGCAGCAGGTTCTGGAGACCAGGTGCAAACACCCAGGTGCTGCTCCTGACCAGGGCTCCTGAGGCTGCGCACCACATGGCAGGAGGCAGGATGCAAAGAGAGTCAAATGGGGCTGGACCCCTGAGTGGTGCTGGGGTCCCTCTGGGTCTCAGGGTGCCAGGAAGGTTCTACCAGCCCTGCAGAGTCTCCCATTAAAGTGCCATTGATCCACACCTGGGGTACCACCAGTAAACCCCATCATCTGCTAGATTCCTAATTATCTGCATTGACAAAGATGTCATAAAATTTCACAAGGGACACAGTTCAACATAGCCTCCATGACACACATCAATAGTTAAAGGAAACTAAAAACTCCTGGTAATAGGATGCTCCTCTGTTGGGTCTGAGAGAGCAGGAGATCACAGCCCTGTGACCTTAATGTCCACCTGTGCTGCTGCTCCTCCCAGAGTGACCTCTGTGACATGCCACGCATCTCCACCATCACCATGAAGGGTACACAGGGCTGCCTCCACCAGGTGACCTCCCTTCTCCTGTGACTGCCTGAGCTGAAGGACCCACTGCACATCTGTGGTCAAACAGAGCCACCCTGGATCCACCCACCAGTGACAGGGACTCACTTGATTAATCCTCCTCAAGCCCAGGACCTTGAGAGGTGGACCTGTCCTCTCCTGGTTGACCCCGTGTGACCCACATGGCTTCTCCTGCACTAGCTCTTCCCCCAAAACCACAGGCCAAGGAGCCCAATGTCTGATCACACTTGAGATCCTGCCCAGGTGATCAGAGACCAAGGGTCTGGCTGACCCTGAGGAACAGCAGCAGTGACTCTGGGAAGAGCAGCCTGGGTTCCACTTGCTCTGCCCCAGTCAGACGTCCCCAGAGGCAGAGAAGCACAGAGACCAGGGAAGGCAGAACAGGAGCTCACATGTGGGCTGGGGAGGGCTGCACAGTGTCCATGCACTTTGTTCCAGGAGAAAGGAGAAGCCCAAATCCAGGGGCACTGCAGGGATGCTCCTGGCATCTGGGACGCTGTAGCTGCTGCAGACAGTGGGGACCTGCTGCCTGGGGCCACAGCACATGGGTCTGCAGAGCAGGGGGGAGAGGTGGACAAGCTGAGCCCTCCACATCTGTGGTCCCAGCTGAAGGACTTTCCTCATCTGCACCATCACAGACCGAGGCTGAGAGGACGAGGGACCAGGGACCTGTGCTCCACCCTGCACTCACTGCTGCCCTGGTGGGGACGATGGCACAGCTGTGCTCACACACTTATGTATCAGTACAGCTGCTTCAAGTCAGCCAAAGGTGCAGAGGGGAGTGGGAAGCCAGAGGCAGACCAGGTGACCTGATAGGGGCCCAGAATTCTGAAGATGGGGTGTCATCCACCAGGACCTTCATGGTCCTTAGATGGACACTGGGTGCAAAAAATTCACACCCTGTTTTTTGTTTTATCCAAGAAGGGACCCACAGAACCCACAAGCCCTGTCCTGTACTGTCCTTGAGATGCTTCATGGAGCAGAGGGATTGAGGGGAGAAGCACATACCTAGATGCTGGGCTAGTATGTCACTTACATCTTCCTGGACAGTGTGAGCAACATGTTTAATATTATGAGTTAATCTTTCATGAATAAAATGTCACCAATCATCTCCAAAATGTTCAAATTTGCTCTGAGCACAGATATCTCTGAGGCCTCCACCCAGAGCTGCTATATAGCAGGAGGACATGCAAATAGGGCCTCCCTCTGCCCATGAAAACCAGCCCACCTGACCTTGCAGCTCTGCACAGGAGCCCAGCCCTGGACTCCCAGCTCAGCCCACTAGTGATCAGGACTGAACACAGCTGCTCACCATGGAGAGTGTGCTCAGCTGGGTTTTCCTGGTGGCTGTTTTCAAAGGTGATGAATGGAGAATCAGAGACCCTGAGTGTGTGAGTGGACAGGAGTGAGAGGAAGAGTGGATGAGAGACAGTGTCCTGACCAGGCTGCCTCTGTGTTTGCAGGTGTCCAGTGTGAGGTGCAGCTGGTGGAGTCTGGGGGAGGCCTGGTGCAGCCTGGGGGTTCCCTGCGACTCTCCTGTGCAGCCTCTGGATTCACCTTCAGTGACTACTGGATGAACTGGGTCCGCCAGGCTCCAGGGAAGGGGCTGGAGTGGGTTGGCCAAATTAACCCAAGTGGTGGTAGCACCTACTACCCAGATGCCCTGAAGGGCCGATTCACCATCTCCAGAGACAACTCCAAGAACACACTGTACCTGCAAATGAGCAGTCTGAGAGTCGAGGACACAGCCACCTATTACTGTGCTAGAGACACAGTGAGGGGACCTCAGTGTGAGCCCAGACAGAAACTTCCTGTCGGGCGCCCAGGGCCTGCAGGGGGCGCTCAGCACACAGGAGCTCAGGTCAGCCAGGAGCAGGTGCAGAGGGGGGTTGAGGGCTGGTTTCCATCTTCTGGGGACCTCTCATTGTCCAGCTTCCCAGGGAGCTCTATGTACATATTCACTGTAGTAGTCTGTGATGTCACTGAATGAAACAATGTGGTTTTTAATTTGCATTCCCATGTTTATTAGTGGATCCTAATTGTAAATAATATTGCATTTCAATTAGACATAACTAATGGTCATGGAATATGTTTTCCTTCCCTGCAGCACCCTGCCATTTCCCTTTCCCTCCCTTCTCTTCCTCCTTCCTCCTTACCCATTGCCTCTACTTTCCCCACAGATGTTTTTATAACATTGTTTACGTTAGTGCTTCTTAGAGGACACAGATGGAATATCCCCTGTGGTGTCCTCACCCAGGGGCACAGGACAGTTTGGTCAATTTCCTTCCCCCTCTCCTCCCATTGCAATTCCTCCTTCCTCACCCTTGACCCCCTTCCTCTCCTCCCTCCTCCCTCTCCTGTTTCCATGGGATTCCTCCCAGCACTTCTTCTGTTTTTCGTTTGGAATTGGCATTTGGGAGTAAACACTTGAAATGTCCCCCTCTGAATCTGGATTATTAAACTTACCTTGATTCTCCAGTTCCATCCATTGACCAGCAAAGGCTGCATCTGCACTCTTCCTTCTGGCTGAGGGAGACACTCTTCTGTCTACCCACCCCTGTCCCTCTATCCGCCATCGGTTGGTGGCTTCTGGGAACATTCCGTATTTGGCTGCTGTGAGCAGCCCTGGTGGAAACACTCATGTGGCTCTACAGCTGTGGTGTGTGACTTCTGTTCTTTGGGATAAATCTGGGGAAGGAAGAGCTGGGTCATATCATGGCTCCATTCCTGGACTCTCATGAAGTGTCCATTCTGCTTCCTACAATGGCAGCACTGATTTGAAGTCCCACCAACAATACATCTGTTCATCTCTTTCCCACATTTGCCAACATTAGTTATTATTTGTGTTCTTGATGATTGCCTTCTAATTAGAGTGAGATGAATTCTCAATGTAGTTTCAATTTGCATATCTCAACGGCCAGAATTGTTAAGTATGTTTTCCTATATTTGTTGGCCACCTGTGTTTCTTGTCTTGAGAAGTCAGTTGTGTTCTTTCCCATTTACTCATTGGGTTATTGGGTCTGGTCATTAACTGTTTGGGGATCTTTATATACACAGCATGTCAGTGAACTACCTTCAGAGCAGGTGGCCACAACTCCCATTCCCAAGCTCGCTCGTCACACTCTTGCTGTTCCTTTGCTGAGCTGAAGCTTTTCATGTGATACTGTCCAACTCACCGATTCTTAGTTTATTTCTTGCACTTTAGTAACCTGGTTGATGAAGTGGGTGTCTGTGTCAGTACAGAGGAGGGTTGGTGCAATATTGGATTCTATCACTTGCAGAGTGTCTAGGCTAATTCTTCAATTTCTGATCAACATTGAGGTGACTTTTTCTAAGGTGAAGGACAGTGACCTATTATATTCTTTTACATGTTTATATTGAGTTTTCCAAATCTATCTTTTGAAAAAGCTGACGTTTATTCAATATGATTTTGGAAACTTTGTCCAGTGCCAGATGACTGCACTTAGGTTGGATTGTCCTGTACCGTCTACTCTATCCCTTGGGTCTTCTGCTTTGGTGCCAGTGCCATGCTGGTTTTGTTACTGCAGCTCTGAAACATAATTGAGGTCAGATATTGTCATCTCCAGGTTTGCTCTCTCTGCTTAGGATTGCTTTGGCTATTGGGTGCTTGAAATTTCTCCACACAAATATAAAGACATTTTTTTGTGATTCCTTTATGAAAGTTTTTGGTATTTGCTGGAGATCTCATTGACTCTGGTGACATTTGGGTTGGTTTGGTCATTTGATCATATTCATTCTGACAAAAGCATGGTGGGTCTTTCCTTATCTAAGGTCTTCAGTTTCTCCCTGTGATGTTCTTTGTTTCCAATGTCAAAATATTTCACGTTCTTAGCTGATTTTTTCCAAGTACTTTTAAGGTTATTGAGAATGGCACCATTTTCCTGATTTCTTTCTCAGTAGGTTCACATCAGTAGTATAGCAAAATGGTTTATTTATGTGTGCATGATGTATTCCGCTGCAGTAATAAAGATGCTTATCAAATCTTGAAGAATTATTTGTGTAACATGAAAATTAGTTGTTTTTATTTACTGTTAAAAATAATTTTATGAAAATGATTTGTGTCTTTTCACATGGGGAATTGCTTTAAGAATCTAGAAAATAGGCAGTGTATGAAAAACTTATGTAAATAGCTGCCTACAGACCAGTTTCTTCCTATTGATCTCAGGTGGCAAGAGAGAAAAGTAATAAAATCTTCTGTGAAATAAACAGGAGCAAATCCTGCAATGAAAATGTGATTAAAGCTAAATTGTTCAATTCACTGATTCTACATCTTTCCAAAATCATCTGTCTGTGCAATCCTACTTCCTAAAGAATAAACACATAGCAAGGTTGTTCTAAAAAAACATACTGAGATAATTCAACAGAACTTCTGGCATTAGAGGGAATGGGAAGTCTAATATCCAAATGATGAAACCAAGATGCAACAGAAGATATGCTTACAGGCTTTTCTGAAATCCAGAAAATTATTTTAAACTGCTTTTTTTTTTAAAGAGAGAGTGAGAGGAAAGAGAGAGAGAGAGAGAGAGAATTTTTAATATTTATTTCTTAGTTCTCGGCGGACACAACATCTTTGTTGGTATGTGGTGCTGAGGATCGAACCCGGGCGGCACACATGCCAGGCAAGCGCGCTACCGCTTGAGCCACATCCCCAGCCCTAAACTGCTTTTTAAAAATATCCTCCTGGAGCTGGGATTGTGGTTCAGAGGTAGAGCACTCCCCTAGCACACATGAGGCACTAGGTTGAATCATAAACATCACATAAAATAAAATAAAATAAAAATATGTGCCCACATACAACTATATATATATATATATATATATATATATATATATATATATATATCCTCCAGTAAACTAGAAAAACTTGAAGAGATTTAAAAAATTCTAAACACAATGAAACTGAATTTCAGGACTGAAATTAAGCATCAAGATCCGTATGACTTCTCTAAAAGTGATCCTAGGGAAGAAGTAAGCTGCTCCTCTTCTTGGTCTTCCTTGTGTTCAAGTTCACCTAACTCAGTCTGGACTCTCTAATTGAACTGTCCCCATAATTAGGTTGATGAAATCCTGAGAAGTCACACTGTTAATAAATTGTGCAAATAAACCCCAAATAAAATAAAATTCTCCCATTCTGATGTGCTTGTGTGGCTTTCTTTGTCCATTCTGCGTGTATTTCCTGGAGTCCTCCCTTGTGGGTCACAGTCTCACAGAGCTGGACAGCAGGCCATTATGTCCTCTCCCGTCCCTCCTCTGGCTCCCTCTGACCCCAGCACAGCCCGATGCTGGGCTGCGTGAGGTTTGCTCTCAGGTCACTGTTAAGGTTTCCCAGTTGTTCCTTTTCCTCTCTCTGCGTCACTTACTATATATTTTATTATTTAGTGTTTTACTTAGTGATTCCTGACAGTAGAATGCACTTGTGACTCTGACACATCACACAGAGACGGGATACAATTTCTCACTCTCTGAGTGTATGTGTAGCAGGATCATGTTCTCCTGCAGTCACATGTGCACACAGTAATGGTGTCTGCTTCATTCCACCATCTTTCCTATCCCCACATCCCCTCCCATCAGTTCCCTCTACCTAATCTAAGGTAACACTACTCCTCCCTAATGCCCCCGCCTTACTGTGAATTAGTATCCACAGATTAGAGAAAACATTCCGCCTTTGGTTTTGTGGGATTGGCTTATTTTGGTTAGCATGATATTATCCAACTCCAACCATGTATTGGCAAATATCATAATCTCACTCTTCTTTAAAGCTGACTAATATTCCACTGAGTACATATACCACATTGTCTTTATCCATTCATCTATTGAGGGACACCTGGGTTGGTTCCATAGTCTATCTATTGTGAATTGAGCTGCTATAAACATTGATGTGGCTGTGTATTATAGTAAGCTGATTTTAGACTGTGTGTATGTCTGTGTGAGTCTGTATGGGTGAGACCCCTGGATGGCAGACTAGGCTACCTTGTCACATTGCTGTGCCCTGCTCCAGCAGCCAGTCCCTGGGCAGCTGCAGAGGACTCACATGGGGAAGGCTCAGCAGGCTCTCAGACACCTCCACCCATCACAGCCATGAACCTGACCCTGCCTCAGCACCACATAAAAATAAATAACTAAAGTAAAGGTATTGTGTCCAACTACTTCTAAAAACAATGTTAAGAAGATAATAAATAAATACAATATCGTGGTGTTCTTTTGATGTATACCTCTGGTAGCCTGAGACATACCTAAATAATAATTTAGCACTGTAAATTTTATTGTAATTTTATGGACAATAGGGATATTTCACCTAAATAAAGAGAATTTTCCCCATTTCCATCTTCCCCAGTGTCTGGTTTATGTCTGCTTTCTCTCATTGAGACCTTAGGACTTGCTCTGGGGGCCTCTCTCAGCTTATAACCAAGCCTGGCGGGTGCTGGGGTCACCTCCCATAAACAGGACGCCCCTCACTTGCAGAGACTCTGTGTTTGATTGATTAACGTCATATTTCTGACTACAACAATTATAAACAGTTAAATAAATTATATTTATGAATTGACAGTTGATTATATTTTGAAAAACCTGAATATGAATTGATATGTTTAATATTGTTTTCTTTCTCAGTTGATGGTATTTGATCATCCACATCACTAAGAATGTCAGCATCTCTCCATCAGACAACTGCTGGCCATTCCAGCTGTATTTTCACACTTACACTGAAACCTAGCCCTAGTGAGGCAGAGGACAGCACCCTGACACAGGGGTGCCAGGCGCCATGATGGGTCCCAGGCTGTGCACACCCAGCTGTCCATCACCTGTCCCTCCTGGGTGTGGGGAGCCCCCTGCTGCTCTCCCCCAGTCACTGTGAAGCACAGCCTGGCTGTGGGCCACAGGTGCCCTGTGAGCTGCAGAGCCCCAGGACAAGGCCCTCTCTGCAGGGGCCCTCACCACCCACCCTCCCCCTCGCCCTCCCTGCACCTTCCCATCTCCAGGGCCACTGTCCTCTCTCTTTCCAGGACCTGATGCAGTAGCTTCCCCACATGAGGGATGGTGTGGGATGGTCTCCCTCTGCCTGACCCATTTCAGCTAGGTCCATGAGCTCCAGGGCCATGTCCTAGGCCAGGAGGGACAGGATGCCATTCTTGTTGACTAACTTTATTCTTCCCCTGTGGACAGCACATTTTCCACATCTCCTTTAAAGGACAACGTAGTGGTCATGAAAAGGTCCTCAACACTCATGGAACTTTAGTTAAGGACAAGACTCATGAACTCCACATCCTAAGCGATGTGCACACTGGGCAGAGGTCCTGTCCCCAAGCCTCAGGCTGTCCCACACCATGTCTCTGCTGGCCTCAGGCCACACTGCACTGGGTGGGCTCCCTAACTGCTGCTCTCCACACTGGCCCTGCAGCTAGCTGACCAACACTGCTGGGCCTTAAAGGTCATGCTCCCAGGCTGCACTAGCATGGCATATGGGGACTGTAGGGGCCACACCTACAAAGCTCTGCCTGAGCCGAGGCCTACCCAGGGCACCCCTGTAAGGCAGGGGGAGATGACCCCTCTCTACACTCTAGCACCTGTGTGCTGCAGGGTGAGCTTCATGGGTGCTGCCAGGTTGGCTCCTTGGTGACTATTTCAGCTCCCAAATGAGAGTTGGCACAGACCAACCCTTTACCCAGTCCCAGGGCTGTGTCCACACCTTTAGATGCTCACTATGACCACTTCAGGCCCCAGCACCAGTGTGGCTGAGTCCAGTCTGTGCTGCTCTGAGCAGCACCTGAGGCTGAGGGTTCACAAGGAGAGAGCTGTGCTGCAGCAGGTTCTGGAGACCAGGGTGCAAACACCCAGGTGCTGCTCCTGACCAGGGCTCCTGAGCCTGCAGCACCACATGGCAGGAGGCAGGAGGCAAAGAGAGGCAGACGAGGCTGGACCCCTGAGTGGTGCTAGGGTTCCACTGGGTCTCAGGGTGCTAGGAAGGCTCTACCAGCCCTGGGGGAATCCAGGTGACCAGGACCAGGGTGTCAGCTGTCCTCTACATTCTGGGACCATGTGGACATGTGAAGAGTGACAGGGCAGCAGTACTGAGGGCATGTGGCGGTGCCTCGAGAATTCCAAGACACTTGATTGACAGAGAGAGTCCCTTCTTCCCCCAGGTCTTTGTGAACTGGAGGAGGACGGGAGGTCTAGATCACAAATGACAGATTAGATATAGAAAGCCAATGGGGACACTGGCAGGTCCTTCTCCAAGGACCCTCAAAAGAGGGGGATACACAGGAACCCCTGTGGACTCAGCTCATTCCAAGTGAAAGTGAGGACAGAGCCTGGGTTTCTCTCTGCCCACACTAGGGCCCTGTGCCCACCACAGATGGCAGCAGCATGTGGACCTGAGGGCTCTGTGCCAACTGGATGCTCCTGATCTTAAGGAGGCCCTCACAGGGAGGCACAGCCTTACCACTGCAGGGAGCCTCTGGGGCCCTCAGCTGGACACCTCCCTGGAGAGCAGGTGGCAGCAGAGGGGAGAAGACACACCGCACATTTCCAATGCAGGACGGTTCTGAGGACCTCACCAGTGTGTGCACCTGGGAGTTGGAGGAGGGTCAGGGCAGCAGTCATGTCCAGGGTGAGAGCAAAAGACCAGATACTTGGTCACTCTTGCCACACATGAGCTGTTGGACAGTGAACCAGTACTCATGCTTCTGGGTGACTTCAATTGTACACTCATGATTCTAATTGTGATTTTACATATGCACCAGAGAGTTACCAAAGCCATCTCTACCATATGATTATGTGGTTATATTAAGTAAACTAAGATAGTGGCCTCTAAAATCAAACTAACAGAATTTCTTCCCTCCTGAACGCTCTTCTGTCCACTATGCTGCCCATGACACTCTCATCTGCCCTCAGTGCTGCTCTTCCTGGGCCTCCAACCAGAGCTGCTATATAGCAGGAGGACATGCAAATAGAGCCTCCCTCTGCTCATGAAAACCAGCCCAACTGACCCTGCAGCTCTGCACAGGAGCCCAGCCCTGGACTCCCAGCTCAGCCCACTCAGGGATCAGGACTGAACACAGCTGCTCACCATGGAGAGTGTGCTCAGCTGGGTTTTCCTGGTGGCTGTTTTCAAAGGTAATGAATGGAGAACCAGAGATCCTGAGTGTGTGAGTGGACAGGAGTGAGAGGGAGAGTGGATGAGTGACAGTGTCCTGACCAGGCTGCCTCTGTGTTTGCAGGTGTCCAGTGTGAGGTGCAGCTGTGGAGTCTGGGGGAGGCCTGGTGCAGCCTGGGGGTTCCCTGCGACTCTCCTGTGCATCCTCAGGATTCACCTTCAGTAGCTACTGGATGCACTGGGTCCGCCAGGCTCCAGGGAAGGGGTTGGAGTGGATCTCATGCATTAGTGATGGTGGCAGTACTTATTATGCTGACTCTGTGAAGGGCCGATTCACCATCTCCAGAGACAACTCCAAGAACAGCCTGTACCTGCAAATGAGCAGTCTGAGAACCGAGGACACAGCCACCTATTACTGTGCTAGAGACACAGTGAGGGGACCTCAGTGTGAGCCCAGACACAAACCTCCTGCAGGGTGCCTAGGGCCAGCAGGTGGCGCTCAGCACACACGAGCTCAGGGTCAGCCAGGAGCAGGACAGAGCAGGTGCAAGGGCTGGATCCTGCCTCTGGGGGCCTCTCTTCTACTAGTTTACACTTTTCTTTACTTTAGTGAAAGGTATTTACATGGAGGTTACTCTGGTGTGTTCATATCTGCAAATGGGGCCTTTGGTCAATTTCCCTCCACCTTCCTCCTTTCCCTCCCTCCTCCTTCACCCTCCATTCCCTTCCTCCACTGCTCTACTATCCACTCTATTTTGATGTCCCTCTGTCCCCTTATTTTACTGTACCTTCCACTTCTGAGAGAAAGCCTCAGCCCTTGACTCTCTGAGCCTGAGATATTTCACTTCCCCTGATGTTCTGCAATTCCAACAATTTACCAGAAACACTCTCAGTTAATTCCTCTTTATGGTGAGTAAAACCCCACTCTGTACACACCCCACATTTTCTTTACCCATCCATCTGGTGACAGGCATCTAGGCTGCGTCCATCCCTTGGGTGCTGTGAGTTTCTGCTATAAACACTTGTGTGGCTGTGTCACTACAGAATGCTTAGTTTACATCCTTAGGACTGTGACAAAACGTGGAACACCTGGTCATGTGGTGGTGTCTTAGCGTTTCTGCTGCTGTGACTGAAAGGTCTGACCAGAACCACTTAGAGCAGGAAAGGTTGATTTGAGGGCTCACAGTGTCAGAGGTCCATGGACAGCAGGCTCCATCCCTCAGATCTCAAGGTGAGGATGGACATCATGGTGGAAGACTGTGGAGGAGGGGAGCTGCTCACGTGATGATCAGGAAGCAGAGAGAGACCCTCACCAGATACAAATATATACCCCAAAGCCAACCCCCATTCCCCACCTCCTCCAGCCTCACCTGCCCACTTTCAGTCACCTCCCAGTTAATCCCTTACAGGGGATTAATTCACTGATGGGTTAAGTTCTCTGACCCAATCATTTCCACTCTAACCCTTGTTGCAGTAATACAGGGGCTTTTGGGGGGGCACCTCACATCCAAACTATAACACTCCACCCTCGGCCCCCAGAAGCTCATGAGCACCTCACAATTCAAAACACATTTAGTCCATTTCCAAGATTCCCCATAGTCTCAGTAGTTCAAGCCCTGCCCCAAAGTTCAGGTCCAAAGTCTCCTCTGAGCCTCAAGGCAAACCAGCATTGTGAGCTCTAAAGATCAAAGCCATTTACAAGAATCCACTATATAAAGGTTCAGAGTACACATCTCCATTCAGAAAAATAGGGGCACAGAAGGAAGGGCTGGGGCCAACGCAAGACTGAAATCCAGCTGGGCATCAAGTCCTGGAGCTCCATGTCCAGGATCTGGGCACAAGGCATGCTGACGTTCTCTCCAAAGTGCTGCTGAAATCCTAGTCCTTGTCCCAGATGCCAATCCAATAAGAGGACATGGATTTGAGAAAAAGGAAACAAGGTTTATTGCTTTTCAGAAAAAAACACAGGGCACTTGGGCTGGGGGTGTGGCTCAAGCGGTAACATGCTGGCCTGGCATGCGTGCAACCTGGGTTCCATCCTCAGCACCACATTCAAACAAAAATGTTGTGTCCGCTGAGAACTAAAAATAAATATTAAAATTGTCTCTCTCTCTACTTCTCTCTACCTCTCTCTCTCTCTCTCTTAAAAATGTTCTCTCTCTCTCTCTCTCTCTCTCTCTCTCTCTCTCTCTCTCTCTCTCTCTCTCTCCCCCCTCCTCTCTCTTTAAAAAAAAAAAAAAAAAAAAAAAAAAACAGGGCACTCTTGTCCCAAAGGTGTGATTCTGCCTGAAAGGACACCTGTGGAGTCAACACAAAGTCCAAGGAGCAGGCCACACACCACAAGGTCACACAAGATATTTATGGTCAGCACCAGGAGGCATAGCAACAAGGCTGTCCCTCCAGGAGAGCAGCAGCCTGTGGCATTTAGAGAGCAGCTTACAGCCCTCAAGAGGGATCTCATGAGCTGCTTAGGAGTTTAGCTGGGGAGGGGGTGATCTTAGGGTACTTAGGAGTTTAAGCTGGGGTGGGGTGATCTTAGGGTACTTAGGAGTTTAAGCTGGGGTGGGGCTGATCTTAGGGTACTTAGGAGTTTAAGCTGGAGTGGGGGTGATCTTAGGGTACTTAGGAGTTTAAGCTGGGGAGGGGGTGATCTTAGGGTACTTAGGAGTTTAAGCTGGGTGGGGGGATCTTAGGGTACTTAGGATTTTAAGCTGGGTGGGGGTGATCTCAGGGTACTTAGGAGTTTAAGCTGGGTGGGGGGATCTTAGGGTACTTAGGAGTTTAAGCTGGGGTGGGGTGATGTTAGGGTACTTAGGAGTTTAAGCTGGGGTGGGGGTGATCTTAGGGTACTTAGGAGTTTAAGCTGGGGTGGGGTGATGTTAGGGTACTTAGGGGTTTAAGCTGGGTGGGGTGATCTTAGGGTACTTAGGAGTTTAAGCTGGGGTGATGGTGATCTTAGGGTACTTAGGAGTTTAAGCTGGGTGGGATGATCTTAGGGTACTTAGTAGTTTAAGCTGGGTGGGGTGATCTCAGGGTACTTAGGAGTTTAAGCTGGGGTGGGGGTGATCTTAGGGTACTTAGGAGTTTAATCTGAGGTGGGGTGATCATTCAGCAGGCACATGTTCTTAGGGAAAGTTAAGCAGCACTGCCTCAGAATCCAAACTTGGGAACTTTTGATAAAATGACTCCTGACCTGAAATGGTGACTGAGGCCAATATTGATCTGATGCCAATATTGCCCATCAGCAGGAGCAGGGGCTGTTAAAGAGGTGCCTCCAAGGCCACATTCCACCTCTTCTCTGCTGCAGTTGTGACTCACCTGTTCACTTGGGAGAGAGTCCTTTCTGTGTTCTTTGTTGCCATCCCCAAAGTCTGGAGTTCTTCTTCCTGTGGTGGGTGTGTGCTCAAGGACAGATAGCTCTGACTAGGATGGGGAAGAGAGGTCATCCTGTTTCCCCTGAGATTAGGGAGGGGGAGACTGGGGAGAGCAGGGAAGAGGAAGAGAAGGAAACGTGTCCATTTCAACATGAGTGCAGTGGCAGAGCAGCAAGGGGTGTACTCACAGAGTAAGGTGGCCACTGTCACCCTTGTGCTAATTTACAGTTCTAACAACAATTAATGAGTGTGATCCCCAAATACTCACCAGAATTTATTACCACTTGTGTTTTTGGAAATTGCCCTTCTGCCTACAGTGAGAGGAAATCTTGTTGCAAAGGCAATACATTCCAATCCCAAGGCCAAGTTCATACTGAATGGAAAAGCTAAGACATTTCCTCAGATATAGGAACAAGACACAGATGGCCCCTCTCACCACTCCTACTGAACATAGACCCAGGGATGTGCATTTTGACTCAGGTGCATTTACACAGGAACACAGAGCAGCATTATTGAGGCTGAAGTGACGGCTCTGGGGTCCCCAGGGTGAGACCCTGAGGAACCTCAGAAGAGTCTTTTCCATCAACTAAGGGGAGGGTCTTCAGTGGGATTCCCTGAAGGGCTGTCCTTGGGACTCTGTACATCAAACAGTGAGCTAGCCCAGGATTGTGTTATGCTTCAATTCAGGACCCCTAAAAGACCACCAGAAACCCAGATCAATGTAAGCAGCAAAGAGGTGTTTATTGTGAGCTAGCTCGGTCCTCCTCGTGCACACAGCAAGTGGTGACACTGAGAGGCTCTGCACCCCGGGTTTGCAGCAGTTTTATGCATTCTTTGGGGAAGGCAGGGACCCCACATACATCATAGCATCTCTTAGTAAATCACCACACACCGCGGGAAAATCAAATAACAACTCTAAAACGTGATTAGTGCATTCACTGGTGGGAACAAGTTGGGTAGGGGTGATTGGTTATGAGAGGGGGACTCCTTTGAACTGAGGGGAGTACGTGCTGAACTACATGGTTTCCCAACATGTTATCAACCACCATAAACTACTGGGAGGGTCATCTGGCATCCCAGGTATTTCGCTGTCTCATGCTGATTGGTGGCTGCTGGGGAGTTGCTATGGGTCCCCACCTAGCCTGACTGAGTCAGGGACACCTGGCCCAGCAGATCTCTCCTGTTATTTGTAGATAAACAACTCAGCAGGGTGGGTAAGTGCCTAGGAGTGCTCTGTGGGTTTTTCCCAAGGACAGGGGTCACGCCCCCTTCCTGGGACAGGCTTTGCTCTGAGGTAGAGGCTGGCTTTTCAGACATGAGAAACACCCAGGGCCTGGTCTTCCCAGGAGAGCAAGTGTGAGGACCTCTGTGCCTGCAGCTCTGAGTGGGTGACACAGAAGTCTCTCCATCCTTGCAGAAGCTGAGCTCTGGCCCAGGAAGCAGCTACCACTGCGCCCAGCCCACTCTCTGCTGTGGAAGCCCTCACCAGGGCAATCAGGACACAGTCTAGGGGACTCCAACCCCAGGGGCCATTAGGGTCAGTCAAGTCCTCTCCCTGTGGCCATAGCCTCCCTCCTAATCAATCCTCCTGAACCAATTTGACATTACTGTTTCTAGAACTTCCCAGGGAAGTGAACAGGACCTACCTGCTCCCACACTCAAGTGGAGGCCAGACTAGGACACATGGCCCCCTCCATATGAACACATAAGAAGGACTGGGGGGGATAACAGGCCCCCCAAGGCAGAGCCAGCATGGACTCTCATCACTTGCCCATGTTGAGAAGGGTCTGCCTCCTTCGTGGGTCATTCTGTGCACTGGGAAGTAACCCAAGGCCCTCACCATGACCTCTGGCTCATGAATGCAGGAGCAGGGCTGCTGGCCCTGCAGCTGGGGCTGTGTCCTCCATACTTTCTTCTGTAATGGTCCTAAGTTTTACTTCCTTAGAGTTAAACATAACATTAGGTTTCCTTTACACATCATTATTCATATTTGGAAGATAATTTGTTGCTTTTTAGTCCCAGTACTCCTTCCACAGACACACAGGATTTGGGGGACACTTTGAGTCCCCCACAGGGACTCCCAGGGAGAGCTGGGCTGGTGCAGCAGTGAAGCCAGAATCAGGCAGATAGGCAAAGGTGGGATCCAGAGAATGGAAGGATTGGAATGCCAGTGCCTTCAGAGCCCTTTCCCACCCTAATCAAGATAACCTGGTCCTGCTCCAACCTGTTGCTAAGGTAACCTGCCCAGGGATTTTCCTACAGGGAGTCACCAGCCAATCTGCTTCTCACCTTTTGGTCATCCCACTGAGCATCTCCAGGGCCTAATCACTTATAGAGGAAGGAGAGAGAGAGGAGGGGAAGAGAGCAGGGGAACAAAGGAAGCCTAAGACCTGAGAAAAAGGAGGAGCAGCCTCACATCCGGGGAACCAGGTTACCAGTGATGGGGATACCTCCAGTTATGGTAACGATTCTGCTTCCTCACCTGTTGGAGTATGAACTAGAGAAGCACACCGACACAGGCCTTATTAAAGCAGGGCTTATTTAAAAGGGTGACATAGACTTCTCCTGGAGGGAGAAGGGGCCATAGCTGGTTTCCTGGTATCCCCAGAATAAAAGGGGTTCTGCCACTTTTATATGCCCTAGGCTGTCTTTGCTCCCCTGCCCTCTTCCCCTTGTCTCTCACTGAGCCCAGAAATGGGGCCACAGGGCTAGTCAAGCTCTGTGGACCTGGTGACGATGGCCTCACCCAGTGCATCTGGAGGTCTACCATCCACAGTTTAGATATGAGGTTCCCAGGGGCTCATCTGTGAGACAAAGCAAGAGCATTTGAGGGGGAAAGGTTGGGTAAGAGAGCCTCAACCTAACCAGAGCCTTACCCCAGTCCCCCCATAAGGGATTAGCTGGGTGGTGACTGTGGGTGGGAGGGCTGTGGCTGGAGGAGGGGGTCATTGTGATGAGCCTGTGGGGGTTGTATTTCGTCTGTGATAGGGGAGGGTCTCTGTCCTTCCATGTTGATGTCCAGGGCTGCTTCCCCCCCCCAGTGCTCTGCCCTGATCCTGCCTCACCTTGGGCCTGTGGAATGGAATAGACTGTCCATGGACTGAGACCTTGGGGTCTCCAGGTAGCAGCATCACAGAGAGGGATGCCCTGGGCTCTGGACAGGCTCCTGCTGCGACAGCCCCTGCCTGTGAGGGGTCTGCTGAGACTTGCCTCAAGGAAGAGAAGCTGCTGTCCTCACCCACAGCCTCTGGCTTTTCCTTCAAGGGCACCTGCCCAAGGTCACCATGAGGGTGTCTGGCCCTGGGCTGGAGGACCCACCATGACCACAGGCTGACCTGCTCCTTCTCTAGGTCCTCACTGGGCTGTACTAACAGGGACTGGGCTGGATGTGTCACCCAGGGAAGGCTCTGCAGTGGCTGGCCAGTGTTTGGTCCACCCAGCCCTGAGGACCTGGCTCACAAACTCCTAGGACCCCTGCAACAACCAGGAGGTCTTCACTGTGACCAGCCTGGACCCTGCAGACGCAGCCCCCATGACTGTGACCAGACTGGACCCTGCAGACGCAGCCCCCATGACTGTGACCAGACTGGACCCTGCAGACGCAGCCCCCATGACTGTGACCACCCTGGACCCTGGAGACGAAGCCCCCATGACGGTGACCACCCTGGACCCTGCATACGCAGCCCCCATGACTGTGACCTGTCTGGACCCTGCAGATGCAGCCCCCATGACTGTGACCAGCCTGGACCCTGCAGACGCAGCCCCCATGACTGTGACCAGCCTGGACCCTGCAGACGCAGCCCCCATGACTGTGCTCTGGGTACAAAAGGCACAGCCTGGGTCTTCCTGCACAAGGGCTCAGGTGGCCTAAGTTCTGACCTGCCCCTCTGCCTATGGGGACAGTGTGGAGAAAGGTCCTTCCTGCCAGCCTCCGTGGCTCCCTCTCCACCCAGAGCCTCAGAGCCCTGGAATCCTGTTCCTCCTCTAATTCTCTGGCCACGTCCTTGGACTGCACAAGCAGGTGCCCTGTTGTGCTCTGCTTCATGAAGGCAGCATGCAGGGTGCCTGGCCTCTGGTCACACGGATGCACAGGCCACCTGCTACAGGGGCTCCAATCCCACCCAGTGGCAGAACACCACTGAGCACAGCTGGGCCTTCATTAACTGCTGTGTAGGAGCTGCACTGGCATTGGGGGTCAGAGCTCATGCAAGAAGGCAGGACAGACCCCACTTCCTGCAGTGAAGAAGAGACATGTGTCCCTAGGGGCACTGAGGACACAACCCATGCGGTGGTGGGTGGCAGGTCCAAGGTCTCCCCACTGTGCAGGCCTGGTGCAGGCTCTGTGCAAACCCGACTCCAGGGATCCCCGGGATCTGTTCCTGATGGGGCTCATGGCCAGGAGAGAAGTGGGTGCTCAGAGAAGGGGACACCTGAGAGCTGAAGCAGAATGTGTGTGCTCCATATCAGACGCACATCTAACCAGCCACATTAGCAAGTTATAAAGAACTTAATAAAACAGAAACTGAAACACTATCTAATCATCAAAGAGTTACTAAAGCAGAAATGTGGAAACACATTATGAGAATCTCTAGGTTGAAATTTAGGCATGAAAACAGAATTGGCCACAACTTTAGTAGAACCTTCCTGCCATTCCACAGTGGGCTGTGTTCAGAGTGACCAGGTCAGCATGAGGAGGGACCAGGTAAATCAAGGTGTGTATGTGGATTGCAGCACCAGGAAATTATTACCAGGAGGCAGAGGTCATCAAAAGGGACCTTCTGGTCAGGAGGAGAGAGGATCCCTGTGGTCCACCAAGTTGAAAACCACCTGACCCCACGTGGCTGTGAAGAAGTCAGACTCTGGAAACATCTGCATCACACACCAACAGCCCATGCAGGGCAGGAGTAGGGCCTCACCACTGAGCAGCAGAAGAGGTTCACACCTGCACATGCTGGGGGAGAGTGCCCAAGAGGACACTGCAGCTCCTGAGCAGAAGCTCTCCTTCATCTGCCCCAAGGACAGTCCAAATCCACACCCATGAGATTCCTCCCAGGGTGGGATTGCTCAGAGCACCAGGAAAACCTGACAGAGAGGTGCTGGTGGGAGGCAGGGCCTGGAGCTGGGCAGAGCTGTGGGAGGGCACAGTGGACTGCACCTCTCCTCCAAGGGTGACCTTCACTCCGGCCTGGGAGCTGCCCTCCTGGGTGATAGACCCAACCTGATCTTTTCTTAAAATTGGGAGCAATCTCACCACAAAGCCATGAAAAGATTATTTCGGCTTTACTATATATTACTGCAAATTCTGAATCTGCTTGGAATGCCTGCCCGTACGGTGAACTCACCCATACCTGGCTCTCTGACCAGATAGCAGCCCTCTCTGAAACTTCAGTGACACCTCATAAATATTGGCCTTCCCTAGCCAGACAATGACCCTCTCTGAGGCTCTAAAGGTCCTCATAAATTCTGATGTTGAGGCCAACAAAAAATGTAAACTACCATTAGTTTGATGCTTGTCAGAGTTCTGTTATCTGTAACCCTCCTTTGTGTAACTTTCTGGGCTATAAAGCTGGGCTGCAGGAAAGCTGGGGTACTGTCTTGTTCCTGCCATTTTTGGAGGGAGAAGCATCCCAGCCAGTTGAAATAATAAGCTTGCTTTAATTTGATTTTAATTGGATTCAGTGGTCTCTTCGTGTGTCCTGGTCTAACACTGGGCACTTGCTGTGGACAAGGGAGACCCCAGGCTCACAGGACATCCTGCAGATGGCAGCCACCTGTGTGTCCTAAGAAGAAGCAGCCCACAGCCCTCCACTGTGGAAAGGACAGGTGGACTTGGAAATCCCATGGAGGAGCACATGTCAGCAAGAAAACCAACCAGGGACACCTGACTGTAGGGACCCCAGGGCCCTTGGAGTTCCCAGCTCCATGCCACAGGCCCTCACCTGGGCCTCACACTCACTCTGGTGACAGGACCTGAACTGGCGCTGGCTCTCCAGACAGGCCCAGGTGAGAAACTCCACAACATAAAGACAGAAGGTCCTCTGCTCAGCAGTGCTCTCCTGAGGGACCTGGGCCCAGCTGGACCCCAGGGGAAACTCACTAAGGGGGTCTGACACCTGCCACCACCTGGAGTTTGTCCTTCAGGCCCAGCCTCTTCTCCTAACATAGTACCTAAAACTCTGCTCCTCAGCTTTGCATCCCTGAAGCAGGTACCTGAGACCATCAGCACATAAACAGGATCTTTATTATGGATGAAGACATTAAAGCTCCAGTCCATGGTCAGCTGAGTCCTTTGCATTTACACCTTTCCTGGATGTGCCAGGGTCAATGCAGAGAGCCCCCTGTGGGGAAGTCACTCTCCATGTTGCTAGGACTCAAAAGGGAGGGAGGAAGAGAAGGGGCCTGCCAATCACCTTGCATTCCATGTCCTCAGTGATTGACATAAATTCCCTGAGTCCACATGACCCAAGGGATCCCCCATTCCTAATACCCCAAGGGGCTGCAGAACAACCTTATCACATGGAATTTTGGGAGGATAATTATACAACCCAATTATCCTATCCCTGTTCACAAAGCTTTCACGTCCATCTCATAATGCAGAACACATTCAGTCCTCATCCTTGAGACCCTAAAGGCATAAATACTTCAGCTGAATGGAAAAATCCAGTGCAAAGAAAACTTGATTGTGTGCCATAAAATCAAAGGGGGTCACACACTCCTATGTTGTATGGCAGGAGTGAATATTCCCATTTCAAGAGGAAAAAGGAAGAAACTTGAAGGGGACTGAAGCCCAGCAGAACTGACATTAAACCCACTGCTCCAATTCTACCCTCAAGGTCAGCATAGAGGGAGAAGAGTAAGGGCTCTTGGCAGGCCCAGCCCACAGCCCAGGTGGAGGCAGTCCTCCAGCCTCACTCTCAGTGAGCTTTGCTGGCAGCCTGCAGCCTCCTGGGCAAGGGCTGCTCACTGCTGGCTCCTCTGATCCAGAGGTCTCCTCAGCAGCCCTGGCCTCATCTCACAGCACCATGCATCACCATCCAGGGCTGCCAGCAGGGACTCTGACCCCTGACCCCCATCTGACCTCCCAGCCCTTCCTTTCAGTATTCATGTAAGCCTCCCTGACCCTGGAGCTCTCACAGTCTGCCCCCTGCAAAGCCAGCAGGTGTGGCTGAGGACAAGGTCACCCTCAGCAGGGAGCAGGTCCTGGCCTCCCTTGAACCAGGGCTGGGAACCTCTGAGCCACTTGCTAGCTGAACAGGGGAAACCATGCCCTGGGCAGTCCTGGGTCAGGAGCCCAGAGCTCTCTCCCACAGGCCCTGCCCTGGAGGGTCTTTCAGATCCTCATCTCTGCCTCTGAGCTGGGGAAGCTGGGCCTTGTTGATCCCTGGGGTCCTGAAAACCCTCCATCCTCTGGGTGCAAAGCCCTGGGCTGCTCCCAGTGGAGCTGCTGGCCACACACTCCCAGCTCAGCCCACTCAGTGACCAGGACTGAACACAGCTGCTCACCATGGAGACTGTGCTGAGCTGGGTTTTCCTGGTGGCTGTTTTCAAAGGTAATGAATGGAGAACAGAGATCCTGAGTGTGTGAGTGGACAGGAGTGAGAGGGAGAGTGGATGAGTGACAGTGTTCTGACCAGGCTGCCTCTGTGTTTGCAGGTGTCCAGTGTGAGGTGCAGCTGGTGGAGTCTGGGGGAGTCTTGGTGTAGCCTGGGGGTTCCCCGAGACTCTTCTGTGGAGCCTCTGGATTCACCTTCTGTAGCTTTGGGATGAGCTGGGTACACCAGGCTCCAGGGAAGGGGCTGGAGTGGATCTCATTTGTTAGTACTGATGGCAGTAACACTTACTATTCCAACTCTGTGAAGGGGTGATTCACGATCTCCAGCGACAACTCCAAGAACACACTGTACCTGCAACTGAGCAGCTGAGAACCCAGGACACAGCCACCTATTATTGTGCCAAACACATGGTGAGGGGTCCTCAGTGTGAGCCCAGACCCAAACCTCTCTGCACAGCTCCGAGGACCAGCAGGGGACACTCAGCATACAGGGAGCCCAGAGTTAACTCAGGTGCAGGTGCAAAGGGAGATTGAGAGCTGGTTTCCAGCATCTGGGTTCTTTTCCATGAACCAGCTTCCAGGGAGGCACCTGGACTTGTTGTCTGTACTAAACTTGGCCTCTCTGAAAATATGAATCTTGGTTTTTGAGATGTATTTTTCCTTTTTTATATTAGTGCATCATAGTTATCCTTATTATTGCTTTTCCATTAAGGTAGTGATAGACATCCTTTGAGTATCAAAGCAGTTCCTTCCTGTGGTCACTGTGCTATGTGCAGGACAGAGGTTCAGTCCTGGCTCCACCATGAAGGTGACTCTCAGAACTTGACAGTTGAGTCAGGTCCCACCCAGGGCCTCTCTGCAGCATGGACGTCCTGGTGTGGAACAGGTGGCCCCACTGGCTGAGGCCTCTGTCCACTCACTGCCCTCCCAGGGCCTGTTCAGGCTGTGACGTTTGTGCAGCTGAGTCAGAGCAGAGCAGTGGTTAGAGTCTTCTCCACACTCACTGCTCTCTCAATGCCTGTGAGCTCCCGTCCTCTCCAGGTTGTGAAAAGGTGGTGGGTGTGGTGAAGGACTTCCCAGATATGAAGCATCTGGATGTTTCTCTCCTGTGGACTCTGCTGCTGGATGAAGGTCAGTGCTGGCTGAGGGGTTTCCCACATCACTGCACTCACAGGCCTCTCTCCACCATGGAGCCTGTGGTGCTGAGCAGGTGTGGGATTTGCTGAAACCCTCCCCACATTCACTGCATGGGAAAGGCTGGTCTCCAGTGTGAATGCTTAGGTGTGCAATGTGATTGGCATTTCTTCTGCAGACTTTCCACATTCACTACACCTGGGTGTCCTGTCCAGTGGGATCTATCTGGGGTGTGAAAGGCTGGACTGATGGTGAGCAGCTGCCCACATGCTCCATTCCTGGGGCCTTTCCCCTGTGAGAGGCCCCTGCACTCTCAGTGCTCCCTGGAGGCTGCCCTCTGGTGAGTCCCCTGGTCCCTGAACACACTTGAGCTGCTGAACGTCCTTCCCACCTCCCTGCTCTCCTGACCTCTCCCACAGGTGGTTCTGCAGCTGCTCAAGGCTGGGACCCCGTCTTCCTCTTTTAAGTGTTGCTCCCCAGGGCACAGAATGGGGTGCTGAGGGCTCCCACTTAGCTCTCCTCCTGGGGTGCCTCTGCCCAGATGGAGCCTCCACAGCCTCTGCTCTGTGCCAACAGCCCTTCACCATCCACAGGGGTTCTGCAGCCTCAGGAGCCCAGGCCAGGTCCTGACCACAGCTGATGACCTCAGACTCTCTCCCTGCTGGTGCTGTCATGGCAGCCACCACAGTCATCTGGTCTCTGCATGGGAACAAAGTCCTGCTCAGTGCTGCCCTCCTGCCCATGCCACCTCTGCAGAGCCAGCTCTCCCCTGGTCACTCTTAGAAGAGTCTAAAATCCCTGATTTCGACGTTACCCCTGACTGACCAGATGAGGACATTAAGTAACTCCTGTTGTGTTATGTGCTCTGGGAGAGAGGGAGAGAGACTGGGGGAGAGAAAGTAGGAGGTGACCCCAGGCCCAGAGTCCCTGTGGAGCAGCTGTGCAGGCACAGACACAGGAGGCCTCAGACGTCCTCTGAGAACTTGAGAACCTCAATCCTCCCAGGGGTGTGAGCAGCTTCATTATGAGGGGTTTATTTTTTAATTGTTTTTATTTTTTAAATACATGACAGTGGAATGCATCTGGTTGTGTATAATGTATGCTCACACCAATTCATGTCTTCATACATGCACTTTGTATAATAATGCCCATCACATTCCTCCATCATTGCTAACCCCCTGCCCCTTCCCTTCTCCTCCCACCCCTCTGCCCTATCTAGAGTTGATCTATTCCTCCCATGTTCCCTCTCCCTACCCCACAATGAGTCCAGCACCTTATATCAGAGAACATATTTGGCGTTCTTTTTATTTTTTTTTGGGGGGGGGGCGGTTGGCTAATGCTCTTTTTTTATTCCTCAGTAATATTCCATTGTATATACTTGCCTCATTATTTTTTATCTATTCATCAACTGAAGGGCATCTAGGTTGGCTCCACAGTTTACCTATTGTGAATTGTGCTGCTATAAACATTGATGTGGCTGTGTCCCTGTAGTATGCTGTTTTTACGTCCTTTGGGTATATACCAAAGAGAAGGATAGTGAGGTCAAAGGGTGGTCCCATTCCCAGCTTTCCAAGGAATCTCCATACTGCTTTCCATATTGGCTGCACCAATTTTCAGTCCCACCAACAATGTATGAGTGGGCCTTTTCCCCACATCCTATCATGAGGGGGTTTAAGCAGGAGTGCTGCATAACACAGTGACCCCACTGACCCTGGGGAACAAGGATGAGAGCTGTCCCTTGACCATGCTGTCCCCAGCACCTGCAAGAGCCACACAGGCACACCACAGCACCCATCCAGAACCTTCCTGTGTGGCTGAAAGAGCAGAGTAAAGGCCCTCAGGAGGCCACCCCCTGTGTCCTCCCTCTGCATGTCTGTGCACTCCTGCAGGGAACACCCCTCTGTGTGGTGCTGCCACCCCTGACCACTGGGCCTCCCCATTCCTGGATGGCTGGCAGGAGGAGGACCAGCAGGAAGCAGAAGGTGCCCCAAGTTTCCCCCACCCCAGCCCCCAGTGCCTCTGAGCAGCAGGAGACAAACACCTCTCTAGAAAGGGTGGGGTCCTGCCCTGTGCTCCCCACTTTATCCTCCTCTTCAGTCTCAGTCTGAAAGCCCAGTTCTGACTGAGCAGCCCTGTCTGCTCCTCATGGGGCCTTCATTGTAGCATTGCGGTCCTGACACTGCTCCTCGGCCTGGTGACAGCACCCTGTGTGAATGTCCAGGGATTTCAGGAGCAGGGTGTGGGCATGCAGTTCTGGTGTGATTGACTGAAAGTGAGGCTGCTCTTCCCTCATGTCTCCACCCAGGTGTAGGTCCAGAAGTTGGGGCCAGGCCTGGTGAAGCCCCTGCCCACCCTGTCCCTCACCTGTGCTGACTCTGATTCTCTCTACCCAGCCATGGTGTGAGCTGGACCCACCAGGCTTCAGGGAGAGGCCTGGAATGGGTTAGAAGGATGGATGGAGGTGGAACAGATCCCATTCCACACGTGGTCCTGAGTCCCTGCTGGTCCTCAGTGCTCCTTGATGGAGTTGAGCACATGCTGGTCCTTTCCCCCAGGTGTCCTTGGCCTACTGCAGCTGCAGGGGTTGGGACCTACCTGGTAGATGGTCAGATTCACCAGGGACACTTCCAAGAGCCAGGTTTCATTAGAACTCAATATGATGAAACCTGAGGATATGGCTGTGTATTCCAGGGGGAGACACCCAGTGAGGGAACTCAGTGTGAGCCCAGTCACTCACCTGCCTGCAGGGGGCGCTGAGGACCAGCAAGGAGCTGAGGACATGAAGGGGGAGCTGAGGACCAGCAGGGGGAGCTGAGGACCAGCAGTGGGGGCTGAGGACCAGCAGGGAGCTGAGGACCAGCAGGGGGAGCTGAGGACCAGCAGGGGCACTGAGGACCAGCAAGGAGCTGAGGACCAGCAGGGAGCTGAGGTCCAGCAGGGAGAGCTCAAGACCAGCCGTGGGATCAGGACCACTAGGGGCCCTTAGGGTCAGGAGGGAGCTCAGGCTCAGCACATAGAGTGAGGACCAGCAGAGACATTTAGGATCAGCAGGGGAAGCCCAGGACCACCAGAGACCTGAATCTGGGAACAATCAGTCCCTTGGCTACATGAACTTGAGCGGGCCATTTTCAAACACCTGCCATGACTCCAGTAGCCTACTGGGTCCAGGTGAGCTTGCTCCTTCTGAGAAGCTTTGGCTGTGCAGATGGACTGAGCCACCAGGAAGGTCCTCTTTCCAACATGGTGGGGACACTGCAGTGATGGAGAAAGACAGAGACAGAGAACAAGGTCTGCCCCCCCCTGGAGAGCTGGGAGGGCTCCTGCAGGACACTGAGCCCACACCCCTGAGCTGAGGGCCTCTCACCAGAGGTCTCTGCTTCCCTCCTGAGAAGGCCCTGGCTCCTCACTGCTCCCCACCAAGGGCAGAATCCACTGGACCAGCTGCTCCTGCAGGACCTCGTCTCTCCACAGGAAAAGGCAAGAACCAGGGCCTGAGTGCTCTGTCAACAGTGCTAGGAGTGGACTCAGGTGAGCAGGGTCTACACCCCACTGAATCACAGTGTGTGCAGCTTGTGAGCACCAACCCTCCCAGGGACGACCTTGTCACCACACAGTCCAGAGCAAGGTCCATGGAGAAATGTGAAGCTCAGTCATGAGTCACCCAAAGTCTTCCAGCACCTGATGAGCTTTGGGTCTAAGGGAATCTGCTCTGAATGACATAGATTGCAACATGCAGATGTTCCATCAAACTCTGGAACCCCAAAGCTGAACATGAGCTTATGGTGACTGCACATGTATTAGAATCATAATTCTGTAACTTAGGATGAGATATGCCTTTCTGTGATCTGTTCACACATGCACACACACACACACACACACACACACACACACACACAAAAGCCATTAGCTTGGACTGGACTCAGGGCAGCATCCAAGATCTTCAGCACTAGGAGGCCTTGCTGAGGGAAGGGGGTGGGCAGCAGCATCCCTCTTCTTAGCTCTCCTCTGCTGGACTTGTGGAGTTTCCTCTTAGAATTTGTTCAGGTAACCCCCTGGGACATAGTAACTGACTGATTCTTGGTGTCTGAGTGGAAACTGCTTGGGATGTTCTCCCTGTCCTGGTGCACCTGATACTCACTGTGCCCCTCTGGTGCTTCCCTGTGCTGCATTTCTGTTGGCTTCTCTCTCTCAGTTGTCATCTCCAGCTTCTGCTAACTTCCTGATCCTGGGACCTGGGGACATTTTCCTTGCAGATTTCAACATTATAATGAAATGACTTTATGATCTTTGTGATCCCCTGTGGAGCCCAGGGCCCTGTGCAAGCTGGAGCCTGCTCTCCTGTGGCCACACCCCAGGGCTGTCATTTCAGTTTGTGAAAACCATCTGCACATCTTGGAGAGGCAGGAGCAGTTGTCTGGGTGCCTGAGCATGGCCTGTTGGTCAGCTAAAGACACATGGTCCACCCATCACCCAGCACTCTCCCTCCTGGGAGGAGAGCCCTCCTGATCCCTCCTGCTGGCTCTGCTGGGTCTGCAGGGTGAGCGTGCTGCCCACAGCCACCCTCTGGGTGAGGACAGACAAGTGCTCCTGTGTCAGCCATGGCCATGTGACTCTTGTCTCAGCCCCTCCCTCTCCTGACCTTGCTCACCACCACAGCCACTGTCCAGCTCTGCCCCTGTGAGGCCAGCTTCTTACATGGACAGGAGACTGAGGCCAGGAAGAGGCTGTCCTTCAGGCCTGGCCTTTTCTCCTAGCACTGTAACCTAAATTGGGTCCTCAGCTGTGCACCCCTGTGGCCAGTGCCTGAGGCCATCGACACATGAAGAGGAGCTTTCCTTTGGCTCCTGACTTCCAGTGCTCTAGTCCATGAAGAGAGGAGTCCACTGCATTCACACCTTTCCTGGGTGTGCCGGGGCAATGCAGAGAGCCCACTGTGGGGACAGCCACTCACCTAGTTTGAAGGACCCAAAGAGAGGGAAGCAGAGATGGGGTCTGACAGTCCCCTTGCAGGGCATGTCCACAGTGATTGACATAAATTCCATGAGTCCCCATGTCCTAAGGGGTCCGCACTCCCCCAGAGCCCAATGGGCTGCAGAACAACCTTAGCACATGTAATTTTGCAAGACAATGATGCACACTAATCATTCTATCCCTGGAAATAAAGCTCTCACGTCCATCTCATAATGCAGACACATTCAGTCCTCATCCTCAAATTCCTCAAGGCACAAATACTTTAGCAGAACCCAGGAGTCCAGTGCAAAGACTCCAAAAGATTCAGGAAAACCCTACAGTGGGCCTTAAGATCAAAGAGGGCTTCCATTCTCCCAAGTTTTATGGAGGGCTCTCGGCAACCACACTAAACACTCCAGCTGGACATACCCTCTGGACTCCCTCTTAGTGATGTTGACCTGCAGCTTCCTGGACAAGGGCTGCTCACTGCTGCCTCCTCTGATACTGGAGTCTCCTCAGCATCACTGGTCCATCTCACAGCCCCATGCATCACCTGCCAGGACTGCCATTAGGGACTCTGACCCCTGACACCCATTGGACCTCCCAGCCCTTCCTTTCAAGTATCCATGTAAGCCTCCCTGACCCTGGAACTCTCACAGTCTGCCTCCTGCAAAGCCAGCATGGTGTGGCTGAGGACAAGGTCACCCTCAGCAGGGAGCAGGTCCTGGCCTCCCTTGAACCAGGGCTGGGAACCTCTGGGCCCCTTGCTGGATGAACAGGGGAAACCATGCCCTGGGCAGTCGTGGGAGAGGAGCCCAGAGCTCTCTCCCACAGGCCCTGCCCTGGAGGGTCTTTCAGATCCTCATCTCTGCCTCTGAGCTGGGGAAGCTGGGCCTTGTTGATCTCTGGGTCCTGAAACCACCCTCCATCCTCTGGGTGCAAAGCCCTGGGCGGCTCCCAGTGGAGCTGCTGGCCTCCCCCTCCCGGCCACAGCTCCTGGGCAGCACCACAAGTGTGCTGCTCTCCTGGCCAAACTACAAAGCCCCAGCTCTGCCTGCACTGCCCCTCTCTGCCCCTCCCTGTCCTGCACATGGACTCACATCAGTCAGGGGGTCACACGCCAGGGCCTCACCTGTGCCCTTGAGATTGTCCAGCCCCCAGTCTGCTCCAGCCTGAGTGAGCCAAGGTCCCACCAAGTGTGAGGTCATCCACAAAACGGGGCTCTGTGTTCACCAGGTGTGTCTGCCTGGGAGTTGGAGGAAGGTGTCTTGGGCAGTGATGTCCAAGGTGAGAGCAACAGCACAAACACTCCTCTAACTCTTGCCAGATACGTGTTGTTGGACACAGTGACCACCACTCATGCTGCTGTGTGTGATTTTACATTTACACCATGGGGTTAACACTGCCCTGGATCATGACTTTGTACATGTGTAAAAGAAATTAATGGTTGATAAATGCCAAGCAGAAAAATAGGCAAAAGTAAACATATTCTCTTAACCCTACTATCTACACCATCCTAACCCATGACATTCCCATCTGCTCTCAGAGCTGTTCTACCTGGGCCTCCACCCAGAGCTGCTATATAGCAGGAAGACATGCAAATAGGGCCTCCCTCTGCTCATGAAAACTAGCCCACCTGACCCTCTAGCTCTGCACAGGAGCCCAGCCCTGGACTCCCAGCTCAGCCCACTCAGGGATCAGGACTGAACACAGCTGCTCACCATGGAGACTGTGCTCAGCTGGGTTTTCCTGGTGGCTGTTTTCAAAGGTAATGAATGGAGACCCAGAGATCCTGAGTGTGTGAGGGGATAGGAGTGAGAGAGAGAGTGGATGAGAGACAGTGTCCTGACTAGGCTGCTTCTGTGTTTGCAGGTGTCCAGTGTGAGGTGCAGCTGGTGGAGTCTGGGGGAGGCCTGGTGCAGCCTGGGGGTTCCCTGCGACTCTCCTGTGCAGCCTCTGGATTCACCTTCAGTGATTACTACTTGAGCTGGGTCCGCCAGGCTCCAGGGAAGGGGCTGGAGTGGGTTGGGCAAATTTACCCAGGTAGTGGTAGCACCTACTACCCAGACTCTGTGAAGGGCCGATTCACCATCTCCACTGACAACTCCAAGAACACGTTGTACCTGCAAATGAGCAGTCTGAGAGTCGAGGACACAGCCATCTATTTCTCTGCCAGAGACACAGTGAAGGGACCTCAGTGTGAGCCCTGACACAAACCTCTCTGCAGGGCACCCAGGGCCAGCAGGGGGCGCTCAGCATACAGGGAGCTCAGGTCAGCCAGGAGCAGGTGCAGAGGGGGTGGGGCTGGACTTCTGCATCTGGGGCCTCTCATGAACCAGCTTCCCAGGAGAGCTCTGTGTACATATTTTCTGTCCTGAAGTGTGACTTCTCTGAAAGTAATACTTTGGATTTTTAATTATTATTTCCATTTTTATTAGCACATATTATAAGTAATACTGCACTTCAATTTGACATAATTTAATAATTGTGCAATAAAATTTCTTTCCCTTCACAACCTAACATTTCTCTCTCCCTCCCCTCCTCTTTACCCCTCCCTCCTTACCCTCTTCCTCTTCCTTTTCTTAACACATCTTTTTAGTGATCTGTTTACATTAGTTCTTCCTAGAGCACATATGGGGAAATCCACTGTGGTGTCCTTATGCAGGTGCACAGGTGGTTGGTCAATTTCCTTCCACCTCCCCTCCCATTTCTGTCCCTCTTTCCTCACCCTTGATCCCCTTCCTCTCCTCCCTCCTCCCTCTTCTGTTTTCTTGGGATTCCTCCTAGCACATTTTTTTTTGGTCTGGAATTTGCATCTCAAAGTAAACAGTTGACATTTCACCCTCTGAATCTGGCTTAATAAACATGATATTCTCCAGTTCCATACATTGACCAGAAAATGCCCTAATTTTCCTCTTCCTGAGGCTGAGTGAAACCCTCTTCTGTGTACACACCACCTTCTCTTTATCCATTCGTCTGTGATGGGCATCTGGGACATTACGTATATAGCTGTTTTCAGATCCTCTGTTATAAGCACTGATGTGGCTGTACAGCTGAGCTGTGCTGGATTTAGTTCTTTGGGACAAACACTGAGGAGGGCAGAGCTGGGTCACATCATGGCTCCATTCCTGATCTTTCCTGAAACGTCCATTCTGATTTCTAGAATGGCAGCATTAATTCAAATTCTCACCAACATTAAATCCATGGACCTCTTTCCCACATCTTTGCCAACATTTGCTGTTACTTGTGTTCTTGATGATTGGCTTCTAATTGGTGTGAGATGGATTTTAAATGTAATTTGATTTGCATTTCCTGATTACTAATATTATTGAGCATGATTTCCTATATTTGTTGGCTACTATTACATCCTATCCTGAGTATTCTATTCAGTTCTGTTTCACTTGTTTATTGGGTTATCTGTGTCTCATCGTTAGTGCCCTGGGTTCTTTATGTATACTGGATATTAGTGCCCTAACTGGGGAGCAGGTGGCAAAGATCTCCCATTCTGAAAGCCCTCTCTTACACTCCTGTTTCCATTGCTGTGCTGAAGGTTTTCACTTGATGCTGTCCCAGTTACTGATTCTTGATTTTGACCCTTGCACTTCAGCAACCTGGTAAAGGATGTTGGTGCCTGTGTCATACAGAGGAGGGTTGGTGCAATATTGGATTCTACATCTTGCAGACTTTCTAGTCTAATTCTTTGGTTTCTTATCAACTTTGAGTTAAGTTTTGTGGGGTGAGAGACAGGGACCTATTATATTCTTTCACAAATTGTTATTCAGTTTTCCCAGCTCTATCTGTGGAAAATTCTAAACACCTGTGACATACACAAATTGAAGCAGAAATTGAAAACATTGTCAAGTGTCAAAAAAACTGCATTTATGTTTATTTGTCTCTGTATCTTCTCCTCTATCCCACTGGTCTTCATGTCTGCTTTGGTAACAATACCATCCTGGATTTAATACAATAGGTTTGTCAAGTAATTTGAGGTCAGATGTTGTCATACCTAGGTTCACTCTTCCTTCTTAAATTCGCCCAGAAACAGGTTGATTTTCAACTGATTCAAAGAGAACTTTAAAGAAGAGATAAGGCCAACCTCCTCATATTATTTCATGGAATTGAAAAGGAGAAAACACTGAAACAAATTATTCTAAAATTCCAGTAACACACTGGTACCAAAACGTAACACAGGCACATCCAGGAAAGAAGGCTTCAGACCAACACCACTTCAGACCACTATAAATGCAAGATTCCTTAATAAAACATTGGCACACTGCATTCAAGGGCAGATAAGAACGTAGTGCACCATGATCAAGTGGGTTTCCTCACAGGGTTGGGAGACCAATAATGTAATTTTCATATGTGACTCACCACATAAATAGAGTTGAGAACAAGGATCACACCATCCATCAAAGGATGCAGAAAAGGCATTGGACAAAGTCCAGCGCTCAATCATGTGTAAGGACTGGAGAATCCAGGGGCATGGGAACCTGACCTAAACCTCATAAAGACTACAAGTGACAAACCCAAGGACACCATCATCCTGAATGGAGATAACAATTCCTGTCAGCTCAGGACAGGACAACACTGTCCACTCTCCCACTCTGATTCCCCGGGGTCCCTGCACTGCACACTTTGACACAGGAGCATTTTCACATGAACAACATGCACAGCAGCTTTAATGAGGCTGAAGTGACTGTTCTGTGGTCACCAGGAACAGAGGCTGAGGAAGCTCAGAGGACCCTCATGAGTCTTTTCCATCATCTCAAGGGACGGTCTGCAGTGGGATTCCCTGATTAGGGTCATCCTTGAGATTGTCTGTATAGCAAAGGGAGTCAGGCTGGGTTGCTGCCCTGGACACTTGGTGAACCTCAGGCTCATGGTCTTCCTGGATCCCAAGGAGTCCCTGAGACTCAGTACTGGTCCTCTGGCACCTCAGTGTGGGGCTGAGGATCAGGTGATGTTCTTGCAGAGGGACAGGCATCCAGGCTGGGTCACCACAGCAGCTGAGTATTAGTGAGTGTCAGGGGGCCTCTGACCAGCCCACTCAGTAAGCCCTGTTCTAACCAAGGTCTGCCCACCCCAGACCTGGCACCTGGGAACAGGAGCCTGACTTCCCAAGTCCTGCCTGAGATTGCAGATGGCTCTACACCTGAATTGTCCACCGCAGTCCTGAGAGTGGCAGGGGGGACACCTGATGGACATCCAGGGAGGGAGTGTGATGAGACTGTGCGAGGAGCTACTGAGAGGGTGACTCAGATGTCTTCCACTGCTATCTGATTGGCTCTGTCCCAGAAAACAGCCACCACTGTGACCAGCACAGCCAAGAGCCCTCTGTTGTGGAAGCTCTCACCAGGGCAATCAGGACAAGTCTAGGGGACCCCAGACCCCAGGGGCCATTAAAGTCAGATTCAAGTCCCCTCTTTGGTCCTGTGGCCATAGTCTCCCTCCTCATCAATATTCCTGAATGCATTTGCTGTTGCTATTTCTAAAACTGCCAGGGAAGGTAACAGGACCTACCTGCTTCCACAATCAAGTGGAGGGCCAGATGTAGGGGACACATTCATATGGATATATGAATACATCAGAATGACAGAGGGTAACAGGTCCCCAAGGCAGAGCCAGTAGGGACTCCCATCACTTGTCCATGTTGGGAAGGGTCTACCTTCTTCCTGGTCATCCTGGGCACTAGGAAGTGACCCAAGGCCCTCACCCATGACCTCTTTCTCTTGGGTGAAGGAGCGTGGCTGCTGGCCCACAGCTGTGTCTGTGTCCTCCAGAGTTTCTTCTGTAATGATCATCATTTTTACTGCTTTAGAGTTAATCATAACATGAGGGTTTGTTTTCAGATAATTATTCAAATCTGGAATATAATTCTCTCCTTTTCAGTCCCAGCACACCTTCCACAGACCCAGAGGACTTCAGGGGCACTTAGAGTCTCCCAAGGGACTCCCAGGGAGAGTGGCGTGGGTGCAGCTGGACTCATCTCACTGGGGGAAGCAGGAGAGAGAGCTGAGCCCCAGAGTGAATGTGAAGCTCATCCTGCTCCAGACTTCATGGCAAGAGTGTCCAGCTCTGGAGGCCAGGTCACACATCCTCAGCCCTGGGAGCAAGGACAAACTCACATTCAAAGATGTTGCATTTTTGCAGTTGACCATGGACAAGAGCTGCCTGGGAAGGAAATTCTCCCCCAGGGCCCCATTACCAGGAGGTTCCTTTCAGTGGTCATGAGCAGTGTTGGTGGCACTAGGCAAGAGCCAGGTGGGCTTCAAGTGCAGTTATAGTGAACACCCTCTTAACACACACAAAACAGTGCTATCTCCATTATACCCAGCCAGCAAGTCCCTTAGATGTTACAGCCATGCTCTGCTGATAGTGTGATGTCTCTGGGCCCACAAGTTGGTCTCTGGATGGTCTCTGATAGTGTGGTGTCTCTGGGCCCCCAGGGTGGTCTCTGGATGGTCTCTGATAGTGTGGTGTCTCTGGGCCCACAAGGTGGTCTCTGGATGGTCTCTGATAGTGTGGTGTCTCTGGCCCACAAGGTGGTCTCTGATAGTATGGTGTCTCTGGGCCCACAGGGTGGTCTCTGGATCGTCTCTGATAGTGTGGTGTCTCTGGGCCCCCAGGGTGGTCTCTGGATGGTCTCTGATAGTGTGGTGTCTCTGGGCCCACAAGGTTGTCTCTGGATGGTCTCTGATAGTGTGATGTCTCTGGGCCCACAAGGTAGTCTCTGGATGGTCTCTGATAGTGCGATATCTCTGGCCCACAAGATGGTCTCTGGATAGTCTCTGATAGTGTGGTGTCTCTGGGCCCACAAGGTAGTCTCTGGATGGTCTCTGATAGTGTGATGTCTCTGGCCCACAAGGTGGTCTCTGGATGGTCTCTGATAGTGTGGTGTCTCTGGGCCCAAAAGGTGGTCTCTGGATGGTCTCTGATAGTGTGGTGTCTCGGGCCCACAGGGTGGTCTCTGGATCGTCTCTGATAGTGTGGTGTCTCTGGGCCCACAAGTTGGTCTCTGGATGGTCTCTGATAGTGTAATGTCTCTGGGCCCACAAGTTGGTCTCTGGATAGTCTCTGATAGTGTGGCGTCTCTGGCCCAAAAGGTTGTCTCTGGATGGTCTCTGATACTGTGGTGTCTCTGGCCCACAAGGTGGTCTCTGGATGGTCTCTGACACTGTGGTGTCTCTGGCCCACAGGGTGGTCTCTGGATGGTCTCTGATAGTGTGGTGTCTATGGCCCACAAGGTGGTCTCTGGATGGTCTCTGATAGTATGGTGTCTCTGGGCCCACAGGGTGGTCTCTGGATGGTCTCTGATAGTGTGGTGTCTCTGGGCCCACAAGGTGGTCTCTGGAAGGTCTCTGATAGTGTGATGTCTCTGGGCCCACAAGGTGGTCTCTGGATGGTCTCTGATAGTGTGATGTCTCTGGCCCACAAGGTGGTCTGTGGAAGGTCTCTGATAGTGTGGTGTTTCTGGGCCCACAAGGTGGTCTCTGGAAGGTCTCTGATAGTGTGGTGTCTCTGGCCCACAAGGTGGTCTCTGGATGGTCTCTGATAGTGTGGTGTCTCGGGCTCACAAGGTGGTCTCTGGATGGTCTCTGATAGTGTGATGTCTCTGGGCCCACAAGGTGGTCTCTGGATGGTCTCTGATAGTGTGATGTCTCTGGCCCAAAAGGTTGTCTCTGGATGGTCTCTGATAGTGTGGTGTCTCTGGGCCTACAAGGTGGTCTCTGGATGGTCTCTGATAGTGTGGTGACTCTGGCCCACAAGGTGGTCTCTGGATGATCTCTGATAGTGTGATATCTCTGGGCCCACAAGGTGGTCTCTTAATGGTCTCTGATAGTGTGGTGTCTCTGGGCCCACAAGGTGGTCTCTGGATGGTCTCTGTAAGTGTGGTGTCTCTGGGCCCACAGTGTGGTCTCTGGATGGTCTCTGATAGTGTGGTGTCTCGGGCTCACAAGGTGGTCTCTGGATGGTCTCTGATAGTGTGGTGTCTCTGGGCCCACAAGGTGGTCTCTGGATGGTCTCTGTAAGTGTGGTGTCTCTGGGCCCTCAAGGTGGTCTCTGGATGGTCTCTGATAGTGTGATGTCTCTAGGCCACAAGGTGGTCTCTGGATGGTCTCTGATAGTGTGATGTCTCTGGCCCACAAGGTGGTCTCTGGATGGTCTCTGATAGTGTGATGTCTCTGGCCCACAAGGTGGTCTCTGGGTGGTCTCTGATAGTGTGGTGTCTCTGGGCCCACAAGGTGGTCTCTGGATGGTCTCTGATAGTGTGGTGTCTCTGGGCCCACAAGGTGGTCTCTGGATGGTCTCTGTAAGTGTGGTGTCTCGGGCCCACAAGGTGGTCTCTGGATGGTCTCTGATAGTGTGGTGTCTCTGGGCCCACAAGGTGGTCTCTGGATTGTCTCTGTAACTGTGATGTCTCTGGCCCACAAGGTGGTCCCTGGATGGTCTCTGATAGTGTGATGTCTCTGGGCCCACAAGGTGGTCTCTGGATGATCTCTGATAGTTTGGTGTCATTGGGCCCACAAGGTGGTCTCTGGATGGTCTCTGATAGTTTGGTGTCATTGGGCCCACAGGGTGGTCTCTGGATGGTCTCTGATAGTGTGATGTCTCTGGGCCCACAAGGTGGTCTCTGGATGGTCTCTGATAGTGTGGTGACTCTGGCCCACAAGGTGGTCTCTGATAGTGTGGTGTCTCTGGCCCACAAGGTGGTCTCTGGATGGTCTCTGATAGTGTGGTATCTCTGGGCCCACAGGTGGTCTCTGGATGGTCTCTGTAAGTGTGGTGTCTCTGGGCCTACAGGGTGGTCTCTGGATGGTCTCTGATAGTGTGATGCCTCTGGGCCCACAAGGTGGTCTCTGGATGGTCTCTGATAGTGTGGTGACTCTGGCCCACAAGGTGGTCTCTGGATGGTCTCTGATAGTGTGGTGACTCTGGGCCCACAAGGTGGTCTCTGTATGGTCTCTGATAGTTTGGTGTCATTGGGCCCACAAGGTGGTCTCTGGATGGTCTCTGTAAGTGTGGTGTCTCTGGGCCCACAGGGTGGTCTCTGTATGGTCTCTGTAAGTGTGATGTCTCTGGGCCCACAAGGTGGTCTCTGGATGGTCTCTGATAGTGTGGTGTCTCTGGGCCCACAAGGTGGTCTCTGGATGGTCTCTGATAGTTTGGTGTCATTGGGCCCACAAGGTGGTCTCTGGATGGTCTCTGATAGTGTGATGTCTCTGGGCCCACAAGGTGGTCTCTGGATGGTCTCTGATAGTGTGATGTCTCTGGGCCCACAAGGTGGTCTCTTGATGGTCTCTGATAGGGTGGTGTCTCTGGGCCCACAAGGTGGTCTCTGGATGGTCTCTGATAGTGTGATGTCTCTGGCCCACAAGGTGGTCCCTGGATGGTCTCTGATAGTGTGATGTCTCTGGGCCCACAAGGTGGTCTCTGGATGATCTCTGATAGTTTGGTGTCATTGGGCCCACAAGGTGGTCTCTGGATGGTCTCTGATAGTGTGGTGTCTCTGGGCCCACAAGGTGGTCTCTGGATGGTCTCTGATAGTTTGGTGTCATTGGGCCCACAAGGTGGTCTCTGGATGATCTCTGATAGTGTGGTGTCTCTGGCCCACAAGGTTGTCTCTGGATGGTCTCTGATAGTGTGGTGTCTCTGGGCCCACAAGGTGGTCTCTGGATGGTCTCTGATAGTTTGGTGTCATTGGGCCCACAAGGTGGTCTCTGGATGGTCTCTGATAGTGTGGTGTCTCTGGGCCCACAAAGTGGTCTCTGGATGTTCTCTGATAGTGTGGTGTCTCTGGGCCCACAAGGTGGTCTCTGGATGGTCTCTGTAAGTGTGGTGTCTCTGGGCCCACAAGGTGGTCTCTGGATGGTCTCTGATAGTGTGGTGTCTCTGGGCCCACAAGGTGGTCTCTGGATGGTCTCTGATAGTGTGGTGTCTCTGGGCCCACAAGGTGGTCTCTGGATGGTCTCTGATAGTGTGATGTCTCTGGCCCACACGGTGGTCCCTGGATGGTCTGATGCAGGTAGCTAAACCAGAGTGGTGATGGGTTTGGCAATAACAGGGAGGAGCGTGGATGCTGTTTCTGGGAGAGTGTGTCTGCAGTGGCCTCCCTGAGTGCTTCCTCCCTTCTGACGGTTGAGAGGACAGTGTCAGGAGAATGCTGTGTTACCAGGCCAGCTCCTGGGCAGCACCACTGGGGGATAGTGCTTCTTTGATGGCAGTAGGCCTCAGGGAGTCTCTGGGTGTGTGTCTCCCTGAGAGCCTCTCTCTGGGGAGCTGTGCTTTCTGTGGGCTTATATAGGCCCCCCTCAGTCTGCGTGACCTCACTGTCACCTTTATCACCAGGCACCTTCTGCTACTTGCAGAAGGACAGAAGGAAAAGGCAGAAAGTGGGTCCTCCCATGTCCAAGGTAACTGTCAGCTCGTGCTGTCAGGTGTTGCTCTTAGAGTGCTTCTCACACCAGTCCTCTTCCTTCTGTCTCATGCTGTGAACAAATGTCCTTCTGACCAGCATGTGCCCTGCAAGGCCTGTGCATTGTGCTGTGCTGTTTGCATTGGTCCCAAGAGTTGTGCTCCACTGCTCTCTGGGTTTCCCATGTGGAAGTCTGGAGCAGGCCACAGAGAGAAAGCAGATGAATTAAGGATTTTTTATTCAAATGGAACTCACAGCAATCTTGGCCATGGCTCCAGTGTTAGTTGGTCAGAAATGTCAGTCTTCCATGAATTGCAGGAGGAGTCATCTGAACCAAGCATGAGGCCACTGAGGAAAGTTCCACAGCAACATGGGTCACTGGAGAGGAAGTCATGGAGGAGACTGTGGAGATCACGATGTGGGATCCATGAAACCAGGCTCACACCTGGCACAGGTGACCGGGGGAAGATTGTCACACAGAGGGCTCCAGCTCTCTATATACTGCTCCTCTCTGCCACTCAGTGTCCTGCACCTGCCATGAAATCAGTCAGAAGGTCACACACCAGGGCATCCTCTGTGCCCTTGAGATTGTCCCAATCCACCTTCTGCTCCAGCATGAGAAAGCTCAGTTCATCCAAGTGTCAGGCCATAGACAAAATGGGGCTCTGAGGACCCTGAAGCCAGAATTAGACAGGCAGTCTGTATAAATCAAGTCAGGTCAGATCTAGGAGGCCAATTTAAGTGAGTCTGGGAATTTGGAGATGCTCCCTGAGGGACTGAGATGCCTGCAGAGGCGATCCTCCTCCCTATCAAGACACCCTGCCCCTGCTCCAACCTGTTGCTAAGGTAACCTGTTCCAGGAACCGCCCCTCCCTACAGGGACGTACAGAGTTGTTAAGTGTGTGTCCTGGGCTACTCCATCTGGCCTTCTCCATCCATGGCTTCTCTCCTTTTGGCCATCTCACCCAGCATCCCCCTGGCCTAATCCCATAAGTAGGAAGGAGAGAAATAAGGGAAACAGGACAGGAGAACAAGGGAGGCCTAGTGTTGAACTATGACATAAAGAAAAGACCACCCACTCCAATTTTAAACCAAATTAAAGCAATTTTATATCATGCACACAAGAGAGCTGATTGGTGACTACCTGTCCCAAAAAACAGGGCCAGAGGGACAGTATCTGAAATAAGTGCAGGGAGGTTTTCAAAGCACAAAATGTTACAAAGGTGAGGTTGTTGGAACTTATACCTAATGTCAGGTCAATGAAGGTGACGTGACTGAGGAACAAAGAAGCAAGCAGTCCACATACTGGAAAGAAACACTGATCAGGCACTGATGGAACTGCCTGTCAGTCAGTGGGGTCTTCTGGACAATCCTGGATCTTAGTCAGCTACCCCTGACCAACCCCTATAGGACAAGGGACTCTAAAGATCCCTTTTCCTGTCCCAAGCCCTCCCTTCCTGTTTTTGGGCCACTTCACATGCTACCATATCTCCTACCTTAAAAAGGCTCCTGTTCCAAATGTCCAATCCTGGACTTCCACCATACTGCAGCCCACCAAACTCACCAACCCTCTTATTCTTTTACTAAGAACTTCTATTCCAACCCATAGATGGCACTTCTAAATCCAAGCAAAATGGCAGCAGGATGGCATCACCCACTCTCAGCTTATGTATTCTTGAGGTTTTGCCAAGCACTCCTCAGCCTCTATCAGAATATGGAAAACTTACACACAAATGTTTCCTCAAATTCACATGACCATCCAGGATCAAGAGAAAGAACTCAACACTAGCTGGATGTAGTTGCCCTTCCAAAAGCTGACCCTTACTCATGGATGGCCCTAATATGTCAGGGCCTTCAGCTTCTCAATTATTCTAAGTTAATTACATTTCAGACTGTCCCCTCTGTACAGGTTTTGACTGTACTCCATTAACTGTGATTCCCATTGATCTTCCTCCCAGTACCTCAACCATACCCCAAGGGCCCCCCCTCTCCAGTCTTTGAGGAAGTATGTCATTTTTTAACTCATCGGGGAATTTTTCACAGCTGCTACACTTCCTCTGGTTCAGCACCCTGTGACCAGATTGTTCAAATTTCTTCCCCAGTCTTTGCTGTGCTGGGCATCTTTTTCTGGTGCAGTAGTACCCTAACAAAAAATGTAAGCCTCAACTTGCCCTTTGCTTTTTGTGTTCCTTCCACCTTGGTCTCTCAATTAACTGTGCAGTGAGGCTGAATTAACATGGCTTGTTACTCCTCCCTTTCCAGGACAAGATGGGCCATCTTTCTACCAGTAGTAGTTGAACTCTCCCTGGCCTCCTCACCTGCTGCCTCTGGACTCGGGGAAGGAGGACTTGGATATGCAGTAACCCCTACTCAGAAGCTTTAACAACAACTTCAGGAAGTGGTAGAGGCATCAGCCTCCTCTCTTGCTTCCTTACAAAGGCAAATAACATCTATTATTCAAGTTTTATTACAGAATCATCAGGCCCTAGATCTCCTGTTGGAAGACAAAAGAGGAACCTGTCTATTCCTGAAAGAAGAATTCTGCTACTGTATCAATGAAACTGGATTGGTCAAAAAGAATGTCGATGCCCTTTGTTGTCTGGGTGAAAAGCTTAAAAAGTAACAATCACCTGACCCTGGCCAAGCTGGCTAAACTCAACCCGCATAATGTGGCTGACTCCCATTCTCACTCCTGCATTAGTAATAGGACTTCTATTAATGATTGCTCCCTGCCTCCTCAGGTTCACCTGAAAGCACATGGGAAATTCCAAGAGTGACCTACAACCAGATGCTCCTACACCCCTATGGTCACCTCCCCACTGAACCAACAACCGAGCCATCTCCTTCCCCCCAGTGCCCCTAGCCAGCAAGAAGTAGGCAGATAAAATTCACCCCCTAAATCACCAAAAAGGCCTGGATGTCAGGTCAGTGAAGGTGACTGAGGAACAAAGCACCAAGCATCCCATGCGCACTAAGGAGACATTGATCAGGCACTGATGGAATAGCCTGTCAATCAGTGGGTCTCATGGCCAAACCTGGAAATTAGCCAGTTACCCCTGATCAACCCCAGCAGGACAAGGGACTCTAAAAACCCCTTTTCCTTTTCCAAGCCCTCCATTCCTGACTAAGACCAGTAAAAATTCCAGTCCTGTCAACACCCATCCCTCCCAGCCTCACGCTTCTCCTCAGACCCTCTTCTTACCCACTCTGTTCGTCTGAGGGTTCCTCCTGGGAGCAAAATTTCAATAAAGCCTCATTCATCAGCCTTTTAAATCTGCCTCATTTTGGTCACTGCTGTCTGGCCTTACAGCTAACAGGGATCTGTCCAGAGTAATACTAGAGCAGATAGCAGGCTAATGATCTACACAGGTTAATATTTCAAGGTAGGGAGTAAATTCAGACTCCAACATCAGAATTTCTGAGGTCCCACTGAGGTTTCAGGGAGGGTTGTTATCTAGTCAAGGAGAGCCAGGCATGGCTGAGTTCAGAGCATGGTCAGGAATTCCAAACTAGTTTAAACGTCATAGTAAAGCCAGCATTAGACAGTCAGTGTAGATAGGTAAATTGAGTCAGGTTGGATCAAAGAGGCTCATATGAGTGAGTCTGAGAAGTCGGAGCATGCCCTCTGAGGAACTGAAATGTTAATTTCTTCAGAGCCCTTCCTCCACCCTTATCAGGAACGTGCACCTGCTCCAAAGTATTGCAAGGTAACCTGACCCAGGAATTGCCCCTTGATATAGGTCGTTAATGTGTCCTTGGCTACTCCACCCTGCCCTTCCCCCTTCAGCCCACCTGTTTCCCACCTTTTGGCCCTCCCCCATGCATTCCTGGGCCTAGTCCTGGGCCTAGTCAGGTGCCCAGGAAGGAGAAGGTAAGGGAAAGACAGGAGAACAAAGGAAGCCCAGGACTAAAACAAGGGCAGAACACCTTGCTTCTTGAGATACCCGGATACCAGCTATGGCCCCTTCTCCCTCCCAGGAGAAGTCTAGGTCACCCTTTCTAAACAAACCCTGCTTTGTATGCTTGCCTCAGCATGTTTCTGTAATGTTCAAACCTCATCATGTGGGGAAGCAGGACTCCTCACCAATAATGAGCAGTAACATATTTGGAGGTTACACCGAGATCTACAGTGAGGTAAGTTCTCCTCCATGCACCCCACATTGAGTTGCATCTTCCTGTCTCTGTCATTTTGTAGGATGATGGGCACTCATTGGCTATTTAAATGCAGTTAATGCAGCCACTACTCTTCGAGATTCAGGTGAAAGTTTTCCCAGCCTAGGCAGCTCTCAATCACCTGTTCAATACAGGGCAGGCATGTTGGATTCTGCCTAAGTCACTTCTTACTCTTCTGTCCAGGCCTGGAGAGCAATGGCATGAGTACACAGTGTCCTAATCCTGATCTGCCTTGGATGCTTGGAGGTGGAGGAAGGAGTATGGAACAACTGTGGAATATCTGGTTTGGGCTACACTCAGGTGAAAATCCTAAGGTTTCTTCTCTTAAACCTTCTCCCAGCCACCCTACCACCCTAAGGGGTATCTAGGGTGACTGGTAGATGAATGGCACTGAGGGATAGCCCCAATTACATTTGCCTATGTGTGGGCCACACAGCACTCCTAACCTGCATCTATTCCCTCCTGGATGCTCCCTTCCTTCGCCAGTCAGAAACGATAGAAATTCAGGTTGTAGGACTGAGAGAAAGACATGGGAAGATTAGTAAGAAGGTGACCAGGTTCCCCTCATGCACATAGGGAACTTTCATTAGTCTGTTTTAAAATTTCCCCATTATCATTCTGATGCTTAAAATGTGCTGTGTTCTCTTTAAGCTGCTAGAGGGAGGCATTCTTTTAACCAACCCCTCTCATAAACTCCTCAGGAAAAGAGTGTTTCTTTAACAACCAATAAATGTTCCTTTACCTTCAGGAGATGCGTTTAATCTACAGGACAGCAGTTAGGCACAAAAGGTCAACGCACATACAATTATCCTCTTTTTATACTCAGGAGTTATAGTTGCAGGGAGGAAAGCAGTAATGCACTTAATTTCGAATCCTCCTAGGGTCTCTGACATAGGAGAAACTGGGACCCTAGTATTTTGTCAAATGAGGCCAAAAATAACTTTGGCAAAGCCAGGTGATGAGAGATGGGTTTTCAGGACCACAATGAAGCTCAAGTTTAGGTATATGTCCCTAATATATTGAAGGGCTCTGGGCAGCCCCAGTACCCAGTCCAGCTGGATGCAACCCCCTGGCCTCACACTTAGCCTCACTCTGCTGTTCTTCCTCTGAGTAACTTGCTGGTCCCTTTCATCATGGAAAGTGCTGGATTTCACCCAGTGGTATACTCTAGGTTAGTTGAGATGCTCTTGGGACATTGGCCTCTGCTGTCCTGAGGATGGAACCACAGTGGGCTGCTCCTTTAGCTGTCCCTGCACCCCAGGCAGGTGGCCCCTGTCAAGGTGCTGCTCTCTCACTGTGCCCTGCCCTTCAGCTCCAGCCTGCCAGGACTTCTCTGCAGAGTTCCAGCCCCTAGTTCATCATGGCTGTTGGACTGCAGTTGGCCTCACTGTGGTCATCTGGGTTTTGGACCAGCCTGTGTCTGGCCTCCTAAGGTGGTTTCCCATCAGTTCTCCTCTCATGTGCTGCAGGACCATCCCGAGGTCCCCTGCCCTGGCTCTGCTCCTTCATTCATTGTTAGTCACCCATCAGTCCATCCTGCATGTCTCTGTGCCTGCTGTTTACTTCTCCCAGGTCCAGTCTTGGCAGACCTGGTGGAATGTGGGCCATCCCCAAGTCCTAAAGCCTCAACAATGCCCAACAGCAGCTCCTTTTAGTCATTCACAAGAACTTTGGATTATGAGTAAAGGATTCTCACACAAGATGGCACCATTGCCAGCTGCTGTGCTGAGTAGGAATTAAAAGGAAATTCTAGTGAGTTCCAAGCATGGTCTTGGAGACACAGATATGCACAGAGTACCAGGGTTAACAGAGCCACTCTGTCCTCTGCCAGGACTGTTTTCACAGTTCCCAGGACATGACAGGTGAACACATCACATCCTGGGCCATGGGTTCTGCTCCATTGAAGGGTCTCCCTGAGGATCTTCTCTATAGTGAGATTGTGGCTCACAGATTTTACCATAAACCACTGAAAGCAAAGATGAATCCATAGGATGTTAGACTAATGAATGGCCTTAGAAAGTAAACTGCAGCCCCTTGTGTACAGGTGAGGAAACTGAATTGTAAGGTATTTGCTCAGAGTTATTTGGCTTCAGGCAGAGCTGGGATGAGGACTCCTGGATTCTAACTTTCAATTCTGAAAGTCTTCTGCTGAGGGTTCTGGGTTTCTAGATATGTGATCATGCCATTAGCACCACACCAAATTTGGCTTCTCCTTTTCTTATCTGTAAATCTTAGTTTATTTCTCTTGCATTATTTCTCTTGTTAGAATTTCAAGAACTCCATGCCTAGGAATGGAGAGGTTGGCTTTCCTTGTCTTGTTCTTGATTCTAGAGGAAACACTGTCTGTTTTTCTCCATTCACTGTGAAGTTGCTTTGTTATGTGAAGTATTCTGATATTGGAAACATTCCTTCTACCCATTTCTCCAACTGTCTAAACATGAATGGGTGCTGGGTTTTCCCAAAGGTTTCACTTCATCTATGCAGATAATTATGATTCTTGTCCTTAATTCTATTTTAATGATAAACCACACTTATTTATTTATATATTTTCAGTCAATACTTCATCCGTGGCATGAAACAAAATTGATAATAGTGCACAGTCCTCTTAACTCCATTTTGATCATTAGTTGCTATTTTATTGAGAATTTCTACACTTATGTTCACTGGGGTTATTGGTCTGCAATTTTTGTTAATTTGTGTGTATTTTCCTGGATTCAGTGTAAGGAAGGGGGTGGTATTTGCTTTATGAATAAATTTTGGAGTTTTCTCTCCAGTTCTATTTCCAATGAACAATTTCAGAGGATTGGCTTTAGGTATTGTTTGAGTTTCTGGTAAAACTCAGCTGAAAATCCAACTGGTCCAGGGATCTTCTTTGCTGGAAGCCTGTTACTTGAGCTTCAGTGTGTTGATTGACATTTTGTGTTACATTTTACACACCCTCTTGGTTCAAACTGAGTGGATCATATGTGACATGTCATTTTTCATTGAATTCTAGATTTTCCAACTTATTGGGATATAAGATTCAAAGTCATCCTGGATTATCATCTGGATTTCAGAGATGTCTGTGATGATATCTCCTTTTTATTCTCTAATTTTGTTCTTTTTAGTCTACTTTCTTTTACTTTTAATTAGTTTGACTATGGAGTGATCATCCTCTATTTTTTCAAGAACTGCTTCTTTGAATCACTGAATTTTTTTCTTATTTCATTCAATTTTTTCTAATATTATCTATTTCCTATCTTCCACTTTTTTAGAAATTACTTTGTTACTGCTTTGCAAGGTCCTTAGATAAAATATTAGATTGTTTCTTGTGTTTTTTTCTTTTGTTTTGCACTCATTTATCTCTGTGCATTGTTTTTTATGACAATTATTGTTATTGTTCGAAATATACTGGTATGCTGTCTTTATATATATATATATATATCTTCTCCTTTCTACTATTACTCAATCCACATTCCAGAGTATTGTTTAGTTAATCTCCATGTATAAATTAGTTGTCTTTGAATGTTGCTGTTGATTCCTAATTCCTTTGCATTGTGATACCATATAAGGCAAGGAATTCACTGTGCAGGCAACACTGCATGGCCATGTAAATCTAAAAAGAATGATAAAAAGTCCTATACTGGAAGGGATGACATTAATAATTTTTGTTTTTGCTAAGACTTGGGTTATGACCTAAAATAACATCTATTATAAACATACTTCCATGAACAGCTCAGAAGAAAAGAAATGCAAATATTCTCATATGAAATACTCTATGGATACTTGTAAGATCCGTGTGATATACATGATCGTTTTGCTCAAAAGAGTCTTAATTATTTTGCGTCTGGGTGTTAAGTCTGTTGGTGAAGCACATGTTTTTAAATTACTCATTAATATGTATTGTATTCTGAGTATCACTTCAGTAAATGCTTCATTCATGTAATTAGGTGCATCAATACTTGGAGTATAAATTATTACTAATTATATATCTTGGTCTTGGACTGCTCCATTTGCTGGTAGGTAGGGACATTCCTTGGTTATTCTGCTTTATTTGTATTGGATGTCATTGATGGGTGGGAACATAGCTACTCTTGCTTCTGCTTTGACTTCATTTGTAGGAACCTAGTTTTTCCTTTTTCACTATAGCCTGTAGATCTCTCCTTATGATCCTCTCACAGACAGCATAGGGTTGGTCTTCTGTTTAAGTCCCTGCCAGTCTGTGTCCTCTCACAGGAGAGCTCAGAGCATTGACATCCAGAGTTGTCACAGAGAGGGGTTCCTTAGGATATTCTGACATTTTGAATTGTTTCACGTGTTTAATTTGCTCTTAATTTCCCAGTGGTTTGTTCCAATTGGCATCTCTGGGGTTTGCAATCCTTCTGTGTGTGGAGTCCTTGCAGTGTTTTTTATGCACTGGCCATAAATTATTTTACTTTGTGCTTATCTTGGAAAGTTTTTATTTCCAGATTGATTCTGAACCATGGCTCTCCTGGGTATAGCAATAATGGTGGAAATTGCTTTCTTTCAGAATTTGGCTTATCCCTTCCAAGCCTGCCGGATGACAGAGTCTCAGCTGAAGACAGAAATTGACCTTCCTTGTTTACCTCTCAGTATGTCTTGGGATATTTCTCCTGTGGCTATAAATATTCTGTCCCTTTTCCTTGGGCATTTTGATTGTGATGTGATCTGGATGGGCTCTTTTGGATCTTGTTTATTTGGGGTTTTGTCCTCCTCCTAAATGTGGGTGTGCATCTCCTTCTGAACATCTGTAAATTGTTCTATATTATGTCATTGAAAGGATTCTGACTGCATTTGCACTGTACCTGATTCCTTTTCAATTCCACTGAGTAGGTTGCTCTCTTCAGAGTCAGTGGAGGTGAAAAGGGAATGGAGGTTCAGGGAAACTGTGAAGGGGGTTGTTTCAGAGTTCTTGTGTACACTGGTCATGGTCTTTTTCTTCCTTACTGTTCACTAAATCTTCAAGTCATATATCCTGTCTTCAATGCCTGACATTCAGCTTTGTGTAATTGAAATTGTTTCTGATAGTTTCAATTGCATTCAACATGAGGTATGGCGTCTTTCTTTTCCAAAGTTCTCAGGGGTTTTCTCCCAGAATCCCTAGCTCTGTTCTGAAGAAGATTTTATCTATTGTATGTTAGTAGTGCATTCCTCAGATCTTCTTTCACTCCACTAATCATCTTGGTAATCAAATTTGTAAGTCATTCCCTGGAATTTTGTTCCTTTTACTATACATGTTTTCTTTGTTGAGGGATTGTAGATTTGGGGGGAACTTGTTTGTCTGTTTCCTTATGTTTTCACAGGTCTTCAATTTGTGCATCTGCTAGTTGGATTCCTTTTTCTCTTTGTGAAGGGACCTTTTAGTCACATGCTGTCACTTTATCTTAGCATCATGACATGGCTTAGCCAAATCCGACAGTTAACCTCAATCTCCAGGCTTTTTAGAAAAGAATGTGCTGCAAGTAACAGTGTTTGTCAGAGGTAAGGCAGACACCAGTAAGTACTGTCAGTGGGCTAATCCTCATCTAATTCTATGAGCGCAGGCTCAGTGTGGGTGAGGAGAAGGCAATACCAACTCAATAGTTCACACAGGAATGATCAGAACTCACTTTAACCAAAACATGCAATAAAGTGTGGGGAAGGTGAGTGGTGAGTGATGATGGGAAGACTGAAGTCGGGGCAAAGACAGGGTGGGTGGGCTGGATGTGTGTTGGAGAGACACCTGATTAGCAAATGCCATTTGGATAATGAACAAATTTTCCCTCAGAGGTTCAGATTAATTTGTGCTAGCAGGGCCTGGGGTAGTAGACCTAGGAGAGGCTGGTCAGAGTGGAGATCACTTCTGATAAGCAGGAGGAGGACCTCCAAGATGGCAGGAAGCTCTGGTGAGTCACTGCCTACTATGCACCTGCAGCAGTGCTGAGAGAGCAGGCTTTGATTTCTCACCATGAAATGGTGGAAGTCAGAGCTGCAGCACCTGCTAATACCTGGATCAGCCTTTCCACCACGGTGCCCATCAGGAACCTTCATCCTAGGTAAAGGGTCTCCAGGGGCCCTGCCCTGCCCTCTGTGGGCTTTATTAGAATTACATTTAAATAGTGATGGCAGCAGACACTGAGACCCAGAGGTTTAGTGCCCTCCTTGTCTGCAGTGTTCTCTTTGGAGCATGGTGAATGCGTTAACTCAGAGAACACGGCCATGACCTCAGGTCAGAAGATTGAGCTTCATAAGATTGTGGAGTTAAGAGTTGACAGAAGGAGGCACATGAGGTCCATTAGCATGATGTGCTTCTCCCACCTGTCAAGTGGAGCACTGAAGTGTCCCTGCTGCTGTGGAGACAGAGTGGGCACAGAGGGCCTGGGCTAAGGAGCTGTCCAGGCCACCCCTCCACAGGGCTCTGACCTGCCCCTTAAGGTCATGACTCACAGTGTCCTAGTAATACAACCAGGAAGCACTGAGGTGGGGCCTGGGTTGTGGGGCGCTGCGGGAACTGACGAGGGGTACAGAAGCAGGACCTTGAGGTCCTGGCTCAGTCTCTGCACTGAGCACATGAGGTCTGGTTTCCCTTGATGCCCCTGACGTCACAGGGGAGCCCACCGAGGGCAGCACCTGGGGCTCAGGACAGGACAGGCCCAAGGTGGGTGCCCACCTGCAGGAGGACCCTCCAAAGGCAGCACACTGAGCTCTGCCCAGGCACGGGCTGGGCACCAGGAGCATGGCTCATGCTGCTCAGGAAAGGACCCCACAGGGACCATGGAGATGTGCAGAGATAAGGCAAGGACTGGACACTGCGGCTGGTCAGACGTTCCCTTACTCCAAAGAGCAGGGTCTTCTCCTAAGCCCACTGCTGAGAGGGACCCTCGGTTTTGTTGGCAGCATTTTGACTGCTCAGCTGTGCACCGAATCTTCCCTGGACAGGAGTGTCCCCAACATTCCCTCCCCCCTCCCCCCTGAGGATGATGGAGAAAGGGCACTGCTCCTGGGACCAGAGCAGGGCTGGCCCCTGGGTCTGCAGACACATTTCCCAGTGAGAGGTGTGGGGAGGATGGGGCTGGAACCTGACAGGCAGGCGGCTGTCACTGCTGAGGGTTCAGACAGCAGCATCCTGGGCCTGGGCTGCTCTACATTGCCACCCCCGTCCAGCACAGGCAGCTGAACTGAAGTCACTGTGTGAATTTGGGGTGACACAGTGTACCACACAGACACAGAATACCTTTTATAAGCTTCATGATGGCTTTCTCCATCTCCCAGCCTCAGGATCCCCAAAAGGGGGACAAGAGAAGGTCAGAGAGGCTGACAGGAGAGAGGGGCACGTTCAGGAGTGGGCTTTTATTTTGGGTGATGCGGTTTCTTAGAATTTTCTATCTGAAAAAGGCAGAAGAGTTAGGATTACAAAGGAACAGGAGAGTGTGACTCAACCCCAGCAGGTGACACCTACTCCTGGAGCCACACCCTGTTGTCCCAGCTGGGGGAGCACCCGAGTTACTGGACCTGGCACTACCCTGCCCGACTGAATGCAATAACTGTTCAGAACCCGGAGCATCAGTACTTAAGGAGGTTCATGGAGGGTGGCTTCCCTCACTAATGGCTCTCCTCACCTGGGACCTACGCTGAGCTGATCCCTTGGAATCCAGGGAAACCTCTGCAGATGAAGAGGGAGCTGGACAAAGAGAGGAAGTCACATGTCAGTGCACAGCTCCTCTGGGGACAGCCACTTAGACAGTCTGTCTCCTCCTCTTTCCAAATGATCTCCATCATATGTTGCATCCAGTCTCCCTGCTGGTGCTGATGTGTCCTGGATTACAGGACATTAGAAGATTTGGAAGGCTGTAATTATGTCACACAACCAACATGACAGTGTCACATGTTCTCCAGGAACAGAAGGACCATGTCACAGTAGCAGACAGTGGGAGAGAAAGCAGTGTGCTGGACTCAGAACTGAGCACTCATCACCCAGAGCCTGAGAGGGTGTGGTGAGTGAGACTGGGCACCAGGAAGGGAGCAGGGTCCTGAGGAAGGGTCTGGGCTCAGGAGGGTGGGCTCCCCCTCTGACAGCCTTCCAGTCCCCCTGAAACCACCTGCTCTCCTCTCACAGGTAAAGCTCCACCTGGGCTCAAGACAGGGACACATCTCAGGAGCACAGAGGACCTGGGCAGCCTGACCTCAGCCTCTCCAGATATCAGAAGAGCCTCACCCACATGCAAATCCCTCCTCCTGTGTGGTGAGCCGTTTCTGCGGACTGTGGTCACCATTACAAGATGGCGCTGGCTCCGCTGTGGTCTGTGACAAACAACTCCTTATTTGGGAGAGTTGGCACATGGTTTTTTAACACCCTATGAGAAAGCTCCACGTAGCAGCTTCGCATTGGGGCTTGGGATGCTTTATTAAGGCTGGGAGGGGCATCCGAGGGGGAGAAGAAGAAACATCAGGGGCCTGAATAAACGGCTGAAAGAAGATTCCTGTTGTTGCGTCTTCCTTGCGGGCAAGGGGTCGCGACACTCCTGCTCTGGGTTCAAATGCCCTCTGGGCTGTGGGAGCTCCCAGCTCTCTGCTCAGACAGGGCTGAGGTCTCTGGGAAGGCAGGTGTGGTCTAGAAGATGAGGCTGCTGGGTCTTGTCCTGTGCCTGGCCACAGCTCCCCAAGGTGAGTGTCCCCAGTGTCAGACTTGGGTCCATGGGGAGGTTGTGACTGCAGGTGACTGACAGGGTGTGACTGTCTTTGTCCCCAGGTGTCCTGTGCCAGGTGCAGCTACAGGAGTCAGGAGCTGGCCTGGTGAAGCCCTCACAGACCCTGTCCCTCACCTGTGCTGTCTCTGGTTTCTCCATCACCAGTGGTTACAACTACTGGAGCTGGATTCGTCAGCCCCCAGGGAAGGGGCTGGAGTACATAGGGTACATACATAGTGGTGGTAGCACTTACTACAACCCATCCCTCAAGAGCCGAGTGTCCATCTCCAGAGACACGTCCAAGAACCAGTTCTCCCTGCAGCTGAGCTCCCTGACCACTGAGGACACAGCCACCTATTACTGTGCCAGAGACACAGTGAGGGGACCTCAGTGTGAGCCCAGACACAAACCTCCTGCTGCTCACCCAGGGCCAGCAGGGGGCGCTCAGCACACAGGAGTCAGGTCAGCCCAGGAGCAGGTGCAGATGTGAGTTGGGGCAGGTTTCCTCCATCTGGGGGCCTGTCCATGTACCAGCTTCCCAGGGGGTCTCTGGGGCCTTGTGGTCTCTACTTATCGCTGATGTGTCTGAAGATAATCATTCTGTTTTTGTCATGTTCTTTTTCTTCTGAAATAGTGCATCTTACAAATATTTATCATAGGTTTTCACTTTGACATAGTCACATATATTCATTGTCTATAAAACCTCTGTTGCTCTCACAGCTCCTCCTTTTAAATTTTCCTCCTTCTCCCCATTATTTAACTGATCTTTCTTCCATGACTTTCTAATTGTCATTAAATTTACAGTGTGTCTGTGTGTGTGTGTGTGTGTGTGTGTGTGTGTGTGTGTGTGAAACTCACAGTGGTTCACTCCCACAGGTGCAGGACTCCCACGTGGGCAGAATTGACCAATAATATCTGCTCAGCTCACTCCTGGCCCCTCCCTTCTCCTGTCCCTCCTCCCTCTCCCTTAGTCACCTTTTGATCCCCACTGATCTATACTCTTGGGGTTCCCCTTCCTTTATCTCCCTTATTTGTGGCAGCTCCCACAGAGGACAGCCAACACTCTCCTGACTCCCTGAGGCTCTCTCATTCCTCTTCCCTAATGTCCTCCAGCTCCGTCCACTCACCATCATCTCACTCCTCCTATTGGCTGAGCAGAGCTGCAGTGTTGGTGCATGACTCACATTTCCTTTATCCATCCACTAGTGAAGGGCACCTGGGCTGGTTGCATAACCTGGTCTTGGGAATTGCACTGTAGAAACCCTGCAGTGGCCATGCCCCTGCACTGTGCTGACTTGGGTCTTTGGGGTAAATACCAAGCAGCAGGAGAGCTGGGTCCCACTGTGGCTTCCTCCCTGTTGTTCTGAGGGGTTTCCACCTGCTCTCCTCAGGGTGGTTCTCATCTGCTGTCCCACCAACAAGGTGTGAGGGTCCTCTCCCCAGGTTTTCTCCAGCACCTGTCATTACTTGTATTGTTGATAACTGCCATTCTGTGGTCATGGGATGCCATGCGCACACAGGATAAGTAATACTCGGTCACCCTCCTGGAGATTGTAATCTGGCCTGGTTGACTCAGCACCCTGACCAGGGCAGGGACACATGAAGGGATGGCAGACCCTGCTGGAAGGTGGACCTCAGAATAAACCTTGAAAATTGACGACAATGTGCAGAACACAACAGGCTTTTTCACCAAGATACAAAGGAGCTCTCTGGAGCTCACCCTGACCTAAATACACGATTTAGCAAATACCCGGGTGGACAACCCTCTGCAGCCCAGGAGAATGACAAGCAGTTTCCAGACTCTCCTTGACTGCACTCCCTTGATGGGTCCTGCACTTAGGAACCTCCTTCTCGGGAGCTCCATGGAGAGGGGAGCAGGGTAGCAAGAGGTGCAGAGTCCTGCCACACCCCTCCATAGCAGGTGATGGAGAGGACGGGGCAAATCTCCTCAGTGAAGGGCATTCTAGAATGTTCCCTGATGAGCTGGAAATGAGGCTCCTGTGCAGTCCCTCCCACATCTCAGTCTCCCCATGAGGACAGCATCAGACAAACCCAAGAGGAGACTCGTTCAGCATAATGTCTGAAAAACCCTCCTCCCTCCTGGGATCTCCAGAGAGGAGCAGAGGAGCAGTTCTGACATGGTGACGGGCACCCGTCAGACCCCACATGTGAGGTCTGTCTCCATCAGTTAGGGCGTCTCCTCCACTGTCACCTGAGACCTCAGGCCATCCAGACATGCTTCAGGGACACACACAAGAGGTCCCTTGTGCTGGGGAGCAGGATGGACACCCAGCAGCCCAGCCTGGACACACTCACTGTGCACTCCTGCAGGAGGGGCCCTCACATGGCCACACCTCAGACCCACTGTGCAAGGTGGTCCTGGAAAGTGGGCAGGTCAGCTAGAGATGGACGAGTGGAGGACACAGGTCTTCTCCTTGTCCACACAGCAAGCCCAGGATCCCTGGACCTGCACCAGTGCAGTAGGTGGGCCAAGACCACGCAGCAGGGCTGGCAGGACCACACAGACCTGAGCGTCCCTCAGCATCCCCAGGTGCTGTCCAGTGTGCCCAGGGTCACGCTTGGCTCTGGGTGTTCTTGTGCCTGCTCTGCTGGCTAAGGTTGGAGTGGCTCCCTGGGTTCCCAGCAGTCCTGACCTCCAACAGTGGCCATCACCTGCAGGGAGGGACTGTCCATGCTGAGTCTCGTGTCCCCCTTCCCAACCCCAGATGGGTTTTCTGCTTTACTTTAATTATCACCTAATTTTGCCTTAATTGCTGATTTTCAGTCCTGATTACATTATAATTTCTTAGAAGAAAAAAAAATTTGTAGCAAATGAAATACTTATTTAGGGAAATCTCACATTCAGTGTGAAGAGCAAGAGTCAGTCTTCCTTAACCATGACCACTGGGCTCCTGCCTGACTCCAGCTCCCCTGGATGGAGATGTCCCTAGTGTGGCCCAGGACATGGGCTTCCCCTCCTGCAGCCCAGGCACAGGGCCACCTTCTTGGGAGAAGGAGGGCAGCAGCGGTTTCTACCTGTGGTCACTGTGCCATGTGCAGGACTAAGGTCCAGTCCTGGCTCCACCATGAAGGTGACTCTCAGAACTTGACAGTTAGTCAGGTCCCACCCAGGGCCTCTCTGCAGCATGGATGTCCTGGTGTGGAACAGGGGGCCCCACTGGCTGAGGCCGCTGTCCACTCTCTGCCCTCCCAGGGCCTGTTCAGGCTGTGACCTTTGTGCAGCTGAGTCAGAGCAGAGCAGTGGTTAGAGTCTTCTCCACACTCACTGCTCTCTCAATGCCTGTGAGCTCCCGTCCTCTCCAGGTTGTGAAAAGGTGGTGGGTGTGGTGAAGGACTTCCCAGATATGAAGCATCTGGACATTTCTCTCATGTGGACTCTGCTGCTGGATGAAGGTCAATGCTGGCTGAGGGACCTGAGCACATGCTGGACCTTGTTCCCCTGTGTCCTTGGTCAATTGCAGATGCTAGTGTTGGGATCTTCACTTGGAGAGAGTCAACATCACCAGGGAAACGTCCAAGGGCCAAGATTCATTAGCACTCAACAGCATGACCCCTGAGGATATGGCTGCATATTCCAGGTGGGGGGACACAGAGTGAAGGAACTCAGTGTGAGCCCAGTCGCTCACTTGCTTGTAGGGGACACTGAGGACCTACAGGGAGCTGAGGACCAGCAGGGGGAGGTGAGGACCTGCAGGGGCACTGAGGACCAGGAGGGGGAGCTAAGGACCAGCAGGGGAGCTGAGGACCAGCAGGGGCACTGAGGACCAGCAGGGGGCGCTGAGGACCAGCAGGGAGATGAGGACCAGCAGGGAGCTGAGGACCTGCAGGGGAATCTCAGAATCAGCAGGACACTTGGGGAGTTCAGGACAAGGAGGGCGAGCTCAGGTCCAGCTGGAGGCTCAGGACCACCAGGGGGCTTCAGACCAGTAGAAACCTCAGGAGCAGCTGCCACCTCAGGGCCATCAAGGGGCGCTCTGGTCCAGGAGAAGGTCAAGAAACATCCAGAGGAGGTTTGTATTAAGAGGCTAATTTTACCAATAAGGTATTTCTTGTCTCTGATTGGGGCTCTTCATTGTTAAATGATACTGTCAGGACATAATATTCTGTTTGTCTACTCTGAGTTCATGGTCTTGGGGGGTTTAATGTACTTCTGAATTTCAAGGGTAAGTTCTGAACCTGGATGACCATCCAATAAGGCTGAGAATTTCCAAATACCGTGTGACTCCTTCTCCTTATTCAGGTGCACACAGAGGAGGAGCCACACCTGTGTGTTTGAAGCAGCATCACAGGATCATGGAACAGAAGGTGAGCTTGTCCTGCCCCTGACTTTCACAGCAAGTGACCCAGCTCTGGAGGCCATGTCTCACCTCCTCAGCACTGGGAGCCAGGTCAAAATCAAGTTCAAAGCTGTTGTACTTTTCCCCCAGGGACCCACCCCCAGGAGGCTCCCTCCACCCACCCTCTTGTTCCTGTCTCATGCTGTGAACAAATGTTCTTCTGACCAGCGATGGAGGCCATGTTCCCTGCAATGTCTGTGCATTGTGACTGTGCTGTTTTCATTCGCACCAAGAGTTCTGCTCCACTGCTCTCTGGGTTTCCAATGGGAAAACTGCAATAGGGCTTAGAGTAAGAAGGTGAGATATAGGGAATTTTCAAGTGGAAATCACAGTAATGCTCACCATGGCTCCACCATTTGTGGATCAGAAATGTCAATCATCCATGAACTGGAAAGTATTCATCTGAACTGAGCAGAAGACCACTAAAGAAAGTTCCAAACTAACAAGGGTCAAGGGATGTGAAGTCCCGGAGGAGACTAGGAGACAAAGGTGTTAATCCATGAACTCTTGCTTACAGGAGTAATGCAGATCACAGCATCCAGTGAGGCTGATGGTCAATACAGTCAGTGGACATGTGACCTCAGGAAGGGCCATGTGAATTCCTGACTTGTGGAGCCCAGTGGCTCACAGGTGGAACAGGTGAGCTTGGGAATTCTGTCACATAGAGGGCTCCAGGTTCCCCAGATCAGGAGGTGGGATCATCTGTAGATGTCTTCCATTGGTCTGCCTGGAAGAAAAGCCTTCAAAACCTGTGATTTTCAGGATATGGAAACTTCACCCAGTGGCTCACCTGGATTTGCAGGTGGTGAAAACATGGAAACCAGCAGATCTTACCTGAGCCACCCCAGGACCAGGAGGTGGGTGCTGCAGGCTCAGTGTTTGCAGGGAGTTCATGGTCAACACCACAGGGAACAAGGAGAGGAGCCCACATGTCTTATTAGTGTGCTGTGCTCACTCAGTTAGGCAGGTCAATTCCTGAACCTCATCAGGAGGTCAGCAACTACATCTGCCCTCTCAGTGACCCCACCTCACTAAAGACAGTGTCCACTGTTCTCTCCAAATGCTGGGCTGTGGGCAAGGCAGGTCTCACTGCAGTGATGCTGCACACGGAAGGGACCTGGGCCTCCTCCCTCACCCAGCCTGCCCTGCATGCCGTCCTGTCTGCTGTCAGCCTGGCTCTGATGCTCTGGGGGACTCAGGGGCTCTCAGCCTCAGGCTGCAGCTGAGAGCTGCCTCTGCTCACAGGACTCTCACCTGGCCCAGCACCTCCATCCTGTCCTCTCCTGGTGGAGACCAGAGGGCAGGACAGGTGAGGGGAAGAGCTCAGGGCAGATTCCCACGCATTTCTCTCCACAGGCATTGGCTGGACAGTCAGGAGGACAAGCAGGGCAGAGGGTGGGGGAGGGCAGTGGGCACACAGCAGGAAGCCCCTGCCCTCCTGAGACCCTGCTCCCTCCTCTCCTGCTCAGTCTGTAGCCCCCAAATCTCACAGAGATGAAAGAGAGGAACTAGTCCTGAGAACAAAGGAGGGCTCTTCTCCTGGATGTGGGGAACCCCATCCTCAGCCCTGGGCTCTGTTCAGTCTTCACTGAGGGCTTCTCCTCAGGGCTGGGAGGTGAACCTGGGCCTCTTGCATGCTGGGCACGTTCCTGCCACTCTGAGACCCTCCCAGGTGCAGGGAGGAAGGGCTTGGAGGAGGCAGGGCTGGGCTCAGGAGGGTGGGCTCCCCCTCTGACAGCCTTCCAGCTCCCCTGAAACCACCTGCTCTCCTCTCACAGGTAAAGCTCCACCTGGGCTCAAGACAGGGACACACCTCAGGAGCACAGAGGAACTGGGCAGCCTGACCTCAGCCTCTCCAGATATCAGAAGAGCCTCACCCACATGCAAATCCCTCCTCCTGCTCTGGGTTCAAAGGCCCTCTGGGCTGTGGGAGCTCCCAGCTCTCTGCTCAGACAGGGCTGAGGTCTCTGGGAAGGCAGGTGTGGTCTAGAAGATGAGGCTGCTGGGTCTTGTCCTGTGCCTGGCCACAGCTCCCCAAGGTGTGTGTCCCCAGTGTCAGACTTGGGTCCATGGGGAGGTTGTGACTGCAGGTGACTGACAGGGTGTGACTGTCTTTGTCCCCAGGTGTCCTGTGCCAGGTGCAGCTGCAGGAGTCAGGACCTGGCCTGGTGAAGCCCTCGCAGACCCTGTCCCTCACCTGTGCTGTCTCTGGTTACTCCATCACAACCAGTGGTTACTGGAATTGGATTCGTCAGCCCCCAGGGAAGGGGCTGGAGTGGATAGGGTACATAACTAGTGGTGGCAGCACTAACTACAACCCATCCCTCAAGAGCCGAGTGTCCATCTACAGAGACACGTCCAAGAACCAGTTCTCCCTGCAGCTGAGCTCCCTGACCACTGAGGACACAGCCACCTATTACTGTGCCAGAGACACAGTGAGGGGACCTCAGTGTGAGCCCAGACACAAACCTCCTGCTGCTCACCCAGGGCCAGCAGGGGGCGCTCAGCACACAGGAGTCAGGTCAGCCCAGGAGCAGGTGCAGATGTGAGTTGGGGCAGGTATCCTCCATCTGGGGGCCTGTCCATGTACCAGCTTCCTAGGGGATCTCTGGGGCCTTGTGGTCTCTACTTATCGCTGATGTGTCTGAAGATAATCATTCTGTTTTTGTGATGTTCTTTTTCTTTAGAAATAGTGCATCTTACCTATATTTATTATAGGTTTTCATTTTGACATAGTCACATATATTCATTGTCTATAAAACCTCTGTTGCTCTCACAGCTCCTCCTTTTAAATTTTCCTCCTTCTCCCCATTATTTAACTGATCTTTCTTCCACGGCTTTCTAATTTTCATTAAATTTACAGTGTGTGTGTGTGTGTGTGTGTGTGTGTGTGTGTGTGTGTGTGAAACTCACAGTGGTTCACTCCCACAGGTGCAGGACTCCCACGTGGGCAGAATTGACCAATAATATCTGCTCAGCTCACTCCTGGCCCCTCCCTTCTCCTGTCCCTCCTTGCTCACCCTTAGACACTTCCTGATCCCCACTGATCATTACTCTTGGGGTTCCCCTTCCTTTACCTTCCTTATTTGTGGCAGGTCCCACAGAGGACAGCCAACACTCACCTGACTCCCTGAGCCTCTCTCATTCCCCTTCCCTAATGTCCTCCAGCTCCGTCCACTCACCATCATCTCACTCCTCCTATTGGCTGAGCAGAGCTGCAGTGTTGGTACATGACCCACATTTCTTTATCCATCCACTAGTGAAGGGCACCTGGGCTGGTTGCATAACCTGGTCTTGGGAATTGCACTGTATAAGCCCTGCAGTGGCCATGTCCCTGCACTGTGCTGACTTGGGTCTTTGGGGTAAATACCAGCAGCAGGAGAGCTGGGTCCCACTGTGGCTTCCTCCCTGTTGTTCTGAGGGGTCTCCACCTGCTCTCCTCAGGTGGTTCTCTTCTGCTGTCCCACCAACAAGGTGTGAGGGTCCTCTCCCCAGGTTTTCTCCAGCACCTGTCATTACTTGTATTGTTGATAACTGTCATTCTGGTGAAGTGAGAAGGAACCTCATTGTCATTGTCATTGGAATTTCCCTAATTGTTAGAGATATGAGCTTTTATTCACATACTCATTGTTCATTTGTTTCTCTTCTATTGAGAAGTGTCTGGTTAGTTTTTTGTCATCTAATAAGTGGATTATTTGTTGGGGAGATGAAGGTTTTTGAGCTCTTTATATATTCTGGGTACTACTCCCTGCCTGAGAAGTGGGGCAGAGGACTCACCCAATCTCTAGGCTCTCTCCCTGCACTTACTTGTCTCCTGTGATGTGCATGACCTTCTGCAGGCCCTGCCTTCCCACTGACATCCTTGATCTTTATCTTGTTGGTTTATTCCCTTATATTCTGACTCTGCATGTTCACATCATTCACTATCAGCCAAGGGTGATTTCATCCTTCCTGACTTGGATGACATTCTCCAACATTCTTACTGGCTAAGCCCCTGGCTTGGTTGCAGCCCTTTGTGGAAGAGGAAGGCTGAGGGTCCTTCCATGCCCAGAACAGGTCTCAGGGAAGAGCACTCAGGGTCTCCCACTGAAGTGGATTTGCTGTGTGTTTTTCACAAATGACCCTCACTGTGCTGTTCTTCCTCTGAGTAACTTGTTGGTTCTTTTCATCATGGAAAGTGCTGGATTTCGCCCAGTGGTATACTCTAGGTTAGTTGAGATGCTCTTGTGACATTGGCATCTGCTGAGCTGAGGAGGGAACCACAGTGGGCTGCTCATCTACCTGTCCCTGCACCCCAGGCAGGTGGCCCCTGTCAAGGTGCTGCTCTCTCACTGTGCCCTGCCCTTCAGCTCCAGCCTGCCAGGAATTCTCTGCAGAGTTCCAGCCCCTAGTTCATCATGGCTGTTGGACTGCAGTTGGCCTCACTGTGGTCATCTGGGTTTTGGACCAGCCTGTGTCTGTCCTCCTAAGGTGGATTCCATCAGTTCTCCTCTCATGTGTTGCAGGACCATCCCGAGGTCCCCTGCCCTGGCTCTGCTCCTTCATTCATTGTTAGTCACCATCAGTCCCTCCTGCCATGTCTCTGTGCCTGCTGTTTACTTCTCCCAGGTGCAGTCTTGGCACACCTGGTGAAACCTGGCCATCCCCCTGTCCTGTAGTTGGCTGTGGCATCATGGCTGTGGGCAGAGGGGCAGGAGGGAAGCCGTGGGCAGGGTGAGCTCTCTGGGGGAAAGCAGGTGAGGACATGGACTGGACCTGAGTGGTGCTGGGCAGGCTGTCTGCATGGCCACCCTGACACACTCAGGCAGGAGTGGGGGCTGGGCCTCAGGATTGTGTCCTCTGCAGTTCTCCTCTGACTGAAGCTGCCCAGCCAGGCCCTGTAGGGTGGGCTTCCCACATGGAGGGCATCTGTCATCATGGGATGCCATGTGCACAGAACCACCAGCCGATGCTCAGTCACAGACCTGGAGATTGTGGTGTGGCAGGTGGACATGTCACTCTGACTGGGATCAATATGATTAAAAAAAAAGGAAGAAGCAGAAGAAATTGCCAGTACCAGCTTTGAGATTCTAGGAGGAGTTTGGTGCCATGGGGAATCACCTGCCCTGGGAGTGGGGCATCAGAGAAATCTTGGAATAGATGAGGTGGTTTTCTTTTACTTGGGGAATTTCTGGGTTAAATCGTGGCTATGAAGCCAGGCCATCTTCACAGGAGAAAGCTCATTTGCAACAAATAGTGGCCCTTTTAAGTCTTAAATCCTGATTTTGAGGAAAGGCAGGGAAGGCCTGCTCACAGGCAGCAGCTCTTACTCTCTTACTGCTCCCAGGGCTCCCTGGGCCTCCCTGGCAGCAGCTCAGATGGGGAGGACGTGGGAAATGGAGTTTCCTAACAGCCTCCAGAACAGAGAAGGGAGGAGGGGGTGGGAGGGGAGCAGTGCACACCTGGGGGCCATGGTCACAGAACAAGAGACACCACCCCACACTGGCTCCCCCTGAAGCTGGGCACCAGGCCTGGTCACTGCTCCACAGGCTCACACACCCTCACCAGGTCTGAAATACAGAGATAATTGGAAAGTATTTTGAAAACTTATACTGCAACAAAATGGAGAGATCTTTTCAAGACCTGAACTGTAACTGGATTACAGGTTTACATTGAAGCACAAGCCCACGTTTTTTAGGAGAAAAGAGAAAGATCTTTGAATACCTCAGTCTGACAGTGAATTTTCACATACAGCTCTAGAATCCAAAGCCTAAAATTAAAGTCTAACACACATAAACTTGAACCCTCCGAGATGAGGAAGAACTTAAAGAATCCTGGTCTCCCAGCCAGCCCTTAGGGCCCCAGGCAGGGCCTTTCCATGATTTCTCTGCTTCTGCAAGGAGCTCTGACTGATGCTGCTGGGCTGTTCCCATCATGATTTTCACTTCTCTGTGACTTTAGTCCCTTCCTAGGAACGTTTCTGCAGTTATGATTCTGGGCACAGCATAGATAACTGTGAAGTTAAAAGAATAATAATGATTCACTGGAGTGGATTGAGCTGTGTTAATGCCACAGTACTGAATTCCATGGTCCCCAAATTAACTTGCAAACAAGAGTAACTTCATGTATAATAGCCCCAAAGTTAAAATGCTAAAAATCAACTAACTTACAACATATGTCCTCAAACAGTAATGTAAAATCATTAAAAGTACAATAAGTCACGTTTCAAGCTGGAGGTGAATTGAGGAATCTCACAAACACACCTAGCATTGCTGGGTCACTTTGCACAATAGCACACACTCAGATCCACACACTCAGGTGCAAGACACACTCAGCTGTGCACATGATGGTCACACCTGAGTGACCGTTAGTGCACCACAAGAACATGAAAAGGAATGGGAAGCTTGTCCCACTCCAGACTTCTACAGCAAGAGTGTCCCAGCCTTAGGGGCCACATCACACCTCCTCATCCCTGGGAGCAAGGCCAAACCTCAAATTCAAAGCTGTTGTATTTTTGCAGTTGTTCATGGACCTGAGCTGCCTGAGAAGGGGATTCCCTCTCATGTCCCAATTCCCAGAAGAGTTTCTCCACCCCATCCCCTTGGGCCTGTCTCCTGCTGTGAATAAAAGTCCTTCTGAGCAGCTAAGGAAGGTCACAGTCCCTGCCATGTCTCTGCATGGGGATTGCTGTGTTTGCAATGATCCCCAAGTCTGTCCCTGGTGCAAGATGGATGTGCTTAGAAAGGAAGCAAGTGAGTTACAGGAAATCTTCTTCTAAATATAACTCACAGCAATTTTGTCCATGGGTCCTGAGTTTGTTGGTCAACCCATGAACTGGAGGAGTAATCATCTGAACTGAGATAGAGGCCACTCAGGAAAGTTTCAAAGAAACAAGCGTCATTGGTTAGGAAGTCACTGAAGAGATTGAAGAGACCAAGATGTTGGACCCATGAAATCTTGATCAACACAGAAATGAATGGGAAGTCTCCAGGGAGGCTCACGGTCAATGCAGTGGAAGGAGAAGTTACATGAAGCACATCCACGTGCAGCTCAGGCTAGCTGAAGCCCAATGTGTCATCCTGGCCCAAGAAAACTTGAAAAATATATCACAGAGTGGGCCCCAGGTTGCCCAGGTGAGGAAGAAGAGGCATATAGAAATCTCTCCATTACTAAACATGGAAGGAGAGCTTTCTAAATCAAATGATTTGCTAGGAATTGGAAACAACACATAATTAGACATGTGCTTTTGCAGATGGCAAAATCATGGGAATCAGCAAGGACATACCTGGTTCACCCCAGGACCAGGAGGAGGGTGCTGCAGGCTCAGTGTTTGCAGTGTGTTCATGGTCAACACCACAGGGAATAAGGAGAGGAGCCCACATGTCTTATTAGTGGGCTGTGTTCACTCAGTTACGCAGAAGATCAATTCTTGAACCTCATCAGGAGGTCAGCAACTACACCTGCCCTCTCAGTGACCCCACCTCACTAAAGACAGTGTCCACTGATCTCTCCAAATGCTGGGCTGTGGGAAAGGCAGGTCTCACTGCAGTGATGCTGCACAGGGAAGGGACCTGGGCCTCCTCCCTCACCCAGCCTGCCCTTCATGCTGTCCTGTGTGCTATCATCCTGGCTCTGCTGCTCTGGGGGACTCAGGGGCTCTCAGCCTCAGGCTACAGCTGAGAGCTGCCTCTGCTCCCAGGACTCTCACCTGGCCCAGCACCTCCATCCTGTCCTCTCCTGGTGGAGACCAGAGGGCAGGACAGGTGAGGGGAAGAGCTCAGGGCAGATTCCCACCCACTGCTGTCCACAGGCATTGGCTGGACAGTCAGGAGGACAAGCAGGGCAGAGGGTGGGGAAGGGCAGTGGGCACACAGCAGGTAGCCCCTCCCCTCCTGAGACCCTGCTCCCTCCTCTCCTGCTCAGTCTATAGCCCCCAAATCTCACAGAGATGAAAGAGAAGAACTAGTCCTGAGAACAAAAGAGGACTCTTCTCCTGGATGTGGGGAACCCCATCCTCAGCCCTGGGCTCTCTTCAGTCATCACTGAGGGCTTCTCCTTCAGGGCTGGGAGGTGAACCTGGGCCTCTTGCATGCTGGGCACGTTTCTGCCACTCTGAGACCCTCCCAGGTGCAGGGAGGAAGGGCTTGGAGGAGGCAGGGCTGGGCTCAGGAGGGTGGGCTCCCCCTCTGACAGCCTTCCAGCTCCCCTGAAACACCTGCTCTCCTCTCACAGGTAAAGCTCCACCTGGGTTCAAGACAGGGACACATCTCAGGAGCACAGAGGACCTGGGCAGCCTGACCTCAGCCTCTCCAGATATCAGAAGAGCCTCACCCACATGCAAATCCCTCCTCCTGCTCTGGGTTCAAAGGCCCTCTGGGCTGTGGGAGCTCCCAGCTCTCTGCTCAGACAGGGCTGAGGTCTCTGGGAAGGCAGGTGTGGTCTAGAAGATGAGGCTGCTGGGTCTTGTCCTGTGCCTGGTCACAGCTCCCCAAGGTGAGTGTCCCCAGTGTCAGACTTGGGTCCATGGGGAGGTTGTGACTGCAGGTGACTGAAAGGGTATGACTGTCCTTGTCCCCAGGTGTCCTGTGCCAGGTGCAGCTGCAGGAGTCAGGACCTGGCCTGGTGAAGCCGTCGCAGACCTTTTTTCTCACATGTACTGTGTCTGGATTCTCCATCACAACCATTGTTTCCCACTGGAGCTGGATCCTTCAGGTCCTTGAAAGGGACCTTAGTGAATAGGAGACATTTTTGATAATGTTAACACTACAACCCATCCCTCAAGAGCTGAGTGTCCATCTCCAGAGACACGTCCAAGAACCAGTTCTCCCTGCAGCTGAGCTCCCTGAACACTGAGGACACAGCCACCTATTACTGTGCCAGAGACACAGTGAGGGGACCTCAGTGTGAGCCCAGACACAAACCTCCTGCAGGGCGCCCAGGGTCAGCAGGGGGCACTCAGCACACAGGGAGCTCAGGTCAGCCCAGGAACAGGTGCAGAGGGAGCGGAGAGCTGTCACCTGAGGCCCTGAGGTTCCTGCCCAGCCAACACCTCCCTGGATTCACCTTGCATGGAGATTCTCGAGCTCTCTCCTCTGCCAGACCCTCTGAAGCTTTTTCTTCTCTGGGTCTGGGTTGTCTGTATTTCTCACTCTGAGCACAGACTTCTCATCCATATTTCCTTCTGAAGCTAGTTATTTTACAATGACATTTCCCACATGGTGACTTTTATGTGAACTTTATGAACTTATCTTTCTAGTACTGTGGATTGAACACAAGGCACACTAACCCTGAGCTCCATCCCAGCCCTGTTTGTGTCTTAGTTTGAGTCATGTTCCCCTAAGATGCCCAGACTGCCCTTGAAAGAGTTGTCCTCCTGCCTTGGCCTCCTGAGCACCTGGGTTACAGGGGAGCTCCACCATGTCCAGGTCAATTTTCTGAACCTCTTCTGTGTTGAGAGCCACAGCCAAAAGGGCCCCAGCAAACTTCCAGCTGCCAGTTGATGATTGGCTCACAGTGGCCTCAGCAAACTTCCAGCTGCCAGCTGATTATTGGCTCACAGTGGCCCCAGCAAACTTCCAGCTGCCAGCTGATTATTGGCTCACAGTGGCCCCAGCAAACTTCCAGCTGCCAGCTGATTGGCTCCTCTGCGGTGATGCTCATTGGGCTGTTTCCCCGCCCTTTCAGACCTCGGAGCTGCACAATGGGGGACTTTTTTTTTGGCTCTGCCCACACAACCAAGCCAATTGGCCTCATGAGCAGGAGGAGTGTGTGTGTGTGTGGGGGGGTTTAGAGGCTTGTTGGAAGCTGGTGGTGGCAGTTGGGCTCTGAGGGAATTCCTGAAGAGCTCGTGTGGTGCGGCCTGTGTGTTCTAAAAATAAAGTTCATTTCTGCTTGACAAGTGGCTCAGGAATTGTGCCCAGCCAGACTGCGGCATTTGGTGGCCCGTATGGGGAATGACTGAGGGTAAGTGATAAGGTAAACTGCTCGCCCCTGAGGGCAGGGCGAGAAGATGTGTAGCCATTTGAAGATTCTTCTTTCGTTTTGTTTCACTTTTGTTTTAAGTTGCCTGTCCCTGGAGATGTGTAAGATGGAAGAAAAACTGCTCATATCTGAGGAAAAACTATTTGTGTCTGAGGAACAGATAGGGAGAAAGGAAGGATGGACATTTCAGGAGGATAGAAAGGCTATTATAATGATTTTTTGTTGTTCCATTTTTGTTTCATTCTGTTTCAGTTTTGTTTGGCGTCATCTTGTTGGGTTGTATTATAGTGGAAATATGGGATCAGAAATTAGTAAAAAAACAAACCAAAAGAGTTTTAAGTAAATTGTTAGAGGAAGAAGGCATCCCATTAAAATCAAGAGCAGTCAGGGCATACGTTGATACAATACAAAAATTTAGCCCATGACTTTTTAAGGAGGAGTTGTTAACTAAATCACAATGGGACCATCATGGTGAAGATTTAAGGGAAAAGGAAAAAAAACCCAGGAACTCTGCCAGTTGGCACATTGCATTGTGGGCATTGGTATCTTGTTTGCTTAGTCCAAAGCCTTCATTTCAGACAATGGTAGAGGAAAGAGAAGACATATTGATTCAAGTAAAAGAGAAGGTCTCTCAAGTTAGTCAGACAGAGGAAAAGATTCAAGTAAAAGAGAACGTCTCTCAAGTTAGTCAGAGAAAAAAATTCAAGTAAAAGAGAAGGTCTCTGGAGCTAGTTAGACAGAGGAAGAAAGTTTAGAGCAGAAAAAGCCACCAGGGGAAAAGTTACAACAGGAGACTGCTACTAACACCTTTCTATCATCAGAGGGTGTAAGTGTTTAACCAACAGCACCACCTCCATATGCTGGGAGGCCCCCAACCCCCACAGTTGATAAATGGGATCCTGAGACAGGATCTCAAATATTAATATGCCCTGTATTTGAGGGAGGAGGGCAGCAAATTCACCATGCTTTAAATTTCAAAACAGTGAAGCAGCTAAAAGAGGCTGTAACAACCTATGGTCCTCAAGCACCCTTCACTGTAAGCATGGTCGAATCCATTACCAACTTGAACATGATGCCAGCAGATTGGGCTAGTATGTGCAAAGCTGTGCTAAATGGAGGACAATACCTGCTATGGAAGGTTGCCAATCAGGAATTTTGCAAGGAATCGGCTAGGTGAAATGCAGTAGCTGGTTATCCTCAGAGAAATCTAGATATGTTGTTAGGAAAGGGACCTTATGAGGATCAGCAGCAACAAATTGCATATGATCCTGGCGTATACTCACAAATTGCTGTAGAGGCGATTAGGGCATGGAAGACTTTACAAGGACATGGAGGTTTACAAGGTCAATTATCTAAGGTAATACAAGGAGCTAATGAACCTTATGCTGAATTTGTATACAGGCTTATTCAAACAGCTACCAGAGTTTTTGGGAATACAGAACAAGCAATACCATTACTAAAACAATTGGCTTATGAGCAAGCGAATCCTTGGTGCAGAGAAGTCATTAGACCATGGAAACATGAAGATTTAAACACATATATTATGTAGAGACATTAATGAACAAGAGCAAGTCGTGGCAGCTGCAGTACAACCTTACTGTGTGCCTCAAAATCAAAGAGGGCTTTTATACTCCCAAGTTTTATGGAGGGCTCTCAGCAGCCCCACCACACAGCCCAGCTGGACATACCCCCTGGCCTCCTGCTTAGTAAGCCTGGCCTTCAGCTTCCTGAGCAAGCGCTGCTCACTGCGGGCTCCTCTGCTCCTGGGGTCTCCTCAGCAGACCTGGCCTCATCTCACAGCCCCATGCATCACCTGCCAGGGCTGCCAGCAGGGACTCTGACCCCTGACCCCGATCTGACCTCCCAGCCCTTCCTTTCAAGTATCCATGTAAGCCTCCCTGACCCTGGAGCTCTCACAGTATGCCACCTGCAAAGACAGCATGGTGTGCCTGAGGACAAGGTCACCCTCAGCAGGGAGCAGGTCCTGGCCTCCCTTGAACCAGGGCTGGGAACCTCTGAGCCCCTTGCTGGATGAACAGGGGAAACCGTGCCCTGGGCAGTCCTGGGTCAGGAGCCCAGAGCTCTCTCCCACAGGCCCTGCCCTGGAGGGTCTTTCAGATCTTCATCTCTGCCTCTGAGCTGGGGAAGCTGGGCCTTGTTGAGCCCTGGGATCCTGAAACACCCTCCATCCTCTGGGTGCAAAGCCCTGGGCTGCTCCCAGTGGAGCTGCTGGCCTCACCCTCCTGGCCACAGCTCCTGGGCAGCACCACAGTGTGCTGCTCTCCTGGCCAAACTGCAAAGCCCCAGCTCTGCCTGCACTGTCCCTCTCTGCCCCTCCCTGTCCTGCACATGGCCTGACATCAGTCAGGGGGTCACATGCCAGGGCCTCACCTGTGCCCTTGAGATTGTCCAGCCCACAGTCTGGTCCAGCATGAGTGAGCCCAGGTCCCACCATGTGTGGGATCATCCACAAAATGGGGCTCTGAGGTTCTCACCACGTGTGTCTGCCTGGGAGTTGGAGGAAGGTCTGTGGGGCAGTGATGTTCAAGGTGAGAGCAAAGCACAAACACTCCTCTAACTCTTGCCAGATACGTGCTGTTGGACACAGTGGCCACAACTCATGCTGCTGTGTGTGATTTTACATTTGCACCATGGAGTTAACACTGTCCTGGATCATGATTTTGAACATGTGTAAAAGAAATTAATGAGTAATAAATGCCAACAGAAAAATTGGCAAAAGTAATCGTATTCTCTTAACCCTACTATCTACACCATCCTAACCCATGACACTCCCATCTGCTCTCAGAGCTGTTCTACCTGGGCCTCCACCCAGAGCTGCTATATAGCAGGAGGACATGCAAATAGGGCCTCCCTCTGCTCATGAAAACCAGCCCACCTGACCCTGCAGCTCTGCACAGGAGCCCAGCCCTGGACTCCCAGCTCAGCCCACTCAGGGATCAGGACTGAACACAGCTGCTCACCATGGAGAGTGTGCTCAGCTGGGTTCTCCTGGTGGCTGTTTTCAAAGGTAATGAATGGAGAACAGAGATCCTGAGTGTGTGAGTGGACAGGAGGGAGAGGGAGAGTGGATGAGTGACAGTGTCCTGACCAGGCTGCCTCTGTGTGTGCAGGTGTCCAGTGTGAGGTGCAGCTGGTGGAGTCTGGGGGAGGCCTGGTGCAGCCTGGGGGTTCCCTGTGACTCTCCTGTGCAGCCTCTTGATTCACCTTCAGTAATTACTACATGCACTGGTTCCGCCAGGCTCCAGGGAAGGGGCTGGAGTGTGTTGGCCAAATTAACCCAAGAGACAACTCCAAGAACACCCTGTACCTGCAAATGAGCAGTCTGAGAGCCGAGGACACGGCCACCTATTACTGTGCTAGAGACACAGTGAGGGGACCTCAGTGTGAGCCCAGACACAAACCTCCTGCAGGGTGCCCAAGGCCAGCAGGGGGCGCTCAGCACACAGGAGCTCAGGGTCACCCAGGAGCAGGTGCATAGGGAGGAGGGAGCAGCTCAGCTCAGGCCCTGAGGTTCCTGACCACTCAGCACCTCCTGACTCCACCTTGCCTGCAGATTCTCGAGGTCCCTCCTCTGCCAGACCCTCTGTGAGGTGATTCTTCTCTAGGTCTTGCTTGTCTGGAATTCTCTCAGCACAGATCAGGCGATTTTGAAGATGGAGGTTACTTTTCAGGGACGTTTCCTGAACAGCGCCTTTAAAGTGAAGTTTACAGATTTTTATTTTCCTCATTGGGGATTGAATCCAGGGTGCTCCACCCTTGACGTCCATTCTAGGCTTATTTGTGTCTTATTTTGAGACAGGTTCTCCCTAAGATGCCCAGGCTGACCTTGAAGTTATGATTCTCCTGCCTCAGACTTCAGTGTCCTGGGGGCTGACCTCCCCACACCTGTCTGAACTTTATGGACTCCTGACACCAAGTCTTACTCCCTGTCTGTTCAGGTGATTCCCATGTACTCTTCAAATGACTCCTTACAATTCCCTGTCCACCCAGTATTCTTCCTGTGATGGATCAGGTCACAGAACACAGTTCTCACTGGAGCCCACCTACTGCCAGAACTTTCCACTCCTGGGGACCATTTGCAATGTCTGGAGGGAGGTGTTTCCACATGTGAAGGAGGGATTCTCCTGGCTTCTAGATTTTAGAGACCAATGAGGCTGCCATACATCCAGCCATCACAGAAGAGCACCCACAGCGAGGAATTATCTGACATGAATGTCCATGGACTAACCAGAAAAATGGTGACAGAAAACCATAAACCTTAATAAAATGCACAGAAATGTGTATGTTCAGAGTGAACCTTGGTGTCTATTGATTGTCTTTCCCTCATGATGAGGCTCTGTGACACCACACCCAGGACTCCAAATGGTGGACGAATCAACTCCTCATGTAGCTGTGCAGGGCCTGTGGAGAGGGGTGACCTAAGCAAGGCCTTTAAGAGAAAGGGGGTATCCTGGGAAAGGACCCAGGAGGGAGGGTAGTCTGCTATTCAGGTCGGCTCTGCCACTTCAGGGCCTCAGAACCCTGAAGACACACTGTGCCCAGGACCACTCTGACCCCATCTCACTATGAGCTGACCCTGAGCCTGAGAAGCCCCAGGACACCTGACTGCTGAGAAGAGGCAGCGTGGAGCCTGCCTGGGTTTCCAGCCCCTGTGGCTGCATTGCAGGGTCACAGACAGGGTCACCTGGGCTCTGTCCCTGGTCACATCAGTGCCCACCCTGTCCTGAGGGTCTGCTCCAGTCTGGGTGAGGATGAGCAGGGGCAATGTTTACATCCCAGATGGTCCTAAGAACACAGCAGCTGTGGGAAGACATGAAACCACCAGTCTCCTCTGACTTCAGCACTCACACCATCAGTCAGCACACTGCTGTTTTACTTTCATTTTAACACACTTTTGGCTGTCGGTGGGCACAAGGCCTTATTTTACTGGTTTGTCTCCCGGGTGCTGAGGATCAGACCAGGCCTCCCACAAGGGCTCTGCACTGGGCCTCAACCCAGCCCCACACACTCCTACTGCTGTGGTGATACATTGGTTTTTCTGGACACTCCCTGGGTCTCTTCCTGATGACTCCCAGTGCCAATGGTCACACAGGACACTGGGGCTCCTCTGACATGGTCCCAGCAGGTGGGACATGGTGGCTGCACTCTGTCCCCAGTGCTTCCTCCTTCCTCCCCCCTCCCCTCCCCCACCCCTCCCTCTTCTCTCCTAGTTTTCTGGTATTTATTTATTTATCTTCTCTATTCAGTGCCACTCAGCTTCTGAGTTGGTCCACACACAGCTGGATCCCCTTGTCTGACCACCTGTCCTGGAGGGTGGGGAACTGCCTTTCTCCTTCACAGTGGCTCTGCTGCACCAGGTGAGACTGTGGGTCTGCGAGGACAACTGACCACCACCTGCACCTGTGTCCTGTGTAGACATGTGGCTTGAACCCCCACCTTCTGGGGGTCCCTGTCCCTCTCCTGTGCTTTGGAGCTGAGTACTGGGACATCACTCCCTCCAATCCTCCTGAGACCCAGCCCCAGCCCTGTCCATCACACTCTGTCTCCCACAGGTCAGTCTGTCCATTCAGATGGAAGTGCCCTTGATCTTATGCAAACATAGACCTCCAGCCAGGACCCAGTGTCTCTCCTACTCCCAGAAAGGGGCTGGGGCTGGGCTCTGAGGACCCAGTGAAGAGGGCACCTAAGTGGCTGTCCAGTCTGGACACTCAAAAGCACGTCCTCCTGTGCAGGAGAAATAATAAGAAGGGGAGAGTGGAGGGGATTCTGAAGTGACGTGTGTGAGCAGAGGTGCCCTGGAGGGTGTCCACGCCTGTCCACTGAGTCCCTTCAACTCCAGCCCCTCCCAGCTCTGGCACCTCTGCTGGGAAGGTCAAGTCCTGCATGGGGGTTGCAGGCCCTCTCCAGCCAGGACCCTGGGCTTTCCCTGGTCAGCACAGCCCAGCTCCCCTGAGGTCCGTGTCTGCTGGGCTGAGGTCTGATACTTACCCTGCTTCTCCAGGCCTGGTGGGAAGGTGCCCCTCCTCCTCTGAGGGAGGGCTTGTCCTCCCCGTGGTCCATGCACCCCTGACCAGCTGCAGTCTGTCTCCTGAACCAACCTTCTTTACTCTGGGAGCCAGTGCTTTCAGCTTTCTCTGAACATCAGCTCACCAGATGCCACCTGCCTTTCCTGTGGCCCTGCCTCAGTTCCTGCTGCTCAACTGCTGAGCTCCTTCTCTCCTGGGACCTGCTGCAGCACCGTGGGATCCCCTCAGCTGCCTTCCCCATTCCTGCTACCTTATTTTCAAGTCCAACTTATTTTCTGGGAAAGACTTAGTTCCCTGTTCTCTGTGTTTGCATTTTACAGAGGAGCTGTCCATATCATTAACTGACCATGTTCTCATCAAGTGCTTCACACTAAGACATGGTGATTGACACCTACATAAGAAGGCCCTGGGAATTCCAAATTGTGTGCAGACCCTCCATTTGCTTTACACATGCAAGGAGAGTGCATAGCCTCCATGGATTAGTACAACTGTGCAAAGGTAACATAAAGTCTAAGTACCAGTTTCAGATTTCTAATGCAATAGTGCCCAACCCTGGGTGCAGTAGTTCCTGATGCCACAGATTCGGGATTTGAAATTTCCATTCTGGCTCAGTGTGGTGAGGAGAAGGTAATACTGACTCCATAGTTCACATATGAACGACGGGTGGACCTGCTGATGCTCTTGGCACACCCTGGGAAGGCTTGAGGCCCGGAGTGTGCACAGCGAGCTGAGGTCACCCACTCCTCTCTCAGCTTTCTTCCTGCCCTTCAGGGACAATTTAGTGTAGGAATTCCACATTTTTTTCTACGTTGGCAGTTGACACATTAGATCCAGGGATGTTGGTATAGTGCCCGTTGTCCTTCCTCAGTGTTAGAAGGAGGGGAGATTCTAAGAGGGTAAGTATGTGAGTAAAGGTGATTTTCTAGTATTGCATGTTGGCCATGAGCTCAGGGTGAATGAATCACAAATTTGATGTTACAGAAAGAGGCAGAGAAATCAGCTGATCTGAGGGTGCTCTGGGAACTAGTCCCTGACCCTAACTGGGCATGTGACCCTGGTGACATCTGGAATGACCAGATTATTGGATTCCTCAGGTGAAAATACAGAAGTGCCACCAACGGTGTCTCTTGGAGTTGAGGCTGGAGTGTGCAGGGCCAGGCTGCTCAGGGTGAGGAGATGAGAAACCTCCCCTGGATGGAGCTGCTGGTCTCACACATGTCAGGAGGTGAGGCAGGTGTGATGGCTGAGCCTGGGGTCAAGCACCTTCTGGGGACAGGAGAATGTGGCAGGATTTTCTCTAATGTCTTGCAAGTGCTGCATAGGAGGTGGTAGGTGACCGAGCCGGTTGTGAGTTTACATGGAAGTGACTAGTTTACAAGGACCAACATGACCCAAGGTGTGGCTTCAGGGGATGAACATGTGAGCAGAGGTCAGCAGGAGCCAGCCCTGTGTGTCCCTGGGAGCAGCAGGTTGGCACCCAGTAACTGAATGTCTGCAGTGGCCTTGAGGATTGGAAGTCCCCACATAAGGGGGTGGACTGCACAGTGTTGTGGGTGTTACACTCACACAAGAGGCAAAAACCATCTCTGTCTTCCTTCATTTTACCATGAAATACACACAGAAGTTTATTGATCTCTCTCAGAACTCATGTGTCCCCATCCTGCTGATGGACAGCTCAGTGGTTTTCTCTGAAGGACACTTTCCTGGAGCCTGGGTGGACAGCTCAGGACGCGTCCTCTCCTGCACACATCTGTGGATGCACTAGTCAGGTGGACAGGCCACATCAGAGGGTGGAGGGAGGGGAGTGTGCACAGAGCAGGCAGCTCTGTGCCCTGAGGCCCCTGACTCTCCTCTCTGCTGTGTCATCTCAGGGCTTGCTCTGACCCCGACTCTCAGCAAGGTGAGCACCTGAGCTGTGCTTGAGAAACCATCAGTACTCACTGGTCCAGGATGTGATGGACAAGGGCCTCAGCTCTGCCACCTGGTTCCATCATTGGGAGGGGCAATCTCGACCTCCACCCCCTGCTGAGGGCACCACGCTTCACCACAGCAGGATACAGCACCCACCTGTGCCCTCAGCAGGAGCAGGGGAGCCTGAGAAATCATGGAATACTACTCAGACAGGAACAATGGAGGGCTCTCATTTGGGACAACACAGGTGACCGAGGACACTGCACTCATTGACATAAGCCAGGCACAGAAAGACAGGAACCACTGCCTCACTTACAGCTCTGATCTAAAGTTTCCCAGAGGTGCACAGAGGAGAAGGAGGCTAGCAGGGCCTGGGGAAGTAGCCCTGGGAGAGGATGTCAGAGTGGGGTCACTTCTGAGAAGCAGGAGGAGAACCTGCAAGACATCTGCTCAGCAAGAGGCTCAGGTGAGTCACCACCTACTGTGCACCTGCAGCAGTGCTGAGAGAGCAGGCTTTGATTTCTCACCATGGAATGGTGGAAGTCAGAGCTGCAGCACCTGCTAATACCTGGATCAGCCTTCCCACCACGGATGACCATCAGGAACCTTCATCCTAGGTAAAGGGTCTCCAGGGGCCCTGTCCTGCCCTCTGTGGGCTTTATTAGAATCACATTTAAATAGTGATGGCAGCAGACACTGAGACCCAGAGGTTCAGTGCCCTCCTTGTTTGCAGTGTTCTCTTTGGAGCTTGGTGAATGCGTTAACTCAGAGAACACGGCCATGACCTCAGGTCAGAAGATTGAGCTTCATAAGATTGTGGAGTTAAGAGTTGACAGAAGGAGGCACATGAGGTCCATTAGCATGATGGGCTTCTCCCACCTGTCAAGTGGAGCACTGAAGTGTCCCTGCTGCTGTGGAGACTGTGTGGGCACAGAGGGCCTGGCCTAAGGAGCTGTCCAGGCCACCCCTCCACAGGGCTCTGACCTGCCCCTTAAGGTCATGACTCACAGTGTCCTAGTAATACAACCAGGAAGCACTGAGGTGGGGCCTGGGTTGTGGGGCGCTGCGGGAACTGACGAGGGGAACAGATGCAGCACCTCAGGGCACTGGCTCAGTCTCTGCCCTGAGCACATGAGGTCTGGTTTCCCTTGATGGCCCTGACCTCACAGGGGAGCCAGCAGAGGGCAGCACCTGGGTCTCAGGACAGGACAGGCCCCAGGTGGGTGCCCACCTACAGGAGGACCCTCCTCAGGCAGCACACTGATCTCTGCCCAGGCACGGGCTGGGCACCAGGAGCATGGCTCATGCTGCTCAGGAAAGGACCCCACAGGGACCATGGAGATGTGCAGAGATAAGGCAAGGACTGGGCACTGCGGCTGGTCAGACGTTCCCTTACTCCAAAGAGCAGGGTCTTCTCCTAAGCCCACTGCTGAGAGGGACCCTCGGTTTTGTTGGCAACATTTTGACATCTCAGCTGTGCACCCCATCTTCCCTGGGCAGGAGTGTCCCCAACATTCCCTCCCCCCTCCCCCCTGAGGATGATGGAGACTGGGCACTGCTCCTGGGACCAGAGCAGGGCTGGCCCCTGGGTCTGCAGACACATTTCCAAGTGAGACGTGTGGGGAGGATGGGGCTGGAACCTGACAGGCAGGTGGTGTCACTGCTGAGGGTTCAGACAGCAGCATCCTGGGCCTGGGCTGCTCTACATTGCCACCCCCGTCCAGCACAGGCAGCTGTACTGAAGTCACTGTGTGAATTTGGGGTGACACAGTGTACCACACAGACACAGAATACCTTTTATAAGCTTCATGATGGCTTTCTCCATCTCCCAGCCTCAGGCTCCCAAAAGGGGGACAAGAGAAGGTCAGAGAGGCTGACAGGAGAGAGGGAGCACGTTCAGGGGTGGGCTTTCATTTTGGGTGATGCTGCTTCTTAGAATTTTCTATCTGAAAAAGGCAGAAGGGATAAGATTACAAAGGAACAGGAGAGTGTGACTCAACCCCAGCAGGTGACACCTACTCCTGGAGCCACACCCTGTTGTCCCAGCTGGGGGAGCACCCGAGTTACTGGACCTGGCACTACCCTGCCCGACTGAATGCAATAACTGTTCAGAACCCGGAGCATCAGGACTTAAGGAGGTTCATTGAGGGCGGCTTCCCTCACTAATGGCTCTCCTCACCTGGGACCTACGCTGAGCTGATCCCTTGGAATCCAGGGAAACCTCTGCAGATGAAGAGGGAGCTGGACAAAGAGAGGAAGTCACATGTCAGTGCACAGCTCCTCTGGGGACAGCCACTTAGACAGTCTGTCTCCTCCTCTTCCCAAATGCTCTCCATCACATGTTGCAACCAGTCTCCCTGCTGGTGCTGATGTGTCCTGGATTACAGGACATTAGAAGATGAGGAACGCTACAGCTATGTCACACAACCAACATGACAGTGTCACAAGTTCTCCAGGATCAGAAGGACCATGTCACAGTAGCAGAGAGTGGGAGAGAAAGCAGTGTGCTGGACTCAGAACTGAGCACACAGCACCCAGAGCCTGAGTGGTGTGGGGAGTGAGACTGGGCACCAGGAAGGGAGCAGGGTCCTGAGGAAGGGGCTGGGCTCAGGAGGGTGGGCTCCCCCTCTGGCAGCCTTCCAGCCCCCCTGAAACCACCTGCTCTCCTCTCACAGGTAAAGCTCCACCTGGGTTCAAGACAGGGACGCATCTCAGGAGCACAGAGGACCTGGGCAGCCTGACCTCAGCCTCTCCAGATATCAGAAGAGCCTCACCCACATGCAAATTCCTCCTCCTGCTCTGGGTTCAAAGGCCCTCTGGGCTGTGGGAGCTCCCAGCTCTCTGCTCAGACAGGGCTGAGGTCTCTGGGAAGGCAGGTGTGGTCTAGAAGATGAAGCTGCTGGGTCTTGTCCTGTGCCTGGTCACAGCTCCCCAAGGTGAGTGTCCCCAGTGTCAGACCTGGGTCCATGGGGAGGTTGTGACTGCAGGTGACTGACAGGGTGTGACTGTCCTTGTCCTCAGGGGTCCTGTGCCAGGTGCAGCTGCAGGAGTCAGGACCTGGCCTGGTGAAGCCCTCGCAGACCCTGTCCCTCACCTGTGCTGTCTCTGGATTCTCCATCACAACCAGTGGTTATGACTGGAGCTGGATCCGTCAGTCCCCAGGGAAGGGTCTGGAGTGGATAGGACTCATATATTATGATGGTGATACTAACTACAGCCCATCCCTCAAGAGCCGAGTGTCCATCTCCAGAGACACGTCCAAGAACCAGTTCTCCCTGCAGCTGAGCTCCCTGACCACTGAGGACACAGCCACCTATTACTGTGCCAGAGACACAGTGAGGGGACCTCAGTGTGAGCCCAGACACAAACCTCCTGCAGGGCGCCCAGGGCCAGCAGGGGGCGCTCAGCACACAGGAGTCAGGTCACCCAGGAGCAGGTGCAGAAGAGGAGAGAACTTGACCCCAGTCCTGAGCCTCCTCACTAAGCAGCTCCTCCTGAGAGCCCCAGCTATGGGGGTCCTGGAGAAGCCTCCTCCCCTTGGACACCCTCATTTCTCTCCAGGTGAGGAGTGTCAGGAGTGCTCCTCTTCAGCAGCGGCTGCACAGTCTCCTCTCCAGCTGAGGCTTTCTGTGCAATGACAGGCACTGCTCAGGGCCGTCACGTGAGCTGTGTGGACACTTCATGGCTTGGGGAGCTCCCTCCACTCTCAGAAGGGCCTGGATGTTCTCCTGCCCAGTGTCCCTCCCAATCCAGTGTTCCCTGTGACCTTCCTGTGACTGCTCTGTGCACTTGGCACATGTAGAGGTCATAGCCCACATTGTTCCTGAGCCCTCCAGCCACAGGGGACCTTTGACAATGACAAGGCACAGTCTGTCTTGTCACAGGTTAATGAACAGACGGTCGTGCCACCATGTAGGTGATAGAGACCATGGATGCAGCTGATAGTGTAAAGCCACCGTCAGCAGGCACAACAAGGTGTCCTCTGTCCCCAACATAAGCAGGACTGAGCTGAGGGATGCCGGCATGAAGCCCTAAACCTGGTCTAAATGCACAGAACGTGTGTATTCAGAGTGAACTTTGGTGTATGTGAGCTCTAACCTCATGATGAGGCTCTGTGACACCAAAACCCAACCCATGTCCCCAAAGGGCAGAGGTGCCCACTCCTCATGCAGCTGTGTGGCCTGTGGACAGGGGTGACCTGAGGAAGGTCTTGGAGGGAAAGGGGCTCCCTTGGCACAGACTCAGATGGGAGGGTGGTCAGCTCTGCATGGACTTTGGGAGCTGCAGGTTGGCTCTGCCACTGGCCTCAGGACCATGAGACATGCTGTGCCCAGGACCACACTGACCCCATCTCGCTATGAGCTGACCCTGAGCCTGAGAAGCCCCAGGACACCTGGCTGCTGGGAAGAGGCAGCATGGAGCCTGTCTGGGTTTCCAGCCCCTGTGGCTGGACTGCAGGTCACAGACAGGGACACCCTGGACCCCGTTCCTGCTCACGTCAGTGCCCACCCTGTCCTAGAACACAGCTCCAGTCTGGGTGAGGTTGAGAATCATCAATGTTTACATCCCAGATTGTCCTAAGCTTGTCCTGGAACATGCCATTAAGTAGAATCGCTTTATGAATTTTCAAATTATGGTTTGAGAGCTAGAGCCCTGATTTTGTGTAAAACATCTATAATTTCCTAAGTTAAAGTTTTATGTTCTGTTTCACCGTAAGCCTCTTATGTTTTTATTAATAATAAATCCAAGTTTTAATCAGTTTTAATATTTTATTTGAGATCATAATCATAGAAAAATGGGTGCTTCATTATCACATGTTGATGGAGGATAAACAGATGGTGAAGAGGAAATGCTTCTGTGTTCTGTGTGTCTGACATTTCTGTATGTGGATTACTCCTTTCAATTCATTATCTTTCTTTACACAAAATATAAATACAATGATTTGCCTTTGTTCTAGGTCCTGTATAGCCTTACAATTAACTAACTATAATCATAATTCTACACTTTTTTTGTTTTTTAGCAAACAAAAATACTATTGCATTTTAATTAAGAGAGAATTTCCACAGTGGTGTAGTTTCTGACTCTCAGGACGGGCTCTGGGGGAACACCAGGCTTCTCCCTGAGCCCTGGTAGTTGCTGGGAGCACTTTTAACATACATGACACCCCTCACTAGCAAAGATTCTGTATTTAATTGCTTAAGCCTGTTTTTATGAGTATAATATATTCACTTAGATACATAAACTAGACTTATATATTTGACATTGGAATATGTTTTAAAAAACATAAATAATCAATGAGGTGGTGTATGTTGTGGTCTTTCTCATGTGAGGGTGCTTGGTCATCCACATCACTAAGAATGTCTGCATCTCTCCATCAGACAACAGCTGGCCATTCCTGCTGTATTTTCACACTTACACTAACCTAGCCCTAGAGAGGCAGAGGACAGCAGCCTGACACAGGAGTGCCAGGTGCCATGATGGGTCCCAGGCTGTGCACACCCAGCTGTCCTTCACCTGTCCCTCCTGGGTGTGGGGAGCCCACCAGCTGCTCTGCCCCAGTCACTGTGAAGCACAGCCTGGCTGTGGGCCACAGGTGCCCTGTGAGCTGCAGAGCCCCAAGACAAGGCCCTCTCTGCATGTGGCCCTCATCACCCACCCTCACCCTCACCACCCACCCTCACCCCCACCCTCCCTGCACCTTCCCATCTCCAGGGCCACTGTCCTCTCTCTTTCCAGGACCTGATGCAGTAGCTTCCCCACATGAGGGATGGTGTGGTGATGGTCTCCCTCTGCCTGACCCATTTCAGCTAGGTCCATGTGCTCCAGGATTCCACTTATTTTTGCTAAATTGCATTCTTCCCCTCTATGGACAGCATAGTTTTGAAATATTCACTAAGGGACAATCGGGTGATGATGAAAACTGCTTCGATACTCATGGGACTGGAGTTAAGGACAGGCCTCTTGGACCCTATGTCTCAAGTATTGGGCACATTGGGCAGAAGTCCTTTCCCCAAGCCTTAGGATGTCCCTCCCCATGTCTCTGCTGGCCTCAGGCCATGCTGCACAGAATGGGGTCTCCTCCCTGCTGCCCTCCAAGCTGGCCTTGTCCCTGGTAGACCTACAGTGCTGGGGTCTTAGAAGGACTTAATCTCTGGCTCCAGTAGCCATTGCCCTAGGGGGCCTCTGTGTAGGGGACACACCAGGGACAAATCTCTGCCTGAGCCCAGAGCTACCCTGGGCATCCTCTGCAATCCAGGTGGAGGAAGACCTACCTCCACACTCTGGCACCCTGTGTGCCTGCAGAGTTACTCCATGGGTGCTGCCAGGTTAGCTGCTGAGTGACTATCCAGCACCAGATCAGAGCCAGCACACACCAACCCTTTACCCAGTCCCAGGGCTGTGTCCACCTCTTTAGATGCTCACTATGACCACCTCAGGCCCCAGCACCAGTGTGGCTGAGTCCAGTCTGTGCTGCTCTGAGCAGCTCCTGAGGCTGAGGGTTCACAAGGAGAGAGCTGTGCTGCAGCAGGTTCTGGAGACCAGGTGCAAACACCCAGGTGCTGCTCCTGACCAGGGCCCTGAGGCTGCAGCACCACATGGCAGGAGGCAGGAGGCAAAGAGAGGAGATGGGGCTGGACCCCTGAGTGGTGCTGGGGTCCCACTGGGGCTCAGGGTGTCAGAAAGGCTCTACCAGCCCTGGGGGAATCCAGGTGACCTGGCTCAGGGTGTCAGGTGTACTCTACATTCTCTCCACCCTCATGGACATGCTGAAGGTGACAGTGCAGCTCCATTGATGACAGGGAGTTGTGCTTCCTGAAAGACACCAAGGCAGTTCTTCCAGAGAGAGACCCTGCTTCCCCCAAGCCTACAGTGCCCAGGAAGAGAAATGGAGGATGAGACCACAGAAGACAGACAGACAGATAGATAGATAGATAGATAGATAGATAGATAGATAGATAGATAGATAGATAGATAGAGAAATGTTAATAGATCTTATATAGATAGGTGGGAGATGGTAGTTGTTTCGTGGAGGATAGATATACAGATAGAAGCTGAGAGTGAACGAGGATAAATTAAAACTGTGCTTTGACACAGCACCAAGTCCATGGGGATGTGGCCCCTCACAACAGGGGGCCTCCTCATGTGTGGCCCCCTGCAGACTCAGCCCATGACAACCGAAAGTGAGGACAGAGCCTGGGTATCTCCCTGCCCACACTAGGGCCCTGTGCCCACCACAGATGGCAGCAGCATGTGGACCTGAGGGCTCTGGGCCAACTGGATGCTCCTCAGCTGAAGGAGGCCCTCACAGGGAGGCACAGCCTTCCCCCTGCAGGGAGCCTCTGAGGCCCTCAGCTGGATGCCTCCCTGGAGAGCAGGTGGCAGCAGAGGGGAGAAGACACACAGCACATTTCCAATGCAGGACGGTTCTGAGGACCTCACCAGGTGTTTGCACCTGGGAGCTGGAGGAGGGTCAGGGCAGCAGTCATGTCCAGGGTGAGAGCAAAGACCAGGTAACCAGTCACTCTTGCCACACAGGAGCTGTTGGACACAGTGAACCAGCACTCAGGCTTCTGGGTGATTTTACGTCTGCACCAGGGAGTTAGCACAGACACCTCCACCATATGATCTATTTATTAATATTAAATAAATTAAAATAAGAGAAAATAAAATCAAAATAAAAGAAATTCTCCCCTCCTGAATGCTCCTCTGTCCACCATGATGTCCATGACACGCCCATCTGCTCTCAGAGCTGCTCTGCCTGGGCCTCCACCCAGAGCTGCTATATAGCAGGAGGACATGCAAATAGGGCCTCCCTCTGCTCATGAAAACCAGCCCACCTGACCCTGCAGCTCTGCACAGGAGCCCAGCCCTGGAAGCCCAGCTCAGCCCACTCAGTGACCAGGACTGAGCACAGCTGCTCACCATGGAGAGTGTGCTCAGCTGGGTTCTCCTGGTGGCTGTTTTCAAAGGTAATGAATGGAGAACCAGAGATCCTGAGTGTGTGAGTGGACAGGAGTGAGAGGGAGAGTGGATGAGTGCCAGTGTCCTGACCAGGCTGCCTCTGTGTTTGCAGGTGTCCAGTGTGAGGTGCAGCTGGTGGAGTCTGGGGGAGGCCTGGTGCAGCCTGGGGGCTCCCTGCGACTCTCCTGTGCAGCCTCTGGATTCACCTTCAGTAGCTACTGGATGATCTGGGTCCGCCAGGCTCCAGGGAAGGGGCTGGAGTGGATCACAGTTATATACTATGATACAAGTCAGAAATACTATGCTGACTCTGTGAAGGGCCGATTCACCATCTCCAGAGACAGCTCCAAGAACATGCTGTACCTGCAAATGAGCAGTCTGAGAGCAGAGGACACTGCCACCTATTACTGTGCTAGAGACACAGTGAGGGGACCTCAGTGTGAACCCCACACAAACATCTCTGCAGGGCACTCAGGACCAGAAGGGGGCGCTCAACACACAGGGAGCTCAGGTCACCCAGGATCAGGTGCAGAGCAGGGGCAAGGGCCGGATTCCTGCACCTGGGGTCCTCTCATGTCCCAGCTTCCCCAGGGATCTCTGTGGACCTGTGCTCTGTACTAATCCGTGATGTCTCTGAAGATATGAATTTTTTTCATGGTGTATTTTCCTTTTTCATTCCTGCCTGGTACTTACACACAATATTGTGGTTCATTTTGACATAATCCACAATCATACAGTGCAATTTTCTCCACTTTGTCTGTAGTACTTCCCCTTGCCCTTCCCTCTCCCTCCAAATGTTCCTTCCTCTATTAGCTGATCTTTCTTCTATTAGTTTACACTTTTTCTTTACTTTAGTGAAAGGAATTTACATGGAATTTACTCTGGTGTGTTCATATCTGCAAATGGGGCCTTTGGTCAGTTTCCCTCCACCTTCCTCCTTTCCCTCCCTCCTCCTTCACCCTCCATTCCCTTCCTCCACTGCTCTACTATCCACTCTATTTTGATGTCCCTATGTCCCCATATTTTACTGTACCTTCTACTTCTGAGAGAAAGCCTCAGCCCTTGACTCTCTGAGCCTGAGATATTTCACTTTCCCTGATGTTCTCCAATTCCACCAATTTACCAGAAACACTCTCAGTTAATTCCTCTTTATGGTGAGTAAAACCCCACTCTGTACACACCCCACATTTTCTTTACCCATCCATCTGGTGACGGGCATCTAGGCTGGGTCCATTCCTTGGGTGCTGTGAGTTTCTGCTATAAACACTTGTGTGGCTGTGTCACTACAGAATGCTCAGTTTACATCCTTAGGACTGCAACAAAACGTGGAACACCTGGTCATGTGGTTGTGTCTTAGCTTTTCTGCTGCTGTGACTGAAAGGTCTGACCAGAACCACTTAGAGGAGGAAAGGTTGATTTGAGGGCTCCAGTGTCAGAGGTCCATGGACAGCAGGCTCCATCCCTCAGATCTCAAGGTGAGGATGGACATCATGGTGGAAGACTGTGGAGGAGGGGAGCTGCTCACATGATGATCAGGAAGCAGAGAGAGACCCTCACCAGATACAAATATATACCCCAAAGCCAACCCCCATTCCCCACCTACTCCAGCCTCACCTGCCCACCTTCAGTCACCACCCAGTTAATCCCTTACAGGGGATTAATTCACTGATGGGTTAAGTTCTCTGACCCAATCATTTCCACTCTAACCCTTGTTGCAGTCATACAGGGGCTTTGGGGTGGGCACCTCACATCCAAACTATAACACTCCACCCTTGGCCCCCAGAAGCTCATGAGCACCTCACAATTCAAAATACATTTAGTCCATTTCCAAGATTCCCCCTAGTCCCAATAGTTCAAGCACTGCCCCAAAGTTCAGGTCCAAAGTCTCCTCTGAGCCACTTTGAATGATTTGTGCTTTTCTTCCTGGAGCAGAGAGGCTTTGACCAGTCATGACATCTGGTAGTCACCTGGACATTTCCCAGGTCCAAGAAGTTTGAGGACATGTCCTCCGATGTAGGTGTGTCACCCCATGGATTGAGCTACATTCACCTGTTCCTTTGTGACATTAGTCCTGTGCCCTTTTGGGGCTAGAATGCTCCATGGAAATGCTCTTTGTGTTCCCCCTTCTCTGCCGTTGGGTGTGGCCCTCCTAGATGTCAATGAACCTGCTGACAGCAGACATCAGGAAACTAAACCTCAACCCCCTGACCCCTGACCCCTGGCCTCATTTGAATGCCTTGTCCTCAATAAAAGGGTTCAGCACATGCGCTCGCTCGCTCTCTCTCTTTCTCTCTCTCTCTCTCTTTCTCTCTCTCTCTCTCTCTCTCTCTCTCTCTCTCTCTCTCTCTCTCTCTCGTCTCTTAAGGTCATAGCAGCTGTCACAGGACCCCCCAGAAAAGGTATCTCTGTCTCTTGTGAGATTATTTCTTGCAGCCCAGTTCACCTGGAGTGACCCTGAGTGTTTTAGTTGCGGGAACATGACAGGAAAGTTAAGCAGTGTTGCCTCAGACTGGAAACTTTGGAACTGCTAGATAAACAGACACATAGACCAATGGAACAGAATAGAAGGCACAGAGACAAACCCACACAGTACAGTTATCTCCTACTAGACAAGGTGACACATAGGTTCACTGGAGAAAAGATAACCTCTTCAACAAATGGTGCTGGGAAAGTGGAAAGCCACCTGTAACAAAATAAACTTAAACCCTATCTCACCTGCATGAAACCTAAAGTGGATCAGAGACTTAGGCACAGAGATCTGCACCTACTGGAAGAAAAATAGGCCCACATCTTCACCATGTTGGCCTAGGATCTGGCTTCCTCAACAAGACCTCCAAAGCACAAGAAGTAAAGTCAAGAATCAATGAATTGGATGGATTTAAACTAAAAAGCTTCATTTCAGCAAAAGAGACAATCAATAATGTGAAGAGAGAGCCTTCAGATTGGGAGAAAATTTTACCACATGCACCTCATGATAAACCCAGCCTGGTTCCCTTTTAAAATTGGGAGCCATCTCGCCGCAAAATCATGAAAAGCTAATTTCTGCTTTACTATAAATTACTGCAAATTCTGAACCTGCTTGGAATGCCTGCCCGTGCCTTGAACTCACCCATGCCTGGCTCTCTGACCAGATAGCAGCCCTCTCTGAAACTTTAGTGATGCCTCACAAATCTTGGCCTTCCCTGGCCAGATAACGACCCTCTCTGAGGCTCTAATGACCTTCATAAATTCTGCTGTTGGGGCCAGCAAAAATGTAAACTACCATTTGTGTTATGCTCCTCAGAGTTTTGTTATCTGTAACCCTCCTTTGTGTAACTTTGTGGGCTATAAAGCTCAGCTGCAAAAAGCTGCAGTGCTGTCTAGTTCCCCTGGTTTTTGTTGGGAGAGGCAGTCTGGCCCCTCAAAATAATAAGCTTGCTTTAATTTGATTTTAATTGGAGTCAGTGGTTGTTTTTTGAGTCCTGGTCTAACCCCTCAAGACAGCATTAATACCTAGAATATATAAATAATTCAAAAAACTTAACATCAAAAAAACAAGAATCCAGGCTGGGGATGTGGCTCAAGCGGTAGCCTGTTCACCTGGCATGCGTGCGGCCCGGGTTCGATCCTCAGCACCACATACAAACAAAGATGTTGTGTCCACTGAAAACTAAAAAAATAAATATTAAAATTCTCTCTCTCGCTCTCTTTAAAAATAAAATCAACAATCCAACCAATAAATGGGCTATGGAAATCTTCACACACTTTACAATAGAATAAATATATAATCGATCAACAATGATATGAGAAAATGTTCAACATCTCTAGTAATTAGAGAAATGTGAATCAAACCTACTCTAAGATGTCATCTCACCCAGTCAGAATGGAAATCGTCAAGCACACAGGCAACAATAAGTGTTGGCAAGGATGTGGGGAAAGGGTCACCTGGTGCTTCCATTCCTAGTGTTTTTAGGAATCTCCATACTGCTTTCCAGAGGGATTGCACCAATTTGCAGTCCCACCAGCAATGTTGGGTGTGCACATCACCTGAGGAATGTTTATGTCACTAGAGGAGTGTGCACATCACTAGAGGAGTGTGCATATGAACAGAGGGTTGTGCTCACTGGTTCTGTGGTCCAACAGCCTCTTCAGGGTTGGGAGAACCAGGCATGGGACACCAGGTTCTGGGAGGGAGAGGAACACCTGGCCTCAGGGTTACACACTGCCTCCACACAGGAGCATAGCTGCTCAGGCCAAAGAGGCTGACCAGCCTGCATAGTAGCTTCCGCATGGACAGTAGCTTCCACACCCAGCAATGTCTCAAGGTCAGAGGCCACTGCCATCACATGCAAACACGTCTACTTCAGCAAGGACAAGGTAATCAACCCTGGCTGCAGGGTAGGACAGGCCTGGTTGAAATGCAGCCTGCACTTCTTGTTCACGAGCTCCTTGTCTGACCAGTTCACCCTCTAAACAGAGAAGACGCAGCTGGCTTCTAATCTGACCTGGCACCAATGCTGCCCACAGGGCTGAATGCAGGACCAGGTCTTCCTGGCTCGTCCTCGGGGCAGGCTGGTCAGCCTCTTTGGCCTGAGCAGATGTGCTCCTGTGTGGAGGCAGTGTGTAACCCTGAGGCCAGGTTGTGTTCCTCTCCCTCCCAGGACCTGGTGGCCCATGCCTGGTTCTTGAAGAGTGCAATGGCTGGCCTGACCCCCAGGAAGTCCTGGCCAGGCAACATCTGCTCCTGCAGGACCAATGGCCCAGGGAGGACGCCCCAGTGTCCTGCATGGGAGGTGGGTTGAAGTCCAGGTTATAGACCCTTCCCAAGGAGGGTGACTCTGACCTCAGCTGGGAAGGTCTGTAGGTGTTTCCTATGGAGTGTTCAAGTTGACCACTAGATGGGGTCTCAGGCTTGGTGACCCTCAGACACGTGTGTTGTTTAGACTGTCCACTCTTTCCTCCAGCATTTACTCAGGATGGAATCATTTCTTTTCTCATCTTTATGGAAGTAAAATCGACAAAGACAAACCACCCATTTTGGATTCCATCAAGTTTTTCTCTGTTCACTTGGTGTGTCAGCTGCTGGGGGAGGCTGGTCACACCACACCTCAGTGGCCACCTTTATTTCAGGAGTGGACCCCATACCAACTGTCAGAAATGCAGACGTGAAACTTTCCATGGTCATCTGTGATTGTCAGGGGCACATCACGTGTCCAGAGCTGGATCTCCACTGAAGGGATGGAGGTTTGCAAAACGTGCGTAGAGGTAATCTCCTTCCCATGCTCTCACCTCTCTGCACCTCTTGCAAACCTCTACAAATTCTTCTAGCTTGCAAACCAACCTCCACAACCTCTGATCCCCAATCTTCTCCTCCTCTGGGCTCATCCACTACTTTTGACTCTGCTAATGAACCTGGTGGGAGGGAAAAGGAGGGAGAAGGGGAATTGCACAGATGTTGTGAGCAGGAAGAAAAAAAGTGTGTCACATTATATTGGGTAGAGAGAAGTGATGGGAGGGGAGGGGACGGGAATGGGGGATAGGAAGGGCAGCATAATAAAATAGACACTAGTATTGCTGTATGTTGATATGTGACTGCATGACCAATGGGATTCTGTAATCTGTACACTCATAAAAATGAGAAATTATACCCCATTTGATTCAAATGTATGATATGTCAAGATCATTGTACTGTTATGTGTAACTAATAAAAAATAAATAAAAAAAAGAGAGATGCAGAGAGCAGAATTGGATCGGAGCAAGAAGAAAGCCTGGACATAAGTGATCTCTACACATTTTTTTGAATGCTCACAGTAATTGTAGAGATCCCTTAGAATGGAGGGATCCAGGGACCCAAAAGGGGGCCATCTGCTTTGGTTGTCTAAGGGATAAGTGGGCCAGGCCTGGGCGCTATATTTGATCAATTTTGGGGGTTTGATGTCTGGTGTCAAGGAGAGGGTTTTGAGGTTATCCAAGAGGCATTGTAGGGGAGAGTCGACCGACAGAGAGGAGACACTACCCATGTCACAAATGTAGTATAAAGGAGAGGGAAGAGGACGCAGACGTAGTATAGGGGAGAAGGAAGGAGATGCAAAGATAGTATAAGATAGAAGGAGGAAACTGATTTATTGGCAAAAGGGGCGTCCCCACTAGAGCCAAAAATCAGGAGCGCCTAAGTGGCAGGATCAAGCTGCAGAGATTGGTCATCACCGAATTCTGACAGTCGAGGCTCCTGTCCTGGATGGGGCCAGAGCCATGGAAGACCTGGGCCAAGGCTTTTGGGGACCCCTCCTGGAGATGCTGGATACTTCCAGGGCCAGAAAGAGGGGAGAGAGAGAGGCAGGGGAAGAGAGAGGAAGGGGAGGGCAAGTGTCTCTCTAGCAGCCAAGTATTGAAGGTGAGGCCTAGGAATTTATGAGCCACCTAGACCGTGAAGGTCCTGGTGGGGTGTGATGTTCAGTTCTCGGTCGTGTGTTCCCAGAGGTTACACAGTCCTTCGAGGGAGACTCACAAAGCCTATGCTGGTAGGGGAAGGGGAGTAAATTTGAGCCCAAGAGTCTAGTCTGCCCAAGGAAGGAGTCCCTGAGGACCACCGTGGCCTTGAAGGCTGTGGTGGGGTGCTTTCCTCCCCACAGGTGGGCAAAGAGGTTTGCTGTACAATCAACGGTCAAATCCTCCTGACACCACCATTGGGTTTAGGACTCCAGGAAGAAGAACCTCACCAATCAAAGGTCAGGGGTGGGTGTAGTTCTGGGGGTTGAGAAAATGGGTTCAGGTGGTCCAGTGAGTGGCACTTCTGAAGGAAGAGGGACACAAAAGTGTGTTTTAACCCTCTTCCCAGGTTTCAGCACCAATGAAAGGAAAATGACCACTCCGAGGGACCAAGAGATCTTTATTGCAGCAGTGCAACAAAGGACGAGAGAGAGAGAGAGAGAGAGAGAGCGCAAGAGAGACAGATAGAGCAAGAACAAGAGAGCAAGAGAGAGAGGGGCCCAGCAGGAGGGAGCTTTTATAGCCCAAATTAAATGGGGTCTCTGGTTTGCAAGCTGCCTTGTCGGCACACAAGGGGGTTAAGTGTTCGGCCTTGAGTGGAGGGTTGCGTGTTCAGCCTTGAGCAGGGGGCAAAGTGCTCAGCCTTGAGCGGGGGCTTGGGTGTTTGGGCTTAAAGCAAACAGGAGGTAAAGAGCCAGAGAGAGGGTTTGAGTGGCCAGGTCATCAGCAGCTAACTTTGTTTCGCATGCCCTGCAGACAGCTTATTCAGCCTGTCCTGCACCTAACAGGAAGTCATTTTAATATCCAAATGATGAAACCAAGACTTTCCAGTCTCAGGACTGAAATTAAGCATCAAGATCCGTATGACTTCTCTAAAAGTGATTCTAGGGAAGAAGGAAGCTGCTCCTCTTCTCGGTCTTCCTTGTGTTCCAGTTCACCTAACTCAGTCTGGACCCTGTCCTTGGGAGCCAGGTTCCACGTCCATGATGAGGTCCGCTAGTCCTCTGCTCTGTCCTGGGTCTCTTGGGCTCCCCTCTCATGTTGTCGGTCTGTTTCTATTCCCACAACCCATGACGGCTCCTTCATGTCCTTGGTGCTGTTCATGTGATTCTCTCAGCCTGTCCTGTGGCTGTCCCTCCAGGTCTTCTTCAGTGTCCGTGATACTCACATCTCCTTCACCTTGATGTTGGGTCCCATCTGCGTCCTCACTGCTGCTGAGACCACGACTCTCTCTCGAAGCTCATCAGGCTCCAAGGAGTCATGGGCCTGTCTGTGGCCAGACGTTCCTGGAGACGAGACAGCAAGGCCTTGATTTTCCCTCTCTTTGGTTTCATGTTCAGCAATTTCTTCCCAGGAAGAAACTGGTCGTAGGCAGCTGTTTACCTGATTTTCACACAGTACCCATTTTCCCTGAGTACTGACAGCTTCAGCTTCTCTGCTCAGCAACACTTCACTCCTTTTCCCGCATCTGGAGAGTCAATATACTGCTTCTTTGCTGCCTTCTGGAACCTTCTCTGCCTGACATTTTCAGTGGCAGAGTAAGTCCAGGGTCCCAGACAAACTTTTCTTCTTTGTCCTTATCTATTTTTCTTCTTGCTTTGGGATCAGTAGCAGCAACTGGTTCTTCACAGGAGGATGCAGTCACCATCAACCGTGGACACAAGCATCTGACAGATATCAGCTGTCTTGTAAAAGGCCTTTTGTCAATGGTGTTCAGGCTTTCCATAACACAGGGCACACCTACCAGTTTTGAGGCCAATGGAACCTGGTCCTCTCTGACAATCCCAGGAGGGCCATGGGGTGTATCTCAATGGTCAGTCTGTCCTTGGGGATCACTGGTCAGACAGCACTGCTCCCTCACCGTAGAGCCGTATCTGGAGGTGCTGTAAGGTAAACTGGCTGTCTAGCTCATGGGGAGTGCCATCTTTGCTCTTACTCATCTTGACTTCTTCCTGACTCACTTCTCCTCTAATAAACCCTGTTGCACTAAAAACTTCCAGCTACTGCAACTGTTAAAAAGACCAGTGTGTTACGACCTGAAATCTTTAATTACACGAGTTCTAAGTAGAAGAGCAGATAAGCAGAATACCCGGCAGGCGTCGTCTATTTTGACTTAGAAGCCACAGGTCTTCTCTAGGTGGGGGACCCAGGTTGTTAGTGACACACCCGCTTATCCAGTCTATTAGGTGCAATGCCGAGTTCCACCTCTAGGTGCCGCTGCCGGACAACGCAGACCCGGGAGCAAGGCAGCGAGCAAAGAGCGCAGGGCTGTGCGGGGAGCTCCTGGGCACAGAAAGGGAGGCCCCTAACAATCCCGTCCACAAACCTCCAGGGACACGGATATTCAACAGCGGGGTGCTGGGAGCTTTCTCCCCTCGGGTACTGACAATCTCCTGCTGATGACACAGGCAGCTTCTCTGCCAGAGCCAAGCGAAACAGGAAGCAGATGGTGTGAGGGGTCCAGCTGTGGGAGCCCAGTGTCTCCTCTGGTTTCTCTGCTCCTCCTGCTGCTTGGCCAAGGGGTCGCTGCAGAGTGTCCCTGCAGGGACCTAGAACAGGCCCTGAGATTGTGCTGAAGCCTGTGCTCCCAGCACCACACTGCGATCACAGAAACCCCACATGGAGAGGCCCAGAAGAGGATCCTGAAGGCCCTGATGGAGACCTTGGTTCTTCCAGATGCTGGATCACCCCACCAGCAAGCAGTGGGTTCAGCTCTTCCTCTCCCATGGAGCCCTTTAATTTCCTGGTCCTGCTGGAGTTCTCTGGCTAGAGTTTTAGGACCATGGGCACCACACAAATGATCAAAGGAATAAAGAGGTGGCTCCTAAAAAACAGAAAGAAGATTGAAAACCCTCCACAAACTAAAGGAAATAAAACAGAAATCTCAAATCAACAAAATTAGACAAAACAGTGATATTGGTACAGGCACTTCTGAAATCCACAAGATTATTAGAAACTATTTTCAGGAAATATGTTCCAGTGAACTAGAAAAAACTTGAAGAGACAGAAAACTCTAAACACGTGTGACCTACACAAATTGAAGCACAAGAATCTAAATATGTGAGAAGGAAAATATTCAAGCAATGGAGTTGAAGAGCCATTAAAATCCTTCAAAGAGAGAAAAGCCCAGAGACAGATTGATTCTCAGCTGATTCTAAGAGAACGTTAAAGAAGAGATGAGGCCAACCTCCCCACATTATTATTCCATGAAATGGAAAAGGAGAAAACACTGAAGAAATCATCCTGTAAAGCCATCAACACCATGGTACCAAACCAGACCTAGACACATCCTGAAAGAAGACTTCAGACCAGTATTGATGAGCATAGACGAGAGATTCCTTAATAAAATATTGGCCCAGTGCATTCTGGGACACATAAGGAGGTGGGGCACCATGATCTAGTGAGTCTCACCACAGGGCTCGGAAGTCGGCTCAGGATACACAGATCAGTAATGTAGTGTCCACATGTGATTCCTCACATTAATAGAGGACAACAGTCACACCATTGCATCAACAGAAGCAGAAAAAGCATTTGCTAAAGTCCAGCCTCAATCGTGAGTAAGGACTGGAGAAGCAAGCAGCATGGGGGACGGACCTGAACCTCATAAAGGTGACATGTGACAAACCCAAGGCCACAACCATCCTAAATGGAAATAACCTGAAAAGAGTTCCTCCAAGCTCAGGACAGGACAAGGGTGTCCACTTTCCCACTCTGATTCCCCGGGGTCCCTGCACTGAGCACTTTGACACAGGAGCATTTTCACATGAACAACATGCAGAGCAGCTTTATTGAGGCTGAAGTGACTGCTCTGGGGTCACCAGGGACATAGTCTTTGGAAGCTCAGAGGACCCTGGTGAGTGTTTTCTATCAACTCAGAGGAGGGTCTTCAGTGGGATTCCCTGATTAGGACCACCCTTGGGATTCTCAGTGCAGCAGACAGGGAGCTAGCCCAGGTTGGTGCCCTGGACACCTCAGGCTCATGGTCCTCCTGGATCTCAAGGAGTCCCTGAGACACAGCACTGGATTCTGGCACTTTTGCACCTTATAAGTGAAAGGTGTGGGGCTGAGGATCAGGATAGGTTCCTGCAGGGGGACAGGCACCAGGCTGGGTCAATGCAGCACCTGAGCTCTAGTGAGTGGCAGGGGACGTTCTCAGCAGCCCACTCAGTAATCCCTGTCCTCACCAAGGTCTGCCCACCCCAGACCTGGCACCTGAGAACAAGAGCCTGACTGCCCAGGTCCTGCCTGAGACTCCAGGTGGCCCTGCTCCTCAGTAGTCCACCCCAGTCCTGAGAGGGACAGAAGGGAGACCTGGTGGACATCCAGGGAGGAAGTGTGATGACCCCAGTTCCTGGAGCTGCTGAGAGGGCGACTCAGATGTCCTCCATTGTTGCCCTGCCAGACTGTGGCCTAGAAAACAGCCACCACAGTGACCAGCACAGCCAAGAGCTCTCTGCTGTGGAAGCCCTCACCAGGGCAATCAGGACACAGTCTAGGGGACTCCAGATACCACAGGGGCCATTAGAGTCAGAGTCAGGTCCTCTCCTTGGTCCTGTGGCCATAGTCTCCCTCCTAATCAATCCTCCTGAACCAATTTGCTGTTGCTATTTGTACAACTGCCAGGGAAGTGAACAGGACCTCCCTGCTTCCACACTCAAGTGGAGGCCAGACATAGGGCACACATGGCCCCCTCCATGTCAATACATCAGAAGGACATAGGATAACAGGTTCCTAAAGCTGAGCCAGCAGGGACCCCCATCACTTGTCCATGTTGCTGAGGGTCTGACTCCTTCCTGGTCATACTCCTTCCTGGTCACCTCCTTCCTGGTCACCCTCCTTCCTGGTCACCCTCCTTCCTGGTCATCCTCCTCCTGGTCATCCTCCTTCCTGGTCACCCCCCTTCCTGATCATCCTCCTTCCTGGTCACCCTCCTTCCTGGTCATCCTCCTTCCTGGTCATCCTCCTTCCTGGTCACCCTCCTTCCTAGTCATCCTCAGCACTTGGAAGAGGCCCAGGCCCTCACCATGACCTCTGGCCCATGAAGCAGGAGCAGGGCTGCTGGCCCACAGCTGTGGCTGTGTCCTCTGACTCTCTCCTGTGGTATTGATAACTGTGGGTGCATTGTAGGGAAACAGAGCACTGGAGTTGGATTCCCATAGTGATTCAGACCTGGATCAGGACCCCCATTTCTGTGGGCAGCCTTCCCCTTCCTGCCCTTCTCCCTCCCTGCTCCCCTCCTGGGCTCTGCTGGTCTTTGTTCTATGTGTCACACATGTCTGAGTTGGAGGTTCATGGATGTTCATGAAGGTGAAGTTCACTGTGCTCCTTCACATCAGCTCACAGCATAGATGGTGAGTTCCCTTCTGCTCTCCTCCCTTCACCCCTCTGCCCACCCGCAGGCCCTTCCTGGACCCACTGATCTCCTTCTCTGTCCACATCACCCTCCTCTCCTCTCCCTCTTCTCCACCTTCCTCAATTGGGAGAGAAGATGGGCCCTTGGCTTCTGCGTCTGGTCTCCTTCATCAGCTTGATGGTCCCAGTTCCACCTGTTTCCCAGCAAATGCTGTCATTCCATTGTCTTCCTGGCTGAAGACCCACTGTGCACAGACTCCAAGCTTTCTTCATCTACACCAGCCCCTGTAGGGTGCAGCCCGTCAGAGCTTCTGCTGGAAAGTTGACCATTTCCTCTTCTTCCTGAAGAGCCAGTGTTGCTTCTCTCCTGGGAAATCCTTCAAGACCTTGTTTTCCCATGAGATCTTGGGCCCAGGAGATGCCAGCCCTGGAAGTTGTCCACAGACCTTCCCTGGACAAGGGCAAAACCACCTGGGCACTGCTAGGATGGTTCAGGGGATTCCTAGACAACTGTCCAATCCCTGTATTACAGGTTACTCCATCCCCATGTTGAACCTGTCCCCAGGGGATAATACATGACCAGTCACTCCATCCCCATGCTGGCCAAGACCCAGGGAAGAACACCTGATCTGTTATTTCACCCCATGTCCTGTCCCCTGTGGACAATATCTGACATGATACTGTATCCCCTGTTGGCCATGTCCCTGGGGGACACCATTCAACCTGTTACCCCACCCCCATACTTACTCCATCCCCAGTGGATAATATCTAACATGTTGTCACATCCACATGCTAATCCTGCCCACAAGGGATGATATCTGATATCTTACCCCATCCCAACACTGGCCTGTCCACAGGGGATAATATCAGACATGTCACCACATCCCCATGCTCACTGTCCCAGTGGACAACATGTGACCTGTTACTCCATCCTAATACTGTCCCTGTCCGTGAGGATAATATCTGACCTGTTACTCCATTCTGATGGTTGACTGTCCCCAGGGGATAATATCAGAACAGTTACTCCATCCCCATGGTGGTCAGTCCAGAGTAGGTAATATCTGTCCTGTACCCCGTGGATATTATCAGAGATATTACTCCATTCCCACTCTTACTACCTGCCCTAGGGCTTGTCCCCTTGGTCCTGGCCACAGACAATGCTTTTCCTCCAGTACTAAACTTCAGGACTTGGCAATGTTCTCATGCAAACTCGGATGTTCACCTCACAGGGCTGTATGGCTACGCAAAGTGTACATGGCACTGACCACTCTCCATGGGAGACCATCACCTACCACAAGTCCTTGTCATTGCCATTCTCTTCCACAGAAGAGGAGCTTTATTATGTAGTCATAGCAGCTGTGACTCAGTGTGTCCAGGGACAGTGTTGACCTCAGTGGCTGTCCCTCCAGAGGGCCAGTGCATGCATAATGATAGTGTTCCTGTGCTGCTCACAGTGACAGGCACAGAGTTCATGACTCATGGGGCATGGCAGCATGACAGAGTCCTCAAAGGAAACCCAGAATTCTCCAAGCACAGGTCAAGCAGTCCTGCAGAGGGGAGTCCCTAGAGGAGGCCTGCACGAGGTCCTGCTCAACAGGACTGAGGCCTAGGGACAGTGCAGTGTCCCCAGGAGGAGGGCAGAGGGGAGCTGTGAGGAGGCCCTTCCCCTACTACAGCCTGCAGAGCCACCAGCACACAGAGACAGGCTGCAGGAGCTGAAGGGAAGACATCACAGGCAGGAGGGACCCCCCCTTGGCTGCCCCAGAAAGGCACAGGGTGGGGCTGCTGGAGTCTGCACCCTGCACCTGCCCAGTGAGGAAGGACGGCCAGTGTCACATCAGCAGGGCCTTCTGGCGCCCTGAGGTTGATCCTGGTCCGTCTGCCATTGGACGGCCTGGTCCAATCTCCATGGTGGTAATAGAGGGTGACCCTGTTCCAGGTCCAGCACGGTGTCTGCAGCACATGACGTGTGTGATTCCCAGCTCCAACCTGAGGAGAATGACCCCAGGGGCACCCACACCTGACCACATGGGGGATAGGTGACACTGTGGACCCAGACTCCAAACTTGGAGCTGGAGTGAGTAAAGACCCTGTGGCCCTGGGGAGGAATTGGAGCATTTAGCACATTGGGATGGGTGTTCCTGGAATCCACAGGGCTTGATGGCAGGGACCTCTTCTCCTTCATGTGCTGGCACTTGAACCCCCCTGGTACCACTAAGAGCTGCTCACCTGGGTCAGACTGTACCCGGGATGGCGGTCACCCCTGTATAGGAGGAGGGACACAGTGAGGGCCTTGAGGGAAGGACATTGACATTGCCTTTGCCATCTCAGGAATCCATGGCCATCTTCTGTCCTGGGAGCTTGCAGCCACCGAGCACTGTGGGCAGTGGGAGCTGGCCCTTGGCACACAGCTCACCTGCCCAGGGACTCAGCCTGCTCACCTCAGAGACTGAGAACAACAGGGGACATGAGTACCTGCCCACTCTGGGGGTTTGTGCTACAGGCAAGACAGGACTGAGACTCTGACCTGTGACCACTCATCCAGATCCTGCTGCTTCAGGACTCTGGGTGTCGGCTCATACCCTGAGTCAGCTTAGGTCACTGTCATGAAAAGACCTGACAGAAAAACTTGAGCACAAAACCTTCTGTGCTTCTCCTTCCTTTTGCTGGAGGCTCCCAGATGTGAGGTCTCAGGGACTCAGGGAGGAAGACCTGGGGCAGCTGCATCTGAGTTCAAGACTCACTCTGCTTCTCTGTCCCCAGGGTCCTCTCCCAGGTGCAGCTGAAAGAGTCAGGGCCTGGGTGATGAAGCACCTGCCCCCCGTCTCCCTGGAGGAATCTGGCCCTGGGCTGGAGGACCCACCATGACCACAGGCTGACCTGCTCCTTCTCTGGGTCCTCACTGGGCTCTACTAACAGGGGAGTGGGATGGGTGTGTCACCCAGGGAAGTCCCTGCAGTGGCTGGCCAGTGTTTGGTCCACCCAGCCCTGAGGAGCTGGCTCACAAACTCCTAGGACCCCTGCAACAACCAGGAGGTCTTCACTGTGACCACCCTGGACCCTGCAGACGCAGCCCCCATCACTGTGCTCAGGTGCTAAAGGCACAGCCTGGGGCTTCCTGCACAAGGGCTCAGGTGGCCTCACCTCTGACCTGCCCCGCTGCCTATGGGGACAGTGTGGAGAAAGGGCCTTCCTGCCAGCCTCCATGGCTCCCTCTCCACCCAGAGCCTCAGAGCCCTGGAATCCTGTTCCTCCTCTAATTCTCTGTCCACGTCCCTTGGACTGCACAAGCAGGTGCCCTGTTGTGCTCTGCTTCATGATGGCAGCATGCAGGGTGCCTGGCCCCTGGCCACATGGATGCACAGACCACCTGCTACAGGGGCTCCAATCCCACCCAGTGGCAGAACACCACTGACCACAGCTGTGCCTTCATTAACTGCTGTGTAGGAGCTGCACTGGCATTGGGGGTCAGAGCCCATGCAAGAAGACAGGACAGACACCACTTCCTGCAGTGAAGAAGAGACACGTGTGTCCCTAGGGGCACTGAGGACATAACCCATGAGGTGGTGGCAGGTCCAAGGTCTCCCCACTGTGCAGGCCTGGTGCAGGCTCTGTGCAAACATGACTCCAGGGATCCCCAGGATCTGTTCCTCATGGGGCTCATGGCCAGGAGAGAAGTGGGTGCTCAGAGAAGGGGACAGCCGGAGAGCTGAAGCAGAATGTGTGTGCTCCATGTCAGATGCCCATCTAACTGGCCACATTAGCAAGTTATAAAGTACTTAATAAAACAGAAACTGAAACACTAGCTAATTATCAAAGAATAAAGTCCTCCAGTTGTGGCTCAGTGGTAGAGTGCTTGCGTAGCATGTTGGAGGCCCTGGGTTTGATTCTCTGCACCACATAAAAATAAATGAATAAAATAAAGATGTTGTGTCCAACTACAACTAAAAAATTATATTTAAATTAAAAATTAATGAAGGAGGAATATGGAAACACATTTATGAGAATTTCTATGTTGAAATTTAAACTTGAAAACAGAATTGCCCACCACTTTAAGAGAACGTTCCTGCCATTCCACAGTGGGCTGTGTTCAGAGAGTGACTCTGCTGCTGGATGAAGGTCAGTGCTGGCTGAGGGGTCTCCCACATCACTGCACTCACAGGCCTCTCTCCACCATGGAGCCTGTGGTGCAGGCAGGTGTGGGATTTGCCTGAAACCCTCCCCACATTCACTGCATGGGAAAGGCTGGTCTCCAGTGTGAACGCTTAGGTGTGCAATGTGATTGGCATTTCTGCTGAAGACTTTCCACATGCACATACCAAGGTGTGTATGTGGATTGCAGCACCAGGAATTTATTACCAGGAGGCAGAGTTCATCAAAAGGGAACTTCTGGTCAGGAAAAGAGAGGATCCCTATGGTCCACCAAGTTGAAATCCACATCACCCCACGTGGCTGTGAAGAAGTCAGACTCTGGAAACATCTGCATCACACACCAACAGCCCGTGCAGGGCAGGGGTAGGGCCTCACCACTGAGCAGCAGAAGAGGTTCACACCTGCACATGCTGGGGGACAGTGCCGAGAGGACACTGCAGCTCCTGTAGCTCTCACAGTCCGCCACCTGCAAAGCCAGCATGGTGTGGCTGAGGACAAGGTCACCCTCAGCAGGGAGCAGGTCCTGGCCTCCCTTGAACCAGGGCTGGGAACCTCTGAGCCCCTTGCTGGCTGAACAGGGGAAACCGTGCCCTGGGCAGTCCTGGGTCAGGAGCCCAGAGCTCTCTCCCACAGGCCCTGCCCTGGAGGGTCTTTCAGATCTTCATCTCTGCCTCTGAGCTGGGGAAGCTGGGCCTTGTTGATCCCTGGGGTCCTGAAACACCCTCCATCCTCTGGGTGCAAAGCCCTGGGCTGCTCCCAGTGGAGCTGCTTGCCTCCCCCTCCTGGCCACAGCTCCTGGGCAGCACCACAAGTGTGCTGCTCTCCTGGCCAAAGTGCAAAGCACCAGCTCTGCCTGCACTGCCCCTCGATGCCCCTCCCCGTTCTGCACATGGCCTCACATCAGTCAGGGGGTCACACACAAGGGCCTCACCTGTGCCCTTCAGATTGCCCAGTCCACAGTCTGCTCCGGCCTGAGTGAGCCCAGCTCCCACCAAGTGTGGATCATCCACAAAATAGGTTCTAAGTATGTCATGATGCGTGTCCACCTGTGAGTTGTAGGAGGTTCAGGGGACCACACCTGTCCAGGGTAAGAGCAGAAGCCTAAATATTCAACTTCCTCTTGGCAGATATGAGCTGTTGGGCACAGTGCATCACCACTCTAGCTTCTGTGTGATTTCAGAACTGCATCATGGAATTGACCCTGATCCCTCTGTCATGATTATGTAGATGTGGAAAACAACTTAATGGATGATGTAGGCAAAACAGAAAAATACACAAAAGCAATTTTACTTTCCAAAATGCTGCTGTGTGTCCTAACTGCACCTGATGCTCACCTCTACTCTAAATGCTCCTCTAGGAGGCCTCCACCCAGTGCTGCTATATAGCAGGAGGACATGCAGATAGGGCCTCCCTCTGCTCATGAAAACCAGCCCACCTGACCCTGCAGCTCTGCACAGGAGCCCAGCCCTGGACTCCCAGCTCAGCCCACTCAGGGATCAGGACTGAACACAGCTGCTCACCATGGAGACTGTGCTCAGCTGGGTTTTCCTGGTGGCTGTTTTCAAAGGTAATGAATGGAGAACCAGAGATCCTGAGTGTGTGAGTGGACAGGAGTGAGAGGGAGAGTGGATGAGTGACAGTGTTCTGACCAAGCTGCCTCTGTGTTTGCAGGTGTCCAGTGTGAGGTGCAGCTGGTGGAGTCTGGGGGAGGCCTGGTGCAGCCTGGGGGTTCCCTGCGACTCTCCTGTGCAGCCTCTGGATTCAACTTTAGTAGCTACTGGGTCTTAAAGTCTTCAGGGAAGGGGCTGTAGTGGGTCTCATACTTTATCGGGGTAGTGGTAGTTTAAAGTATTTCAACTCCATGAAGGGCCCAATTCACCATCTCCAGGGAAAAGGCCAAGAACACGCTGTGCCTGCCAACAAGCAGTCTGACTTCTGAGGACATGGCCACCTATTACTGGGCTACAGACAGTGTGGGGACTTCAGTGTGAGCCCAGACACAGATCTCCCTGCAGGGTGCACAGGGCCAGCAGGGGGTGCGCAGCACAGAGGGAGCTCAGCTCAGCCCAGGAGCAGGTGCAGAGAGGAGCTGAGGCTGGTTTCCTGTTGGATATTGACGCTTTTTCTCTATCACCCTGGGTCCTAGGCAAGTAATACTTTTTAATTCAGTTTGTATATTTCTCTGATGTCTTTGATGGAAGTGTTTGTTCCTTGGTTTTTCAGGGCGTCTGAAACACCAGGGCCATTCAGAGCCCCATGTCACAGGCCCCAGGTTAAACACTTGCAGAGGGAGGTTCAGATGGATTCCTGCTATGCACTGGGGCTTCCCTCCATTCAGAGATTCTCTGTGGATCCTTTCCAGACTTAGGACCCGGGGCCTCTGCTCGCAATTCTACAATCAATAGTCACCACTGCAAGGGAGCAGAGATTCACCAGGCACAAGCACAGGGTGAGGCCACACTTGCTCCTGTGAGTGACCTCAAAGTGGGCCACGTGGCTCCTTAGCCCTCTGCAGAACTGGGGATAGAACATGCTGAGACCCATATTCAGTCACCAGGTAGACTTGCTCCTCAGGACTCAGACAAAAAGACAGTGGGCTCAGGACACAGATGATTCTAGGCAGTCATGCCACCAAGGGCCACTGAGGGAGGAGGGCCTGATTCCTTATCATGTGCCTGCTGTCAACTGTTAATTGTAACCAAATTACGGATTTACATTTGAAGTAGGAGCCCACATTTTTTCCAAAGAGAAGAGGATAAATTTTAATGGCTCATTCAGGTACTGAGTTTCATATATAACTCAAGAATCCAAAGCATGAAATAAAAATTTACCAAGCGACAACTTGCAACCCTCCAAGGTGAAGAAGTCTTGGAGAGTTCGAGTTTTCCCAGCAGGCACTGAGTGCTCAAGTCTTGGCCTTTCAATGATTTCTGTGCTTCTGCAAAGAGCTTCTGACTACACTCCTGGACTTTTTCCCTGTCATGCTTTTTATTATTTTTCTGTATACTTTACTCACTTCTAGGAAAGTTTTTTAAGGTAATGATTGTGGAATAGCACACGTAACAGTGAAATTAAAAGAATTATAATAATTGACTGAAGTGGATTGAAATGTGTTAATGTCATAATAGTGAATTCCATGGTCCCAAAATGAATTTCCAAACAATAATATCTTTGGGTCTAATGTTCCTAAAATTAAAATTCTCAAGGTCCGCTAACTTACCACATAATTTTCTAGCATTTATTTAAAGTCAGTAAAAGTACAAATAATTACATTACTATCAAGAGGTAAATTGAGGAATCTCACAAACACACAGAGCATTTCTGGTTTACTTGCACAGCAACACACACTCAGACCCACAAACTCAACTGCAAGCCCACACTCTCACCTTAGTTTACCCAGAGGAGCAGATGACAAAACTCGTAAAGGGAGAGGTCAAGAGCTCCCTGCATGAATGTGACACCTTTGGTTTTCTCTGTGTCCCCAGCTCCGTAGCTCTGCTCCTCTGAAGTCCTGTCAGGGACCTGGACCTAAAGTGACCCCCCAGGACTGCAGGGCGACCTCGCTGACCTCAAGCTGCCCACACTGTGAAGGTCAGGAGCAGCTCTATGGAGACCATGCACAGGTACAAACAGAGATCTCCTCATTCACTGGAGGTTCCAGAATCCCTGTGTGTGCCCAGAGGCAAGGGGCCTGTGCACTTCTCAGGAAGCAGAGCTGCAGCCAATGCAGACACATGGGAACGGAAACCTCTGCACTGTCTCTACCTCAGGCCTCATCAGAGCTGAAAGGAGGAACACAGGGCATGGGGATTGTAATAGAGGGAATTTAAATATGGGAGACACACACCTCCCACCTCCTGAGGTCAGGGGTGGGTCAAGTCCAGCACCCCAGGATCTGGCCCAGGAGATCTGGCTGCTGTGGCTGTTGCTGGCTCTATTCTGCAGGGAGCTTCCAGGAGGAACACCTGCTGCCTTTCCCTCAGGCCTGGCCTTCCCTGGAGGACACGTCCACACTCTCTGTCCACAGTCACTCCCTGTTCCTGGGTAATTCTTCTCCCATCCAACACATCAACATGGTCCTCCCTGTGACGTCTTCCCATCCTCTGTGCCCTGTGTCTGCGTGGACGTGGATCACTTGGATCACTGGGGTGTGACTTTGAGTAACACTCTGTGTCCCTATTGGATGGAGCTCACCTGCTTCCTGGTGGCCATGTCCTGAGCTGCTTTCCTCCTCCACGCCCTTCTGCCATGGTGTTCTCCCTCCCTGGACAGAGCTAAGGACTTGCCACCTTGCACTCCAACCTCCTAAGTCATGACCCAAAGGAAGCTTTTCCTCTTCTGTGTTCTCAGAATTTTGGTCAGGTGACAAAACAATGTCAAATATTGATATATTTTTAGGAGGTTTTCTTATGCCACATCATACATCCACTAAGTTTCTCTGATTTTCATGAACAGTTTGTGCTGAATGGTGAGAGCAAACTGAAGCCCTGGAACAGGTGAGGTGGGGAAGACCCCACACCTGGCACAGCCTCAGGCTGCAGCTGAGAGCTGCCTCTGCTCCCAGGACTCTCACCTGGCCCAGCACCTCCATCCTGTCCTCTCCTGGTGGAGACCAGAGGGCAGGACAGGTGAGGGGAAGAGCTCAGGGCAGATTCCCACCCACTGCTGTCCACAGGCATTGGCTGGACACTCAGGAGGACAAGCAGGGCAGAGGGTGGGGAGGGCAGTGGGCACACAGCAGGAGCCCCTCCCCTCCTGAGTCCCTGCTCCCTCCTCTCCTGCTCAGTCTGTAGCCCCCAAATCTCACAGAGATGAAAGAGAAGAACTAGTCCTGAGAACAAAGGGGGGCTCTTCTCCTGGATGTGGGGAACCCCATCCTCAGCCCTGGGCTCTGTTCAGTCATCACTGAGGGCTTCTCCTTCAGGGCTGGGAGGTGAACCTGGGCCTCTTGCATGCTGGGCACGTTCCTGCCACTCTGAGACCCTCCCAGGTGCAGGGAGGAAGGGCTTGGAGGAGGCAGGGCTGGGCTCAGGAGGGTGGGCTCCCCCTCTGACAGCCTTCCAGCCCCCTGAAACCACCTGCTCTCCTCTCACAGGTAAAGCTCCACCTGGGTTCCAGACAGGGACACATCTCAGGAGCACAGAGGACCTGGGCATCCTGACCTCAGTCTCTCCAGATATCAGAAGAGCCTCACCCACATGCAAATCCCTCCTCCTGCTCTGGGTTCAAAGGCCCTCTGGGCTGTGGGAGCTCCCAGCTCTCTGCTCAGACAGGGCTGAGGTCTCTGGGAAGGCAGGTGTGGTCTAGAAGATGAGGCTGCTGGGTCTTGTCCTGTGCCTGGTCACAGCTCCCCAAGGTGAGTGTCCCCAGTGTCAGACCTGGGTCCATGGGGAGGTTGTGACTGCAGGTGACTGACAGGGTGTGACTGTCCTTGTCCCCAGGTGTCCTGTGCCAGGTGCAGCTGCAGGAGTCAGGACCTGGCCTGGTGAAGCCCTCACAGACCCTGTCCCTCACCTGTGCTGTCTCTGGTTACTCCATCACCAGTGGTTCCTGGAGCTGGATCCGTCAGCCCCCAGGGAAGGGGCTGGAGTGGATAGGGGAGATATGTAGTAGTGGTAACACTTACTACAACCCATCCCTCAAGAGCCGAGTGTCCATCTCCAGAGACACGTCCAAGAACCAGTTCTCCCTGCAGCTGAGCTCCCTGACCACTGAGGACACAGCCACCTATTACTGTGCCAGAGACACAGTGAGGGGACCTCAGTGTGAGCCCAGACACAAACCTCCTGCAGGGTGCCCAGGGCCAGCAGGGGGCGCTCAAGACACAGGAGTCAGGTCAGCCCAGGAGCAGGTGCAGAGGGAGGAGAGAGCTGTCACCTGAGGCCCTCAGGTTCCTGCCCAGCCAGCACCTGCGTGACTCCACCTTGCATGGAGATTCTTGAGGTCCCTCCTCTGCCAGACCCTCTGAAGCTTCCCCTTCTCTGGGTCAGGGTTGTCTGAATTTCTCACTCTGAGCACAGGCTTCTCATCCATACTTCCTTGTGAAGCTAATTATTTTACAATGACATTTCCCACATGGTGACTTTTATGTGAACTTTATGAACTTATCTTTCTAATACTGTGGATTGAATACAAGGTGCGCTAACCCTGGTGCTCCATCCCAGCCCTGTTTGTGTCTTAGTTTGAGTCATGTTCCCCTAAGATGCCCAGACTGCCCTTGAAAGAGTTGTCCTCCTCCCTTGGCCTCCTGAGCACCTGGGTGACAGGTGAGCTCCACCGTGTACAGGTCAATTTTCTGAACTTCTGCTGCCATGTTGTATCCTCTCATGCTCAGGTGGGTCCCCTGTCACCTTCCCATGACTCCTTCCCATTCCCAGTCCACTCACTGTCTTCCTGTGATAGATCAGGTCATCACATATGTGCCATCCTGAAACCCAAATAGTGGGAGAAACTTTCACCCTGGGGACCTTGGCAATGATAAGAACAGGAGTGTTCAAGTAAAACATTGTTAGAGGTCACTGAGGCTGCCACACCTCCAGCCATCAGAGCACAGCATGGCAGCAAGGAATTCTCTGACCCAAGTGCCCATGGACGGTGCTGAGGAACATGGACAGAAGCCTTAAACCTTGTTAAAACCCACAGAAATGTGTGTGTTCACAGTGAACTTTGGTGGATGTGAGCCGTCTCTCTCAGGATGAGGGTCTGTGACACCCACACCCACACCCAGGCCCAAAGGCAGAGGTGTCCACTCTCATGCAACTGTGTGAGGCCCATGGACAGGAGTGACCTGAGCAAGGTGCTGAAGGAAAAGGTTCTCCCTTGGCAAAGACCCAGGAGTGAGGGTGGTCAGCTTGGCATGGACTGTTGAAACTGCAGGTCAGCTCTGTCACTGGCCTCTGGACCCTGAAGGCATGCTGTGCCCAGGTCCACTCTGACCTCATCTTGCTGAGAGGTGACCCTGAGCCTGAGAAGCCACAGGACACCTGGCTACTGGGGGGAGGCAGCTTGCTGCCTGCCTGTGTTTCCAGCCACTGTGGCTGGACTGCAGGTCACAGACAGGGATGCCCTGGGCTCTGTCCCTGCTCAGGTCAGCGCCCACCCTGTCCTGAGAGTGCATCTTCAGTCTGGGTGAGGATGAGCAGTGGCCATTTTTATATCCCAAGTAATTCTAAGTTAATCCAGATTCATCCAGAAAATGAAAGCATTTGTGTATTTTCAGTATATGTTTTTAGAGCTTTAGTATTGATTTTGTATTATACAGTCGTAAGTTGCCAAGTTAGAGTGCTGTGTTTTATAACCACTTGTGCTCCTTATATTTCTGTCAATAAAACTTCCAACATCTTCTTTATTTCAATATTTTATCTGTGGGTGTTAGTGCAAAATGTGTGGTTCATTTTGATGTATTCACAGATACATTAGCAAATATTATAGCAGAGACGTTGCTTCCTGCCTATAATTCCTACCTGGTATCATCTCTTTGAATTATTATCTATTTTTCTTCATATTAAACACGAAAACAATGATGTTCATTTGTTGTATGCCTCTGTGGCCTGAGAAATACTAGAATAATAATTTAGCATTATACATTTTTTGTACTTGAGTGAACAATATTAGATATTGCATCTGAATACAGACAGAATTGTCCCAATGTCTGTTTTCCCCTGTGGTCTAGACTGTTTCCTGTGCCTCAGTGAAACCCCAGGTCTTGCACTGAGGACCTTGCTCAGCTCCCTCCTGAAGCCTGGGGGATCCTGGGGTCACTTCCCTTTAATCCAAAGCCCCTCCCTTGTACAGACGCTGTCTCTGATTGCTTAAGACCATTTTTCTGATTATGATATTTTACATAGTTAAAAAAATAACATTTAGGGATTTACAGTTGACTATGTGTTGAAAAACCTGAATATGAATTGATGTGTTGTATGTTGTGGTCTTTCTCATGTGAGGGTGTTTCATCACCAACATCACTAAGAATGTCAGCATCTCTCCATCAGACAGCAGCTGGCCATTCCAGCTGTATTTCACACTTACACTGAAACCTAGCTCTAGTGAGGCAGAGGACAGCACCCTGACACAGGGGTGCCAGGCACCATGATGGATCCCAGGCTGTGCACACCCAGCTGTTCATCACCTGTCCCTCCTGGGTGTGGGGAGCCCACCAGCTGCTCTGCCCCAGTCACTGTGAAGCACAGCCTGGCTGTGGGCCACAGGTGCCCTGTGAGCTGCAGAGCCCCAGGACAAGGCCCTCTCTGCACGTGGCCCTCACCACCCATCCTCACCCCCACCCTCCCTACACCTTCCCATCTCCAGGGGCCACTGTCCTCTCTCTTTCCAGGACCTGATGCAGTAGCTTCCCCACATGAGGGATGGTGTGGTGATGGTCTCCCTCTGCCTGACCCATTCCCGCTAGGTCCATGTGCTCCAGGGCCATGTCCTAGGCCAGGAGGGACGGGATGCCATTCTTGTTGGCTGAATGACATTCCTCCTCTGTGGATAGAATATATTCCCCTTATTAATTAAGGGACAAAGTGGTGATCAGGAAAAGTACTTTAACACTCATGGAGTTAAGGAGTTAAGGACAGGCCTCTTGGACTCCACATCCCACCTCCTGTGAACCCTGGGCAGAGGTCCTTCCCTTCCCCACCCACAAACCCTCACGCTGTTCCAGCCAATGTCTCTACTGCCTCAGGGCAGGCTGCACATGGTGGACTCTCCTGCCCACTGCTGTCCAAGATGATCCTGCAGCTAGTAGACATACAGTGCAGGGGTCTTAGGAGGACTTGCTCCCAGGATCCTCTAGTCGTGGCATTAGAAAAACTCTGTGTAGGGGTCACATCTGGGACAAAGCTCTGCCTGAGCAAACTTCTGTCCAGGGCATTCTATGAAATGCAGGTGGAGTTTCTAATTAAAGTGGCATTGATCCACACATCAGGAAAACCTATTATGCCCCATCATCTGCTAGATTCCTAATTATCTGCATTGATAATATCATCAAATTTCACAAGGGACACAGTTCAACTGTGGCCTCCATGACACACATCAATAGTTAAAGGGAACTAAAAACTCCTGGTAATAGGATGCTCCTCTGATGGGTCTGTGAGAGCAGGAGATCACAGCCCTGTGACCTTAATGTCCACCTGTGCTGCTGCTCCTCCAAGAGTGACCTCTGTGACATGCCAGGCATCTCCACCATCACCATGAAGGACACACAGGGCTGCCTCCACCAGGTGACCTTCCTTCTCCTGTGACTGCCTGAGCTGAAGGAGACCCACTGCACATCGGTGGTCAAGCAGAGCCACCCTGGAGCTGACCCACCAGAGACAGGGACTCACTTGATTAATCCTCCTCAAGCCCAGGACCTTGAGAGGTGGACCTGTCCTCTCCTGGTTGACCCAGTGTCACCCACATGGCTTCTCCTGCACTAGCTCTTCCCCCAGAACCAAAGGCCAAGGAGCCCAATGTCTGAGCACATTTGAGATCCTGCCCAGGTGATCAGAGGCAAAGGGTCTGGTTGACCCTGAGGGACAGCAGCTGTGACCCTGGGAGGAGCAGTCTGGGTTCCACTTGCTCTGCCCCAGTCAGACGTCCCCAGAGGCAGAGAGGCCCAGAGACCAGGGAAGGCAGGACAGGAGCTCACAGGTGGGCTGGGGAGGGCTGCACAGTGTCCATGCACTTTGTTCCAGGAGGAAGGAGAAGCCCAAATCCAGGGGCACTGCAGGAATGCTCCTGGCATTTGGGACGCTGTAGCTGCTGCTGACAGTGGGGACCTGCTGCCTGGGGCCACAGCACATGGGTCTGCAGAGCAGGGGGGAGAGTGGACAAGCTGAGCCCTCCACATCTGTGGTCCCAGCTGAAGGACTTTCCCCATCTGCACCATCTCAGACTGAGGCTAAGAGGACGAGGGTCCAGGGACCTGCGCTCCACCCTGCACTCACTGCTGCCCTGGTGGGGACGATGGCACAGCTCTGCTCACACACTTATGTATCAGTACAGCTGCTTCAAGTCAGCCAAAGGTGCAGAGGGGAGTGGGAATCCAGAGGCAGAAGCAGTGAGCTGACAGGGGCCCAGAATTCTGAATATGGAGTGTCATCCAAAAGGACCTTCATGGTCCTTAGATGGACATTGGGTGAAACAAACCCACACCCTGTTCTTCATCCAAGAAGGGGCTGCAGAAACCCCACAAGCCCTGTCCTGTACTGTCCATGAGCTGCTTCATGGAGCAGAGGGATTGAGGAGAGAAGCACATACCTAGATGCTTGGCTAGTATGTCACTTACATCTTCCTGGACAGCATGAGCAACATGTTTAATATTATGAGTTAATCTTTCGTGAATAAAATGTCACCAACATCTCCTACTTGCTCAAGCTTGCCCTGAGCACTGTCATCTATGAGGCCTCCACCCAGAGCTGCTATATAGCAGGAGGACATGCAAATAGGGCCTCCCTCTGCTCATGAAAACCAGCCCACCTGACCCTGCAGCTCTGCACAGGAGCCCAACCCTGGACTCCCAGTTCAGCCCACTCAGGGATCAGGACTGAACACAGCTGCTCACCATGGAGAGTGTGCTCAGCTGGGTTTTCCTGGTGGCTGTTTTCAAAGGTAATAAATGGAGAACAGAGATCCTGAGTGTGTGAGGGGACAGGAGTGAGAGGGAGAGTGGATGAGTGACAGTGTCCTGACCAGGCTGCCTCTGTGTTTGCAGGTGTCCAGTGTGAGGTGCAGCTGGTGGAGTCTGGGGGAGGCCTGGTGCAGCCTGGGGGTTCCCTGACACTCTCCTGTGCAGCCTCTGGATTCACCTTCAGTAGCTACTGGATGCACTGGGTCCGCCAGGCTCCAGGGAAGGGGCTGGAGTGGGTTGGCTGAATCAACCCAAGTAGTGGTAGCAACTACTACCCAGACTCTGAAGGGCCGATTCACCATCTCCACTGACAACTCCAAGAACACGCTGCATCTGCAAATCAGCAGTCTGAGAACCGAGGACACGGCCACCTATTACTGTGCCAGAGACACAGTGAGGGGACCTCAGTGTGAGCCCTGACACAAACCTCCTGCAGGGTGCCCAGGGCCAGCAGGGGGCGCTCAGCACACAGGGAGCTCAGGTCAGCCAGGAGCAGGTGCAGAGGGGGTGGGGATGGACTCCTGCATCTGGGGCCTCTCATGGACCAGCTTCCCAGGGGAGCTCTGTGTACATATTGTCTGTACTGACCTGTGACTTCTCTGAAAGTAAAACTTTGGATTTTTAATTATTATTTCCATTTTATTAGCACATCAATATTTTAAGTTATATTGCATTTCAATTTGACATAATTTAATAATTATGCAATAGAATTTCTTTCCCTTCACAACCTAACATTTCTCTCTCCCTCCCCTCCTCTTTACCCCTCCCTCCTGACCATCTTCCTCTTCCTTTTCCTAACACACCTTTTTAATGATCTGTTTACATTAGTGCTTCTTAGAGCACATAAGGGAAAATCCACTGTGGTGTCCTCATGCAGGTGCACAGGTGGTTGGTCAATTTCCTCCCACCTCCCCTCCCATCTCTGCCCCTTTTTCCTCTCCCTTGATCCTCTTCCTCTCCTCCCTCCTCCCTCTTCTGTTTCCTTGGGATTCCTCCCAGAACTTCTTCTATTTTTTTGGTCTGGAATTTGTATTTCAAAGTAAACAGTTGACATTTCACCCTCTGAATCTGGCTTAATGAACATGATATTCTCCAGTTCCACCCACTGACCAGAAAATGCCCTAATTTCCCTCTTCCTGTGGCTGAGTGAGACCCTCTTCTGTGTATTCACCACCTTCTCTTTATCCATTCATCTATGATGGGCATCTGGTACATTATGTATATAGCTGTTTTCAGAGCCAGGTGCTCTTTACACACTGACCTGGGCTCACCCTCCCCAGGGCAGGCAGCTGTCAGTTCACACCAAGGCTGCAGCCTCCTCTTCCAGACCAGAGCACGGGATCCCAGAGTCCTCAGCCCATGGACACACACACACACACACACACACACACACACACTCTCTCTCTCTCACACACACACTCTCTCACACTCACACACATTCACACACACTCACACACACACTCTCTCTCACACATTCATATACATACACACAGAGTCATACACACTCACACACACACACACAGTCAACACACACACAGTCATACACACGCACATTCACACTCTCACACACTGACTTACACACACACACACACACACTCTCTCACTGAGACACAATGGAAACCTGTGTCTGCTACTCAGCCTACCACACTGTGTCCTTAGCTGTCATCATAGAAACGTCCTTTGACACAGTGGTTCTCCTGGTGACTGCACAGCTGCCCTCCACCCTTGGCCACATCTCCTCCTCATCTCTCCCTGGTGACCTCTCCCACCCTGGTTCATGGGTTGCCTGAGCCTCTTCCTGGGCAGGTGGCGTCCTGCATGTGCATGTGGTGTCCATGGGTCCTGTTGCTGCTGGGCTCCACCCCAGGGACCATGGCAGTGTCTGGAGTCAGTCTGGGTGTCTGCAGGGCAGTGGGCCTCTTCTGGCCCTGGGCGGTAGAGAGCTCCCTGCTGCCTCCCACCTCACAATCCCAGAGCCCAAATTCCAGCTCTGCCAGGCTCAGGGACCCTGTGCCCACCTTAAGCCTCATCTCAGTTCATCCCACAAAGTGACTTGGCTGTGACTCACTGACCTGGACACCCTCAGCTCACCTGGTCTCAGTGTGCACAGAGGGTACTGGGTCCACTCCTCATCCCTGTGTCCCTGGGGTGTGGGGTGAGTGACCTGAGTGTGCACTAGGAAGGAGCAGGGTGCCCACAGCAGACACAGGTGCAGGACAGGGAAAGACCACACACCTGTGGGAGCTGGAGCCCACTCTGCCCATCCTGAGGTCCTTGAAGATGAGGCTGGTCCAGGCCTGGCCTGTGTCCACCCAGCTGGGGACTGATGGGAGCCTTGGAGCCTGGGGTTTCAGGACCTGGGAAAATTACAACTGTGATTCCCTCTCATGTGTTGCAGGACCATCCCGAGGTCCCCTGTCCTGGCTCTGCTCCTTCATTCATTGTTAGTCACCCATCAGTCCCTCCTGCCATGTCTCTGTGCCTGCTGTTTACTTCTCCCAGGTGCAGTCTGGGCAGACCTGGTGGGACCTGGGCCATCCCCCTGTCCTGTAGTTGGCTGTGGCATCATGGCTGTGGGCAGAGAGGCAGAAGGGAAGCCGTGGGCAGGGTGAGCTCTCTGCGGAAAGGCAGGTGAGGACGTGGACTGGACCTGAGTGGTGCTGGGCAGGCTGTCTGCATGGCCACCCTGACACACCCAGGAAAGAGTGGGGGCTGGTCCTCAGGATTGTGTCCTCTGCAGTTCTCCTCTGACTGCAGCTGCCCAGCCAGGCCCTGCCCTGAGCCCCATCACAGCCCTGAAAACTTCTTATTTTGAGGCAGGTTCTCCCTAAGAAGCCCAGTGTCACCCTGAACTAGTCATCCTCCTGCCTCAGCCTCCTCAGGGCCTGGGGATATAGGTGAGCCCCACCATGCCCAGCTGGACTTCATGAACTCTGAGGCCACGTCTCATCCCCTCATGTTCAGATAGGCCCCCTCTCCCCTTCCCGTGACTCCTGCCCATTCCCAGTCCCTCCAGTGCCCTTGCAGTTATTGATCAGGTCACATACTCACCTGAATACTGACGCCCACATAATACCAGAACTGTCCACCCCTGGGCACCCTTGGCAATGACTGGAGGCAGTTCTTGTTCTCCTATGATAAGGGGGGATTGTCCTAGGCAACCAGTTGTTGGAGACCACTGAGGCTGCCAAACCTCTAGCCATCACAGCACAGCACCACAGTGACATATTGTCTCACCCACGTGCCCATGGACTGAGCTCAGAAATGCTGAGAGAAGTCCCAACCTTGTCAGAATCCACAGAGCTCTGTTTAGTCAGAGTGAGCTTTGGTGGATGTCAGAGACCAGTTCCAACAGGGGGTCTCAGGAGACAAACAGATGGTGAGGAGTCGGCAAAAGAGGGGGTGGAGAAACAACACAGACACCAAAGTGAAGGTGTTGATCCCAATCTTTACTTGTGAAGTTGATCATATATACTTTTCATTTTGGCAGGCTCACAGTACTTTGTGGTTACAAAACAGGAATCATTATTCAAAGAAACAAAATATTACCTAACTACAATTAGAATAGAAGAATGTATCTTGGCTTATGCATAAGCAAGCATTTGTACTTTCAGTTCACATTTTGCTTTGAGCTGTTTCTGCTTAGTTAACTTTTAATAATAGTTACAAATGTCCCAAACTATTGGCCTATACCTTTACTATTCTTTCTTGACTCACTGACTGGAACCGGTGCCATGGTTACAGCAAGTGGTTGACTTGTTATTAATTTTAATCAAACAAGAGTAAGAGCACAAACCATTGTACACAGGAACAAGAACAAGTTGCACAATACTAAGCACTAATCTGTCTTCTTAACATTAATTTTTCTTCTCTAGATTTTAATATAATTTCTCAAAACTTCCTTGACAGGAATACAGGGAGTTTTTCATTAGATATTAACAATTTACACTCCACAGCTGAATCATTGCATTTAGAGCAAACAGATCTATGCTTTAGAAGTAGTTGCATTAATTGGGAAAGTCGTGTTTTTTTTCCTTCATACTTAATGGTCATATGAGAAATTGCAACTATACTTATTAAAGGAATACAAAAACAAACCAGCCCATTCCCAGAAACATACTGCACTCCTCCAGAGGATGGACGCCTTGCGCCATCCACCTCAGTAGGGCCTTGCCATTGCCTGAGTCAGGGGAGGGGCGCAGCAGGTGGATGTGACCTGTCTACTCCTCATGATGAGGCTGTGTGTCAACCGCACACAACTCCCAGGGCTCCAATGGCAGAGGTGTCCACTCCTCATGCAGCTCTGTGTGGCCTGTGGGCAGGGGTGGCCTGAGCAAGGTTTTGGAGGGTGAGGGGCTCCCTTGGCAAAGACCAGGAGGGAGAGTGGTCAGCTCTGCATGGACTGTGGGAGCTGCAGGTCAGGTCTGCCACTGATCTGAGGGCCCTGAAGACACAAGATGTCCAGGACCACTCTGACCTCATCTTGCTGTGAGGTGACCATGACCCTGGATGCCCCAGGACACCTGGCTGCTGGGGAGAGGCAGCTTGGAGCCTGCCTGGGTTTCAGCCCCTGAGGCTGGGCTGCAGGGTCACAGACAGAGACACCTGGGCTCTGTCCCTGCTCCTGTCCTGAGAGTCCAGCTCCAGCGGGGTGACCATGAGTGTAGGCAATGTTTATACCCAGATTGTCCTAAGGTACTTCTGGCCCATTCCATGGGATCAGATCATTGGTGTATTTTCAAAGGACGTGTTTAGAGCTGTAGTGTAGATTGTTGTGCGTGATCAATTTGTAAGTTTCAAGTAAGAGTGTCATGTTGTCTAACAACTGCGGCCCCTTACATTTCTGTCAGTAATCCTTCCAGGTTTGTCCACAGTTTAGTATTTTATTTGTGAATATAGCTGTGCAAAATGTGTGGTTCATTTGACATATTTATAGATACATGAGCAAAATTTTATAGATTTTAAGATCTGTTCCTTTTTGCCCATATTTCTACCTGAATTTCCTTGTCTGTTATCATCTCTGCATTTACTATGTATTTTTCTTCATATTAAATACAATACCTTGGGCTGGGGTTGTGGCTCAGTGGTAGAGTGCGCGTCTAGCATGCGCAAGGCCGTGGGTTCAATCCTCAGCACCACATAAAAATAAATAACTAAAGTAAAGGTACTGTGTCCAACTACTTCTAAAAAATGTTAAGAAAATAATAAATAAATATAATACCGTGATGTTCTTTCGATGTATAACTCTGGTAACCTGAGACATACCTGAATAATAAGTTAGCACTGTAAATTTTATTGTAATTTCATGAACAATAGGGAAATTTCATCTATCTAAAGACAGAATTTTCCCCATTTCCATCTTCCCCAGTGTCTAGTTTCTGTCTGCTTTGCCTCATTGAGAACTCAGGACTTACTCTGGGGGCCTTGCTCAGCTTATAACCAAGCCTGGTGGGTGCTGGGGTCACCTTCCATAAACATGACAACCCTCATTTGCACAGACTCTGTGTTTGATTGCTAAAGGTCACATTTCTGACTATAACAACTGCACAGAGTTAAGTAAATTAGATTTCGGTACTCACAGTTCAATATATTTTGAAAGACCTGAAGAACTAAGCAATGAGGTGTTACAGGTTGTTATCTTTCTCATGTGAGGGTGCTTGATCATCCACATCACTAAGAATGTCAGCATCTGTCTCCATCAGACACACACCTGGCCATTCCAGCTGTATTTTCACACTTACACTGAAACCTAGCCCTAGTGAGGCAGAGGACAGCACCCTGACATAGGGGTGCCAGGCGCCATGATGGGTCCCAGGCTGTGCACACCCAGCTGTCCATCACCTGTCCCTCCTGGGTGTGGGGAGCCCACCAGCTGCTCTGCCCCAGTCACTATGAAGCACAGCCTGGCTGTGGGCCACAGGTGCCCTGTGAGCTGCAGAGCCCCCGGACAAGGCCCTCTCTGCACGTGGCCCTCACCACCCATCCTCACCCTCACCCTCCCTGCACCTTCCCATCTCCAGGGGCCACTGTCCTCTCTCTTTCCAGGACCTGATGCAGTAGCTTCCCCACATGAGGGATGGTGTGGTGATGGTCTTCCTCTGCCTGACCCATTTCAGCTGGGTCCATGTGCTCCAGGGCCATGCCCAGGACCAGGAGGGACAGGATGCCATTCTTTTTTGCTAAATTACATTCTTCCCCTCTATGGACAGCATAGTTTTGAAATATTCACTAAGGGACAATCAGGTGATGATGAAAACTGCTTCGACACTCATGGGACTGGAGTTAAGGACAGGCCTCTTGGGCCCTGTCTCAAGTATTGGGCACATTGGGCAGAAGTCCTGTCCCCAAGCCTTAGGCTGTCCCTCCCCATGTCTCTGCTGGCCTCAGTCCATGCTGCACAGGGTGGGGGTCTCCTGTCTGCTGCCCTCCAAGGTCGCCTTGTTCCTAGTAGACCTACAGTGCTGGGGTCTTAGGAGGACTTACTCTCAGGATCCACTAACCATTGCCCTAGGGGGCCTCTGTGTAGGGGACACACCTAGGACAAAGCTCTGCCTGAGCACCAGGGCTACCCAGGGCATCCTCTGCAAACCAGGTGGAGGAAGACCTACCTCCACACTCTGGCACCCTGTGTGCCTGCAGAGTTACTCCATGGGTGCTCCCAGGTTAGCTGCTGAGTGACTATTCAGCACCCAGATCAGAGCCGGCACAGACCAACCCTTCACCCAGTCCCAGGGCTCTGTCCACACCTTTAGATGCTCACTATGACCATCTCAGGCCCCAGCACCAGTGTGGCTGAGTCCAGTCTGTGCTGCTCTAAGCAGCTCCTGAGGCTGAGGGTTCACAAGGAGAGAGCTGTGCTGCAGCAGGTTCTGGAGACCAGGGAGCAAACACCCAGGTGTTGCTCCTGACCAGGGTCCTGAGGCTGCAGCACCCCATGGCTGGAGGCAGGAGAGAAAGAGAGGAGATGGGGCTGGACCCCTGAGTGGTGCTGGGGTCCCACTGGGGCTCAGGGTGCCAGAAAGGCTCTACCAGCCCTGGGGGAATCCAGGTGACCAGTACCAGGATATCAGGTGTCCTCCCCATTCTCTCCACCCTCATGGACATGCTGAGGGTGACAGTGCAGCTACATTGGTGGCAGGTGGCTGTGCTTCCTGAAAGACACCAAGGCAGTTCTTCCAGAGAGAGACCCTGCTTCCCCCAAGCCTACAGTGCCCAGGAAGAGAAATGGAGGATGAGACCACAGAAGACAGACAGATAGATAGATAAATAGATAGATAAATAGATAGATAGATCAATCGATGGAGAACTGTTAATATAGTTTATATAGATAGGTGGTGGATGATAGATAGATACACAGACAGAAGCTGAGAGTAAATGAAGATCAATTAAAACTGTGCCTTGAAACAGCACCAAGTCCATGCAGATGTTGGCTAGAACTCCTTCCAGGCCCCTTAAAACAGGGGCTCTCCTCATATGTGGTCCTCTACAGAGTCAGCTCCTGATACCCGAAAGTGAGGACAGAGCCTGGGTTTCTCCCTGCCCACACTTGTGCCCTGTGCCCACCACAGATGGCAGCAGCATGTGGACCTGAGGGCTCTGTGCCAACTGGATGCTCCTGAGCTGAAGGAGGCCCTCACAGGGAGGCACAGTCTTCCCCCTGCAGGGAGCCTCTGAGGCCCTCAGCTGGACGCCTCCCTGGAGAGCAGGTGGCAGCAGAGGGGAGAAGACACACAGCACATTTCCAATGCAGGACGGTTCTGAGGACCTCACCAGTGTGTGCACCTGGGAGCTGGAGGAGGGTCAGGGCAGCAGTCATGTCCAGGGTGAGAGCAGAAGACCAGATAAGCAGTCACTCTCTCACACATGAGCTGTTGGATACAGTGAACCAGCACTCATGCTTTTGTGTGTGATTTTACATCTGGACCAGGGAGTTAGTGCTGAGATCTCCATCATGAGTTTTTGCATGAAAAGAATAAATAATGGACAATAGGTGAAAAATGGATATGATCACAAAGTTAATTGTACTTGCCTGAATGTTCCTCTGTCCACCATGCTGCCCATGGCACTCCCACCTGCTCTCAGAACTGCTCTACCTGGGCCTCCACCCAGATCTGCTATATAGCAGGAGAACATGCAGATAGGGCCTCCCTCTGCTCATGAAAACCAGCCCACCTGACCCTGCAGCTCTGCACAGGAGCCCAGCCCTGGACTCCCAGCTCAGCCCACTCAGGGATCAGGACTGAACACAGCTGCTCACCATGGAGACTGTGCTCAGCTGGGTTTTCCTGGTGGCTGTTTTCAAAGGTAATGAATGGAGAACAGAGATCCTGAGTGTGTGAGTGGACAGCAGTGAGAGAGAGAGTGGATGAGTGCCAGTGTCCTGACCAGGCTGCCTCTGTGTTTGCAGGTGTCCAGTGTGAGGTGCAGCTGGTGGAGTCTGGGGGAGGCCTGGTGAATCCTGGGGGTTCCCTGCGACTCTCCTGTGCAGCCTCTGGATTCACCTTCAGTAGCTATGCGATGAACTGGGTCCGCCAGGCTCCAGGGAAGGGGCTGGATTGGGTCTCATACATTAGTAGTGGTAGCAGTTCCATCTACTATGCCGATTCTGTGAAGGACCAATTCACCATCTCCAGAGACAACTCCAAGAACTCGCTGTACCTGCAAATGAGCAGTGTGAGAGCCGAGGACACGGCCACCTATTACTGTGCTAGAGGGGACAGTAATAGTGAGGGGACCTCAGTGTGAGCCCAGACACAAACCTCCCTGCAGGATGCTCTTGGCCAGCAGGGGGCGCTCAGCACACAGGAGCTCAGGTCACCCAGGAGCAGGTGCAGAGGGAGGAGAGAGTAGCTCAGTTCAGCCCTGAGGTTCCTGACCACTCAGCACCTCCTGACTCCACCTTGCCTGCAGATTCTTGAGGTCCCTCCTCTGCCAGACCCTCTGTGAGGTGATTCTTCTCTAGGTCTTGCTTGTCTGGAATTCTCTCAGCACAGATGAGGCAATTTTGCAGATGGAGGTTACTTTTCAGTGATATTTCCTGAACAGCGCATTTCAAGTGAAGTTTACAGACTTTTCTTTTTAGGACCGGGGATTGAATCCAGAGTGTTCCACCCTTGAGCTCCATTCCTGGCTTATTTTTGTCTTATTTTGTTCTCCCTAAGATGCTCAGGCTGACCTTGAAGTTATGATTCTCCTGCCTCAGCCCTCAGTGTCCCTGGGGCTCCAGGTGAGCTCCCCCACACCTGTTGAACTTTACAAACTCCTGATGCCATGTCTTACTCCCTGTCTGTTCAGATGGATCCTCTGTCCCCTTCCCATGACTCCTTCCCATTCCAACTTCCCCTACTGTCCTTCCTTTGATGGATCAGGTCACAGTGCACACATTATAGGAGCTCATTTAGTGACCATACTTTCTAACCCTGGGGACCATTGGTAATGTCTGGAGGGAGTTGTTTTTACATGTTAAGGATGAGTTGTCCTGGCTTCTAGATTTTAGAGACCACAGAAAGGAATTATCTGACACAAATATCCATGGACTGAGCTGGAAATGTTGACAGAAAACCTTAAAACTTATTAAAATGCATAGAAATGTGTATATTCAGAGTGAACCTTGATGTGCGGGAGCTGTCTGTCCCTCATGACGAGCCTCTATGACACGCACACCTCACATCTAGGGCTCCAAAGTGTGGACACTCCACTCATCATGAAGGTGTGCATGCCCTGTGGACAAGGTTGACCTGAACAAAGTTTTGGAGAGACAGGGTCTCCATTTGCAAAGACCCAGGAGAGAGGATGGTGAGCTGTGCATGGACTGTGGGAGCTGTAGTTCAGCTCTGGTGGGGCCTAAGGACTCTCAAGAAAGGCTGTGCCCAGGACCACTCTGACCCCATCTTGCTGTGAGGTGACCCTAAGCCTGAGAAGCCTCAGGACACCTGGCTGCTGGGGAGAGACAGCGTGGAGCCTGCCTGGGTTTCCAGCCACTGTGGCTGCATTGCAGGGTCACAGACAGGGTCACCTGGGCTCTGTCCCTGCTCACATCAGTGCTCAACCTGTCCTGAGAGTCCAGCTACAGTCTGGGTGAGGATGAGCAGTGGCAATATTTATATCCCAGATTGTCCTAAGCTAGTCTTTGTTCTCTCCACAGAATTAATCATTTGTGTATTTTCAAAATATGTGCTTAGAGCTATAGTATTGATTTTGCATAATAAATTTGTAAGTTGCCATGTCAGAGTGTTATGTTTTATAATGATTTTTGCCACTTATATTTCTGTCAATGATACTTCCAAGTTTCTCTATATTTTAATATTTTATTTTGGATATAATTGTGCAAAATGTGTGGTTCATTTTGATGAATTTATACATACATAGGCAAAATTTTATAGCAGAGTAGTTGCTTCTTGCCCATATTTCCTACCTGAAATTTTCCTGCCTGTTATCATCTCTGCAATTTACTCTATATTTTTCTTCATATTAAATACAAATACACTGATATTTCTTTGTTGTATACCTCTGGTGGCCAGAGGTATACCTGAGTAATAGTTGACATTGTACAATTTATTGTAATTTAGCAAACAAAAGGGATATTTCATCTGAATAAAGACAAAAGGAATACCTATCTTCCCCATTGGTCTAGTTTCTGTGTGCTTTGTCTTATTGACACCTCAGGGCTTGCTCCAGGGGCCTTGTTTAACCCATGCCTGAGCCTGGTGGATGCAGGGATTATTTCCTCTAAACATTGTGTCCCTCACTTGCAGAGTCTCTGTGTTTGATTGCTGAAGCTCACACTTCTGACTATAACAATTTTACTCGGGTAAGTAAATTAGATTTAGGTATTGACAGTTGAATATATTTTTAAAAACTTGAGTATAAATTAATATGTTGTATTTTGTTTTATTTTACATGTGATGGTGTTTCATTGTTAACATGATTAAAAATGTCAGCATCTCTCTCCATCAGACACACAGCTGTCCATTCCAGCTGTATTTTCACACTTACACTGAAACCTAGCTCTAGTGAGGCAGAGGACAGCACCCTGACACAGGGGTGCCAGGTGCCATGATGGGTCCCAGGCTGTGCACACCCAGCTGTCCATCACCTGTCCCTCCTGGGTGTGGGGAGCCCCACAGGTGCTCTGGCCCAGTCACTGTGAAGCACAGCCTGGCTGTGGGCCACAGGTGACCTGTGAGCTGCAGAGCACCAGGACAAAGCGTGGGGAGTGGTAACAGTTACTGGGAGACCACAGTCTGATATTGGGGTCCCTGATGACTTCATAGCTGTAGCATACTTGGTGACTGGGAAAGTTTCTGGGCAAAGGTATAGAATGCCTGGTTGCTATTGAAATGTCCTCCATGCTAGAGTCTTATCAGCCTTGACCTCCTCCTCAGCACAGCAGCTCCAGGGAATGAAGGAACTTCCTTGCTAAATAACCACAATGTTTCACCAGTTCTGTAGGCATAACATCCTACACCTCACCTCCGGTTCTTTGTCCACTATCACAACCTGAAAGCCCTTTTGCAAACCTACTGATTATATTGTAGATAATAATAGAATTCACCATTTCTGTACATGGTGACCGAACTATTAACATCTTAATAGCAACAATTTGAGGTTGAATACAACTTAATGTTGTATACTGTTCCTAATGGGATCTGTTATCATTGTCCTTCCCCTTACACAAGAGATATTGGAACCCTGAAGGGGGCACTATAAGCCAATAGGGTAAAAATGTTAATGCCAAAGATCCACAGTGCTAGAAGGGAAGACACACAATAAACATAAAAAGACCAGGGAAGAAAGTGCCCCAAACAAATCAAGATATGGCATTATTAGAATCCATGGCCAGCACCACAGAAGAATTACAGTGAGGGAGTTCAGGATGCACATAATTAAAATGTTCTGTGGATTAATGGATAATATAAGAGAGCCACTACAGGAGCATAAGATCATTTTGATAGAGAGTTACATAAGCAAATACAGGAAGAAAAGATTACTTCAATGGGGAGATAGAGGTTCTAAAAATTACCAAACAGAAATCCTTGAAATGAAAGAGACAATAAACCAAATTAAACCTCCAATTGAAAGAATCATTAACAGGTTATACCACGTGGAAGACAGGATGTCAGACAATGAAGACAAAATATATAATCTTGTAAATAATGTAGACCACACAGTGAAAATAGTAAGAAACCATGAGCAGAACATTCAAGAAAGATGGATAGCATAAAAAGTCTGAATTTAAAAGTTATTGGGATAGAGGAAGGCATAGAGTGGCAAAACAAAGGAATGAAAAATGTATTCAATAAAATAATAAGAGAAAATTTTCCAAACATGAAGAATGAATTGGAAAACCAAATACAAGAGACTTACAGAATGCCAAATGTACAAATCACAACAGATCCATGCAAAACGCATTATAATAAAAATGCCTCATGTAACGAATGAGAAGAGAATTTTAAAAGCTACAAGAGAAAGGAATCAGAATACATACAGAGAAAAATCAATTAGGTTATGTACAGATTTTTTAACCCTGACCCTGAAAGCTAGAAGATCCTGAAAAAAAAAATACATCAAGCTCTGAAAGAAAATGGATGTCAAACAAAAATCTTGTATCCAGCAAAATTAATCTTTAGAACTGATGATGAAATAAAAACCTTCCATAAAAACAAAAGTTAAAAGAACTTCCAGCTAGAAACCCTGCATTACAAAACATACTCGGCAAAATATTCCATGTAGAGAAAATGAAAAACAACCAAGGAAAATCAACAGAGGGTATATTGCACCAAAGGAAAAACCAATCAAAGCAAAAAACAAGTCAAGTTCAATACAAAAAATAAACAAAAATGCCTGGGAATAGAAATCATATCAAAATAATGACCATGAATGTTAATGGTTAACTCACCAATCAAAAGACATAGGCTAGCAGAATGGATAAAAAACAATAATATTCTGCCTTCAAGAGACTCATCTCAGAGGATGAGATATACACAGACTAAAGGTGAAATGTTGGGGAAAATCATACCACTCACCTGGACTGAGGAAGCAAGCAGGGGTTTCCATCCTCATATCAAATAAAGTCGACTTCAGGACTAAGTCAATCAAAGGGAAAAAGAAGGACATTTCAAACTGCTTAAGGGAACCATTCATCAACAAGACATAATGATTATCAATATATATGCCCCCCAACTGGAGAATCTACATTTATCAAAAACCCTCCTGTCAAGTTCAGGAGTCAAATAGACCACAACACAATAATTCTGAGTGGCTTTAAGACACCTCTTCACCACTGGATAGATCTTCCTAACAAAAGCTGAACAAAGAAACATAGAACTCAATAATAGGACATATATAGAATATTTAATCCATCAATGAATGAATACACTTTCTTCTCAGCAGCACATGGATTCTTCTCTAAAACAGAACATGTATTATGCCTCAATTGAACTCTTAGCAAATATAAAATGTAGAGATACTACCTTGAATTCTATCAGGTCCTAAATAAATAAAATTAGAAATCAATAATAAAATAAAAAACAAAAGCAACTCCAACACGTGGAGACTGAATAATATGCTACTAAATGAACAATGTGTTGCAAAAGATATGAAGAAGGAGATTTAAAGTGAGGGCATCATGTTTAGGGAAAGAGACCCCAGCATCCAACTGGGCTCTGGAAGGAGCTGAGTGAGGCCCCCAGAGCAAGTCCTGAGGTTTCAGTGAGGCACAGGAGACAGAAACTAATCCATTGGGAAAGTAAACAATTGGGAAAATTCTGTGTATCAGTTGCAATATCATGTTTGTTCACTTATGAAAAGGTATTGTACAAAATATGATTACTAATTAGATATATAATGATATTAGAGACATAAGGCAAAGGAAAATTACTGTATTTGTATTTGGTATGAAGAACAGGTAATAATTGGAGAAGGTTATGACAGAGAAATTTTATATAGAAAATACATTCAGGAAGAAATGACTCTTACAACATTTTGTTTATGCATTTTTTTATTTTTAATATAACAATAATTATATATAATCGAGCTGATCAAATAAAATATAAAAAATATAGAAGTCTTGTTGACATAAAGTGGACATAAATTGTCGCGACCCCCTTGCCCGCAAGGAAGACGCAACACCGGGAATCTTCTTACAGCTGTTTATTCAAGCTCTCGAGAGTTCTTCTAATCTCCCAGAAGCCCCTCCCAGCCTTAATAAAGTATCCAAACACCCAATGCGAAGCTGCCACGTGGAGCTTTCTCGTAGGGTGTCAAAGAACCATGTGCCAACTCTCCCAAAGAAGGAGTTGTTTATCACAGACCACCACAAGGCCAGCGCCATCTTGTAATGGCGACCACAGTCCGCAGAAGCGGCTCGCCACAGTTCCCCCTTACGTTTACTAAAAACAAAACAGGCAAGAGTAGAGGTGAATCGCCATTACTCATACGAAGCCTTCAACCAGGAACCTCATCAGACCCAAGCAGGTCAGGACGTTCCCACATGACCGTTATTGGCTGAATATGAAAACAGACACCACAAAGCTGTTAAGGCCCTGTGAGCTGGCCTCCTTGACGTGCATACAAATCAGGGCTGGATCCAAGCCCTGGGGGCCGGGGGGAATCCACTGCCAGCAGTTTTTTCCTTCTGTTTATAGCACGTCAAAGGGAATCAAGTAGCCCCTGTCTTAGGTCGTTCACTGCCCTTACATTGCTTACCCGTCTTTGGGGAGGCCCCATTCCCCTGTCTTAGGTTGCAGTGCAAGCGTGAAAGTTGCCCATCTCTGGGTACTACAAGATCAGCTCGTTGTTGCCAAGGCGTTTAATGGTATCTACTCAGCCAGTCATGATTAGGTCTCTGAGGCTGAACTGTGGCTGTATAGAAATACAACGACAAACAAGTTGGCAACACCCTAAAAGAAAGGCACGGGTCATAGAGCGATAGAAAAGTACTAGCGTGGAAACCCATCTGTGTGCAATGGCAGTAAAGCCGGCAGAGTGCAAGGGCTTTCCAACACTAGGAGAATGACAAGGAAGGACATGTCGTTCCCAGTGCAATGTCCGTAAAACTTGGGGTGCAACGACCATGTCAAAGGTTTACTGTTTAATTTGTGCAAGCCAAACTTGAGGTGAGTTGCCAGTTTCCAAAGCTGCAAGAGCTTGTATAATCATAGCTTTATCGCGAGCATTGCGGGCCTTAAGGCGGCAGAGAAACCACAAGCAGAGAACCATACCGAAGCAACACATTGCGCCAAAAATGCCTACCCCCACCCACTCTTTAAAAAAGGAAAAGGCAGAAGATATCCAATCAGTGAATTGACCCAACGTTATGGGATCAACGTGGGTACTATTCAAGACAGCTATCTGGGTTAGTTGAGACTGGATCATGTCTTCCGCTGCCATGGACCAATTTCCGGCCAAGTATTCTCCGATGATACGGGAGGCATTCCTGGAATCATTAAATCTGACAGAGGTTATGCATAAATGTGCACGTTGATCAACACAGCCCAAAAGCACCAAATCAGCCAATTCTTCTACCTGAGCTTGGAGTAAATCTATTCTTTGGTTGGCAGCTAAGATCCCTGACAAAATATGTTGATTAATTGCATTTTGGGACTCAAGTATCATAGAAGTTTGTTGAACAACTTGATTAACGGAGGCAGCAGTCTGCACTTGATTGGCCATGGCCACTCCGGCCGCGACCGCTGCAGCAGCAGATACCGCCACGGCTGTCACTATAGCAGCTGTGATTCCAAAATCCCTGCGGACTCTAAGTAGCTCAACAATGGGGAATTTATCAGGGTCCGCAATAACTGGGATTGGAACAAAGGTTGGAATTTTCATAACCACTGCTACAGCCGAAGAACCATCCCAACATTCAGATAAGAAACAATTAACATTAAAACAATCCAGCATTTCTGACGAGGTGTCATTAGCCAAAAGGAGTAAGAACGGAGATTGAACACAAACCGCTGCAGGGGGCAATGTGGCATTATCCAACAGAGAGTTGAACGAAACAGATGTGAGTCTACTACCTCGCTCACTCTCGTAAACAGTGCCAGAAACATTAGCCAACCAACTTTTGGCTCCCAGCAATTGAGCCAGTGCAGAAATATCAGCTGAAGCCCCCTTTGTGTTGGAAATCAGCCATTGAAACCAGGACCAACCCACTCCTGTAGAGGAGTTGGCACTGTTGCTAAAGTCATAAACATACCTCTTAAGAGAGGGGGAAAGGGAGAAACCTTTAGCAACTTGACGTTTCTCCCAAGAATAATCCTGACAAGGCGTGAATGTTGGGGGGAAACCAAGATTAGGGGTACAGTAAGGAGAAGCCTTAAAATGAGTGGCATAAGGAAGTCCACTAGAATATGGGGGCATTGGAATTAGTACCTCGGAGATACTAGCCAAGGTAGTTATGGTTAAAGCAGAGCTATTTACGGAGGTTCCTGAGCCTGATTGTTCCCCTGAGACTACTTGGCCCAATACAGCACTGAGAATGCTCCCTGAGACTTGACTGGACTGCAATGGATTGTCCCAGTTAGTCAAATTCTTGGTCTTAAGACGGATACAATGAGCGTTCCCAAGGCTAAAACAAAACACTCCTGTGAGATTAACTTGAGATTGATTGTAAATGCGTTCCACGTCCCCTCTAGGAGAGGCACAGGGCGCAGACATCTCACACGAGGTAGAGAAAAGAGTGGGAAGGACACTGGAATTACCGTGAACCGGCATCGGCATTGGCCAAGCCCGTGCCACCGCCCACCATTGCATTGGTGTCGTCTGTGTCATCGGCATCAGCACCAGAGCCAGAGCACTCAGCAGAATGAAGATCCTCATCACGGGATTGCTGTGGTATTTCTTGTTGCTGGGTAGCTGGCGTCAGGACTCTTCTTGTCAGGCGTTCAGGGACCCACAATGGTTCCGTGCAATCCTGGGGAAAAACACATACGGATCCTCGTGCCCATGTCAGCACGGGGTCGGGGCCGTTCCATTGGCCCGTAAGAACATCTTTCCACTTAACATAGCCAATCACAGAGGGCTGAGGGAACACATGTCTATCGGCCGCAGAGCGACCATGAATATCCAAATTCAAAAAATTAATAGTAAAGAGAGCTAAGGACAAGCATTCTTTAGGAGTATGTCCAGCTCCTATTCCCCCTTTTTGTTTTTGTAAAGTTTCCTTTAAGGTGCGATGAGCACGCTCAACAATGCCTTGTCCTTGAGGATTGTAAGGCAGACCATGAGTAAGTTGCACTCCCATAGTAGAACAAAAGGACGTGAATTGTCTGCCAGTATAAGCAGGTCCATTGTCAGTCTTAAGGGACGTGGGCGCACCCCACGCCGCCCAGGCTTCCAGGCAATGAGTTATGACATTACGTGCCTTTTCTCCTGATAACGCAGAAGCATGAATAACTCCAGAGCACGTATCAACAGAAACATGGACATACTTGAGGTTACCAAAGTCAGGTATATGTGTCACATCCATTTGCCAGACAACCAGTGGCTTCAACCCCCGTGGGTTCACTCCATAAGTAGGGGGATGAAGAAATGTGACACAATGGGGACAGTGCAATACTATCTGCCGAGCATCTGCTCTAGAAATGGAAAAACGCCTGCGCAGTGTTAAAGCATTAACATGGAAATTTTGGTGAAACAATTTAGCCTCTTCTAAGGAGGAAGCCAAACAGATCAACTGACCTCGAGTGGCTGAGTCCGCACAGGCATTACCCTGTGATAATGGACCAGGGAGAGAGGTGTGAGCCCGGATGTGCATTGGATAAAAGGGAGCAGTGCGGCTACAGATAAGCTGTCGAAGCTGATTAAAGTAAGCAGATACATTACGGGCATCACTAATAGCTCCCACAGCCTCTAGGATTTTTAGTGCTTGCACCACATAGATGGAGTCCGAAATGAGATTAAAAGGAAAAGAACACTGTTTAAACACCTCAATAACAATTTGCAGTTCTACCCATTGTGGATTTCCAGGAGAAAATTGATGCTGGACAGGGGGAGAATCATTAATGACATAAGCTCCCATTCCAGACTTGGAACCATCAGTAAAAATCAATAACAATAATGTGCCAGCCTTGAGGAACAGAAGAGAGCAGAGGCAGCCCTCTCTGAATGGGCCCCATAGGTTGCATTTGAGCATTAACCGCTCGTAGATCATGCAGTAGGCGCCACTTCCCTGATTTTTTCCTAATGACAAATATGGGAGTATTCCATGGAGAAGTAGAGGGTTGGATGTGACCCAAGTCAAGTTGTTCTTTAACTAGAGCATGGGCTGCTGCCAGTTTAACCGAGGGAAGAGGCCACTGAGGCACCCAAACAGGCTCCTCGGTGAGCCATGTTATGGGTATTTGAGCCTCAGCGGCCCCTAGGAAAAACCCAGACCAAATCTGTCAAGCTTTTGATGACCTTGTACAGGATGCTTACGTCCCTGTAAATGTTTTCCTAGTCCTAAACCTGGCCTATACCCCATATTGTGCATAATTTGTTGGGACACTGGGGAATAGTCATTACTAAGAGTGAACCCCATGTCTTTCATCAGGTCACGGCCCCATAAAGAGATAGGTAAATTAAGTACATAAGGCTGAAAAGTACCATGATGTCCTTCCGGGTCCTTCCAGGATGTCTACAGCTAACCTGAGGAGCCTGGGCATATCCAAGTCCTCTCAGAGATTGATCAGAAGTCTGCACTGGCCATCCCTTAGACCAGTCCTTAAGTGCAATGATGCTACGATCTGCACCTGTATCAAGTAAGCCCACAATTGATTTACCTTCTATGCTTAATTCCAAAGTAGGGCGATTACTCATATCTAGTGACAAATAAGCACAATTCCCTCCGGTGGTACCAATCTCATTCCCTGTCCGTGACTTTGAGTCTGCAGGGAAATGATCATGTAAACTAGGCAAAACCAGTAATTGAGCAATCCGATCTCCTGGGGAGATGGACACAATGCCTTTTGGAGCTTCCACCATAACCTTTACTATCCCTACAGTATCAGGACTTATGACTCCAGGGAAAACATGAAGACCTTGCAAAATGGAAGATGCACGTCCAATTAGCAAACCTACAGTGCCAGGTGGTAGAGGCCCTTTGAACTCAGTTTCCACCAATTGGACTCCCATCTTAGGTGTTAACACGAGTCTGGAGGTGGAACAGAGGTCCAATCCCGCGGCACCTGTAGTGGCTCTCCGCGTTTCATGGGATGGCGTAGAGATGGCCATGTCTCGGGTTCGGGTGTGACATTCTCCACTGCCCCATATATTTGCGGGCCCTGGGGTCGGGGGCCCCGTCGGCCGTTTTTTGGCCCAGCTGAAATAAGCTGTCCATGGATGTCCCTCACTGATGTACACTCTTTTGCCCAATGCTTCCCCCTTTTGCACCTTGGACACAATCCCGGTGATCGAAGGCCAGTGGAAGGGCCACCGTGAGGAGGTCCAGTAAAATTGACATTTTTGGGACACTCACGTCTGATATGACCGGGTTGACCACAATGGAAGCATGTTCTGGCGGCAGGATTGCCCCCTTTTGCAATCCGAAGGACAGCAGCTGCAAGACCTGCATTAGTTAAAGGCCCTCCAATCTCTCTACACACTTTCATCCATACTTCTATGCCTTTGTTCTTATAAGGAGCGATTGCTGCTTTACATTCCTTGGTGCATTGCTCAAAGACCAATTGCTTAACAAGGGGCATGGCTCTATCAGGATCCCCAAAAATCTTTCCAGCAGCATCCACCATCCTTGCTACGAAATCTGAAAAGGGTTCTGTAGGGCCTTGTAAAATCTTGGTCAAATTACCAGACACTTCTCCTCTATTTGGAAGTGACTTCCATGCCCGAATGCAAATGTTATTAATTTGATCATATACCTCAGGAGGGAATCCTGTCTGTTGATTAGCAAATCTACCTTGCCCCAAAAGCATGTCCTTATCCCAATGAGGATGTCCTGCTGCATGGTTTTGGGCGGCCTGCTCTATTGCGCCCTCTAGCACAAATGCTCTCCAGTCCAAATACTTGCCCGGAGAAACACAAGCCCGAACAAGGCTAGCCCAATCAGAGGGAGTCATACAGAATCTAGACAGACTCTCCACCTGAGTTAATGTGAAGGCGGCATCCACTCCATAAGTGCGTACAGACTCTGCCAGGGTCTTCACAATTTTGAAATCTAAAGGCTCCGAAAATCTTCCCCTATTCTCATCCTGAAAAACTGGATAAGCAAGACCCATCTCAGCGTTAACAGCCTTCCATGTTTGAGCGTGGAAAGCTCTCCCCGAAACACCCCCACCATACGGCGGTGGGTCCGGAGGATCACATTTCTTGAGCCCCGGTCTATCTTCGTTCCCTTCTCCAGCAGCTAAACTCCCTAGCTGGCGAGACAGCCTCCCAAGCTCCTCCTCCTCATCCTCCTCTTCTTCTGACCCACTTCCACATGGGGGTGTGCGCAGCGCACTGAGATCTGGATACAAGCGTTTCCTCCCCTGCTTCTCGCTCCGCACGCTCCCATCCTCCCGAGATACCTCACCTTTTGTCAGAGATAATCGTCTCCTCCCCTGTTTCACGCTCCGCACACTCCCATCCTCCTGAGATATCGCACTGCCTGCTGTCTCCGATTTCTCCTCATGTAACTTTTCTAAAACCTCCTGTCCTTTAGCAAGTGCGTCATGACATCTGCCATCTGTGAGGCAACTACGGACTATCTTCCAAAGGGGAATCACCCCACCCTCCAATATGCCCTGCTCACAAGCAAAGTCAAGATCCTTGCCCAATTTATCCCAACAAGGCATAGTAAGGCTGCCCGAATATGCAAACCACGGTGCAGCAACATCTACTTTCTGCAAAAATCTCTGTAAGATACTATGTTTCACTTTCAGGCCTTTGGAACGTAACAGGCCGTCTAGTGCCAGAAGAAGCGGGCTTGAAGATGTGACACCCATGACACAGCAACAGAACAGATACAGAGGACAAAACGAAAGTACACAGAAACAAAAGAAAAGTACACAGTGCAGCTGCAATAAAATATGAGGCTCTCTCTGTCTTTGTAGAGGAGCTGACTCCGCTTTGATTGCGGGTCCCACTAACCGGGACTATCGGGTCCCGCCCACCGGGACTATCGGGTCCCACTCACCGGGACTGTCGGGTCCCACCCACGGGGACTGTCGGGTCCCACCCACGGGACTGTCGGGTCCCACTCACCGGGACTATGGGGTCCCACTTACCGGGACTGTTCAGTGCACCACCTCTGACGACTTGCAAGTTTTGATTTTCCCGGGTTTCGGCACCACTTGTCGCGACCCCCTTGCCCGCAAGGAAGACGCAACACCGGGAATCTTCTTACAGCTGTTTATTCAAGCTCTCGAGAGTTCTTCTAATCTCCCAGAAGCCCCTCCCAGCCTTAATAAAGTATCCAAACACCCAATGCGAAGCTGCCACGTGGAGCTTTCTCGTAGGGTGTCAAAGAACCATGTGCCAACTCTCCCAAAGAAGGAGTTGTTTATCACAGACCACCACAAGGCCAGCGCCATCTTGTAATGGCGACCACAGTCCGCAGAAGCGGCTCGCCACAATAAATGAAACAGAGAATAAAACCAACAGTACAAAAAATCAATGAAAAAAAGCTTTGTCGTTTTAAAGATCAATAAAATGGACAAATCTTTGGTGAGACTGATCAAGAAAACACACAGGCAAGAGGAAAAAGGTGGGGTGTCAATCTACCTCAAAGCAAGCACCCACAGCAGGCACAGGAAAGGGGTGAGAATCTACTTCACAGCCAGCAACTGCACAGCTGCAGAAGGGAGAGAGGAAGGAAATGGTGCTGCTTGCCTTCATGTGCAGGAAGAGGTGGCCACAAATGTGCAGGTGCACCTTCTACTGACAGGCAAAGGTTATATCCTTCCCTGAGTCCATGGCAACCGCCTCCTTATGAGGCAATGCCCAAGCCAGCAAGACTATGGCAGCTTAGAAATGACCAGGCCACCAGGCAGGCCCAAGCCATGGTCTCCCAGAAACCCATTCCAGGAGGCAGAGATCCTTTTGAAGATCAATAATTTGGCCCACAAAAGCATTGTGACCAGGTGGGCTCTGTGCTCTGAGAGCCTCGGAAAGTCACCAGCCAGGGAGGATAAGAGATGAGAAGTGGGGTAAGGGAGGACAAGCCTTCCCAGTCAACATGGCCCCCACCCCATAGAACCCGGCCACGTGGTATCCACAGGCATTGGGTGTCCTGAAGGAAGTAAAGAAGGCAGTGAAAGAGGATGGTCCTGGGGGCCATTTGTAGAGCAAATGCTGGAGTCACTCAGTCTGGAACTTAATTGCCCTCAAGACTGGAAAGACCTAGACAGAGCGGCTCTTGAGCCCATGACACTTTTGAAGTGGAAGGCATTCTTCTATGATGATGTGAACAGCAGGGGGATCCTAAACACACCACAAATGTTAGCTTCCCAGCTGAATGCTTGCAGGGAGAGGGTCTCTACAGTTTCCCTGGGGTACAGGCCACAGGCCCATCAAAGTATTTCAATCAAGTGCAGCTCTGTGCTCTGAGAGCCTGGGGATGTTACCAGATGGGGCAGGTACTGTCCCTATACAGGGATTAAGGTAGACAGCCAGGGAGGACTTGCCAGTTTATTGAGAGAGTAAACAAGGTGTAGAAGGAAAGGTGTCTCATGAAGGACCTAGGGCAGCACTAGCCAAGGAGTTGATCTGGGATGGACTAAAGAAGGAACACAGGGCAGGAGTGGCACGAGCATGTAATGGCACATTGAATGACTGAATTTTGGCCACCCAGGATACAGGGACACACACAGCTCAAGCCTCTCTGTTGGCCTCAGCCATGGCAGTTACATAAACCAGGACTAAGGAGGCTTGCAGACAGCTAGTCAGAGACTGCAAAAAAAATGTGCACCTTTTCTCCCCATTGGCCCTTTACAACCTGCTGGAGTGAATCCCTGAGGGTTAACATATAATGCTTTATGGCAAATGGATGTCACTCATTATGTACTTTTGAAAATGTAAAATATATTTGTATAATCATTGATATCTATTCAGGTTGTGTAATGGCCACAGCCTCCACAGGAGAAATAAAAAAGGGTCATCACCCATGTACTTCAATGTTTTGGAATCACAAATGTTCCCATTTCTATTAAAGCTGACAATGGGCCAGCCTGTACTAGCAAGGCATTTTAGGCAGTTTGCAGTGATTGGCATATAGAACACTTAACGGGGATCCCCACAACACTTAGGCTCAAGGCATCATAGAAAGAACGCACAAGGAATTGAAGACATGCTACAAAACAGAGGGAGAAGCTATACCAAGTCCCCTCATGAGGTCTTGAAAAGAATCTTACTTGCTTCAAATTTTCTTTCAATGTGTAAAACTTCTATAGACACAGCAGCCTATAAACATGGCCCCCCGACATGGGGCCCTCCCTCTACCTATGATCTCATGGAGGGATCCGATAACAAGTGCATGGGATGGTCTGGGGTCCCTTCTAACCACGGGTGGAGGGTTTGCATATGTTAACAGAACCCTTACCCCAGCTAGGTGCTTGCTAAAAAGTCAAGCCCTGGACCCCCAGAACCACCAACCAAGGAGATGAAGGAACTAACTCTGGAGGGAAAACCTCACAGGCAAAGACCTCAACAACACAAGCAGACCTCACGTAAAGTACCTGGGGTGATCTTAAACGACTTGTTGACCAAGCCACCAGATTGGCCTCTTTGCCTGGTGCAACCCCATCCCTTGGCCTATGGTGGTGGTCCTACTGTGTGCAATGCTCCCTGCTAACAGTGAAGCCTCCCATCAGGTAAATTGGGCCCTGACCACTAGACAACCCCTTCTGGTTATTGCTAATTGGGACAGGCTTTACCCAAGCTCTTTTCCAATAATTCCAACCTTATTGATCCTGATTTATCCATCCAGGAGGTAACCGTACCCTAGAATACCAGCATTTCTATACCTGCTCTGCCTATATTTTCTTCTGTGGTAGATAATGAAGCCTATAATCCAGAGAGTCCCCCATGTTTTGCTCTTGCCAATGAAACTATTGTAGATAACTATAATAAGTCATATGTTGGAATGTCTCTCTCTGACCTTAGAAGTATTGTTAATACTACCTATAGCCACAGACTCCCCCATGGTAATGCACAAAACCCTTGCTGCCAACATGCCCAACAACACTTTTTGGAAAGCCCCCCCTCAGATAATGATATCATCCCATGGAATAAAATGTCACTGCCATATCTTATCTCCTTGATAAGAAGAATTTCTCTGGGGAAGAATAACACCTATGTGTCTAGGTGGCTGCAGCTCCCTGGAATGTAACTGATGTACCCAAAAATCATATGGCCCACTGCAGTACCTGCTACACGGGACAAGCCATTACCAACCAGTATGGAGGAAATCAGTATGGATGATGGATATCACGCCAATATTGCTGGCTGATAGGCCCATCAAATGGGCAGCTGCTGGCTGGATGAATGGGTCGATATTGAGTCCAGACTCTGACCATGGATTTGCCCTTGACCCAAATTATGCCCATACCCACTATGCACTATGTTACGCCACCCTTTGCTATGTTAATAATCAATGATACTGATGGTATAAATAGCATTCATACAGAGGTCCCTTGTGCAGTCAATGCACCATGCTGACTCACAAATTGTCTAACCCTTGCTATAAAAGGTAAATGTATTTTTTACCCTTAAACTGCCCCCCAGTAATCTATCTTCCAGTGAACTTGTCGAGAGTGGAAGAGACCTTGGGACAGGGAGATGAAGAGTCTTGTGAATTACATCTTGCATCAGACAAGGTGTGCAATTAGCCTCATCATTGCTGGAATTATCGACCTGGTAGCCACCATCACCACCACAGCCACTGCCACTGCTTCACTCACTAAGAGTATCCAGACTGCTCAGACTGTGAACAATGTGTCTACTGCCACAGCAGAAGCCTTTGTAACTCAAAATGACATAAGTGAAATGTTCTGAGGTGCTATTTTAGTCATTCGGCAAGAAACAGACCTCCACCAGGAACAACTAGATATTCTGTTTATGTTGCAAGGCTCACTGTGACCCTGAGTTTCATAGTATTTGTGTCACCCAATATGCTGTATCGTAAAATGTAACCTCACACTTCTCCAGTTTTTCTCAGTATATTAAGGGCACTTGAGATGCTAACTGTGTTATTGCTATGCAAAACCTTACTAAGACATTGTCAAAATCAGTGAGACTAAGGTGTCTATTTTGATAACCTCTTCTTTCTTCCAGGGATTAACTGAACATTGGAAAAACCTGATCGCCAAATAACTAATCCTTATGATGGGATTACCCTGGCCCTACTGTTTATAATAGTGATAATTTTTTCCTGTGTTTTGAAATGTTTATGTAGCTGTGTAAGAGTAACCAAATGAAAAACATAAATGCTGGCTGAAGTCCTTGTGGCACAGCCAGAGGGGGGAGATGTGGGTACAGGTGCATGGAGTACTGCATACATGGCATATGTTAAGGGTATCTGAGTGGCAGGCCACTCCCCTTGTGCTAGGCATGTGAGCAGCAGGCTGCTAATCCCATAGGCACGGCCCAGGGTTTGAGACCATGTGTGCAGTCCCTGTGCTGGTTCCATGGCTCACTCTTCAATTGGTCACTTCAAGGACAGTTAGCAGAAACTGCATTGGTGGCTGGCTGTAATCTGCTTAGCTACTGCCTGAGTATATATACACATTAACTGCACAATAAAATCAGACTTCTTCATGCTTGGTGTCCTGAGGTCTTAATTAGGGACTCTGCAGACACACTCTTCTCTACCCCTGTCCATGGACCTCCTGGCTGGAGAAAGAAAGCCCACACAATCAGACACACAGCTGTCCATTCCAGCTGTATTTTCACTCTTACACTGAAACCTAGCCCTAGTGAGGCAGAGAACAGCACCCTGACACAGGGGTGCCAGGTGCCATGATGGGTCCCAGGCTGGGCACACCCAGCTGTCCATCGCCTGTCCCTCCTGGGTGTGGGGAGCCCACCAGCTGCTCTGCCCCAGTAACTGTGAAGCACAGCCTGGCTGTGGGCCACAGGTGCCCTGTGAGCTGCAGAGCCCCAGGACAAGGCCCTCTCTGCAAGTGGCCCTCACAACCCAGCCTCACCCTTGCCCTCCCTGCACCTTCCCGTCTCCAGGGGCCACTGTTCTCTCTCTTTCCAGGACCTGATGCAGTAGCTTCCCCACATGAGGGATGGTGTGGGGATGGTCTCCCTCTGCCTGACACATTTCAGCTAGGTCCATATGCTCCAGGGCCAGGATATACATGCTTCAGATGATATGGTGTCTCAAGGAAGACATTAGACAGCAAAATCAGACAATGAAAGATCACTTTGACAATGAATTACATAAACAAATCCAAGAAGCAAAAGATCAACTCTACAAGGAGATAGAGGATATAAAACAAACAAACAAATCTAAATCCTGGAAATACAAGAAACAATAAACCAATTTAAAAACTCAAATGAGACTATTACCAGCAGAGTAGACCACTTAAAAGACAGAACATCAGACAATGAAGACAAAGGTTTTCAACTTGAAAAGAACATAGACAGCTCAGTCAGAATGTTAAGAAATCATGAGTAGAACATCCAAGAAATATGGGATAACATAAAGAGATCAAACTTAAGAGTTATTGGGATACAAGAGGGTATAGAGGTCCAAACCAAAGGAATGAGCAATCTGTTTAATAAAATAATACTATAAAACTTCCAAGACTTAAAGAATGAAAAAGAAATCCAAATACTACAAGCCTACAGGACACCGAATGTACAAAATCATAAGAGATCCACACGAAGACACATAATAATGAAGATGCCCAACAAACAAAATAAGGAGAGAATCTTAAAAGCCACAAGAGAGAGGAAGCAGATCACATATAAGGGTAAACCAGTCAGGATAACGGCTGATCTTTCAACACAGACTCTGAAAGCTAGAAGATCCTGGAACAACATATTTCAAATGCTGAAAAAAAAATGGATTCCAATCAAAATCGTGTATCCAGCAAAATTAAGCTTCAGGATTGAAGAGGAAATAAAAACCTTCCACGATAAACAAAAGTTAAAAGAATTTGCAGCTAGAAAACCAGCTCTTCAAAACATCTTTGGCAAAACATTACAGGAAGAGGAAATGAAAAATAACAATTAAAACCAACAGCGGGAAGTAGTACAGTAAAGGAAAAACTAATCAAAGAGGAAAAACAAATCATGTTAAGTAACATAAATAACCAAATATGGCTGGAAGTACAAACCATATTTCAATAGTATCCCTAAATGTTAATGGCTTAAATGCACCAATCAAAAGACATAGGCTAGTAGACTGGATTTAAAAAAAAGATCCAACAATATGCTGCCTACAGGAGACTCATCTGATAGGAAAAGACATTTCCAGACTGAAGGTGAAAGGTTGGGAAAAATCATACCACTCACATGGACCTCGGAAGCAAGCAGGGGTGTCCATACTTGTATCAACTAAAGTAGCCTTCAAGCCAAAGTTAATCAATAGGGATAAACAAGAACACTCCATGCTGCTCAAGGGAACCATACACCAACAAGACCTAATGATCATTAATATACATGCCCCAAACAATTGTGTAGCTATGTTCATCAAACAAACTCTTCTCTAGTTCAAAAGTCAAATAGACCACAACACAATAATCATGGAAGATTTTAACACACCTCTCTCACCACTGGACAGATCTTTCAAAGAAAAGTTGAATAAAGAAATCATAGAGCTCAATAATAAATTAATAACTTATATTTAATTGATATATACAGAATATACCACCCAACATCAAGTGGATACACTTACTTCTCAGTAGCACATGGATCCTTCTCAAAAATAGACCATATATTATGCCACAGGGCAAATCTTATCAAATACAAAGGAGTAGAGATACTACCATGCATCTTATCTGATCATAATGGAATGAAAATGTAAATCAATAATAAAATAAGAAAGAAAAAAATCCTACATCACATGGAGAATAAACAATGTGCTACTTAATGAACAAAGGGTTACAGAAGACATCAAAGAGGAAATTAAAAAAAATTTAGAGGTAAATGGAAACTCAGACACAACATATCAAAATCTCTGGGACACTATGAAAGCAGTACTAAGAGGAAAATTCATTTCATGGAGTTCATTCCTTAAAAGAAGGAAAATCCAACAAATAAATGAACTCACACTACACCTCGAAGCCCTAGAAAAAGAAGAACAAATCAGCAGCAAAAGCTATAGAAGGCAAGAAATAATTAAAATCAGAGCTGAAATCAATGAAATTGAAACAAAAGAAACAATCAAAAAAATTGACAAAACTAAAAGTTGGTTCTTTGAAAAAATAAATAAGATTGATGGACCACTAGCTATGTTAACAAAGAGAAGAAGAGAGAGAACCCAAATTACTAGCTTACGGGATGAAAAAGGCAACATCAAAACAGACGCTTCAGAAGTACATAAGATAATTAGAAATTATTTTGAAACCCTAAACTCTATTAAAATAGAGGATAGTGAAGGCATCGATAAATTCCTTAAGGCATATGAGCTACCCAGATTGAGTCAGGATGATATATACAACCTAAACAGGCCAATATCAAGTGAGGAAATAGAAGAAGCCATCAAAAGACTACCAACCAAGAAAAGACCAGACCGGATGGATATACAGCAGAGTTTTACAAGAATTTTAAAGAATAACTAATACCAATACTCTTCAGTTTATTTCAGGAGATAGAAAAAGAGGGAGTATTTCCAAATTGATTCTATGAATCCAACACCACCCTGACTCCAAAACCAGATAAAGACACTTCAAAGAAAGAAAACTTCAGACCAATATCCCTAATGAATATAGATGCAAAAATCCTCAATAAAATTCTGGCAAATCAGATTCAAAAACATATTAAAAAGTTCGAGCACCATGACCAAGTGGGATTCATCCCTGGGATTGAAGGCTGCTTCAATATAATGAAATCAATAAATGAAATTCACCACATCAATAGACTTAAAGATAAGAACCATATGATCATCTCGATAGATGCTGAAAAAGCATTCAACAAAATACAGCATCCCTTTATGTTCAAAACTCTAGAAAAATTAGGGATAACAGGAATTTACCTCAACATGATAAAAGCTATATATGCTAAGCCTCAGGCCAGCATCATTCTAAATGGAGAAAAATTGAAGGCATTCCCTCTAAAATCTGGAACAAGACAGGGATGCCCTCTCTCACCACTTCTATTCAACCTAGTTCTGAAAGCACTAGCCAGAGCAATTAGAGAGACAAAAGAAATTAAAGGCATAAATATAGGAAAAGAAGAACTTAAATTAGCACTATTTGCTGATGATATGATCCTATACCTAGCAGACCCAAAAAGTTCAACCAGGAAACTTCTAGAACTAGTAAGTGAATTCAGCAAAGTGGCAGGATATAAAATCAATACCAATAAATCAAAAGCATTCCTGTATATCAGTGACAAATTCTCTGAAATGAAAATGAGGACAACTACTCCATTCACAATATCCTCAATAAAATAAAATAAAATACCTGGCAATCAACATAACAAAAGAGGTGAAAGATCTATACAATGAAAACTACTGAATCCTAAGGAGAGAAATAGAAGAGGAACTTAGAAGATGGAAGGATTTACCTTGCTCATGGATTGGTAGAATTAATATTATTAAGATGGCCTTATTACCAAAAGCACTTTACAGGTTCAATGCAATTCCCATCAAAATCCCAATGGCATTTCTTGCAGAAATAGAAAAAGCAATCAGGAAATTCATCTGGAAAAATAAGAGACCCAGAATAGCTAATGTGATTCTAAGCAGGAAGAGTAAAATTGGTGGTATTGCAATTCCAGATTTTAAACTATACTACAGAGCAATAGTAACAAAAACAGCATGGTACTGGCACCAAAACAGGCTGATAGACCAATGGTACAGAATAGAGGACACAGAGACAAATTCACAAAATTACAACTACCTTATATTAGACAAAGGTGCTAATAACATGCAATGGAGAAAGGATAGCATCTTCAAAAAATGGTGTTGGGAGAACTGGAAATCCATATGCAACAAAATGAAATTGAATCTCTTTCTCTCACCATGCACAAAAGTCAACTTGAAATGAATCAAGGAGCTACGAATCAGACTAGAGACTTTGAGTCTAATAGAAGATAAAGTTGGCCCTAATCTTCATCATTTGGGGGCAGGCCCCAAATTTCTAAATAAGACACCTATATTATAAGAGTTAAAACCAAGAATCAACAAATGGGATGAAATCAAATTAAAAAGTTTTTTTTTTTTTCTCAGCAAGAGAAATAATATGTGAGCCTACATCCTGGGAACAAATTTTTACCCCTCAACATCAGATAGAGCTCTAATCTCTAGAGAATACAAAGAACTCAAAAAGTTAAACAACAAAAAAGCAAATAACCCAATCAACAAATGGGCCAAGGACTTGAACAGAAACTTCTCAGAAGAGGATATACAATCAATTAACAAATACATGAAAAAATGCTCAGCATCTCTAGCAATAAGAGAAATGCAAATTAAAACTTCTCTAAGATATCATCTCACTTCAATAAGAATGGCAGCCATTATGAAGTCAAATAACAATAAGTGCTGGCGAGGATGCGAGGAAAAAGGTACACTCTTACATTGCTGGTGGGACTGCAAATTGGTACAGCCAATATGGAAAGCAGTATGGATATTCCTTGGAAAGCTGGGAGTGGAACCTCCATTTGACCCAGCTATTCCCCTTCTCGGACTATACCCAAAAGATCTAAAAAGAGCATACTACAGGGACACAGCCACATCAATATTTATAGCAGCACAATTCACAATAGCTAGAATGTGGAACCAATATAGATGCCCTTCAATAGATGAATGGATTTTAAAACTGTGGCATTTATACACAATGGAATATTACTCAGCACTAAAAAATAACAAGATCATGGCATTTGCAGGAAAATGGATGGCATTAGAGCAGATTATGCTAAGTGAAGTTAGCAATTCCCTAAAAAAACAACTGCCAAATGTCTTCTGTGATATAAGGGGGGTGACTCAAAATAGGATAGGGAGAAAGAGCATAAGAAGAAGACTACCACTAAATAGGGAAGAGAGGTGGGAGGGAAAAAGAGGGAGAAGGGGAGTTGCACGAAAGATGGAAGGAGAACCTCATTGTTATACAGAATACATATATGATTTTGTGATGAGAAAAAGAGAAAAGTGTGTCACATTAGATTGGATAGAGAAATGATGGGAGAGGAGGGGAGGAGTAGGGCTTATAGGAAGGGCAGAAGAATAGAATAGACATTATGATTGATGTATGTACATTCCATGTATGTATTATATGTCAAAATAAATTATGCTGTCATGTATGACTAAAAAAAATAAATAAATCGGGTGGTAAAAAAAAATTCAAAAGTGACAGAGTTCAACTGTGGCCTCCATGACACACATCAATAGTTAAAGGGAACTAAAAGCTCCTGGTGATAGGATGCTCCTCTGCTGGGTCTGAGAGAGCAGGAGATCACAGCTCTGTGACCTTAGTGTCCAGCTGTGCTGCTGCTCCTCCCACAGTGACCTCTGTGACATGCCAGGCATCTCCACCATGACCATGAAGGACAGACAGGGCTGCCTCCACCAGGTGACCTTCCTTCTCCTGTGACTACCTGAGCTGAAGGAGACCAACTGCACATCTGTGGTCAAACAGAGCCACCCTGGATCGACCCACCAGAGACAGGGACTCAATTAATCCTCCTCAAGCCCAGGGCCTTAAGAGGTGGACCTGTCCTCTCCTGGTTGGCCCCGTGTGACCCGTGGCTTCTCCTGCACTAGCTCTGCCCCCAGAACCACAGGCCAAGGAGCCCAGTGTCTGATCACACTTGAGATCCTGCCCAGGTGATCAGAGGCCAAGGGTCTGGTTGACCCTGAGGGACAGCAGCAGTGACTCTGGGAAGAGCATCCTGGGTTCCACTTGCTCTGCCCCAGTCAGACGTCCCCAGAGGCAGAGAGGCCCAGAGACCAGGGAAGGCAGGACAGGAGCTCACAGGTGGGCTGGGCAGGGCTGCACAGTGTCCATGCACTTTGTTCCAGGAGGAAGGAGAAGCCCAAAACCAGGGGCCCTGCAGGGAAACTCCTGGCATCTGGGACTCTGTAGCTGCTGCAGACAGTTGGGACCTGCTGCCTGGGGACACAGCACATGGGTCTGCAGAGCAGGGGGGAGAGATGGACAAGCTGAGCCCTCCACATCTGTGGTCCCAGCTGAAGGACTTTCCTCATCTGCACCATCACAGACTGAGGCTGAGAGGACAAGGGTCCAGGGACCTGTGCTCCACTCACCGCTGCCCTGGTGGGGACGATGGCACAGCTCTGCTCACACTCTCATGTATCAGAACAGCTGCTTCAAGTCAGCCAAAGGTGCAGAGGGGAGTGGGAAGCCAGAGGCAGATCCAGTGAGCTGACAGGGGCCCAGAATTCTGAAGATGAACTGTCATCCACCAGGACCTTCATGGTCCTTAGATGGACACTGGATGCAAAAAAATCACACCCTGTTTTTTTTTTTATCCAAGAAGGGACCCACAGACCCCACAAGCCATGTCCTGTACTGTCGTTGAGTTGCTTCATGGAGCAGAGGGATTGAGGGGAGAAGCACATACCTAGATGCTTGGCTAGTATGTCACTTACATCTTCCTGGACAGTGTGAGCAACATGTTTAATATTATGAGTTAATCTTTCATGAATAAAATGTCACCAACCATCTCTAACATGTTCAAATTTGCTCTGAGCAGACCTATCTCTGAGGCCTCCACCCAGAGCTGCTATATAGCAAGAGGACATGCAAATAGGGCCTCCCTCTGCTCATGAAAACCAGCCCACCTGACCCTGCAGCTCTGCACAGGAGCCCAGCCCTGGACTCCCAGCTCAGCCCACTCAGTGACCAGGACTGAACACAGCTGCTCACCATGGAGAGTGTGCTCAGCTGGGTTTTCCTGGTGGCTGTTTTCAAAGGTGATGAATGGAGAACCAGAGACCCTGAGTGTGTGAGTGGACAGGAGTGAGAGGAAGAGTGGATGAGTGCCAGTGTCCTGACCAGGCTGCCTCTGTGTTTGCAGGTGTCCAGTGTGAGGTGCAGCTGGTGGAGTCTGGGGGAGGCCTGGTGCAGCCTGGGGGTTCCCTGTGACTCTCCTGTGCAGCCTCTTTATTCACCTTCAGTAATTACTACATGCACTGGGTCCGCCAGGCTCCAGGGAAGGGGCTGGAGTGTGTTGGAGAAATTAACCCAAGTGGTGGTAGCACCTACTACCCAGATGCCCTGAAGGGCCGATTCACCATCTCCACTGACAACTCCAAGAACACGCTGTACCTGCAAATGAACAGTCTGAGAGCCGAGGACACAGCCACCTATTACTGTTCTAGAGACACAGTGAGGGGACCTCAGTGTGAGCCCAGACACAAACCTCCTGCAGGGTGCCCAGGGCCAGCAGGGGGCGCTCAGCACACAGGAGCTCAGGGTCACCCAGGAGCAGATGCAGAGGGGGGTTGAGGGCTGGTTTCCATATTCTGGGGACCTCTCATTTTCCAGCTTCCCAGGGAGCTCTATGTACGTATTCACTGTAGTAGTCTGTGATGTCACTGAATGAAACAATGTGTTTTTAATTTGCATTCCCATGTTTATTAGTGGATCCTAATTGTAAATAATATTGCATTTCAATTAGACATAACTAATGGTCATGGAATATGGTTTCCTTCCCTGCAGCACCCTGCCATTTCCCTTTCCCTCCCTTCTCTTCCTCCTTCCTCCTTACCCATTGCCTCTACTTTCCCCACAGATGTTTTTATAACATTGTTTACGTTAGTCCTTCGTAGAGGACACATGTGGAATATCGCCTGTAGTGTCCTCACACAGGGGCACAGGACAGTTTGGTCAATTTCCTTCCCCCTCTCCTCCCATTGCAATTCCTCCTTCCTCACCCTTGACCCCCTTCCTCTACTCCCTCCTCCCTCTCCTGTCTCCATGGGATTCCTCCCAGCCCTTCTTCTGTTTTGGGTTTTGAATTTGCATTGGGGAGTAACACTTGAAATGTCCCCCTCTGAATCTGGATTATTAAACTTACCTTGATTCTCCAGCTCCATCGATTGACCTGCAAAGGCTGCATCTGCACTCTTCCTTCTGGCTGAGGGAGACACTGTTCGGTCTACCCACCCCTGTCCCTCTATCCGCCATCTGTTGGTGGCATCTGGGAACATTCCATACTACAGCTGCTGTGAGAAGCCCTGGTGGAAACACTCATGTGGCTCTACAGCTGTGGTGTGTGACTTCTGTTCTTTGGGATAAATCTGAGGAGGGGAGAGCTGGGTCATATCATGGCTCCATTCCTGGTCTCTCATGAAGTGTCCATTCTGCTTCCTACAATGGCAGCACTGATTTGAAGTCCCTCCAACAATACATCTGTTCATCTCTTTCCCACATTTGCCAACATTTGTTATTATTTGTGTTCTTGATGATTGCCCTCTAATTAGAGTGAGATGAATTCTCAATGTAGTTTCAATTTGCATATCTCAATGGCCAGAATTGTTAAGTATGTTTTCCTGTATTTGTTGGCCACTTGTGTTTCTTCCCTTGAGAAGTCAGTTGTGTTCTTTCCCATTTACTCATTGGGTTATTGGGTCTGGTCATTAAGTGTTTGGGGATCTTTATATACACAGCATGTCAGTGCCCTACTTCAGAGCAGGTGACCACAGTCTCCCATTCCCAAGCTCACTCCTCACCCTCTTGCTTGTTTCTTTGCTGAGCTGAAGCTTTTCATGTGATACTGTCCAACTCACCGATTCTTAGTTTATTTCTTTCACTTTAGTAACTTGGTTGAGGAAGTGGGTGCCTGTGTTAGTACAGAGGAGGGTTGGTGCAATATTGGATTCTATCACTTGCAGAGTGTCTAGGCTAATTCTTCAATTTTGATCAACATTGAGGTGACTTATTATATTCTTTTACATGTTTATATTGAATTTTTCCACTTAATATGATGAAAAGGCTGTCATTGCTTCAATATGATTTTAGAAACTTTGTCCAGTGCCAGATAACTGCACTTAGGTTGGATTGTCCTGTACCTTCTACTCTATTCCATGGGTCTTCTGCTTTGGTGCCAGTGCCATGCTGGTTTTGTTACTGCAGCTCTATAATATAATTTGAGGTCAGATGTTGTCATCTCCAGGTTTGCTCTCTCTGCTTAGGATTGCTTTGGCTATTGTGTGCTTGAAATTTCTCCACACAAATATAAAAACATTTTTTTCTGATTTCTTTACAAACGTTTTTGGTATTTGTTGTAGATCTCATTGACTCTGGTGACATTTGGGTTGGTTTGGTCATTTGATCATATTTATTCTGACTGTACAAGAGTATGGTGGGTCTTTCCTTATCTAAGGTCTTCAGTTTCTCCCTGTGATGTTCTTTGCTTCCAATATCAAAATCTTTCACGTTCTTAGCTGATTTTTTTCAAAGTACTTTTAAGGTTATTTAGAATGGGACCATTTTTCTGATTTATTTCTCAGCAGGCTCACTCCAATAAATATAGCAAAGTGGTTTATTTATGTGTACATGATGTATTCAGCTTCAGTGATAAAAATGCTTATCGGATCTTGATGCATCCTTTTTTTAACATGAAAATTAGTTGTTTTTATTTGCTGTTAAAAACAATTTTATGAAAATGATTTGTGTCTTTTCACGTGGGGAATTGCTTTAAGAAGCTATAAAATAGTCAATGTATGAAAAACATATGTAAATAGCTGCCTACAAACCAGTTTCTTCCTATTGATCTCAGGTGGCAAGAGAGAAAAGCAATAACATTTTCTGTAAAATAAACAGGATCAAAGTCCTGCAATGAAACTGTGAATGAAGCTAATTTGTTCAATTCACTGATTCTACAAGTTTCCAAAATCATCTGTCTGTGCAATCCTACTTCCTAAAGAATAAACACATAGTAAAGTGGTTCTAAAAAAACCTACTGAGATAATTCAACAGAACTTCTGGCATAAGAGGGAATGGAAGTCTTAATATCCAAATGATGAAACCAAGACTTTCCAGTCTCAGGACTGAAATTAAGCATCAAGATCCGTATGACTTCTCTAAAAGTGATTCTAGGGAAGAAGGAAGCTGCTCCTCTTCTCGGTCTTCCTTGTGTTCCAGTTCACCTAACTCAGTCTGGACCCTGTCCTTGGGAGCCAGGTTCCACGTCCATGATGAGGTCCTCTTGTCCTCTGCTCTGTCCTGGGTCTCTTGGGCTCCCCTCTCATGTTGTCGGTCTGTTTCTATTCCCACAACCCATGACGGCTCCTTCATGTCCTTGGTGCTGTTCATGTGATTCTCTCAGCCTGTCCTGTGGCTGTCCCTCCAGGTCTTCTTCAGTGTCCGTGATGCTCACATCTCCTTCACCTTGATGTTGGGTCCCATCTGCGTCCTCACTGCTGCTGAGACCACGACTCTCTCTCGAAGCTCTTCAGGCTCCAAGGAGTCATAGGCCTGTCTGTGGCCAGACGTTCCTGGAGACAGACAGCAAGGCCTTGATTTTCCCTCTCTTTGGTTTCACGTTCAGCAATTTCTTCCCAGGAAGAAACTGGTCGTAGGCAGCTGTTTACCTGATTTTCTCACAGTACCCATTTTCCCTGAGTACTGACAGCTTCAGGTTCTGTGCTCAGCAACCCTTCACTCCTTTTCCCACACCTGGAGATTCAATATACTGCTTCTTTGCTGCCTTCTGGAACCTTCTCTGTCTGACATTTTCAGTGGCAGAGTAAGTCCAGGGTACCAGACAAACTTTTCCTCTTTGTCCTTATCTATTGTTCTTGCTTGCTTTGGGATCAGCAGCAGCAACTGGTTCTTCACAGGAGGATGCAGTCACCATCAACCGTGGACACAAGCATCTGACAGATATCAGCTGTCTTGTAAAAGGCCTTTTGTCAATGGTGTTCAGGCTTTCCAAAACACAGGGCACACCTACCAGTTTTGAGGCCAATGGAACCGGTCCTCTCTGACAATCCCAGGATGGCCATGGGGTGTACCTCATGGTCAGTCTGTCCTTGGGGTTCACATGGCCAGACTGCACTGCTCCCTCACCGTAGAGCCGTATCTGGAGGTGCTGTAAGGTAAACTGGCTGTCTAGCTCATGGGGAGTGTCATCTTTGCTCTTACTCATCTTGACTTCTTCCTGACTCACTTCTCCTCTAATAAACCCTGTTGCACTAAAAACTTCCAGCTACTGCAACTGTTAAAAAGACCAGTGTGTTACGACCTGAAATGTTTATTTACAAGAGTTCTAAGTAGAAGACCAGCTAAGCAGAGTACCCGGCAGGCGTCGTCTATTTAGACTTAGAAGCCACAAGTCTTCTCTAGGTGGGGGGACCCAGGTTGTTAGTGACACACCCGCTTATCCAGTCTATTAGGTGCAATGCCGATTTCGACCTCTAGGTGCCGCTGCCGGACAACGCAGACCCGCGAGCAAGGCAGCGAGCAAAGAGCGCAGGGCTGTGCGGGGAGCTCCTGGGCACAGAAAGGGAGGCCAGAACAATCCCGTCCACAAACCTCCTGGGACACGGATATTCAACAGCGGGGTGCTGGGAGCTTTCTCCCCTCGGGTACTGACAATCTCCTGCTGATGACACAGGCAGCTTCTCTGCCAGAGGCAAGGGAAACAGGAAGCAGATGGTGTGAGGGGTCCAGCTGTGGGAGCCCAGTGTCTCCTCTGGTTTCTCTGCTCCTCCTGTTGCTTGGCAGAGGGGTCGCTGCAGAGTGTCCCTGCACTGAGCTCAGACAGGCCCTGAGATTGCGCTGAAGCCTGTGCTACCTGCACCACAATGTGCGCCCAGGAAACCCAAATGGAGAGGCCCAGAAGAGGATCCTGAAGGCCCTGATGGAGACCTTGGTTCTTCCAGATGCTGGATCAACCCACCAGCAAGCAGCAGGTTCAGCTCTTCCTCTCCCATGGAAACCTTTCATTTCCTTTGTTATGCTTGAATTCAGGACCCCCAAAAGCCCACCAGAGACCAAGATTGATGTAAACAGCAAAGAGGTGTTTATTGTGAGCTAGCTCGGTCCTCCGCGCGCACACACACAGCATCTGGTGACTCTGAGAGGCTCCAAGCCCAGGGTTTGCAGCAGTTTTATACATTCTTTGGAGAAGGCAGGGACCCTCACATACATCATAGCATCTCTTAGCAAATTATAACACACCTCGGGAAAATCAAATAACAACTCTAAAACATGATTAGCACATTCACTGGCGGGAACAAGTTGGGTAGGGGTGATTGGTTACTACAAGAGGGGGATTCCTTTGAACGGATTGGTTTAAGCCAAGAAGGGTGTACGTGCTAAACTGCATGGTTTCCCAACACATTATCAACCACCATAAACTACTGGGAGGGTCATCTGGCATCCCAGGTATTTCCCTGTCTCATGCTGATTGGTGGCTGCTAGGGGGTTGCTATGGATCCCCACCTAGCCTGACTGAGACAGGGACACCTGGCGCAGCAGATTTCTCCTGTTATTTGTAGATAAACAACTTAGCAGGGTGGAAATGTGCTTAAGAGTGTTCTGTGGGTCTTTCTAAGGACAAAGGTCATGCCCCTTCCTTGGACAGGCTTTGCTTTGAGATAGAGGCTGGTTTTTCACCTTGTCCTGCTAGAGTTCTCTGGCTAGAGTTTTAGGATGATGGACACAGCACAAATGATCCAAGGAATAAAGACATGTCTCCTAGAATACAGAAAGATTGAAAAACATATGACAAACAAAGGAAATAAAAACAAAATTCTTAAATATACAAAATTAGACAAAACAGTGATATGGGTACAGGCACTTCTGAAATCCACAAGATTATTAGAAACTATTTTCAGGAAATATCCTCCAGTAAACCAGAAAAAAGTTGAAGAGACTGAGAAAACTCTAAACACGTGTGACCTACACAAAGTGAAGCACAAGAATCTAAATATGTGAGATGAAAAAATAACAAGCAATGGAGTTGAAGAGCCATTAAAATCCTTCAAAGAGAGAAAAGCCCAGAGGCAGATTGATTCTCAGCTGATTCTAAGAGAACGTTGAAGAAGAGATGAGGCCAACCTCCCCACATTATTCCATGAAATGGAAAAGGAGAAAACACTGAAAAAATCATCCTGTAAAGCCATCAACACCCTGGTACCAAAGCAGACCTAGACACACCCAGAAAGAAGACTTCAGACCAGTATTGATGAGCATAGACGAGAGATTCCTTAATAAAATATTGGCCCAGTGCATTCTGGGACACATAAGGAGGTGGGGCCCATGATCTAGTGAGTCTCACCACAGGGCTTGGAAGTCGGCTCAGGATACACAGATCAGTAATGTAGTGTCCACATGTGATTCCTCACATTAATAGAGGACAACAGTCACACCATCACATCAACCAAAGCAGAAAAAGCATTTGCTAAAGTCCAGCCTCAGTCATGAGTAAGGACTGGAGAAGCAAGCAGCATGAGGGACGGACCTGAACCTCATAAAGGTGACATGTGACAAACCCAAGGCCACCACCATCCTGAATGGAAATAATCTGAAAACAGTTCCTCCAACCTCAGGACAGGACAAGGGTGTCCACTCTCCCACTCTGATTCCCCGGGGTCCCAGCCCTGCACACTTTGACACAGGAGCATTTTCACATGAACAATATGCACAGCAGCTTTATTGAGGCTGAAGTGACTGCTCTGTGGTCACCAGGGTCTTAGTCTTAGGAAGCTCAGAGGACCCTGGTGAGTCCTTTCCCATCAAGGAGGGACATCATTAGGATTCCCTGATTAAGACCAACCTTGGGATTCTCAGTACAGCAGACAGTGAGCTAGCCCAGGGTTGGTGTCCTGGACACCTCAGGCTCATGGTCCTTCTGCTCCCAAGGAGTCCCTGAGACTCAGCACTGGTCCTCTGGCACTTTTGCTGCTTGTAGATGGAAGGTGTGGGGCTGAGGATCAGGTGAGGATCCTGCAAGGGGACAGGCAGCCAGGCTGGGTAACCACAGCAGCTGAGCACTAGTGAGTGGCAGGGGGCTCTCTGACAAGCCCACTCAGTAAGCCCTGTCTTTACCAAGGTCTGCCCACTCCAGACCCAGAACCTGAGAACAGGAGCCTGACTGCCCAGGTCCTGCCTGAGACTCCAGGTGGCCCGGCCCTGAATTGTCCACAGTCTTGGGAGGGGCAGAGGGGAATCCTGAGGGACATCCAGGGAGGGAGTATAATGAGACTGTGCCAGGAGCTGCTGAGAGGGTGACTCAGATGTCCTCCATCACTGCCCTGCTGTAATGTGGCCCAGAAAACAGCCACCACCATGACCAGCACAGCCAAGAGCTCTCTGCTGTGGAAGCCCTCACCAGGGCAATCAGGACACAGTCTAGGGGACTCCAGACCCCAGGGGCCATTAGGGCCAGTCAACTCCTCTCCTTGATCCTGTGGCCATAGCCTCCCTCATAATCAACCCTCCTGAACCAATTTGCTCTTGCTATTTGTCCAACTGCCAGGGAAGTGAACAGGACCTACCTGCTTCCACACTCAAGTGGAGGGCCAGATGTAGGGGACATAAGGCCCCGTCCATGTCAATACCTCAGAAGGACAGAGGGTAATAGGTCCCCCAAGCCACAGCCAGCAGGGACCCCCATCACTTGTCCATGTTGACAAGAGTCTGCCTCCTTCCTGGGCATCCTAACCACTTGGAAGAAGCCCATGCTCTCATCAATGTTAGGAATGGACCCAGGTGAGCAGGGTCTACACCACATTGAATCACAGTGTGTGCAGCTTGTTGAGCACCAACCCTCCCAGGGACGTCCTTGTCACTACACAGTCCAGAGCAAAGTACATGGAGAAACGTGGAGCTCAGTCATGAGTCACCCAAAGTCTTCCAGCACCTGATGAGCTTTGGGTCTAAGGGAATCTGCTCTGAATGACATAGATTGCAACATTCAGATGTTCCATCAAACTCTGGAACCCCAAAGCTGAACATAAGCTTATGGTGACTGCACATGTATTATAATCATGATTCTGTAACTTAGGGTGAGATATAGGTGTGTATAGCCTGCACTTCTGTGATCTGTTCACACACACACACACACACACACACACACACACACACAGCCATTAGCCTTCTAGCCTCTGGGAGATGAGCCTGGTCACCAGCTCTCAAAGTCCTCTGTCATGTGTGAATACATCCTGCTCCCTGGAAAGTCCCACCATATATCACCCTGACATGAGGGCTCCTTGGGCCTGGTGACATGCACCCCAGGCAGAAAATTGACCTTCCTTAGAGCACAGCCAGCAACCTCCCCCAAAGAATGGTGTCTGCCCTCCCTCCACATTCTGGACACAAGCCTCACCACAGGCAGATGCACAATGGGTCCCCAGGATAAAACACAGACCTGCTCACTCACATTCAGGGTCTTCTCCACCTGGAAGATGTTTTCTAGGATGAGAACCTGCTCTGGGGAATGTGGAGACATCTGGTTCTTCTTCCTTTTGCAGAAGGCTCCCAGATGTGAGGTCTCCGGGATTCAGGGAGGAAGCCTTTGGGAAGCTGCATCTGAGTTCATGACTCACTCTTGTTCTCTGTCCTCAGGGTCCTCTCCCTGGCACAGCTGCAAGAGTGGGGACCTGGGTGGTGAAGCCCTAGCAGACATTGTCCCTAACCTGGATGTCTCTGGATTCTCCATCACCAGTGGTTACTGCTGGAGGTTCATCCATCAGCCTCCTGGGGTGGGGCTGCAGTGAATGGGGCTCACTGATGGTAATGGAGGCACAACTTATAACCCCTCCCTGAAGAGTGGAGTCTCCGTGTCCAGAGACCATGTAGGGACCAGTTCTCCCTACATTTTAGATCTGTGACCAGCAAGGATGTGGCTGTATATGACTGTGCAGGACCACAGTGAGCAGACTTCAGAGTGATGCCAAGCACAAGCCTTCCTGCATGTAGCTAAGAACAAACAGGTGCTTTAGGACCAGCAGGGAGCTCAGGACAAGCAGGGGGAACAGAATCAGTAATAGAAAATCAGGACAAACAAGGGAAGCTCAGACCAGGGGTGGAGTTCAGGAGAAGCCTGTGCACTGGGGAACCATGAGGGACAGGAAGGGACCAAGGAGCAGGTGCAGAGAGGAAACTGGGAATGAGGGGCTTCCTGTAGGCCTGTGGGGTTTCCTCTCCTTCTCTACCTTATAGAACCTCAGAGACCCTGCAATGCACCTGCTGTAGAGGACCTGGGAATGTCCAAGCCCCTGGCATGGAGCAGACTCTTTGTTAAATTTTCCTGCATTTATAAGTACATGTTTTCTTCATCTCATTCTTATGAATTTCTCTGAGAGGCAAACACCTTGTACACAACTGAAAGTAGACTGCAGTGTGCACAACTCAAGGGCCTTTGGAGAATGGAAGCATCAGAGTCATCACCCTCATCTGAAGGTCAGTCTGCTGTGTTGTCATCAAGAGGGACAGCTGCATGCAGGACTCTGTGTCTCTGATTAAGAATGAGGGCCTCATGCCTGTCCTCATGGACTGAGGACTTCCAACCTTTCTGCTGCACCATTGAACAGTCCTGGGGAGGCAGGAGCAGAGGTCCAGGTGCCTGAGCATGGCCTGTGGTCTGCTCAGGACTTGTGGTCCCCCCATCACCCCACACTCTCCCTCCTGGGAGGAGAGCCCTCCTGGTCCCTCCTGCTGGCTCTGCTGGGTCTACAGGGTGAGCGTGCTGCCCATAGCCACCCTCTGGGTGAGGACAGACAAGTGCTCCTGTGTCAGCCATGGCCACGTGCCTCTTGTCTCAGCTCCTCCCTCTCCTGACCTTGCTCACCACCACAGCCACTGTCCAGCTCTGCCCCTGTGAGGCCAGCTTCTTACATTGACAGGAGAATGAGGCCAGAAGAGGCTGTCCTTCAGGCCTGGCCTTTTCTCCTAGCACTGTAACCTAAATTGGGCTCCTCAGCTGTGCACCCCTGTGGCAAATGCCTGAGGCCATCAACACACGAAGAGAAGCTTTCCTTTGGCTCCTGACTTCCAATGCTCTAGTCCATGAAGAGAGGAGTCCACTGCATTCACACCTTTCCTGGGTGTGACAGGGCAATGCAGAGAGCCACTGTGGAGACAGCCACTCACCTAGTTTGAAGGACTCCAAAGGGACGGAAGCAGAGATGGGGTCCGACAATCACCTTGTAGGGCCTAACCACAGTGATTGACAGATATCCCATGGGTCCCCATGTCCTAAGGCTCCCCACTCCCTCACAGCCCAAGGGGCTGAAGAACATCCTTAGCACATGGAAGTTTGAGAGGACAATTATGCACACTAATCATTCTATCCCTGGACACAAAGCTCTCATGTCCATGTCACAATGCAGGACACATTCAGTCCTTATCCTTGAGTCCCTAAAGGCACAAATACTTCATCTTAACTCAGAAGTCCAGTGCAAAGACTCCCAAAGATTCATGGAAACCCTGCTGTGTGCCTGAAAGTCAAAGAGGTCTTCCATACTCCCATGTTTTATGGGAGGGCTCTTGGCAGCAGGGACTCTGACCCCTGACCCCCATCTGACCACCCAGCCCTTCCTTTCAAGTATTCATATAAGCCTCCCTGACCCTGTAGCTCTCACAGTCTGCCACCTGCAAAGCCAGCATGGTGTGGCTGAGGACAAGGTCACCCTCAGCAGGGAGCAGGTCCTGGCCTCCCTTGAACCAGGGCTGGGAACCTCTGGGCCCCTTGCTGGCTGAACAGGGGAGACCATGCCCTGGGCAGTCCTGGGTCAGGAGCCCAGAGCTCTCTCCCACAGGCCCTGCCTTGGAGGGTCTTTCAGATCTTCATCTCTGCCTCTGAGCTGGGGAAGCTGGGCCTTGTTGATCCCTGGGATCCTGAAACCACCCTCCATCCTCTGGGTGCAAATCCCTGGGCTGCTCCCAGTGGAGCTGCTGGCCTCACCCTCCTGGCCACAGCTCCTGGGCAGCACCACAAGTGTGCTGCTCTCCTGGCCAAAGTGCAAAGCCCCAGCTCTGCCTGCACTGCCCCTCTCTGCCCCTCCCTGTCCTGCACATGGCCTGACATCAGTCAGGGGTCACACGCCAGGGCCTCACCTGTGCCCTTGAGATTATCCAGCCCACAGTCTGCTCCAGCCTGAGTGGGCCCAGCTCCCACTAAGTGTGAGGTCACCCACAAAATAAGGCTCTGAGGTTGTCACCACGTGTGTCTGCCTGGGAGTTGGAGGAAGGTCTGTTGGGCAGTGATGTCCAAGGTGAGAGCAAAGCACAAACACTCCTCTAACTCTTGCCAGATACGTGCTGTTGGACACAGTGGCCACCACTCATGCTGCTGTGTGTGATTTTACATTTGTACCATGGAGTTAACACTGTCCCTGCATCATGATTTTGTACATGTGTAAATGAAATTAAAGGGTGGTAAATGCCAACAGAAAAATTGGCAAAGTTAATCATATTCTCCTAACCCTGCTATCTACACCGTTCTAACCCATGTGACTCCGACCTGCTCTCAGAACTACTCTACCTGGGTTCCCACCCAGAGCTGCTATATAGCAGGAGGACATGCAAATAGGGCCTCCCTCTGCTCATGAAAACCAGCCCACCTCACCCTGCAGCTCTGCACAGGAGCCCAGCCCTGGACTCCCAGCTCAGCCCACTCAGTGATCAGGACTGAACACAGCTGCTCACCATGGAGAGTGTGCTCAGCTGGGTTTTCCTGGTGGCTGTTTTCAAAGGTAATGAATGGAGAACCAGAGATCCTGAGTGTGTGAGGGGACAGGAGTGAGAGGAAGAGTGGATGAGTGCCAGTGTCCTGACCAGGCTGCCTCTGTGTTTGCAGGTGTCCAGTGTGAAGTGCAGCTGGTGGAGTCTGGGGGAGGCCTGGTTCAGCCTGGGGGTTCCCTGCGACTCTCCTGTGCAGCCTCTGGATTCACCTTCAGTAGCTATGGGATGGACTGGGTCCGCCAGGCTCCAGGGAAGGGGCTGGAGTGGGTTGCAGGTATATGGTCTGATGCAAGTCAGAAACACTATGCTGACTCTGTGAAGGGCCGATTCACCATCTCCAGAGACAACTCCAAGAACATGCTGTTCCTACAAATGAGCAGTCTGAGAGCAGAGGACACGGCCACCTATTACTGTGCTAGAGACACAGTGAGGGGACCTCCATGTGAGCCCAGACACAAACCTCCTGCAGAGTGCTGAGGGCCAGCAGAGGGCGCTCAGCACACAGGGAGCTCAGGGTCACCCAGAAGCAGGAGCAGAGCAGGGGCAAGGGCTGGATTCCTGCACCTGGGGGCCTCTCATATTCCAGCTTCCCCAGGGATCTCTGTGGACTTGTGCTCTGTACTAATCCATGATGTCTCTGAAGATATGAATTCTTTTTTTGTGATATATTTTCCTTTTTCATTCCTGCCTGGTACTTACACTAACATTGTGGTTCATTTTGACATAATCCACAATCATACAGTGCAATTTTCTCTACTTTGTCTGCAGTACTTCCCCTTGCCCTTCTCTCTCCCTCCACATGTTCCTTCCTCTATTAGCTGATCTTCCTTCTATTTTTCTTTACATTAATGAAAGGTATTTACTTGGAATTTACTCTGGTGTGTTCATATCTGCAAATGGGGCATGTGGTCCATTTCCCTCCACCTTCCTCCTTTCCCTCCCTCCTCCTTCAGCCTCCATTCCCTTCCTCCACTTCTCTACTATCCATTCTATTTTAATGTCCCTCTGTCCCCTTATTTACTGTACCTTCCACTTTTGAGAGAAAGCCTCAGCCCTTGACTCTCTGAGCCTGAGATATTTCACTTCCCCTGATGTTCTGCAATTCCAACAATTTACCAGAAACACTCTCAGTTAATTCCTCTTTATGGTGAGTAAAACCCCACTGTGTACATGCCCCACATTTTCTTTATCCATCCATCTGGTGACAGGTTTCTAGGCTGGGTCCATCCCTTGGGTGCTGTAAGTTTCTGCTATAAACACTTGTGTGGCTGTGTCACTACAGAATGCTTAGTTTACATCCTTAGGACTGTAACAAAACATGGAACACCTGGTCATGTGGTGGTCTCTTAGCTTTTTTGCTGCTGTGACTGAAAGGTCTGACCAGAACCACTTAGAGGAGGAAAGGTTGATTTGAGGGCTCACGGTGTCAGAGGTCCATGGACAGCAGGCTCCATTCCTCAGATCTCAAGGTGAGGATGGACATCATGGTGGAAAGCTGTGAAGGAGGGGAGCTGCTCACATGATGATCAGGAAGCAGAGAGAGACCCTCACCAGATACAAATATATACCCCAAAGCCAACCCCCATGCCCCACCTCCTCCAGCCTCACCTGCCCACCTTCAGTCACCACCCAGTTAATCCCTTACAGGGGATTAATTCACTGATGGGTTAAGTTCTCTGACACAATCATTTCCACTCTAACCCTTGTTGCAGTCATACATGGGCTTTTGGGGGGACACTTTACATCCAAACCATAACACTCCACCCTTTGCCCCCAGAAGATCATGACCACTTCACAATTCAAAATATGTTTAGTCCATTTCCAAGATTCCCCATAGTCTCAGTAGTTCAAGCACTGCCCCAAAGTTCAGGTCCAAATTCTCCTCTGAGACCCAAGGCAAATATTGTCAGCTCTAAAAATCAAAAGCAATTTACAAGAATCCACTATATTAACATAGAGAGTAATCATCTACATTCAGAAAAATAGGGGCACAGAAGGAAGGGCTGGGGCGAATGCAAGACTGAAATCCACATGGGCAGCAAGTCCTGGAGCTCCATGTTCAGGATCTGGGCAAAAGGCATGGTGACGTTCTCTCCAAAGTACTTCTGCAAGCTCAATCCTTGTCCCAGATGCCAATGCAATAAGAGGACACAGATTTTAGAAAAAGGAAAAAGAAAGTTTATTGCTTTGCTAGCAAAGGAGAAACACAGTGGAATCCTGTCCCAAGCTGTGACTTTGCCTGAAAGGACATGTGCAAAGTCCACACAAAGTTCATGGAGCAGGCCACATACTAGATGGTCACACAAGAGATTTATGGAGAGTAACAGGAGGCATAGCAACAAGGCTGTCCCTCCAGGATACAGGAACCTCTGACACTTAGAGAACAGCTTTACAGCCCTCAAGAGGAATCTCCTGAGCTGCTTAGTAGTTTAACCTGAAATGCAGGTGATCTTAGGGTACTTAGAAGTTTAAGCTGGATCAGCTGATTTAGGGTACTTAGGAGTTTAAGCTGGGGTGGGGCTGTTCTTAAGGTACTTAGGAGTTTAAGCTGGGGTAAGGGTGATCTTAGGGTACTTAGGAGTTTAAGCTGGGGTGGGTGGGGTGATCTTAGGGTACTTAGGAGTTTAAGCTGGGTGGGGGTGATCTATGGTACTTGGGAGTTTAAGCTGGGTGGGCAGATCTTAGGGTACTTTGGAGTTTAAACTGGGGTGGGCCTGATTTAAGGTACTTAGGAGTTTAAGCTAGGGTAAGGGTGATCTTAGGGTACTTAGGAGTTTAAGCTGGGGTGGGTGGGGTGATATTAGGATACTTAGGAGTTTAAGCTGAGTGGGGGTGATCTCAGGGTACTTGGAGTTTAAGCTGGTGTGAGGGTGATGTTAGGGTACTTTGGAGTTTAACCTGGGTGGGGTTATCTCAGGGTATTTAGGAGTTTAACTTGGGGTGGGGGTGATCTTAGGGTACTTAGGAGTTTAAGCTGGGTGGGGTGATCTTAGGGTACTTAGGAGTTTAAGCTGCAGTGGGGTGATCTTAGGGTACTTAGGAGTTTAAGCTGGGGTGCAGTGATCTAAGGGTAATTAGGAGTTTAAGCTGGGTGGGGGGATCTTGGAGTACTTAGGAGTTTAGCTGGGGTGGGGGGATCTTAGGATACTTAGGAATTTAAGCTGGGGTGGGGGTGTTTCAGGGTACTTAGGAGTTTAAGCTGGGGTGGGTGTGATCTTAGGGTTCTTAGAAGTTTAAGCTTGGGTGGGGGTGATCTTAGGGTATTTAGGAGTTTAAGATGGGGTGGGGGTGATATCAGGGTATTTAGGAGTTTAAGCTGGGGTGGGGGTGATCTCAGGGTGCTTAGGAGTGTTATGCTCGAATTCAGGACCCCCAAAGACCACCAGAGACCCAAGATTGATGTAAGCAGCAAAGAGGTGTTTATTGCAAGCTAGCTCGGTCCTCCTCATGAACACATAGCAACTGGTGACACTGAGAGGCCCTGAGCCCAGGGTTTGCAGCATTTTTATACATTCTTTGTAGAGGGCAGGGACTTCACATACATCATAGCAAATCATCACACACCGCGGGAAAATCAAATAACAACTCTAAAACATGATTAGCACATTCACTGGTGGGAACAAGTTGCGTAGGGGTGATTGGTCAGTACAAAGGGGTATTGGTTTGAACTGATTGGTTTGAGCCAAGAGGGGTGTTCCTGCTGAACTACAAGGTTTCCCAATATGTTATCAACCACCATAAACTACTGGGAGGGTCATCTGGCATCCCAGGTATTTCCCTGTCTCATGCTGATTGGTGGCTGCTAGGGGGCTGCTATGGATCTCCACCTAGCCTGACTGAGTCAGGGACACCTGGGGCATCAGATCTCTCCTGTTATTTGTAGATAAACAACTTCGCAGGGTGGGAATGTGCTTAGGAGTGTTCTGTGGGTTTTTCCAAGGACAAAGGTCATGTCCCTTTCTTGGACAGGCTTTGCTCTGAGATAGAGGCTGGTTTTTCAGGAGTTTAAGCTGGGTGGGAGTGATCTCAGGGTACTTAGGAGTTTAACCTGAGTGAGGTAATCTCAGGGTACTTAGGAGTTTAACCTGCATGTGGTGATCTCAGGGTACTTAGGAGTTTAAGCTGGGGTGGGGGGATCTCAGGGTACTTAGGAGTTTAAGCTGGGGAGGGGTGATCTCAGGGTACTTAGGAGTTTAAGCTGGGGTGGGGGGTCTTAGGGTACTTAGTAGCTTAACCTGGGGTGGGGTGCTCTTAGGGTTATTAGGAGCTTAAGCTGGGGTGGGTGTGATCTTAGGGTACTTAGGATTTTAGGCTGGGGTGAGGTGATCTTAAGGTACTTAGGAGTTTAAGCTGGGGTGGGGTGATATCAGGGTACTTAGGATTTTAGGCTGGGGTGGGGGTGATCTTAGGGTACTTAGGAGTTTAGCTGAAATGGTGGTGATCTTAGGGTACTTAGGAGTTTAAGCTGGGGTGGGGGGATCTTATATAAGTAGTGAAGCCAGATTTAAGGATAGGTAGTTAGTGTAGTTAGATAAATCCTGTCTAATATCAAGTAAAATCAAGATTGAAGGCCATACTGAGAATGGAAAAGGGGGATTGAAAAAGTCCCCAAGGCTGGGAGCCCATCCCATGGAAATGTTAATGAAGCAGCTCTCAGCAAACATGGAGATGCTAATCCAAAAGCCCTTCCTGCCAAGGTTACTCCTAAACCCATCTTCGCCTCACCTTTTTGCCTTCCCACCTGCATTTTATCACTGCAAGGTAACAGAATCAAGGACAGGAATGGTACAGGAATGCGGGAAAGCTGAAAGAAGACCTTAGCCATAAAAGGGGGAAGATCTTGCCCTTCCATGGTTCCACCTCTTGGGTCCCCTTCTTCATCTTGGAGAAGTCTTTTCTGCTGTCCTTTAATAAAGCTTCAACTTTCCACTCTAAACTTGCCTCGGCGTGCTTCTCTGGTGTTATACTTCAGCCTTGGAAAAGCAAGGACTCGTCACCAGTCAACAGCGGTAACATTAGGAGTTTAATCTGAGGTGGGGTGATCATTCAGCAGGCACATGTTCTTAGGGAAAGTTAAGCAGCACCTGCCTCAGAATCCAAACTTTGGAACTTTTGATAAAATAACTCCTGACCTGAAATGGTGACTGAGGCCAATATTGATCTGATGCCAATATTGCCCATCAGCAGGAGCAGGGGCTGTTAAAGAGGTGCCTCCAAGGCCACATTCCACCTCTTCTCTGCTGCAGTTGTGACTCACCTGTTCACTTGGGAGAGAGTCCTTTCTGTGGTCTTTGGTGCCATCCCCAAAGTCTGGAGTTCTTCTTCCTGTGGTGGGTGTGTGCTCAAGGACAGATAGCTCTGCCTAGGATGGGGAAGAGAGGTCATCCTGTTTCCCCTGAGATTAGGGAGGGGGAGACTGGGGAGGAGCAGGGAGAGGGGAAGAGAAGGAAATGTGTCCATTTTAACATGAGTGCAGTGTCAGCGTGTTACCGCTGTTGACCGGTGAGGAGTCCTTGCTTCCCCAATGTTGAAGAATAACACCTTCTGGCATGCCGAGGCAAGGTCAGAGCAGAAATTAGAAGTTTATTAAAGGACAGCAGAAAAGACTTCTCCCAGGGGAAGAAGGGGACCCAAAAGGTGGAATCCATGGAAGTGTGGTTGTCTCCCCTTTTTATAGTTTTGGTGATGGAATGTATGTTGAAAGGCCCGAGGGGTGGGACACAGGTGGGCCAAAGAAGTAATCTGGGCAGGAAGGACTTCATTATCACTTCTTGGGATGGGCTATCTCCAAATCTGTTGGGGGCAGTTTCCTGGGCTCCATTAACATTTCTTTGGGGTGGACTTTGGCCTAGGGCCTTTCAGGGACTTCATTAACATTCCATGAGTTGTCCTGCATTTCCAGAATCATTCTCAGCATTGCCTCCATTTTAGATTTCATTGGATATGATTTACCTAACTACACTGACTACCTAACTTTAAATCTGGCTTCATTCCCCCCTCTAATTTGGGAAATCCTTACTGCTGTAAGGAAGGGGGGTGAAGAGAATCTTTCTGGCTTCTTCAGGCTGAAAAGGGATGGTGTGGGGCAAGCAGTTTGGAGTCCCACTTAAAAAAATCTGGTCTATCGAGTGGTCCATGATAAAAGTCCTATTGAGAAGTAATAGGCTGGAGGGCCATTTGAGTGAAGGGTGGTCTATAAGAGAAACAAGAATTCATTAGTACTGGAACCATATTGATGCAGCAATAAGTGCCACAGCACAGGAATAAGCCAATGAGTATGATGTCAAAGACAGAGACTAACAATGTTTTCCACCAGGAAGTACTAAGAACCAGGAGCTAAGATATTGTTTCCATGACAAAGTTGCTGAGGACATGGCTTATATCTGAGCATGTAAATCTTTAAGGATATTTGTCACATTGCCAGAAATGTCAGGGATGTAAACACAACATTTAACTTTTAGGGTTACAGATGTCCTTCCCTTTAAGTTATAGTTTAATAATTTAATGTCATCTCATCTTGCAAAATCCTTTTATTAGTATGACCTCTGTGTCTAATAGAGAAATCTTTAATTTTGTTACTTAGGGCTGGATAACCATACTAGTAAACACTAAGCCTACCTGTGTAGGTTAGAAATAAAGGCCTTAAACTAAAAACTACTCTGGTAGTTCCCTTTGATAGTTATCAGGCATTCCTGTCTGAGAATCTCTTTTGTAGCCTCTAGTTTACTTATTTTTGGAAGTTACATTTAACTATTATTATCATTTAAAATGCCCAGGAATAGCTGTGTTTTGGCATTGACTGTCTTTGCTAAGTGTTTAAGATGAAGCAAGCCAAACTGACTTTTGTTTCTATCTATTGTTAACAGTCAGCTGAGTTTCCCTGGGAGTCCTCGGAGGAACTTACTGCAGCTTCTCAGTTCTGCTAGTGCCATTTGCGCTAGGATGGGTCCAGGCCTTTCTTGACCATGTGGCTTCCCTTGGAAGCATCAGGGATATCTCCCCTCTCTGATGACCCTCCTCTTCACAGCAAATGCACTTTTTGGCTTTCTGTCCACCACTGGTCTCATTAATCTCCCTGATCGGGAGGTTATGTGGCCCAGAGTTACAAAGCTCTTTGGAGATGTCCCCTCTTCCCTGGATTCAGACTGACTCAGGGCAAGAGCCAAATATTGTTTTTCTTGGCCCTTTTAATTTAACTTTAATTTTAAAACTTAATCTTAAACATCTAGCAAATAAATTTCAATAGCCTTATATTAAGAGTACTGGGCTTTAATGTCTACCTATCTATCCTGTAGGTGATAACTCATTATCTTAAATTAACCAGGTTGTGAGTTCTTAAATCAGTACCTCTGCAAAACATTAACAGGCAATCTTTAAACCATTTATAAGAAAACTACAAGATAAAATTATCAAGAGTAAAAACATACTTAGTTCATGCAAAAGCTACCTTGAATTTTGGCAGAGTTATACATTATAATCCCCTGTTTGAGATCCTAGTAATCTTGACAAAAACCAACTTTTGGACACAACTTTAAATGTACTGAAATTTGGTCTACTTCTTTCATAGTCACTTTCACATGCAGTGAGATGGAACATAAAGCCTTATCTCAGGTAAGGCGGGGTTCTTTATAAATCTTAAGTATTGTAGTTCTGAAGCTGATCTTTGTTTTTTTAAACATCATTTTACAAAGCCTACATAAATTGTTGCTCAAGTTTACATGAATATTAGCTAACACAATATAATATAACACCTAAAACATGAATTAAAGAAAAGCTGAAAGATTTTAACCTCTTGCAGAAAAGTAGCAAAGTATTTTTGTGTTTTACAATAAAACCTTCACACAGATTAGGCTCTCATTAACTTAAAAATACATTTAAATTGCATATCAGTGTAAAAAGTAACATAGAACTTTATATAACTTATTGATAATAAGTCCAGTTATAGAACACAAATGATATAAATAAATCTCCAACATGTTTTTTTAAGCCTAAAATTACTATACAACTTTAGATCACAGCTTGATATAATGCCCTTTCTAAAGCTTCTACCTTACAGACTTGTATACCTGGAAGATATGAACATATTAATAGCACCAATTACATTGATGTTTTTATATTAACCAAGTTTAGCTTTTAAAGAAATAACATAGAAAAATTCTCTAAAACAACAGCACTTGTTTTTCCAGCTGTTTAATTTCTTTTTTATGTGTCTTTATTTTTTTTATTGGTTGTTCACAACATTACAAAGCTCTTGACATATCATATTTCATACATTAGATTGAAGTGGGTTATGAACTCCCAATTTTACCCCAAATGCAGATTGCAGAATCACATCAGTTACACATCCACAATTTTACATAATGCCCTATTAGTAATTGTTGTGTTCTGCTACCTTTCCTATCCCGTACTATCCCCCTTCCCTTTCCCTCACATCTTCTCTCTCTACCCCATCTACTGTAATTCATTTCTCTCCTTGTTTAATTTTCCCATTCCCCTCACAACCTCTTTTATGTAATTTTGTATAGCAATGAGGGTCTCCCTTCATTTCCATGCAATTTCCCATTTCTCTCCCTTTCCCTCCCATCTCATGTCTCTGTTTAATGTTAATCTTTTCTTCCTGCTCTTCCTCCCTGCTCTCTTCATAGTTGCTCTCATTATATCAAAGAAGACATTTGGTATTTGTTCTTTAGGGATTGGCTAGCTTCACTAAGCATAATCTGCTCTAGTGCCATCCATTTCCCTGCAAATTCCATGATTTTGTCATCTTTTAGTGCTGCGTAATATTCCATGGTGTATAAATGCCACATTTTTTTTATCCATTCATCTATTGAAGGGCATCTGGGTTGGTTCCACAGTCTAGCTATTGTGAATTGTGCTGCTATGAACATCGATGTGGCAGTATCCCTGTAGCATGCTCTTTTAAGGTCTTCAGGGAATAGTCTGAGAAGGGCAATAGCAGGGTCAAATGGTTGTTCCATTCCCAGCTTTCCCAGGAATCTCCATACTGCTTTCCAAATTGACTGTACCAATTTGCAGTCCCACCAGCAATGTACACATCCTTGCCAGCACTTGTTGTTGTTTGACTTCATAATGGCTGCCAATCTTACTGGAGTGATATGGTATATTAGGGTGGTTTTGATTTGCATTTCTCTGACTGCTAGAGATGGTGAGCATTTTTTCATGTACTTGTTGATTGATTGTATGTCCTCTTCTGAGAAGTGTCTGTTCAGGTCCTTGGCCCATTTGTTGATTGGGTTATTTGTTATCTTATTGTCTAGTTTTTTGAGTTCTTTGTACATTCTGGATATTAGGGCTCTATCTGAAGTGTGAGGAGTTAGCAGACAGGCATTTTGTTGGATTTCATGTGTTTTATTACAATTTATTATAATTTCAGAAAATTACTTTAACCTGCATTTTTCTTTTTTTCCTTTTTTTTTAAAGAGAGAGAGAGAATTTTCAATATTTATTTTCTAGTTATCGGTGGACACAACATCTTTGTCTGTATGTGGTGCTGAGAATCTAACCCGGGCCATACACATGCCAGGCGAGTGCGCTACCGCTTGAGCCACATCCCCAGCCCCAGACCTGCTTTTTTCTAAGTGTTTTATATATATCATCTTGAACCTTGTCCACTCTGTATTTGGAGATTTCTATTGTATGGGGCCCTCACTAGCATTTGGTTTCTGTCTTATGAAAACATTCATTGGAACCACCCTGTGCTTTGATCCCCTCACATCTGGTTCCTGGCTGCTTAGACGACATCCAGCTCTCCTACTTCTTTCTGCACCTGAGTCTCTGTAACCTAATAAATTTTATTCCAGGCTGGGATTGCTTTAGGGGACTTGCTCTGAGCTTCTCTCCATCCTGGCTTTGGGCTCACATGAAGGGCCACTAGGGAGGCCCCTGTCTGTCCCCACTGCAGTGGGGAGGTGGTCCTGGCCCACATTGTCACCTCCCACCCACCACAGAAACCTGCCTCTCCCTGTTGCCACCTCCCTGTGATGCTTCTCCTCTGAGGACTCTTGTTCTGGACTCTTCTCTTCAGCCCAGGGTGCTGTTCTTGAGGACAGGGAGGGGTGGTCTGGGAAGTGTTTCCCCCTTCTGTTCCTACTTTCTGTGAGGTTCCAGAAGAGCCTCTGGTATTGGATTGGTGAGTTGCCCTGACTGTAACTGTCGCATGTGACAACATCTTTCATTACCTCACTTGGTGAGTCTGACTTTTTTCTCCAAGCATGATGTTCCCAATTCAGTCCATTTTCCAGGAAGTGACATTATTTCTCTCTTTCTTATTGCTGTTGGGAGCTCCAGTGGGCACGCAGGTCACATTTTCTCTGTCCACTCTTGTGTGGACAGCACCTGGCTGCTGCTACACCTGGCTCCTGGAGCTATGCTGCTGTAACATTGGTGTGTGTGCATCACTATTCTCTGCTGATATTAGGTCTGTGGATCAGTACTGAGGAGTGGAAACTGGTCCCATAGTAGCTCGACTCCTAGTCTCCTGGGTCCGTGGGCTCTCCTCATCCAGCAAGGAAGTCCATGGAACAGGGTAGAGAAGAGTATGGCTGCAGAGTCACTAATCAAGACCTTTGGAGACCAAGCAGGAAGCAGTTCTGATTTTATTGCACAGTTATCATGTATATATACTCAGGCAGCAGCTAAGCAATTTATAGGTAGTCACTAATATAATTTCTGGCCAACTTTCCTCCACAGCCTGGTAGCCAGGTCAAATTTGCAATCAAACCTATAGTATGTTTGCTGTTATCCATGGACATGAACTGCCTGGGAAGGCAATTCCCCCCCAGACAGCCATTCCCAGGAGGTTCCCTCTACCCATCCTCTTGTTTCTGTTTCATACTGTGAACAAATATTTTTCTGACCAGCAATGGAGGACCATGTTCCCTGCAATGTCTCTGCATTATGATTTTATTATTTCCAATGGTCCCCAAGAATTATGCTTTATGAATCCCTGGGCTTCAGATGTGAAAGAACACTGGGATGTTCCTTACACAGAAAGAATGTGAGTAACAGAAACTTTTTTTTCAATTGTGACTCAGAAATCTTGGCCAAGGCTCTAGTGTCAACGGGTCACCAATGTCAATCATCCATGAGTAGGAGGAGAAATCACCTGAACTGAGCATGAGGCCACTCAGGACAGTTCCAAAGCAACCCAGGTTATGGGAGAGGAAGTCAAGGAGCCTGTGAGACCAAAATATTGGATCTATGAAATTTTGATCATAGCAGTAATGAAAGAGAGCCATAAGTGAGCATGAAGTTAATGCACGAAATTTCAGGTAGGGCCAAGTAAAACACCTGGTGCTAGAACCCACTGGTTCACACCTGGATGAGGGGAGGAGAAAAGAGCGTCATGCCAAGGGTCCAGGTGCATTGCTGTGATGGTCTAACTTGAAGAATAGCTTTCTAAATCAGATGATTTGCTAGGACTTGGAAACTACATATAATGGCACACCTGGCTTTTTGGATGGTGAAAACCTCGAGACCAGCAGGTCTCACCTGAGCCACCCCAGGACCAGGAGGTGGGTGCTGCAGGCTCAGTGTTTGCAGGGACTTCATGGTCAACACCTCAGGGAACAAGGAGAGGAGCCCACATGTCTTATTAGTGTGCTGTGCTCACTCAGTTAGGCAGGAGGTCAATTCCTGAACCTCATCAGGAGGTCAGCAACTACACCTGCCCTCTCAGTGACCCCACCTCACTAAAGACAGTGTCCACTGTTATCTCCAAATGCTGGGCTGTGGGTAAGGCAGGTCTCACTGCAGTGATGCTGCACAGGGAAGGGAACTGGGCCTCCTCCCTCACCCAGCCTGCCCTGCATGCCGTCCTGTCTGCTGTCAGCCTGGCTCTGCTGCTCTGGGGACCCAGGGGCTCTCAGCCTCAGGCTGCAGCTGAGAGCTGCCTCTGCTCCCAGGACTCTCACCTGGCCCAGCACCTCCATCCTGTCCTCTCCTGGTGGAGACCAGAGGGCAGGACAGGTGAGGGGAAGAGCTCAGGAAGGTTGGTTTCTCCTCTGACAGCCTTCCAGCACCCCTGAACCGAACTAATTTCCTCTCACAGGTAAAGCTTTACTTGGTTTCCAAGGAGGGACACACCTGAGGAGCACAGAGGACCTGGGCAGCCTGACCTCAGCCTCTCCAGATATCAGAAGAGCCTCACCCACACGCAAATTCCGCCTCCTGCTCTGGGTTCAAATGCCCTCTGGGCTGTGGGAGCTCCCAGCTCTCTGCTCACACAGGGCTGAGGTCTCTGGGAAGGCAGGTGTGGTCTAGAAGATGAGGCTGCTTAATCTTCTTCTGTAGCTGGTCACACCTTCCCAAGGTGAGTGTCTCCAGTGTCTGACCTGGGTTGATGCAGAGGTTGTGACTGCAGGTGACTGATAGCATGTGACTGTCCTTGTCCCCAGATGTCCTATGCAGGTTTAGCTGCAGAAGTCAGGATCTGGCCTGTTGAAGCCCTTACAGACCCTATCTGTCACCTGTGCTGTGTCTGGATTGTCCATCACAACTAGTGGTTATGGCTGGCACTGGATCGATCCTTCAGCCCCCACTAAAGGGGCCGAGTGAATAGAGTATATATAAAATGATGGTGGTACTAACTAGAGCCCATATTTCAAAAGCTGAGTGAAAGTCCAGAGACATGTTCAAGACTTAGTTTTTCCTGCAGCTGAACTCCCGACTTCCCAGGACACGGCCACCTATTACTGTCCCAGAGCCACAGTGAGGGGACCTCAGTGTGAGCCTATACACAAACTTCCCTGCAGGGTGCCCAGGGCCATCAGGGGGTGCTCAGCAAGCTCAGGAGCAGGTTCAGAGGGAGGAGAGAAGAGTTTACCTCAGTCCTTGAGGCTCCTCCTCAGCCAGGACCTGCCAAGACAAAATCTTGTATGGAAATTCTCTAGATCATTCCTGTCTCAGAATCTCAGATGCTTTTCCTCCTCTAGATCAGGCTTGTCTATAATTCCGTTGCTCAGCATAGGCTACTCAACATTATTTCTGATGAACATTAATTTTTAATAATATTTCCTGCTCAGTGTATTTAATGTGAACTTTCTAAACTTATTTTTTCAGTACCAGAGATTGATACCATGGTGTCATAACCCTGAGTTCCATTATAACCCACTTTGAGTCTTATATAAGTCAGGTTCTCCCTAAGAAGCCCAGGCTGACCTTGAACAAGTTATCGTACCTCAGTGTCTGAGTACCTGGGGTTAGAGGTGAGCTCCACCACACCCAGGTTAACTTTATAAATGTTTGACGCCATATCTTACCCGCTCCATCCTCAGCTGGATCCCCTTTCTCTCCCCATGACACCTTTTCATTCCCAATCTGCTCAGTGTGCTTCCTGTCATGGATCAGGTCACAGAACACACTTGACAGCAGAGCCCACATAGTGCCAGAAACTTCCACCCCTGGGGACCCTTGGCAATGTCTGGATTCAGTTTTATTTTCACTTACTTTAAGAAAGGGTTTTGCAAGGCAAACAGTTGTTAGAAACCATTGTACCTGCCAAACCTCCAGTCATCACTCAGCACCACCCATAGCAAGGAATTATCTGAACCAAATATCTATGGACTGAACAGAGAAGCAGGGACAGAAAGCCCTAAACCTGGTCAATGCACAGAAATATGCATATTCAGAGTAACTTTGGTGTATGTGAGCTGCCTACCTCTCATGATGAGGCTCGGTGACATCCACACTCCACCCCCAGGGATCCAAGCTGTACATGGCCTGTGGACAGGGGTGAGAGAAAGGGGCACCGTTGGCAAAGACCCAGGAGGGAGAGTGGACAGCTCTGCATAGACTGTGGGAATAACAGGTCAGCTCTGCCACTGGCCTCAGGACCCTGAAGGCACAGTTTGCCTAGCGCTGCTCTAACCCCATCTTGCTGGGAGATGACCCTGAGCCCGAGAAGCTCCAGGACACCTGGCTCCCGGCAGAGTCAGCTTGGATCCTGTCCAGGTTTCCAGCCACTGTGGCTAGATTGCAGGATTACAGACAGGGACAACCTGGGCTGTGTTCCTGCTCACGTCAGTGCCCATCCTGTCCTGAGAGTTCAGCGGCAATCTGGATGAAAATGGTCATGGGAAATTGTTATATCCCAGATCATCTTAAGCTACTCCTGGTTCATTCCAGAAAATTAAATCTTTTTTTTTTTGTATTTTCCAAAAGATGTTGATTGAGTGTTATAACATTGATTTTGCATATAAACCTTATAAGTTGCTAAGTTAGAGTTTTATATTTTATATCAATACAAGCCATTTCTGTTTCAATAAACAATATTTCCATATTTTAATATTTTATTTGAGAACTTTAATTATGTAATTGTGTCGCTTATTTTGGCATATTCATAGATGTAGGAACAAAATTTATTGAAGAGTCTTTTGTTTCCTGCCAGTGTTTTCTATATGAAATTTCTCTACCTGTCATTATCTTCTCAAATTATTATCTATTTTTATTTATACCTAATACAAATACAATGATTTTTCTTCTTCTTATGTCTCTGATGTTCTTACATATACCTAAATAATAATCATAGTTTGTATAATACTTTTTTCATTGGTAAACAAAAATAATATTGTATCTGATTAACAGAATTTTTTTCAATTGCTTATTTTCTCAATGGTTCCATTTCTGTCTACTTTGGCTAACTGAAACATTTGGACTTGCTCTAGAGGGCTCCTCCTGAGTCAAGGAGGATGCTGGGATCTATTTTCCTAAACATGACACCCCTCACTTGCACACAGTCTGTATTTGATTGGTTAAACCAGCTTTATTGGTGGGAGGTACTGGGGATTAAATTCAGGGACTCTTGAACACTGAGCCACATCTCCAGCCATATTTTATATTTTATTTAGAAATAGGGTCTCACTGAGTTGCTTAGTGCCTCACTATGGCTGAGGCTGGCTTTGAATTTGGTTCCTTCTGCATTAGCCTCCCGAGCCATGGTTATTGTAGGTGTGTACTCCTGCACCTGCCTTGTGTATACTTTTATGAGTATAATATTTGGACTTGTTTGCATAAATTTGATTCAGGGACTTGACAGTTGAATACATTTTGAAGGGCCTGAATAAGGAATGAGGTGTTGTATTTTGTTTCCCTTTTCATGTGATGGTGTTTGATCACCAACATTATTAAGAATGTCAGCATCTCTCTCCATCAGAAACATAGCTAGTGATTCAGGAATTATTTTTATACCTACAAAAATATGAGTTCTTATGGAGTTCTTTTGAGGGAGAGAACAGCACCCTGATGCATGGGTGCCAGGTGCCATGATGGATCCCAGGCTGTGCACACCCAGCTGTCCATCACCTGTCCCTCCTTGGTGTGGGGAGCCCACCCAGCTGCTCTGCTCCAGTCTGCAAGATTACAAAACACCCTGACTGTGGACCAAAGTGCACTGTGAGCTGTGGAGCACCAGGACAAGGCCCCTCTGCATGGCGTCCTTACCACTCACCCTAACCCTTGCTCTCTCAGTGTCCATCTCCAGAGACACGTCCAAGAACCAGTTCTCCCTGCAGCTGAGCTCCCTGACCACTGAGGACACAGCCACCTATTACTGTGCCAGAGACACAGTGAGGGGACCTCAGTGTGAGCCCAGACACAAACCTCCTGCTGCTCACCCAGGGCCAGCAGGGGGCGCTCTGCACACAGGAGTCAGGTCAGCCCAGGAGCAGCTGCAGATGTGAGTTGGGGCTGGTTTCCTCCATCTGGGGGCCTGTCCATGTACCAGCTTCCCAGGGGGTCTCTGGGGCTTGTGGTCTCTACTTATCTCTGATGTGTCTGAAGATAATCATTCTGTTTTTGTCATATTCTTTTTCTTTTGAAATAGTGCATCATAGATATATTTATTATAGGTTTTCACTTTGACATAGTCACATATATTCATTGTCTATAAAACCTCTGTTGCTCTCACAGCTCCTCCTTTTAAATTTTCCTCCTTCTCCCCATTATTTAACTGATCTTTCTTCCACGAGTTTCTAATTTTCATTAAATTACACTATTTGTGTGTGTGTGTGTGTGTGTATAGAAACTCACAGTGGTTCACTCCCACAGGTGTAGGACTCCCACATATGCAGAATTGACCAATAATATCTGCTCAGCTCACTCCTGGCCCCTCCCTTCTCCTGTCCCTCCTCCCTCACCCTTAGTCACCTCCTGATCCCCACTGATCTATATTCTTGGGTTCCCCTTCCTTTATCTCCCTTATTTGTGGCAGCTCCCACAGAGGACAGGCAACACTCACCCTGACTCCCTGAGCCTCTCTCATTCCCCTTCCCTAATGTCCTCCAGCTCCGTCCACTCACCATCATCTCACTCCTCCTATTGGCTGAGCAGAGCTGCAGTGTTGGAACATGACCCACATTTCCTTTATCCATCCACTAGTGAAGGGCACCTGGGCTGGTTGCATAACCTGGTCTTGGGAATTGCACTGTATAAGCCCTGCAGTGGCCATGTCCCTGCACTGTGCTGACTTGGGTCTTTGGGGTAAATACCAAGCAGCAGGAGAGCTGGGTCCCACTGTGGCTTCCTCCCTGTTGTCCTGAGGGGTCTCCACCCTGCTCTCCTCAGGGTGGTTCTTATCTGCTGTCCCACCAACAAGGTGTGAGGGTCCTCTCCCCAGGTTTTCTCCAGCACCTGTTATTACTTGTATTGTTGATAACTGCCATTCTGTGGTCATGGGATGCCATGCGCACACAGAACAACCAGTACTCGGTCACCTTCCTGATGGCTGTAATCTGGCCTGGTTGACTCAGCACCATGACCAGGGCAGGGACACATGAAGAGATGAGAGACCTTGCTGGAAGATGGACCACGGAATAATGCTTGAAAATTGACCACAATGTGCAGAACACAACAAGATACAAAGGAGCTCTCTGGAGCTCACCCTGATCTAAATACAAGATTTAGCAAATACCAGGGTGGACAGCCCTCTGCAGCCCAGGAGAATGACAAGCAGTTTCCACAGACTCTCCTTGACTGCACTCCCTTGGTGGGTCCTGCACTTAGGAACCTACTTCTCGGGAGCTCCATAGAGAGAGGAGCAGAGTAGCAAGAGGTGCAGAGTCCTGCCACACCCCTCCATAGCAGGTGATGGAGAGGACAGGGCAAATCTCCTCAGTGAAGGGCATTCTAGAATGTTCCCTGATGAGATGGGAATGAGGCTCCTGTGAAGTCCCTCCCACATCTCAGTCTCCCCATGAGGACAGCATCAGACAAACCCAAGAGGAGACTCACTCAGCATAATGTCTGAAAAACCCTCCTCCCTCCTGGGATCTCCAGAGAGGAGCAGAGGAGCAGTTCTGACATGGTGACGGGCACCCATCAGACGCCACATGTGAGGTCTGTCTCCATCAGTTAGGGCGTCTCCTCCACTGTCACCTGAGACCTCAGGCCATCCAGACATGCTCCAGGGACCCACACAAGAGGTCCCTTGTGCAGGGGAGCAGGATGGACACCCAGCAGCCCAGCCTGGACACACTCACTGTGCACTCCTGCAGGAGGGGCCTTCACATGGCCACACCTCAGACCCCCTGTGCAAGGTGGTCCTGGAAAGTGGGCAGGGCAGCCAGAAGTGGACAAGTGGAGGACACAGGTCTTCTCCTTGTCCACACAGCAAACCCAGGAGCCCTGGACCTGCACCAGTGCAGTAGGTGGGCCCAGACCATCCAGCAGGGCTGGCAGGACCACACAGACCTGAGCGTCCCTCAGCATCCCCAGGTGCTGTCCAGTGTGGCCAGGGTCACGCTTGGCTCTGGGTGTTCTTGTGCCTGCTCTGCTGGCTAAGGTTGGAGAGGCTCCCTGGGTTCCCAGCAGTCCTGACCTCCAACAGTGGCCATCACCTGCAGGGAGGGACTGTCCATGCTGAGTCTCCTGTCCCCCTTCCCAACCCCAGATAGGTTTTCTGCTTTACTTTAATTATCACCTAATTTTGCCTTAATCACTGATTTTCAGTCCTGATTACATTATAATTTCTTAGAAGAAAAAAAAAAAGTGTAGCAAATTAAATACTTATTTAGGGAAATCTCACATTCAGTGTGAAGAGCAGGAGTCAGTCTTCCTTAACCATGACCACTGGGCTCCTCCTGACTCCAGCTCCCCTGGATGGAGATGTCCCTAGTGTGGCCCAGGACATGGGCTCCCCCTCCTGGAGCCCAGGCATAGGGCCACCTTCTTGGGAGGAGGGGGGCAGCAGCAGTTCCACCCTGTGGTCACTGTGCCGTGTGCAGGACTGAGGTCCAGTCCTGGCTCCACCATGAAGGCGACTCTCAGAACTTGACAGTTAGTCAGGTCCTACCTCGGGCCTCTCTGCAGCATGGACGTCCTGGTGTGGAACAGGGGGCCCCACTGGCTGAGGCCTCTGTCCACTCACTGCCCTCCCAGGGCCTGTTTAGGCTGTGACCTTTGTGCAGCTGAGTCAGAGGAGAGCAGTGGTTAGAGTCTTCTCCACACTCACTGCTCTCTAAATGCCTGTGAGCTCCCGTCCTCTCCAGGTTGTGAAAAGGTGGTGGGTGTGGTGAAGGACTTCCCAGATATGAAGCATCTGGACGTTTCTCTCCTGTGGACTCTGCTGCTGGATGAAGTTCAATGCTGGCTGAGGGACCTGAGCACATGCTGGACCTTGTTCCCACGTGTCCTTGGTCAATTGCTGATGCTAGTGTTGGGATCTTCACTGGGAGAGAGTCAACATCTCCAGGGACACCTCCAAGGGCCAGGTATCATTAAGCACTCAACAGGGTGAAACCTGAGGATATGGCTGTGTATTCCAGGGGGGAACACAGTGAGGGAACTCAGTGTGAGCCCAGTCACGCACCTGCCTGCAGGGGGTGCTGAGGACCAGCAGGGAGTGAGGACCAGCAGAGGGAGGTGAGGACCAGCAGAGACCTGAGGACCAGCAAGAGGATCACAAAACATTGGGATCTCAATGCCTAAAGGAGACTCAGGACCCACAGGGAGTCAGGACAAGTAAGGGGAGCTCAGAACCAGGAGGGGAGCACAGGCCCACCTGAAGCTCAGGGCCTCCTGGAAACTCAAGGTCAGTAGAGAGCTCAGGAGCAGCAGGGATCTCAGGGCCATCAAGGATGCTCTTCCCCAGAAGAAGGTGAAGAAAGGTCCTGGAGACATGTGTTTTAGGAGGATGTTGTAAATTTTCAAGTCAGGAATTACTTCTCTCTGCTTGTGCTACTAAATTTTCAAAATCTATTGTCAGTAAACAATACACAGTTTTACTACTCTGAGTCCATGTTCCTGGAAGGACTAATGTATTCTTGAATTTCCACACTAACTTCTGAGCCTTGATGACTATCCCAATAAGGTGAGGAATTTAAATTCTCTGTGACTCCTTCTCCTTATTTGCTGGAACACACAGGAGGAGCCACACCTGTGCGTTTGAAGCAGCATCACAGGAACATGAAAAGGAACATGAACCTTGTCCTGCTCCACACTTGTAAAGCAAGAGTGTCCCAGCTCTGGAGGCCACATCAGATCTCCTCATCCCTGGAGAGGATCAAACTCAAGTTCAAAGCTGTTGTATTTTTCCAGTTGACCATGGACATGAGCTGCCTGGGAAGAAAATTCCCCCCAGGGACCCATTCCCAGAAGGTTCCTGACACCGCATCCTCTTGTTTCTGACTCATGCTGTGAACAAATGTTCTTCTGACCAGCAATGAAGGCCATATTCCCTGCAATGTCTGTGCATTGTGACTGTGCTGTTTGCATTGGCACCAAGAGCTCTGCTCCACTGCTCTCTGGGTTTCCCATGTGGGAGATTGGAATAGGCCTTGGTGAGAAAGAAGGTGACTTAAAGAATTTTTTTCAAGTGGAACTCACAACAAAGAGTCTGCATTTGATGGCCTAACCTTGATATTTTTATTACAACATTTGCATGTAGTTATGCAATTTCAATTTAGTAATTTAAAACTTAAATACATTTTTTTGAGACAGAGAGAGAGAATTTTTTTTAATATTTATTCTTTAGTTCTCGGCGGACACAACATCTTTGTATGTGGTGCTGAGGATCGAACCCGGGCCTCACGCATGCCAGGCGAGCACGATACCACTTGTGCCACATCCCCAGCCCTTAAATACATTTTTAAGTAAATTAACAATGAGTTGTTGTATTTTGTGGTCTTTCTCATGTGAGGGTGTTTCATCATCAACATCACTAACAATGTCAGCATCCCTCTCCATCAGACAACAGCTGGCCATTCCAGCTGTATTTTCCACTTACACTGAAACCTAGCCCTAGTGAGGCAGAGGACAGCACCCTGACACAGGGGTGCCAGGCGCCATGATGGATCCCAGGCTGTGCACACCCAGCTGTCCATCACCTGTCCCTCCTGGGTGTGGGGAGCCCACCAGCTGCTCTGCCCCAGTCACTGTGAAGCACAGCCTGGCTGTGGGCCACAGGTGCCCTGTGCACTGCAGAGCCCCCAAGACAAGGCCCTCTCTGCACGTGGCCCTCACCACCCATCCTCACCCTCAACCTCCTTGCACCTTCCCATCTCCAGGGCCACTGTCCTCTCTCTTTCCAGGACCTGATGCAGTAGCTTCCCCACATGAGGGATGGTGTGGTGATGGTCTCCCTCTGCCTGACCCATTCCCGCTAGGTCCATGTGCTCCAGGGCCATGCCCAGGACCAGGAGGGCAGGATGCATTCTTCTTCACTGTATTACATTCTTCCTGTGTTGAAAGTATATTTTCTGAAAATGCATTAAGTGCAATGTGTGATCATGAAAAGAGCTTCAACAGCTCTGGGAGAGGAGTAAGGACACATCTCCTGGACTGCACATCCCACCTGCAGTGCACACTGGGCAGAGGTCCTGTCCAGCATCACTCCCTGCTACTCTAGGCTGCTCCTGAGGCTGAGGGTTCACAAGGAGAGAGCTGTGCTGCAGCAGGTTCTGGAGAACAGGGTGCAACCACCCAGGTGCTGCTCCTGACCATGGCTCCTGAGGCTGCAGTACCACGTGGCAGGAGGCAGGAGGCAAAGAGAGGCAGACAGGGCTGGACCTCTGAGTGGTTCTGGGTTCCCACTGGGGCTCAGGGTGCCAGGAAGGCTCTACCAGCCCTGGGGGAATCCAGGTGACCAGGTCCAGGGTATCAGGTGTCCTCTACATTCCTGGACCATGTGGACATGTGAAGAGTGACAGGGCAGCAGTACTGCCGGCATGTGGCTGATTCCAGAAAGATTCCAAGACACTTCATTCAGACAGGGAGTCCCTGTTTCCCCCAGGTGTGCAGTTCACATGAGGAGGAGAGGAGGCCTGGATCACAGAAGACAGATTAGATGGACATAGCCCATAGGGACACTGGCTGGTTCTTCTCCCAGGTTCCTCACAAGAGGGGATACACGAGCCCCCTGTGGACTCAGCTCATGACAACTGAAAGTGAGGACAGAGCCTGGGTATCTCCCTGCCCCCACTTGTGCACTGTGCCCACCACAGATGGCAGCAGCATGTGGACCTGAGGGCTCTGGGCCAACTGGATGCTCCTGAGCTGAAGGAGGCCCTCACAGGGAGGCACAGCCTTCCCTGTGTAGGGAGCCACTGAGGACCTCAGCTTGATGCCTCCCTGGAGAGCAGGGGGCGCTCAGCACATGGGGAGCTCAAGGTCAGCCAGGAGCAGGAGCAGGAGCAGAGGGGGTGGAGCTGACTTCCATCCTCTGGGGTCCTCTCCTCTCCATGATCCAGCTTTCTAGGAGAGCTCTCTGGACATAATTTTCCTACTAATTTCTCACATCTCTGAAGAGAACAATTTGGTTTTTTAATTTACACTTTCTTTTTTCATTGTTGCACCATATTTATAAATAATACTGCATTTCAATTGGACACAGCTACACAATCATGGGATATAATCTCTCCACTTCTGTCCCCTGCCATCTACCTTTCCCTCCCTCCTTTCTACCCCTCCTCCTGACCCTTTTTCCCTTTCTTTTCTCGACAGATCTTTTCTATAATTTGGTTTCATTAGTGCCTCTTAGAGCACATAAAGGGGACATCCACTGTGCCATCCTCACACAGGACACAGGAATGCTTCGTCAGTGTCTTTCCACTGCTTGTCCCATTTCTGTTCCCTCACCTCACCCTTGATCCCCTTCCTGTCCTCCTGCTCCCTCTTCTGTTTCCAGGGGACTCCTCCCAGGACTTTTCCCCTTTTGTGATCTGCAATTCGCATTTGAGATTAAACACTTTACATTTCTCCCTCTGATTCTGGCTGAATAGACTTGATATTCTCCAGTTCCATCCATTGACCATGAAATGCCATATTTTCCCTCTTCCCTGTGGCTGAGTGAAACACTGTTCTGTGTATACACCACCTTCCCTTTATCCACTCATCTGTTGATGGACATCTGGGAAAGTTATGTAATATGGCTCTTTTCAGGCCCACTGGTGTAAACACTGATGTGGCTAGATAGCTGTGCTGTGCTGATCTTGGGTCTTTTGGATAAACACCGAGGAGTGGTAGCTGGGTCATATCATGGCTCCATTCCTGGTCTTCATGAAATGTCCATTCTGCTTTCTAGAATGGCAGCACTAATTTGAAGTCCCAGCAATAACCCATCTGTACACCTCTTTCCCACATTTTTGCTGACAATTTTTATTATTTGTGTTCTTGATGGTCGCCTTCTGATTGGACTGAGATGAATTCTCAATGCAGTTTCAATTTGCATTTCCTGATTTATAGGACTATTGAGTAGGTTTTCCTATATCTGTTGGCCACTTAGATTTTCTCTCTTGGGAAATGTCTGTTTATCTCTTTCCAATTTATTGATTGGGTTATTTGGTCTGGTCATTAAGTGTTTGAGGTTCTCTTTTGTGGGCATTAGTGCCCTATCTGGGGAGCAGGTGACAATGATGTCCCATTTCTAAGGCTCTCTCCTCACACTGTGGCTGGCTTCCATTGCTGTGCTGAAGACATTAATATGATATTGTCCTACTTACTGATTCCTGGTTTTGATTCTTGCATTTTAGTGACTGTGTCAGTACAGAGGAGGGTTGGTGCAATATTTGATTCTCACACTTGTAGATTATCCAGTCTAATTAGTCAATTTAGTATCAACTTTAAGTTTGTACATTATAAGGTGAGGGATAGTGACCTATTATATTCTTTTACATATTGATATTCAGTTTTCCCAGCACTCTCTCTTGAAAAGCCTGTAATTTCTGCAACATGATTTTGGAAACTCTGTCAAGCACCAGATAACTGCACTTAGGGTGGTCTGTCTCTGTACCTCCTACTCTGCCCCCTTGGTCTCCACGTCTGCTTTGGTGACAGTGCCATGCTGGTTCAGTTACTGCAGCTCTGTCAAGTAATTGGAGGTCACATGTTGTCATCTCCAGGTTCACTCTTCCTGCCTAATCACTTTGTCTACTGTGTTTGTGATTTCTCCACACAAATACTAGGACACTTGTCTGGTTCTTCTAAGAAGGTTCTTGGTATTTGTTGGAGATTTCACTGAATCTGTGTGACATTTGAGGTAGTCTTGCCATTTGATATTATTGATTCTGATGATAGCAGAACATGGGGGCCTTCCCATCTCTAAGTTCTTCAAAGTCTCCCTGAGTTATTCACTATTTCCATTGTAGAGATCTTTCACCTCCCCAGTTGAATTTTTCCCCAAGTTTTTTTAAAGGTCATTTAGAATGAGACCATTTAGTTCATTTATTTCTCAGATGACTCATTTTGGAATACAGGAAAGTGGTTTATTTATCTGTGCATGATGTATTTAGCTCTATTGCTACAGGTGTTTATGAGATCTAGAAGCCTTCTGGTGGAGATTTTGGATCTCCTAGATATTGGATCACATCACCAGCAAGCAGCATATTGAGACTTCTTTCCTTCCTCTGTAACACTTTAATTTCTTTGTCTTGCCTGATGGCTCTGGATAGAGTTATATGGGACTGTGTACACAATACAAAGTTTAAAATTTAAAAAAAAAGAGACATTTCCTAGAAAACATAAAGTACATTGAAAGCCCTTGAGTAACTTAGAAAACGAAAAGCAGAAGACCCAATCAACAAAATTAGAAATAAAACAAGATATTGCTACTGAAATCCAGAATATTAGAAACTGTTTTTAAAAAAAATCCACCAGTAAATAGAAAACAGTGAAGAGATTGACAAAAATTCTAAATTCATGTGATCTAGACATATTGAAGCACAAGAATTTACAAACCTAAAAAAAATCAATCAATGAAGCTGAACAGCCATAAAATCTTCCACAAGAGGAGAGCCCAGAAGCAGAATGATTTGCAGTTGATTCTAAGAGACTTTAACAAAGAGATGAGGCCAACCTGCTCATGTTGTTCCATGAAATGAAAAAGAAGGAAGCACTGAAAATAATCCTTCTGTGAAGCCAGTAACACCCGGATACCAAAACCGGACATAGAGACACCCAGAGAGAAGACTTGAGACCAACATCACTGGTGACCAGAGATGAGGGACTCCTTAATAAAATATTGGCACCCTGCACCCAAGGACACACGAGAAGGTGGGGACCATGATCAGTGGGTTTCTCCACAGGGTCAGGAGGTTGTCTCAACATACAGATCAATAATGTCATATCCATCTGTGAGTCACCACATGAATAGAGGTGGGGACAAGAGTCACACCGTCACATCAACAGAGGCAGAAAAAGAATTCAACAAAGTCCAGCACCCCATCATGTTTAAAGGACTGGAGAAGCTAGACATACATGGGCCTGACCTCAACCTCGTAAAGGCTGCATGTGACAAACCCAAGGCCACCACCATACTGAAGTGAGTCATCCTGGAAACAGTTCCTCTCAGCTCAGGACAGAACAGTGTGTCCTCTCTCCCACTCTGATTCCCCAGAGTTCCTGCGCTGCACACTTGGATGCAGGAGCATTTTCACATGAACAACATGCAGAGCAGCTTTATTGAGGCTGAAGTAACTACTCTGTGGTCACCAGGGTCAGAGGTGAGGAAGCTCAGAGGACCCTGGGGAGTCTTTTCCATCAACTCAGAGACATTTCAGGGGGATTCACTGATTAGAACCATCCTCACGATTCTGTGTAGAGCAAGCATCGAGATAGCCCAAGGTTGGTGCCCTGGACACCTGGTGAAGCTGAGGCTTATGGTCCTCCTGGCTCCCAAGGAGTCCCTCAGACTCAGCACTGTCCTCTACACTTTTGCTTATGGTAAATGGAAGGTGTGGTCCTGAGAATCAGGTGAGGTTCCTGCAGGGGGACAGATAGCTAGACTGGGTCTGCACAGCAGCTGAACTCTAGTGAGTTCCAGGGCCCCTCTGACCATGCCACTCAGTAAGCCCTGTCCTCACCAAGGTCTGCCCACCCCAGACCTGGCACCTGAGAACAGGAGCCTGACTGCCCAGGTCCTTCCTGAGACTCCAGGTGGCCCTGCCCTGAATTGTCCACCGCAGTCCTCTGTGGGGCAGAGAGGAGGCCTCATGACATCCAGGGAGGGAGTGTGATGAACCTTGTGCCTGGAGCTGCTGAGAGGGTGACTCAGATGTCCTCCATCACTGCCCTGCTGGACTCTGGCCCAGAAAACAGCCACCACCATGACCAGCACAGCCAAGAGCTCTCTGTTGGGGAAGCACTCACCAGGGCAATCAGGACAAGTCTAGGGGACTCGAGACTCCAGGGGCCATTAGGGCCAGTCAAGTTCTCTCCTTGATCCTGTGGCCATAGTCTCCCTCCTAATCAATCCTGCTGAACCAATTTGCTGTTGCTATTTGTACAAATGCCAGGGAAGTGAACAGGACCCACCTTCTTCCATGCTCAAGTGGAGGCCCAGACGTAGGGCACACATGGCCCCATCCATGTCAATACATCAGAAGGACAGAGGGTAACAGGTCCCCCAAGCTGAGCCAGCAGGGACCCCAACACTTGTCCATGTTGACAGGGGTCATCCTCCTTCCTGGTCATCCTCCTTCCTGGTCACCCTCCTTCCTGGTCACCCCCTTCCTGGTCATCCTCCTTCCTGGTCACCCTCCTTCCTGGTCATCCTCCTTCCTGGTCATCTCCTTCCTGGTCATCCTCCTTCCTGGTCATCCTCCTTCCTGGTCATCCTCCCTTCTGGTCACCCTCCTTCCTGGTCATCCTCCTTCCTGGACATCCTCCTTCCTGGTCATCCTCCTTCCTGGACATCCTCCTTTCTGGTCATCCTCAGCACTTGGAAGAGGCCCAGGCCCTCACCATGACCTCTGGCCCATGAAGCAGTAGCAGGGCTGCTGGCCCACAGCTGTGGCTGTGTCCTCTGACTCTCTCCTGTGGTATTGATAACTGTGGGTGCATTGGAGGGAAACAGAGCACTGGAGTTGGTTTCCATAGTGATTCAGACCTGGATCAGGACCCCCATTTCTGTGGGCAGTCCTTCCCCTTCCTGCCCTTCTCCCTCCCTGCTCCCCTCCTGGGCTCTGCTGGTCTTTCTTCTATGTGTCACACATGTCTGAGTTGGAGGTTCATGGATGTTCATGAAGGTGGAGTTCACTGTGCTCCTTCACATCAGCTCACAGCATAGATGGTGAGTTCCCTTCTGCTCTCCTCCCTTCACCCCTCTGCCCACCCGCAGGCCCTTCCTGGACCCACTGACCTCCTTCTCTGTCCACATCACCCTCCTCTCCCTCTTCTCCAGCTTCCTCAATCGGGAGAGAAGATTGGCCCTGGGCTTCTGCGTCTGGCCTCCTTCACCAGCTTGATGGTCCCAGTTCCACCTGTTTCCCAGCAAATGCTGTCACTCCATTGTCTTCCTGGCTGAAGACCCACTGTGCGCAGACTCCAAGCTTTCTTCATCTACACCAGCCCCTGTAGGGTGCAGCCCATCTGTTCCCAAGGGCTGCCTGGGGTGGGCCTCCAGCAGGCCCAGGTCAGCAGTGCAGCAGGCCCCATGAGTGGAGAGGTGGCTATCAGAATAGAGGACAGCACAGGGCAGGCAGCACCTGGGGACAAGGGCAATATGCTCTCAGTCCCTCCTTTGTACAAGTGTGGACTTATGGCCAGCTGCGTCCTGTGTCTGCAGGTGGATGGACAGTTCCTCCCTGACCAGCACACTGCTGGGTAGGGAGGCTGAAGGGAGCAGCCAGCCAGCTGCTTCCCAGGACTCTGGGTGGGGTCCCTGCATGGCTCTGTGCAGTGGAGCCTGGTGTGGAGCCCAGGCTGGCTCTCTTCTGTCCCCACCACTGCTGGGGCCTATTTCCCAGAAGTTCCCAAACTGTGCTGAGGGCTGGGGCTCAGTGGCTCCAGCAGCACAGGTGCCCCCTGTCAGGGGTGAAGGATGATTGACAGCTCCTTGTGTGGCAGGGGCAGAGGCAGCACCTGCACAAGGGGCCCCACTGGGGGTGGCTTCAGCAGAGGTCCTGCCTGTCACCCATGTGCTCTGTGTGGTGGGGCAGGATGAGCCCTCCCTCCCTCCACAGTGCTCTGTCCTGCACCAGTGGCCATAGACTGACCCAGGCCTATGGGCAGGGAGAAGAGCAGGGCCCTCTGCAGCTCCCTCATCCACTAAGGCAGCCTCTCAGGGACCTGGCCGTGTAAAGTATAGTGCAAATTTCACATGTGCTAAGTGTGTGGACGTTTTTCATCCAAAAAATAAGCAAACATACAAAAATCATCCTTTCTAAAAATATTAACAGTAACTGGACTACAGATTGACATTGAAGCACAAACCCACAATCTTTCAGAAGACGATAATTTTTGTACGTCTCAGTCTCATGGTGAATTTTCACATATACTTCAAGAATCCACGGGCTGGGCTGTCGCACTGTGGCAGAGCGCCTGCCCCGCAGATGTGAGGCACTGGGTTCAATCCTCAGCAACACATAAGAGTAAATAAATAAAGATATTTTGTCCATCTAAAACTAAAAAAAAAAACCATAGAATTGAATTCCAGAGGTAAAACTTTGTCAAACAAGAACCTGTGACCGTCCAAGATGATGAAGTATGTGGCGAACCCGGGTTTTCCCAGCTGGCACTGAGGGCCCCAGGCAGGGCCTTTCATAATGTCTGTGCTTCTGCAAAAACCTGATGATTGGCCTCCTGGATGTTTTTCCTGTCACGTGTTTCATTTCTCTGTAACTTTACTCATGTCTAGGTACATTTTCTACAGTTATGATTCTGGGCATAGCCTAGATAACTGTGAAATTTAAAGAATAACAACTATTGACTGGAGTGGATTGAAATGTGCTAATGCCATAATACTGAATCCACGGGCCAAAAATAAATTTCCAATAAAAACAACTTTGTATCTACTGTCCCTAAAGTTGAAATCCTAAAGGTCCACTAACTTACAACATAAGATTTCAAACAGTTATTCAAAATCAGTAAAAGTACCATTATTTCCATTTCTAGCAGGAAATGAATTGAGGTGTTCCACAAACATGCAGAGCATTTCTGGGTCCCTTTACACAACAACACACACGCAGACTCACACACTCAGGGGCAAGCACACTCTCATCTATGCACAAAACAGTGACCCTTTAGGGACCCAGAGGAGCAGATGATGAAACTGAGAGGTCAAGAGAGAGAGGTCAAGAGCTCGCTGCATGAATGTGATCCCTTTGGTTTTCCCTGCGTCCCCAGCTCCGTAGCTCTGCTCCTCTGAAATCCTGTCAGGAACCTGGATCTAAAGTGACCCCCCAGGTCTGCAGGGCGACCTCGCTGACCTCAAGCTGCCCACACTGTGAAGGTCAGGAGCAGCTCTATGGAGACCATGCACAGGTACAAACAGAGATCTCCTCATTCACTGGAGGTTCCAGAATCCCTGTGTGTGCCCAGAGGCAAGGGGCCTGTGCACTTCTCAGGAAGCAGAGCTGCAGCCAATGCAGACACATGGGAACGGAAACCTCTGCAGTGTCTCTACCTCAGGCCTCATCAGAGCTGCAAGGAGGAACACAGGGAACGGGGATTGTAAATAGAGGGAGTTTAATATGGGAGACACACACCTCCCACCTCCTGAGGTTGGGGTGGGTCAGGTCCAAAACCCCAGGAGCTGGCCCAGGAGATGTGGCT